>NC_092524.1:64930384-65594273 GCF_037038585.1 Patagioenas fasciata | reverse complement strand
TGAGGAGATACAGCTGCTCTCACTGGTGTTCAGCCACCATGGCTTGCATGTGAGTTTATTGTCTCATGTGGTGCCAATAGGATGTAAGAGCTTCACCTGTCTCCACGTGACATTGTTCTTCGAATACGTAAGTGTAGGGTGCTCAAATTAGGTCCAAAATAGTTTTTGTCAAATGGACAAGCCTGGTTTTCAAGCTATAGTGTCCAAAGATAAATGCTCTTAAAAATGTAATCTGCCGCTCCGGTGCACATCTGGTGTGATGGTACCTGAAGTCTACAAAAAAACATGCACTTGCACACAACCACACAATTCATTAACTGTAGTGCACTTACTGTTATTACTAATTATTTGAATTTCAATAAACTCTAGGAGACCAAATAGTGATTTATACTCCAGTATGCTGAAAGCTGAACAAAGAAGATAGTCTTGCCACAAATGGACACAGTCTGAAAAGACAGAGGCAGAAACTGAAGGAGAAATGGGGAACACAAAGAAGCTGCATCAGTGTAACTAGGACCGTTTACTATTTCAGTTCTGAGCACGTCAGAGGAAAGATGTCTCTTACTACAGGTCCATAGAGTCCCAGTCTCTGTAGTGCCTTGACCTTGATTGATATTATAAACCAGATATGATAATAACAAGACAGACATTTTCTGAGTGTGCTTATCTGGGATCCATAGTTTTCTGAGGGCTGGATATAAGAATCGAACATTGCTTTGTTGAAAACATGCTGGCAAGAAATTTCCTTAGGAGGGAACTGTATCACCAGTGCCAGACAAAGAGGCTGGATTGCTTTTAACCAGACGCTGAACAGCCACATCTTTCACAGATGTCCTCCCACTGTTTTCAATAGGACCTGTGAAAGGCTTGAACTTTTGAAAAGCTGGGAATTTCATTTGAGTTCCCAAATGGCAAATCTACATTTCTAATCTGGACCTCCTTTACTATCAGATTGTTAGTTCTGAATAAATTAGCCAGAAACCAGGGCCTTTTTATTGTCCCTCAGTTCTGCTTTCTATAAATATGTTCATTACTTGCACATTGTCACCGAGCACTTAATAGGTTCTCTCCTGTGGAGCTACAGCAAATTGTTGGTTTGCAATATATACACTACTCATTAGCCACCGTGGAACTAAACAATTAACTCACACAATGTCATCTCCTTCCGCTGATGATGAAAATAACCAGCAGCAGATTATGAATAACAAATATCCCTATTATCAAGGAAAATCCTTCTAAAAGTGATGAGAAGCATTGTTTCTGTATCGGTGCACTGGTGTCTGGATGGTCCACCCAGTTGCTCGGAACTCAAGAAAACACTTGTGAGTGCTGCTTTATCCTCCTGCCCTAACCACTTTATTTTTACACACAGAAGTTGTCTAAGATTAAAAGAAGTGCTATGAAATTGTGTTCTGCCTTGAGCCACAGAGCAGAATAGGAGTTGATAAAGAAGTCTCGGTGTGTTTTCGCTCTTGTGCATGGTACAGAAGAGAGGAATGGGGTCAAGCAGCCTGCAGATGATATAGGGCTGCAAACTCTCATGGTGTGCCTGGTTTTGGGAGAAGTGTGTGGCTTTGGGCACCCTGCTTCAGTTCTCCATCTGTTTATTCAGTTGGCCCTGGTACTTCCCTACTCACTATGGGAAGCGGCAGCACATGTGAATTACAATCCATATGAAAATGTTGAAGAACCAGACAAAATAAGGGGAGTTGCTTATTTCAAATATACACTAGGAATAAATGAAAAGGCTTCTTCTATTTCCCATCCCTTTCAAATATGGACATGCACAGAAACACACACTTGCTTCCAGTGTAATTACTCTCAGAGTGAGCTTGACCTTGCCATAGCACCATAAGATGAAATCCTTAAGCATGAGTTCTGCAGGATGTCAGATCAAATAACCTGATGTTTTCTTCTGATTTAAACTGACGAAGGAGCATTTCCTTCCACCAGTAATCCTCCATCCATAAAATGCAACTGATCTTTAGCTTCACTTTCCTTTTTTTTTCTCTCTTCACATCAAGCTGCTGCAGTGAGTGGAGGAGGACATGTGCTTCTCTGCCTGCACCTCCATCTCAACTCCACTGTACCCCAAGTGCTCATGGCCATGCATGGCAATTCCCAACATATTTTCAGCCATCCTGGGTACCTTAGCTCACCAGGAAGGTAACTCTGAGTTGGATTTGTGTAACCTCCTGAGGCAAGGAGCAATGCACTAATGCATTAGGTTGTCTCTGTAGGAGATGCACCACAATATATCGCTTTATTGCCTTTTCAATAATAGATGGATTCAAATGTATTCACTTAGTTCTTAAGAAGGAGCATTTTTTTACCTTGATATTTTATTTTATCACAACAGCAGCAGCCATTAAGACCACAGACTTTAGCACATCGTTGTCCATCTGTAACACAGCACAGGATGTCTGATCTTCAGCAGATTGTTCCCACTTATGGTGTCAGTCCCAGCCCAAGAGCCCCAGGTAAACTGCATTCCTGTGGACATCACCTTTTCATCTTGCTGATGTGTGGCTCCTGGCTCAGTCCATCTTACAGCAGATGTGGCAGTGAAAGAGAAGTGACAGGAGTGCCCCAAGAAGAACCTCTATAAGTGCGTTGGGATGCTGCAGGGTGCTGGTGGCATGTGTGACTCACACGGCTCGTGTCAGCAGAAGCACACACTAAAGATGCATCAAAAGTCACAGGCATCAAACGGCTATTTTTAATTTTCACCTTGAGCTTTAAGAGAAGTTATAGATTTTTATGGCTTGCAGGATTTACCCACGTTCCTTTGACACTGCAGGAGGGACAGGCCACTACTGCACTTCATGCTGAGGGCAGAATTTGGATGCCACATTGCAGGAAGATGGACTGAAGACACAGTACTAATTCCAATATATGTGTACACAGTGCATCTAACAAAGGAGACAGCTGCTCTGGGCAGGGCAGCCAGGCATGTCTGGGTCACAAAAGGAAGGAAAATTCCAGCCAGGTATCTTATTAAAACTCCCTACACAGGTTTAATCTGGTCACATATCCCAATTCTGAATTGCATACAATCTCAGAGTATGGTCTCTGCACCCTGCCACCCAAAAAAAAAGGTTTGTTGGTCTGATATAATGGGGAATTAAGTCCTGACTCACCCCTTGAAAGCTGTGCTGGGGTCAATCCATACCAAAAACTAATGCATGAAACGGCCCTTAACTGCTTATGCATGAGCAGTGTAGTGGTATTTTGCACAAGAGAATTGTCTCAGGTGGTTTCTGTAGCAGGTCACTACATTTCAGTCTGTTTAAGAGGTCTCCTACTGTTTCAATGAAATATGTTATTCATCTAATGTGTGCAATCAGAACCATAGCCACGTTGTATTGTTCCTCAGGCAACTAAGACTGCACTCCATGGGCAGTGGTGCTAGAAAAATCACCTTTTTGGTCTTCCTACTTGCTTTGGTTTTTAAGTCTCTGTCAGTGAAAGCTTTTGATAGCCACTGCACCGAGAGCAGGTGTTTATCTGAATATGCACTGTAGACATATCTGATATTTCTATATATCCGGGGGCAATGACAGAGCTGTTGCTATAACCTGCTGTGATGCCAGGTCTGTACAAGTATATCAAATCCCCTAATTCCCTTCAGACACAATTTCCAGGTGGGAAAGTAGGTTCAGCTCAATATATATATGAGTTCTTCCCTCTGTGCAAGCCCTGCTCCGGCAGCCTCCATCCCTAGGGATCTTGCCCTAATTCTGCCCTAATTACTGAAGCCAAGTGTTGTCTGGGGTCAGGCAGAAAGGATGGCTGGAGGGATCCAGCTGGATCGCTCTGCCCTACATGGCAAAGGACTCCTGGGAATCAGGAACACTATTTTCTGTTCTTGGCTCTAGAAAGCAGCGTAGCCTCTCAGTGATGAACAGAACAACCCGCGGCAGGGATGGGCAGATGTCATCTGCTCACTTCACTGGCCAGCTCAAGTGATTTTTTTCCTTTAAACAAGGTACTTTGTTGGAAGGACAACTTAAGCCGGGATTTTCTCATTCTTTCTGAGACAGAACTCTTACACTTAAAATAATGAGTTCACCTTTAAAAGAGCTACAGTAGGAGGCTTTAAAATGACTCAATACTGTATTCTGAAAAGAACTCGTGGATCGCTTGTGCCTCAGAGCTATTTATACAGTACCTGCCAGGGAAATTCACAGATGAACGAACTAGCAAGAAACATACTATTTAAGAGAGAGTTTCTTAGGATCTAGAGTCAAAAAACCCCACATAATTACATAAGGGTTCTTGCTTGGAGGGCTCTGCTTTCTGGAGAGAAACTCTTCAGCATAATTTCTCTATGTGCTGCTCCTGAGGTGCTCTTCCCTCTGCCAGAGAAGTCACTACCAAGCAGGTGTGGAATTCAGTACATTCCAACAGTTTGTCATTGCGCTAACATTATCTGTACTGTAGCTGTCATGGGAAACCAGGTTGCAGAAAATGGGAAAATGCATATGCATGTAACCTGTTCATGGCCTATAGTTGCTGTTTTCCATGAGTGAATAGCAATAAGTAGAAGTAAAAATCCAGCATGCTTCCTTGCACTCCCCTTAAAAGTGCACCAGTAAAGGCATCATTTGGAGGGCTGTGGTCTCTGTGTGTCACTTTACTTGCCACCAAATATCCTCTAGAGTTTCTCCATGGGTGAAAGCTGGCTTTAAACATGCTTGGTGCAGCCTGCAAGATGCTGGAGCGGCACAGAGGGAAATGTCAGGAGAGATGGAGAGGCAACACCGAGACACCTAGCTCCAAGATTAAGATGCAGACAAGTGTCTTGTGTTAGGATCAGGTACTTTCTTCCACTGGTTTGTTCCTGCTCCAGCAGGGGGATTGGACTAGATGATCTTTTGATGTCCCTTCCAATCCCTAACATTCTGTGATTCTGTGTGATTCTGTTTTAACAGCGACAGGATTAATGCAAGGCATGTCTGCAAATCCCCCTTCAGGGTGGTCCTGACAGCCTCAGCCTGGGCTCTTAATGAGCAGTTCAGTCCCTGCCCAGTGACTGAAGGCAGGGGCTCTCCCACACACCCACATTTGGCACAGGGCAGAGATTAATTTCCTGCTGACGCCGACGCAGAAAGCAGTCTGGGACTGAGCATTAGCATGTAACTGAGGTTTCAGTGCAGCACCGTAAAGGTGAAGCACAGGAGGCACGTTGCATTGGCAAGAAGGAATCTTTTGGGGACACCCTAAAGTCGTTGTGTCCCCCTTTCCACACCTCCCACTACATTGCAGGGAAGCCCTTGGAGATTTCTTCCTCTTCCTCCTCTTCATTCTATTTCTCCTCTTCCTTCTCCTACTCTTCCCTGCAAGGCAGGCAGCAGCACAGGGGCTGGAGTGGGCTGGACTCCCAAGGGACACATGTCCTGAGCCCACCCTGGGCTGAAGCAAATTATGGCTTGGAGGCAAAGACCTCAGATTTTGCCATACTTTCATCTTTCCCCAGGTATTTCCTCTGATTTAGGGAAGGGCTGTCACTCTTCACCATGAATCCCTCCTTCCTTGGCAGTTAAACCTGCTCACTGCAGTTTCAGCTAACGCTTGTATAATATCTCTTGGACCCACAGGTTTTATCAAACTGCAACATTGCTAGCTTGTGCATTCCCAAACCAGCGCACATTTGTGTGTGAGCTCTCTGCAACCTATTTAATATGCACAATGCTGTGGAAATGATGCTTCATAATCTCTCTTTAGGCAGCCACAGAGCTGTCTGGAGGGACAAGGCTGCCAGAGCTGAGGGGCACTCATCCATCTAACAAAGAGTGAAAAAACATGCAGTTTACCAGAACAGCTGCATAAATATTGCACGAGCTGCAGACACAGAGGTCATCCCTGTGTCTCGCCAAGGCAGGCAAGCCTGCTGGGCTGATCTCTCCTGACAGGTCAGTGGAGGCTTCACTCGCCCACAGTTGCCCATGGAGGATTCACCCAGAGGGTGCTGGACACTGGAACAGGCTCCCCAGGGAGGTGTCACGGCCCCAAGTCTGACAGTGTTCAAGAAGAGACTGGACAACACCCTCGGACACACGGTACAGATTTTGGGGTTGTCCTGTGCGGGGACAGGAGTTGGACTCGAAGATCCTTGTGGGTCCCTTCCAACTCAGGACATTCTATGGTTCTATGACAGCAGAAAGTGCCCTGTGTAGCACATATAGCCCCAAAACCCTTGTGTTCCTGCTGCCACTGCCCACCCACCGGCTCTGAACCGCTCCTAGGAATTTTCTGTCCTGTCAGACTTGGGTTAGGGTGTGAGGGGACATCAGATTTGACCTGCTGAGCCTTCCCTTCTGGTTCTCCAGGAGAGTAGTTAGGGGTGTTCATCACTGAGGACATGAGCAAGGTGCCTGGCATGCTCAGTTGCCCAGAAAAGCTGCTAGTTAAACATCTCAGGCTTCTCTGGATGCCCTCAGCCCACACAAAGTCATGAGGCGGGGTCTGCCACCTGCAAAGACGCAGCATGAAATGAAGTGGGTGGAGGAGAAAAGTGGTGCTGGGACCATAAAACCCAGCCCTGCTGCTCAGTGCCCTGAGCTGCAGTGAAACTCCCACTGCAACAAGAACAGCTGTCAAAAGGCACAACGAGGACAAAACCACAACAAAAAATACAAGACTTATTTCCACTGTTCTCTTTTTCGTTACAGCTGTTCAGGTTCTTGCAAGTTGCAGAGGGTCTGGCAGAATGGCTGCTGGAAAATACACTTTTTCAATTGAAAAGCGTGGAAAAAAAAACCCCGTTCCCTTTGTTTCATGATCAGCTGTTCTGATTTTGTGTTTGATGGAGTCCTTGACTCATATAACTCCACTCCCCCTCCGCAAACTTTACAATGGGCATGTTTTAAAGTCAGTAGGGTTATAAACCCACAGGGCCTAGCCTCGGTCTACACCCCTTTACACTGAACAGCAGGAAAACAGCCTAAAAGACAATGAATAACAGTTGATCTAAAATTGTCTCTTTAAAAAGGTATTTTAAAATTTCCCTTAAGAACAACTTCCCATTAACCTTAACAGGAGGGGTGCACATGGAACAAATGTTAGTGGCCAGCACTGCAGGTTCATCTACATAGACAGGCACCTATGTCCGCATCTGGGCTTTGCAAGGGGACCGGAGCATTCGCACAGGGAGCAGCAGCCCTGGACCATGTTAGTCGTTCTCGCAAGATTTTCACAATTGATGCCAGACACGGCTCCTGAGGATGCCGAGGGCCAGCCTCATCTAAGGCTCATCAGCATTTTTGGCCTTTAAAAGGTGAACTGCAAAGCAAATGCTTCAAATCCAGAGGACTGCAAAAAATAGCAGCATCCCAGCAATGTTTCCCTGTCTGCCTTAAGGTGCCTGATTATTTATAAAGAGAGACACTAAACAGAGGGCTGAGGCGTTTCTATAGGCTGCTACAAACCTTTGGCTCCAGAGCAGGTCAAGGCAATGAGGGCTGAACCCAGCAGACCTTTGAGGTCTGCTTGTTGTTGTATCCTCCCCGTGCATTACGGTGATGGAGAGGCAGTCAGACGCATAAGGGGCAGCCAGACACATTATGGTTGTTATCATGTTCTCACAGTCTAGCAGGGATGGAGATAAGCACCTAATAACATAGAAAATAAAAGAAACTCTTCCAGACTGGACTTGGAGCTTTTATTGGGCCAAAGCCTTTTATTTTTCCCTTCCAAACATGAAAAGGTTGCAATCCGATGAGATGGAAATTGTTCTGGGAAGACTGTCCCACTTCCTGCCAGGGATTTCTAAGCCCCTTTCCTCTCCCTGCCCTGCATTGTGTCTCTGTGTGCTTTCAACAGCCCTAGATCAAAGAATTTCCATTTTCTGAGAAAAAAATACCTGGAGATTTGGGTGACTGTGAGTAAACACTATGAAAAATGTCATGGGAAATGTCAAGATAAAGTTATGGCAAACATATTTTTCATAATATACCTCCAAGACCTTTCCCCATTGGACAGGGAAGACATTCCCTGACTGTATTAATAGGGATGTTTTCTGATGTCTGAAGAGATGGCAGAGCAGTGTCCCTGTGCGTGCTCTGAGGCACTGCCATGTACCAACCTTGGACTCTCCCAGGCTTCATGTAAGAGCAGGGACAGGGGAGAGGGCCAGGAAAATCACCCTTCTCCAGGAGTGCAGCTCTGCCTGCTGGAGGGCGTTTTGCCCTCAATTTCAGCATCTCAGCCAGCATGAGCCTCCCCTTGCACAGTCCAGTTTCTTCTGGACGAGGCACCTTTCCACAGTTTATTTCCAAACACAGAAACAGCCACCAGTTCCTCTTATGAACAGATCAAAGAAAGCAGCAGTTAATATTTCTGAAACTTGCTCACAGGCCTCAAGGGCCATTTATTTTCCCTAATTTATCTTGCAGATGCAATTAACTATTTCTTGAGCTCAAGGTGTCTAATCGGATGGGCCAGGGAGGCCACGCAAACTGTATTCACAGTTGCAGAGGAAATTCTGACATCTTACAGAATCATAGAACCATAGAATGGTTTCAGTTGGAAGAGACCCTCAGGATCATCGAGTCCAGCCATAACCTAACTCCAGCACTAAACCATGTCCCTAAGAACTTTGTCTAAATGTCTTATAAACACGTCCAGGGATGGTGACTCCACCACTGCCCTGGGCAGCCTGTTCCAATGCCTGACAACCCCTTCCGTGAAGAAATTTCTCCTAATATCCAATCTAAACCTCACCTGGCGCAACTTGAGGCCATTTCCTCTCGTCCTGTCACTTGCTACTTGGGAGAAGAGATCAATACCCTCCATGCTACAACCTCCTTTCAGGAATTGTTTCAGAATCCTACTCAACAGTATATGTATTCAGCTGAAGCCACTCCCATAAGGGAAACAGCATTGTACAGGATGATCTGGTTTTATATTGTTTACCATTCAGTAGAGACAGCAGTAAATACAAAGCATCAAACAACGTCCTTGAGTTCCCAGATCTCCTGCATGGGAGTTTTATCAGTTTAGAAGTCAAATATCAGGCCTATGGATGGTGGTTACCTCTCCGTTGCTGACACACGTGTCATCTCTACCACCTGCCTGATGGACTGGCTGGTCCAGATTTGTTTAGCGCATCTTCCTGTCCACTCTCAAATTGTCCCATCTGCTTTCCAGGAGGAGTTCTCTGCATAACCCTGCCTGTCACAGCAGATAACGATGTTCTTTGTGCTTTTCCCCAGGAGACAGATGGAAAAGAGAGAAGAGGGAGGCGTCTCAGACACGCTGTCGCGGTGTCAGCTGGGGCCGGCTGTGACGGGTTTGTGGAGAAGGGGACTGTCTGACACTGGGGCTTCGCCAGCCGGCAACAAGGCACTGATGGGGACCCTGTGACTCATTTCCTGTGCACAGAGTTACGGGAGCATACAAAGGGATCTCCAGCTGCTGCTCAGGAGAGAAAGGGAGGAAAACATGAGCCTGACAAAGTGACAGTCCCCAGCAGAAGCAGAATTGCAAGGTTGCTCGCAAGTAGGACAAGCTCGTATATGAGGAATGACCTGCAAACATCACATCTCCTTGGAATTGACCTGGATGCAAAACCACATATTAACTCCTACAGTAACAGAGCGTGGTGCCAGGGGCTTTATTTTCCTACTCAGAACATAAAAAAAAGAACATCCTGGCTTTAAGCACAGCATTTAAAAGAGACAGTAAACACTGTCCCACAATGCGCCCAGCTAATTTTACAGTAGAGGGAAATGTATTCCTGCTCCCAGCTGGTGAGGAACTCAGCCAGAGCAGTTGATGACCTTCATCTTTTATCCTTGCTAGAATAATCCCAGTTTCATAACTAAGGGATATAACCAACAAATTTCTCAATTTGCAGATTAGAGAAAGGTCAGCTCCAGCTTAATTTGCTGCTGCCACAGGTCAGGAGACAGAGTAGCTCATAAACTGTGTGAAATTAATAAAAGTATTTAGCATATTGTGTGTGCCATTTTCCATGTCTTCAATCCAAAGAAAACAGAAAGGAGGGACCAAAAGCCTTCCATTCCAAGCAATTGCCAAATGTCTTCTTGGAAAAATCAAGATAGGAATGTATAATAGTAGGGAAAAGTCAACAGTGTGCAAACTGTGGGGGATCAGATCTACCCTTCCCAAGGACAGCCTAGGGGCAGAGGAGGCTTTTGGAACAGGCCTTTGCAAACCCATGGCCCATCTGAACTCAAAGAACCAGAGAAGAGACCTCAGCAGAGCTCTGCTGGCTTACAGTGACCAAGGGTCTGGGTCTGCCACCCCACATGTCGCCCTTGGTACTTACAGCACGGCATGGCCCAGATGGTGCTGGCAGAGATGTTATGGATGTCATTGGTCTTACTGGAGGAACTCCAGCAAAGATCTTTAAAGGAAACAAGAGAAACGCAGTCTTGCGCAAAAAGAGGCAGTAAATATCTGTGGTAAATATTTCTGCATTATTTAAACCTCCTTTCAAAACACATTTAGGGTTTAACAATAGGCTTCATATTTTCTTCAAGATTCAAATACATGTTTTCTTCCACTCCACCCAATTAAGGGTTGTTGGAGTTTCTGCCACTAGAAAAGTCTCTATTTTGTGCAGATAAATGGCATGGCAGATTATATTTTGAGCAGACTGTATGAGGTTAGTTAGGAAATTAAGGCTCAGGAGCACAGCTTGAAATCTGGAAAACTGTACTCAAGAATTAAATATTTTACAGCAGGGCTGCACAGCTCATAGTTTCTATAAACAAACAGCAAAGCACAGTAGAGATTTCTAGCATACCTTCATCCCTCTGTCCTACAAAATTTCCTGTGCCATTTGCATCCCTCACTTGACCTACAATCTCCATACAATCCTCCATACTAGGACCTCCTGATGAGTCATAGAATCATAGAATGTCCTGAGTTGGAAGGGACCCACAAGGATCTTCCAGTCCAACTCCTGTCTCTGCACAGGACAACCCCACAGTTCACACCGTGTGTCTGAGGATGTTGTCCAGTCTCTTCTTGAACACTGTCAGGCTTGGGGCCGTGACACCTCCCTGGGGACCCTGTTCCAGTGTCCAGCACCCTCTGGGTGAAGAACCTTTTCCTAATGTGAAACCTAATCCTCCCCTGGCACATCTTCCTGCCATTCCCTCAGGTTCTGTCATTAGTCACCTGAGAGAAGAGATCAGCGCCTGCCCCTCCTCCCCTTGTGAGGAGTATCCTCTTATTTCCCCAACCTATAGACCAGTTCCCATCACAAGCTGGAGGCTGACTGTGTTCTCAAATCCATTCACTCTTTGCAAACTTAAATGGTGGAAAATGTCCGGCTTGTCCTTGGACACATCTGCATTGCCCAAGAACACATTGCACCACCAGAGCAGCGCAGCTTTAAGCCTCAGACGTTTAGTCGTGCTGAGAGGCTTGTTGTGTCCAGACAGGAAGAGCACAGCAAAAGCTCGGCTTGCAAGGCCAAGGTGGCACCTTCACAGAGCACGATGCTACCCAGGGTAGACGGACAGATGGCTCATCCACAGCACACTGCTTGCTATTGCTTGGTTTCAACTGTTCCTACAGCTCAGTAGCATCTCTCCTATCACTTTCCTCTGTCTACCTGGAGATCCTGCTCGTGTCTCCACACCATCTGCAGCACTCGCATTGCCACTGCGGCATTTCTGCTGGGGCCAGGCTCCCTGGGAATACCCACCCTACGTTACGCTCTGCGCCTTGCCCTCATATCACAGCATTTGCCAGAGGGAGTTTCTCCTGAGCCAGTTGAGGCCTGAGGAATGCAAAGCCAGGATTTGATGGTAAAAGGACAGTCTGCATCACACCATCTCTCACACAGCATCTTCTGAGTCAAGCACACCCGCTTCAGCTCCCCTCATACAAACAGCTATTAGCTGAGATAGATAATGGTGCTTCTTTTTTCTTTCCTGCCTTGTAAAAATGTTGTAACAACACCACAGTGAGCAGAACTGCAGGAGAAGTGTCCATTGCTCATGGAAATCAAAGTAGAAAATAATCAAGCCAACCCACAGTAGGAGAGATGTGGCAGCCCCAGACTCACTCTCCCCACTTTGCCTTGGTCCAAAGCTGCTGGTGTGAGCTGGGTCCCACCACTGTGCAACTGGAGTGACCCTCAGAGAGAGCCGGTTCATGGTCAAACACCTTTTCCTCTTGAGAAATCAAGATTTCTCAAGTGTTAACCGAGTTTTCCACCCGTGAGCTGGTGACACAGCCCGTGAGCAAACATCAGCACTTTTGTCACTACCTTGCCCTTATTCTATTATAACCACTCATCTGCACAAAACGCTGCCAGCAAAGAGCGCCCGGTCTGAGAGGCAATCGTTACACTTCTCTGAGGATGGGGGAAAAAGGGAGAAAGACAGGAAAAATGACATGCACACAGGTCTTGAACATGTTAGTGCTTGGGATGATGGGTGGCTGTCCCCATTTCAGTTGCCTGGTCAAATTGCCTCACAGAAAACTCATCACTGCACCTTCACCTTTCTCCTTAGATTCAGTCCAGCCTTTCATTCCTATAAAACAAGAAAAAACACTCCATGACAGCTTATTCCTCCTTGAAACCAGCAGCATTTTCACCACTGCAGATCTCTGCTTTACCCTGCTTAAAAAACGGAGTCTGTAGCATAAATATGGGATGTGGGATCTCCCTGCTGCACTGCCAGAACTCAAAATGGGTGAGATTTTGGGGCTTGATAGCTCATTAGGTGAAAAACTCAGACTGGATTGACCCCAGTGTTTAGAAGTTTCTGCCAAATTCAGCCAATAATTTTAGCTAAGAAAAAAATACTTTGTTGAAAGGCCTTGCATTTACTGCACAGTGGTTGTGGCAAACTGCACTGCAATTTGTTTATGTTCAAACAGTGTCTTTTGCCAAAGCTGACTTTTCATAAAAATAGTAAATAGTTTCCAAAGTGAAGTGAAAGGAATTGGCAGGGAGAGAATTGAACACCTGGGATTTAATAAAAACAACTTGCTGGGGTTTTTTTGTTTTCCTGAGGAAACAGAAAATTCCTTGTCTTAGAGTGACCTGAAGAAATATATATATATATATATATATATGTTAATTCATTAATTCAATCTGTGAAGCAGAGCAACAAAACACCCAGCTGGGCTTGAGAAACAACCCAAGCCCCTTGTTGGTGCAGAAGTGCCTCAAGGGCCAGCAGCCAACTTTTAAATAGCCCTAATTACCTTTATATTTATAATGGGAAAACAGGTGAAAGTGGTCAGGAATAGTAGGTAGGAGCACAGCAGAGGAAAAGGTGATAGACCTGAGTCTTAAAAGTCTTAGAACCACAGAAAAAAGGGACCTCTGGAGATCTCCAGTCCAAAGCTAGCTCAGGTTGCTCATTTTTTTCCTTCTACCCACCCTTGGCTGAATAGAGGGAATAGTCTCTTTTCTCAACTCACTGGCTTTGCTCTTGCTAATACAGCCCACCCTGCTCACTCCAGCTCAACATACTGACCACCACAACACCAGAATTTACGCACATTATTCTAGCAAGACCATGCAAATTGCACATGCATGATTGCACAAATAAATGCATTATTCAGATTATACTAGCCAAATTCTAATTAATTTTAAATTAATAAAGTCCAATCAAATCCTAAGAAAGGCACTAAAAACTTCTAATACTATTCTAATACTATTCATTCCCTGTGCAGGATGTTATTTAGGATATTAAGTAGGTCGAGAGAGGTTCTGCTTCCCCTCTACTCTGCTCTGGTGAGACCACATCTGGAATATTGTGTCCAGTTCTGGCCCCTCAGTTCCAGAAGGACAGGGAACTGCTGGAGAGAGTCCAGCGCAGAGCAACAAAGATGCTGAAGGGAGTGGAGCTGGGGCTCTTTAGTTTGGAGAAGAGGAGACTGAGGGGTGACCTTATTAATGTTTACAAATATATAAATGGTGAGTGTCACAAGGATGGAGCCAGGCTCTTCTCGGTGAGAACCAATGATAAGACAAGGGGTAATGGGTTCAAACTGGAACACAAGAGGTTCCACTTAAATTTGAGAAGAAACTTCTTCTCAGTGAGGGTGGCAGAGCCTGGACCAGGCTGCCCAGAGAGGTTGTGGAGTCTCCTACTCTGGAGACATTCAAACCCGCCTGGACACCTTCCTGTGGAACCTCAGCTGGGTGTTCCTGCTCTGGTGGGGGGATTGCACTGGATGAGCTTTTGACATCCCTTCCAACCCCTGACATTCTGTGATTCTGTGACTTACTTTCAGTGCCCCATAGCAGAGATTTGTGGTCACCTTTCAGTGATCCACATGGCACCAAGGACATGCCCAGGCATGTGATAGGGAGGGTGACTCTGGGCTGGAACAGGACAGCAGAGGCTGGAGCCCTCCCGGGTGTCACACACCCATGACCATGCCACATCCTCTCCCCAGCTCTCTGAAATATAAGGCTCTCAGTGGGTGGTATTGTACCTGGGGCGCCCTGAAATGTGGCAGCATCTTGTGCAGCAAAGGTGATCTCCAGCTGGATGGGAGCATCATTTGGTGATGCTCAACTGGAGCACCCTCAGGATCTCCTCCAGACATCCCCTCCAAATACCTCAGAAAGCATTTTTCTCCATGGCATAATGATGTTAACTATTAGTCCCACTCAAACCCTAGCATCTGAATTTCAAACTGGATGGAAGTTTTTCTCAATCTTCCATGCAATTACAGTAAAAAATACCCACAGTTCAACACCGCTTCAATGGCAAGTCTAATAAAGATAAGTCTAAGACCATTGATTTGTGAAAGAAAACCCAAACATTTGGTAGAAAGCACATTGATTGCTAACCGTAGCTATTCAAGGTTGTATAAAATGTAGATATTCCCCTATAAGCGTGGAAAACAACGTTACCCCAAAGCCATACAACAAAAAAACTAGGGAGCTATTTAAAAAAATTGTATTGTCCTTGACTTCTCATAGTGGTTGATGGGGGAAAATGTATGTTTGCCATTGAAAATATTTAATAACAAAATATTCAGCACTGTCCAATTTTCATACGCCCTTTCTCTTTTTTTGCCGTCTTTTATTTCTTTGAGCTTCTCCTTGCTCTGCAATGTTAAATAGGGTCCCAAATCTCTCGAGCAGCAAACTTTTCACTGCAACACCATCTAGAAGCAGAAACTGAAAGAACTGATCCTGTCAATGCCACTCTGCTGCCAGATCAGCAAGATTGTGCTGTGGTAGGAACATAAACTAAAATTTTCTAATCATGGGTATCTGGAGTTTGCTCCTTTACATAAAATCCTTTATGTAATATGGTTGTAGAATCTCAGATGGAAGGAACTGGAAAAGGAGTCAAGCATTCCCAGCACTTCAAAATCCCAGGCCATTTAGGTTGAGTCAGCAAAGCACAGAACATCAAGCTTATTTTAAGCATGCAGAGAGTTCTATTTGAGACCTTATTTTCCTCCTTACATACAGACTGAAATCTGCAAATATTGACAAACACGAAAATTGGATCTTCATATTTTATGAGAAAAATACTAGTCCAATCTAAAAGGAAACAACCATCTGGCACCACTCCTTCCAGATGTTTTCCTACACATTCTTCATTTTTTCATTCCCAAATGTGTATTTTCTGTGTACTCAAGGGACTGCCACAATCCCCTTTTGTTTATCCATGGCCAGCTCCAGATTTGCAAGCTTGTTATTTCTTTCCCTTTTTTCCTACTTAATCTGTCATTCCTTCAGCCAGTGAGTGGAATCTGTTCAACAAACAGAATTGTGTTTTTGGAAAGAATTTGCCTTTTATTATGTTTGTGGCTCAAGGGTTTGTGGCTGGCTTGGCAGTGGTGTATGAAAGGACAGCTTATTAATAATTTAAACCAACACATAGACCATGGAATTTTGGAAATGTCCATGCCACCGAGATGAATTGACAACATTCACTTGAGCTGGGAAATAATCATCAAAAATGAGTGTGTTGGACCTCTGGAGTCACTTTCCAAACAGAAAAACTGTCGTCTTTGTACAATATAAAAAAATCTCTAACCTCAGGGATCAAGTAGGTCCAGTGTCCTGGACTGTCACAGGTGCACTGATCTTTACAGTGTGAAAAACTGAGATGATTTTTCAATCCAGGCAGCTCACTGACTCTGCCTTACATCAGCAGCACCCTTTGCTGCTGAGCAGATCACATATGTCATGTTTTATAATAATGAAACAGAGCTTTAAATCCAATGAAATGGCACTTCAGAGAAGGTTCTTCTGAACTCCGTCATAACTGAATGCATTACTGAGATCTTCGGGAAAGATGAAGTCTTTTTTCCCAAAGTTAATAAACAAACTTTTATGAAAAAATGTTGCAACAAGCAGTGTACCACAAATGGTTAAACTACCCATCTCTTTGCACAGCGATGTTTTGTGGACCTTGTGATTCCCCATTGATGCAGCATGTAGGATGAGACCCAGGGACGGGCAGAAGACATTGCACCCGAGCAGCTGCATTGGAGCTGCAACACCTGCTCTTGCTCTGAGGTGAGAATTACAGCCACCCTAATGCCCTGGAAAAGCCTAAACATACAAGAAATAGGGGAAAATAATAATAATAAAATAAAATTAAAAAAACACACATACACAAAACCCCAACCAACCAATCAACCAACCAACCAACCAACCATAAAACCTACAAGCCTCCAAGTTGCAGCACAGCTAGGAAAGCAATCAAATTGGCCTTTCCTGAAGCTCCTTCTGACTTCACCTAATACAATTTCCATAATTGAACACATACAGTGCTGCCACCCAAATTTAGCTTGCACCTGAATCTTAGTGTTATTTTCTTAATTTTGGTACAGAGAGGATGATACTAACATTTTCCAGCGGCTATTACACGTGTAAATGATTTTATATTAGCTAAATCCATATACCATTTTCTGCCAACACCTGAGAAATTATTTTTTTGGCAAAGAAATGGTTGCCAAGGCTAATGAAAAATATGTATGTATCAGCATTGAGAGAAAATAAGCACTGAAATTGGCACAATCAAGTATGTCTAAAAGATGCGTTTGCTCGTTCCTCCAATCAAGGATCCTTGTTAAATGATCTTGTGACTCATATAAGAAGCTACAATTAGGCAGCACAGATCACATTTCAGATATTCATGATCAGTCCACAGAGCCCAAATATAAATGGAATAATTTCCAAATTTGCTCCCAACATGGTCTGAGGAAATGCTGTTTGCTCACTGATGTTAACACAGCTGGGAAGCCGTACTACATTTCTCAAAATGACGTTCATTGATTATTTGCTCATCCTTTCAGGAGGTCAGAAAATTTTAGTTAAAGGAATTGGCTGGAAAAAATAGTTTCGGTAAAATTGCACGTTTTTCTTTTTTTCTTTTTTTTTTTTTTTTCCAATTTAAAAGTGTTACCAAGCAAATGTCTCTGTTTTAGGTAACAGGCAGTGTGGCCATGGATGTGTTGTCCTCCACCTCTTCCATTTCAGCCAGCAATTTTTAACTTTTCATGTAGTGCTGGCTTTTACACTTCAGTGAAACTCAGTCAGAAAACAATCAGTATGTTACTGAAGCTGTCAGGTTTGCCTTCACAGTCCTCTTTTATAAATCCATTATGCATTTTTCCCATTTTCCATTTACCTTAATGTTCTTAACAACACTAATTAGATCAAATTAATAAGCCTGTACTTGCTGTATCTTTCTCCCTTTGCTGCTTTCTTGGATGCAGGCACTGCACTGTTAGCCTCCAACTATCACTGCACACTTCATCTTCTATAATTTCTTCCTGCCAAGCCTGCATTCATTAAAAATCCTTGTTATTACTATTTTATGCTGAATATTGCTCTGTTCATCCAACTTAAGCCACCGAATGCTATGTCTGGGTTTCTCTGCAGGAGTCAATTCACCCGCCAAGGAAAGCAGGGCTTTGCATGCAAAACAAACAAAACACTGGTCTTCTTAAAAATATATATATAAATAATTACCATCAGAAACCACCGAAACACAAAATATATCAGCACAGAAGCAGCTGCTGGTTTGAACAGGACAGGAACCAAACTAACATGGGAAAAGGAGAAATTACTGTATTCCCTGCTGCCATCCATCACTTCACTTTCTAGACTCCCCCAAATATGGGGCCAGAGAGGCCTGGAGGACATGACCCAGGTCCATCGCTGGTCCAGGCAGTAGCACCTCTCCCTATGTCACCTGGGTGATGTCCCTCTTTGCTGTCCATACAGCCCTCCCACAATGGAGCTGCAGCCACCCTGCTCCAGCAACATGTGCTTCTCCAGCCTATGTGTCTACATTGTCCTCAAGCTTTTTCCAGGTGACTAATCTGAATGTCTTACATCGGCTCCTTCCCACCGTGCTCCAGCTAGACAAAGGGTGGGGAAGCATGGTTTTGCTAGGGAAGTCTGTCTGCAGAGCTCATCAACACAGGAGAAGTGGACCAGAAAGCACCTGCTGAGTTTCTAAGCTTAACCCCCTACCACTGCAAGCATCACATTAGCTAATTCACAAACTGGTGAGAAATCCATCACTTGAGGAATCCAAACGCTCGAGAGTAGTTAGGATTTCTTCTTCTTGCCATTTGTTTTTCACTCCATTCTGACTTCCCCTCCTCCCCAGCCTGAACGCTCCTGTCCAATTTATACAATTTTATCCTTGTGCCTACACTGATTTTTAGCGTAGCTCTTTTCTCCTGGCTGTTTGCCCCAAGCACCAGGAGCAAACACCCTTTTTTCTCTCAACTTTCTGTCGAATGAGGTTAGAAACCAGCTCCTCTAACCCATCTTCTCAGAAACTGGCTTGTACCTGGCACAGCAGAGCAGTTACAAGCAGAAACCTGAGCGAGCAACACTGCAGGCAACACGGTGCTTTGCTCACATGGAGCATTTTTATTTCTAAAGGCCACAAAAGCCTGGGGTACCTGGTGCTGGGTGCAGGCAGGAGCTGTTAGGAAGCCTTGGATCTTACCTGCTCTTGCAGTTACTGACGTCCAGCTAAATGGGTCTGAAATTGGTTGAAAACTTACGGTTTTTGTTTTCTAAAATGCTGGTTAAAACACAGAGCACAGCAAGGCTGAGGAAACAGTTGTTATTGCAGCTCCAAGTGCAGGGTCAGGAAAGGGAACCTGATGGTTTCTAAAGACTCACGGAGGAGCCTGCGCTACTTTCCTACTCACACAAAGTGAGAAGGGGAGGGCTTTTAAAGAAAAGAAATTATCTTGTATGGAGCCTAAGAAGAAAGAGGAAGATTTGCTGTCTGCACCAGCTTTCCTTCCCTTGCTCAGCACCAATACACAAGTCACATTTTTAAGTGAGTAAGTAATAAATATATATTACTACATAATTATTTGCATCCAAGGATGCTGGGCAGCTGCAAGGTTGGGGAACACTCATGGCTTCATGCCTTCTTGACCACAGTGGTGGGCAAGTCATCTGCCATAAACACAGAAGAACCTGTTTCGTATTGTAGTTCAGCAGCAATTAGATGGACTGGACCAGGAGGCAACTTCATTTTCACCAGTGACACAGAACCAAGGTCACATTCCTGTTGAGTCCATTAAATAGGTGGTAACAAATCCTACTTGCTAGTGCACTAACTCTGGGATTTAATGGGTATTTTCAAGCTGAGAGTAGAGTATGTTGATGTTGTTGCTCTTCAGACAGCAACAGCAAAGAATAAGCTGTAAATGCAGGGTTGAAATTAAGCATACTGACTGCAGTTGTTTGCGGTTTTCCTGACATTAGCTGGAAGTGGAGCTATTGCAAAAGAAATTCTGTCCTGTGGGAAAATTTCATCACAGAATCACAAAATGTCAGGGACTGGAAGGGACCTGGAAAGCTCATCCAGTGCAATCCCCCCGCCGGAGCAGGAACACCCAGATGAGGTTACACAGGAAGGTGTCCAGGCGGGTTTGAATGGCTGCAGAGAAGGAGACTCCACAACCTCCCTGGGCCGCCTGGGCCAGTGTTCTGTCACCCTCACCGTGAAGAAGTTTCTTCTCAGATTTAAGTGGAACCTTTTGTGTTTCAGTTTGTACGCATTACCCCTTGTCCTATCATTGGTTGTCACCGAGAAGAGCCTGGCTCCATCCTTGTGACACTCACCCTTTGTATATCTGTAAACATTATTGAGCTCACCCCTCAGTCTCCTCTTCTCCAAGCTCCAGAGCCCCAGCTCCCTCAGCCTTTCCTCACACGGGAGATGCTCCACTCCCTTAATCATCTTTGTTGCCCTGCGCTGGACACTCTCTAGCAGTTCCCTGTCCTTCTGGAGCTGAGGGGCCCAGAACTGGACACAATATTCCAGATGTGGTCTTACCAGGGCAGAGTAGAGGGGAAGGAGAACCTCTCTGACCTACTGACCACCCCCTTCTAATACACCCCAGGATTAATTTTCTTTTCATTTCAAATCAAGGGGAAACAGCAAACCTTTCTATGGAAGAGAGAGCTCCACAGGAAAAATGTTTGGAAATGGTGAAACACGTTGCTTCAGCAAATTTAGTGATGTCAGTAGAGGTGGCAAATAACACATGGTATTCCCGCTATGTTGTTCAGCTGGAAGAGTAAATGCCTTTGCAAAACATAACTGAGATTCCTTAATATGGATTTTAAAGTGAAAAACAGGCAGAAAAACAGAAAAAAAGAAACCACACAAAACGCTGTCTTCATGTACCTAAGTAAAAATAGCTGTCCTACATTTTTCAGGAGAGAGGAATGACTTTTTGGAGCCTCAGTCTGGAGAGGCCCCACAAACCAAGTCACTGATGATGAAGCTGAGACCCCTTTGGAGCAGCTTGGCACTGCCTGGGCCTAGGAAGACTTAGACCTAGTTTAAATGTGGCTGCTGGGGACTATTCATTGCACTGTGCATCACTTGTCCCATCAGCAATATAGTAATAGAGGTTTCTACTTCCTTGCACCTCCCCAAAATCCAAACTGAACTTGAGGAACACCAGCTCAGTCTTCCATTCTGTGCTTTTCATCATCTCTTGGAAAGCAAAGGATGATGTTGGCACAGACCTGGCCAACAGAAAGCAAATAGAAATACAGAGACATTATAAAGTGAGGCTCCAAGTACTACAGTCTTGCTAAACTCCTTGTTTTAGTTAAATACCAAAGGCCCAAGTGGGTCACGGGCAGGGGAAGGGGAAAACTGACTCCTACTAAAGTGCTGGTGGATGTGGCATTTCCACTTCCAAGATGTTGCTGATATGCTGAAAAATCCCTTTTTCTGCTCACTTAGCACAGCTGGAACTTTGCTAAAAGCAAACCCTCCCTGTGAAATATTTTTTGCAAATCAGCACATTCTGCAGCACATTTTTCATCCCTTGGCGGGGAGGGAGGTACCAGGAGTTACCACCCAGCTGTGATGACACCTCATAGGAACAGGCAGTAGAAATTCCTGAAATCCTTCTTGCTGAAGCTCAGGCTTTGACCGATATAGCAGAGGGACCGTGTCCACCGCTGCTAACAGCTGCAGGCAATTATCTGCAGGCTGAGATGGGAAAACATGTAACATATTTTATGCAGATGTCAGACTAAGAGAGCAAGTAGCAGAAAAAGGAACGACCGAAGCTGCACTTCTGGGACCAGTTCACAGAACTGTGTAGAAACAGTTGGAGATCCATCCTGTGCAGATCGCATTAGAAATTACCTTGATGACAAAGGAAGAATTAACGAAGCTATTCTGTGCGTCTTCCTACTCTTTAGGATGCAATCAGAGCACATCTTCAGCTTTGCTATTAGCATTCCTTCACCAAAGAAATCCCAGCAAAGCACTGAGCTCACATTTTCAACGATGATGCTGGAAAGCTTCCCAGATTATACATTTTCCTCTTTTAATTTATACCTCTGAGGATAATGCTAATCAGGGAGGCAGTGAAAGTGGTGAAACATCCTCGGAGCCAGGTTGATTTATTAACAGTGGTTGCATTATTCTCACTTGGAGAACGATGCTACTATCCCAAGGTTCTGGGGGAAAAGAAACCTTGCTTGCTGGTAGGTTATCAAACACAAGCTGACAATGTACTTGCACAGCAGATATGGATAAGTGCATTGCATGGGATGATTCATCTGCAAAACATGTAGCATGCTAGATGCTTGATTTAAAGTAGGTTAAAAGAACGATTCATTAAAAAACAACAGCAGAGAGGGAAAAAGAAAAGAAGCTCAAACTCTGAAATCTCCTACTGAGAATTATATATTTTCTTTTCAGTCTTTGTTCAGCTCTCCCTCCTCAGGTTGCTTTTGAATAGATTGGATGGCATAGGGATGTGAAAATACATGTAGCTAGACAAATATTACAAATGCCATCTTCATGGCCTAGCAGATCCACCAAATATTCCAGGGATTATACATGGTCTGTTGACCATGTTCAAAGTGAGAGCAGATTGCATATATTTTACAGAGCATAAATCCCCAAGCCTGACCTGAACTTCTACTACACAGCAACTGAATTATAAAGGCTAATGTCTGAAATAGTTTGAAGAAAACAAAAATCCCCCAAATGACAACCAGCTTTGACTGTGATAGTTGCTTAGATGAACCAGTGTAATTAATCTCTAGTGGTGTTTCTTAGGGTGGGGGAAAAAAAAAAAGATGGCAATTCTAAAACACAATAGAGAAATTTGCAGGTCAACATTAGTGCTTTTAAAATGGAATTTATGTGTGTTTGGAATAAACATCCAACTACAAAACCAAAACGTAGATTTCTAAATAGTGCTGCCAGCCAAATCAGGTGAAACACATGAATTGCTTTGGGACCAATTTGAAAATATAGACACTAAGATTTCAACTTTTAAAAAATATTCTTTTAATCCACTTTTATTTCTTTTGAAAGATTTTTTTTGTCTGATCAGGAAGTTTCTCAAAAAATTAAATTTCAGAAGATTTGGTCCTTTTTTCTTGGCATCAGCAGAGACGGGTAAGCATTTTCAAAGGTAGAATTCCTATTTCACTCATGCAAAATAACTCAGTTTTTACTCAGAGATTCCACATCTGTGCATGTGATCAAATATTTGCTTGCTTGACTTTTCAATCCTGGATGCAATGTACACACAGTAAACACACAGGAAATTTTTAGAGAATTAGATACCACCTACTGAAGATCTACTCCAGATTGTTCAGAGATGTTAAAATCCTCTCTTGCCTGTAAAGAAGATGTCATTTACCAGCCACTTTGATGCAAACATTTCAGATCAGTGAAAGCAATAAACCCTATTTTCTTTCATAAACAAGGTGTTCAGGGGAGGTTGACTCCTCTGGGACTTATCCTGACTCTCACACATCATCTTGGAGCTTCACTTTTGGGCCCAACACCTTTCCTACAGTCTGAGAATTGCAGATTATACACACAAACTTTTAGAATATACCAGCAGGTCCTGAGAAACGAATTATATATTCAACCACAGTGATACTTTTGCCAGAGTAGTAGAGAAAACAGCAACAACATGAATCCTGCATTATCATTTTTTAAACCAACGACAAAAGCTGCAAAAGAGATGAACCAGCCTTCAGCTTTAGGTCAGCCCCATATCGAACGCAACTGTCTTTACAGATATATAAAGGGTGAGTGTCAGGAGGATGGAGCCAGGCTCTTCTCGGTGACAACCAGCCACAGGACAAGGGGCAATGGGTTCAAACTGGAACATAAAAGGTTCCACTTAAATTTGAAAAGAAACTTCTTCACAGTGAGGGTGACAGAACATTGGCCCAGGCTGCCCAGGGAGGTCGTGGAGTCTCCTTCTCTGCAGCCATTCAAACCCACCTGGACACCTTCCTGTGTAACCTCATCCCGGTGTTCCTGCTCTGGCAGGGGGATTGCACTGGATGAGCTTTCCAGGTCCCTTCCAATCCCTGACATTCTGTGATTCTGTGTGATTCTGTGTGATTCTGTGTGATTCTGTGATTCTGTGTCTCAGGTAAAACTTAGTGCACAGCAGTTTGGAGCATCTATTTATTTGGTCATTGATGTTTATTGAAAATATAAACCTTTGTAATAAAAAGAAAACACACTGGCAAATGTGGTATATCCTGAGACAGAGATAAGCAGTAATTAGAGATGAAAAAATGGTGAGCAAAATCAGGATCCACATTTTTAAACTTTTATAATGGTGGGAAAAGGCATTTCCCTTTTTACTACAATCAGTCTGCAAATAATGTATGATTACTGTGCATATCATCCAGGTACACCTGCATGCAAAGCAGTTAAGCCTCCAGTTCAGCTGAAGTGCACATTTAATTTTCAATGTGTTGCATTGCGATTCATTGCTGAAGTCAACAGGAATTAAAATATCCTGAAATGCAAAACATTTCCTACGCATATGAGCAGTAAGTGCATCTCTTTTGCCTCAAAATTAAGGACATCAAGGGAAAGACCTAATTAAGACTTATTGGAATTCAGACCCCTGGTACATCAGTACTCTGTGGAGACACTGTACCTATGAAACCTCATTACACCCTCCCACAAAGCACATGGGGATGCTGCTCAGCAGAGCAGAGCAGAGAGGGGACATGGTGCTCTTCAGTCTGCCTGCTGCAGGTCTTCACCTCCTGCCCTGGCTGCAGCCTTGGTGGGTGTCCCCTGTGTAGGGAGAGGGACATTGCTGATCCAAATCATAGAATCACAGAGTCATAGAATAGTTTGGGTTGGAAGGGACCTTCAAAGCTCATCCAGTGCCATCCCTGCCATGAGCAGGGACATCTTCACCAGCTCAGGTTGCCCAGAGCCCCATCCAGACTGGCCTGGGATGTCTCCACGGATGGTTCCTCCACCACCTCTCTGGCCAACCTGGGCTGGGGTCTCACCACCCTCAGTGTAAAAAATTTCTTCCTCATGTCCAGTCTGAATTTTCTCTCCGTTAGTTTAAAACCATCTCCACTTGTCCTATCAATACAGGTGAATGCTTGCACAGCAGTGGCAGCCTAGAGCAATTTTCAGGCTTTGCTCAAGATCCAGCCCTTTGGCTTGCCAGTGAGCTTGGGGTTAAGAGCATTTTCAAGCAGAGCTGCCCTGCTGGCTCTATGTGTGTCGGGACCTGTATGGGTGAGGGACCCCCACCTCCCTAACAACCAAAATGCTGCCTTTGGTGGGTGTAGGCATCCTCCCTGCACCAGCCTCACTACCTCCAAGTTGGGGGGCAGGATTAGGCCTGTAAATGGCAAAACTCCCTTGCCAATTGCAAGCCATAAATGCAGTCTGTCTCCCCACCAATTCCTTTACAGGTACCCCCGAGTGCTTTTGGGAGCAGCGTGTAGGGGGCCAGGCTCAGGAGAAGGAAATCAGTACAAACTCCAACAACTAGGGCTGTACTGCAGAGGCTGCCCATGGCGAGGATTTTTAGGCTCTTGTGCTGCACAGCCAGTGACTAACGCAGCACAGGCACAGCAGGGCTGGGGATGTCATTTGGATCTATATCATCTGCATTTGTAGATTTGCAATGTGCACATGAAATGGGGTGAGGGACGGTTTAGGAGACAAAGCACTTGCCAGCACCAGCACTGAGAAGCTCCTGCCCAGCCCAGGGCCAAAGTCTGTGCCCCAGTGCCACAGTTCCTCCTCCTCAGCCATGGGACTCACCCAGGGGTGCAACCAAGACATGGACTAATATTTGCACAGAAAAAAACTCAGAGACAAGAAAAGCACAAGATCCCCCGGGGCTGGGAGCAGGAAGGTCTCCAGCCTGACAAGGCTGCCCCATACATTTGCTTTTTATCGCCTGCAGTTAATAAGCCCTTCAATGTCTTTAAAGCCACCAACAATAGATCAGCTGCAGTTAATAAATTCAGTGCTGCTGAAATATAAGACGTAATTCATGTCCTGGATGGCACAGAACAGCCTCAAGCTGGCATAACTCCACGGGTCTGCAGAGTCACTCTGGCACAGAAAGCATCCTTCAGCGAGCATCCTCCCACGCTCCGTCCTCACCTGTGCCCGAGCAAACACCCGCTGCAGCACCGCATGCCTGACGGAGTCCGTGCTGCGTGATGGAGATGTTGGGAATGCTGCAGCTGTCACCAGCAATTGTGTTCCAATAATCTCTGAAGAACTGGCCACCTTTTCTGATACGAGATTTCATAATCGGAAGCTGTATCAAGGGCGGGCATCTCATTACAGCAGTGAAAGAAATATTCACAGAATTCTTAGCAGCTGTTATTTAAATAAAGATGGAAAAGCCCACTTTTAAGGAATATGAAAACACAAAGCCAATTATTATAACACCCTAATATTTGAAAGAGAATGACTTACAAAGGCTGTAGTCATTTCCAACAATTTTTAGTCATACTTGGACACACACAATAGATCAAATTAAACAACAACAACATTATAATGATTTTCATTCCAAGTTTTCAATGTCTTTAAATGTTAATTTTCACCGTACTGTAATGAGGTGGGTACGTGCTGGTGCCTCCGTTTTACACACAAGTGACCTGAAGCAGTCTGGCCTAATGGGTAATAAAGCAAATTTATCCATGTTGTATCTCCTACTTCATCTATTACTAAATTCGGCAAAACATAAGCTCACCTTCAAGCATATACTTAAGACCATCCTCATTTTTTAAAGGAGTTAAGAATGCGTTTATGTTCCATATAATTAGGATCATAAATACTTTATTGAAATAATGAGAACCAAAATAGGTGATTAAGGTCCCCTCTATTTTGAGTCTTGTCTTGCAGGTGAGTGCCAAGAACTTATTCTCACTGTTGAAAGTATGGGGATTCCTAGAGGATTAGGCTGACCATGAATCCGGAGTGTCTTAAAAAGCAAGAACACTAAATGTGGGATGTGTTCCTGAGTGCTGAATCATGCCAAGTGTACAGCAGCACATGTATTTACCTTCCCTAAATTAGAAAACTAATTACAAATAATGCTTCATTGCTCCAAACATGGTTTGCTATGTGATGGTCTTATTTTCTTAAATATATTATTATTAATATATTTAAAATATATTGATATAATAATAATAATAATAATAGTAACCATCCCTGATCTGGCAGTAAGAGTATACGACACGAAAACAGACATAAGGACATAAATGCTACATTAAAAATGAAAAAGGCTTAGTGCATATTTGGCCCATTTTACATGTACCAACTACTCAGGAGGGCAAGTGAAGCAAACCCCTAAGAAGTCACCCATTTAAAATCTTCCATTCCCCATTGATGATGTGCAGCACCACTCCTTGGACATTTCAGGAACTTTGACCTATAATACACACGCACAAAATAAATATGTCTTGGGGCCAAATGAGGTCTCAGGGCCTAAAGAAGAGCCAGGTGCTCATCCTGAGGATCGTGGTCAATCCAGGCCACGCAGCTGGGCCAGCATCTTTTTGTGGGACAGCCTGTGAAGACATAATAGGCAGACCTGTGGGATCTGCCCAAACTTTTCCAGGAGGACTGAGCCAGAGGTAGTACCCAGGCATTTGCTGGGGTCGCTATCCCCAGAGGACTGAGAGCACATGGTGAGTGTGCATGGACTTCACACTGCAGTTTTGGGTGGAAAAATCTGGTATAAGGTGTCACTGAATGGCATTTCCAGAGCTGCAATAAAAAAGGAGGCAGGTGTTCCTCTCCCAGGATCCTTACACCAGTGAGATACAGTGAACCAGGGAAGACTCACAGCCCAGGAAATACTGCAACATGCAAAATTGAATGCTTGCCGCAGCTGGGACATCTTAAGCCCTTCATGCCATTCCTCTCCTTCCCAACCTCTCCTCCTCAGTTCCTTGCCTATAAATAAAACATTTCATTACCCAGTGATGAAGATTAAAATAAGGCAGGTGAGTCACCCTCCCTGGTACTACTCGGTTCTTTCATCTGCCTCATCCTCTTCTTCAACTCATTTGCAGCCCTGAAGGCTGAAGAAAATCCATCGGCATGGAAGTCAAAGCAGGGATGGAGCTACCTGCACCCCTGTGGGGAACAGCATGAAAGAAGCTGCATTTTGACCTGTATGGAGTTGAGAACTACATTGCTGCACAGATTTTAACCCAGGAGATTTTATGCACCACACTTTTCACCCCCAGATGCTGAGCACCTGCTGGAGGGGCCCAACAGGATTCATTGCTTTTGCTTTACCCAAGTGGGAATGAAGGATGTTATTTCAATAGGATTTTTTTTTCAGATGACTGATTGTGGGCTGTGGCAAAATGGCCACTTCGTCAAGATTCATGAGAATTACAGAAACAGAAGGATCCAAGAAGAAATCCACTGAGTTTCTGTTCCTCTCTACAAAACCTGCTTGCACTCACAAAACCCCAGGGGATGCTGGCAGCCTCCATCAAATAATCTCTATCACCCTCACTCCCACCAGTTTGTCAGAGGTTTTGAGGGACTAATCTGGGGACCAGAGAAAAAATAAATTCAATTCGCTAAATCAGGCAAGACTAAAATGTCAATAATAGAATTGGCATGAATATATACTTTTCCAAAGTGAGATTAAAGCTGGCCTTAGTCGGCTAAATCTGAAAAAGATTGTCTGGCAGTTGACAATGTATTTCCAAGCAGCTGCTCAGCTCCCCTGCGGCGCACGCTTAGGTCAGTGAAGCCACCCTATCAAGACTCTTTCAGGTTCTGGACCTCAGCCTTTACAGTGCCCATGGCCTTGAGCAGTACATTGCCATGGATGCTTAGGGAGGGGGAACTCTTGCCAAAGCAATACTTGGAAAGGGGTGGAAAGGCCACAAAGAGCAGCTGAGCATGTGGCCTTGGGGAACCTGCTGCATTTGGTTGTGCTCTGACATCCCCAAAAAAGCTTTAGTGCCAAACCCAAGCAGTGCAGACACTCATGTTCATACCCTCTTCTTTCCACCCAGTTGAACCACAAGGCTCTCAAGCTGCCACAAAGTCACCAAAAACTTATTTTGCACTGAGGTGTAAAGCTGTCATTAGCTCACCCTTTCCAGTAACCAGAGACAAACAAATAGGAAGTGTTACCAGTATAAACATGGGCTTATGCTAGGAGCATCTCACTGCAGCCCCTTGCTAGCAGGGAGTTTGGTGGGTCAGTTTGTGGTGAAAGCACATGGGTACATGGGTCACATTTCAAATTCGACCTCTACAAATTACATAAATTAGATAGGTTTCTTAAAAATGTCTTTACTAAAAGCACTGAACCTAAACAGTCTGTCCTCATCATGGAGCAGCAGGAGCCAGAACCACTCTGGTGCACTACATCTACACTCATCAGAGCTTGAAGTGCTCCTGGGATTTGGTATCTCACTGCTCCTCGGCAGGCAGAGGCTTCTCCTCAACTCATCTGCCTCATCCAAGCAGCTTCTAGTCCCTCCTTCCCATCTCGCCTTACTGGCACGTGACACATGGGTGCTGTTCATTCCCATAAATCATAGGACCTCTCAACTCAGCTATGTGGACGTAGGGACATACCATACCTGTAAATCACCCTGCAGATAGCCACAAACACACAAGACTGTATACAGCTTCCCAGATCCTGACACAAGAATCACCATTTGAATGAGCTCCTGACCTTTTTCCCCTCTTTTTCCCCTTAAACACACCTGCACCATGGAGATACAGTCCGTTCTTACATTTTGCCATTTCTCTAATGGAAACCATTTGTATTTATCCTGGGGAATGCCTGGTAGCCTGTGTAATATTTTTGAAATAATGATTTTCAAGGATTTTTAATCACTGTTGATGTATAAAAATAAATAACAGAATCTGTGACCAGATGGTGTGTTGGGTGACATGGGGCTCTCTTCACCAACATGCAACTGCTCACCAGCCTTTCAGGACTGTTTCAGTCTCCAGTTCGTGCAAGAGCTGCCTGCAAGCTCCTCTTAACCTGAAACAAATTCATCTTTGGGAAGAAGAGAAACTCTCCATTTGAAGAAGAGGAACATTTTCAGCAAAACCCAGGGGCCAAGTATAAAAGCAAGAGAAACTGCTTTGTCCTTGCCCAGAAGCTGTTGGAGCTGATCTTCACTGTAGCTCTGCAAGAGGCGAAGCAGATGCGGGATCCGCAGCTCCTTATTGCCCTGACTTTGCTTAAGAAACCTCTGAGCTTCCTGCTCCTCGTGGGAATTTTTTTCTGCAGTCCAAATCACTGCTGATTTTCATTGATCTGAAGAACAGGGAGTGAAATCTATTGCTTTTCATCATTCAGAAACAACTCACCAGGTTTTGACACAAGGCCAGTTTGGCTGAAAGCCGGGCCCACGGCCAGCTTGAAAATATTTCTGAACCTTTCAACAATCCCTGGCTGGTTTTCAAACTTAAAACAAAAGCCAAGATCAGGGAAAGTTTGCAAATGTTTCAGTTGTATCAGAAAACTTCTGTACAACTTGTGATAAATTCCCACCATTTATTTTCAGTTACTTTCGTGCTGGGAGAATCTTTCAAAACCCTTCTCTTGCCTCAAAGAGCATAACCATGTTTTTCACACAAAGGACTGCTCTGGGAGGACCAGTGTGGAGGAAGATACAGGATGCATCAAGAAAATACCTGGAAAACATCCTTTCCAGTTCGCTCTTGTTTGGATGTATTGTTCCTTGTCTAAATTGTCCCCAGGTGTCCCATTTTACAGGGGGTGTTGTAAGTTTACAGCAATGTTGTAAGTTGGAGGTAGGTATCTCCCACCGGGTCCATTCCTACAGCTTAAGAACATACAGGAATCCCCCTCTGAGCAGGAGAATTAAAGAGTTTTCTGAAATACTTGACAGTTTTAGATATTCGGCAACATGACAGACCATTTATTCAGCAACTTGAGAATATTTAGTCACACAGAAAGAACAGGGAAATTATTTACTTCCCCTGGTGAAGGGAGCAGGAGCTGTAGCTCTCTAGGTAATGTGGAACAGAAATACAGGTGCTGCAGCCACAAAGAGGAAAGCAGACTGCGTGCGCAGGACTGCACTGGCTGGGATGCTGCTCTGTCTGCCACAGTTGGCTAGACACACATACAACCACACAACAGTTACCTTATTAGAAAGTAAAGATAAAAAGGGAAATGTTTAAAACACATTACTACTCTTATAATACTGCTAATATGACAACCTGACAACCCACAGCTAGCAAACACCAAAAAAAGGTCTCTTTTGCTCACTTTATCTCTACCTTGCCACAGTTTGACACATGCAAACAAACATATCTTAAGCCCCGTTACAGAGGATTCCAGAAGTTAACAATTATTTTCTTTGCTCGTCTTTTTTCTCTTTTTCTTTTCCATTTCTTTTTCCTTTTCTTTCATTCTCTCTATTCTGCATTTTATAACCCTGAACCTACAGATCAGGTTAAGCCTGAAGAAGCTTTCATTAAATGTAAGCACTATCACAGTCATTCAACTTCATAGGGATTTACACAATTTAAGAGACCACCCCTCTTTGTTCTGCATGCTAAGATTCAGCATGGCCATATTCTTATCCATCAGTGAACAATGAACGCTCACAAGATCTCTTCCCCCTCCTTCATGTCATACTGTTGAGACAACCCTACCTGGAGACCTCAATCCACACGCCCCCCTCGCCAAGAACAGCCTCACACTACAAACAGCTGCCTCTCTCTCCAGTACAAAGTCACGTTTCACAACCTGCCACTCAGATGAGTGAATGAGCAGCACATCAGCAGATTTGCTGCCTGCCCAAAGCAATAAAACAGCAAAACATTTCCCACATCAGCTGATGGGCATTAGGTCCCATTTTACTACTGAACTCAGTAGCATCAAGCAGACAGAAAAGCACCAGGGAAACATCCATGTTAAGAGTGCATGCAAGCACAGATGCACATTCAGAACCCTGGAAAAAAACATACAGATGAGTATCAGTGGAATAACACACATAGTCATGCTGCCTGTGTTATTTCTGGCCGGCTACTCTTTGTGCTGATTGACTGGAGGAGATTAGGAAGGACTCAGCCCAAAAACGCAGTTCCTAATGCTCCTGCAGCTATTGCATAACGGAGACCGATTCCTGTCCCACAACCCAGCCCTCAACTTACTCAAGACAAGTTTAATGCTGTCAGGCTGTCTAATGGAAACATCAACTTCTCAGTGAAGAGGAATCTAGATGGGATCCACCAGCTTCCCCAGGGCTGGGTTATTCAGGTGCTCTAATGGGTGGCAACGGCAAAGTAAGTGGGGAAGTGTGACCAAGGAGGAAATAGAGTCATTTTCCCCAAACATTTCTACCAGGAGCTACTGGAAGCTGAAGCTTTCTGGGGTTCATTAATAGATATACACCTGCTATTAATACAGCTACTAAATAAAGGAAACCTAAAGCAAGAGAAATCAAATACATCCCAAAAGTAACCTGAAAATCAATGAACCTGTAGACCCTAGGTAAACTAAATGCACCTTAAGTCAAATACACCTAAAAAAGCACAAGGAGTAAAACACAGCAATGAAAAAGTCCAGCATTAAATGGACGTGTCTCGAAAGCATGCAGAAAATAAATAAACACTTCAGAATAGGCACTCCTGTTAAAAGCTACATGTTGAAATAACATAAGAGGCCATGCAGGAATTCCAGGTGCACAGGGAATATCTGAAGTAACTCCTTTGGGATCTGTCACTCCAGATGTGTACAGGTGTATGACAAATTAGGACAGCGCCCCGTCAAGTCAGGTGAAGTCAAATGCTCTCCAACATTTGATTTAAAACTGGGTGTCCTGTGCCTGGAAAACTGCTAAGAGCTTTAGGGAACTTGGCTGGGTCCTGCATTCCCCCTCCCCCACATCAGCAAAACTGATTATTCGCAAAGGCCGCAACTGCACGTTGTTCTCTGTTTTCCTACATGCACTCACTAACTCGTTAGCAATGTTTCCAAGCAGCCAGGCTGGGAGAAGAACTGGGTAAGGGATTGAGGCAAGACAACCAGGAACCAGGAGATACAGCTGCCAGGGGCCCTTTGTTGAGCATCCCTGGGTACCCCTCGTCTTTTACCTGGGGATGCAGTCGCCATGGCAACGGACGGGTGTTCCCTGGCAGAGCCAAAAACCAGCTGTTCCCGCTGCTGAGTCCCATCTCCATCCCGCAGTGGAGCCCCAGCTGCATACTGGTCCGCCCCGTCCGCAGCCCAGTGCACCCCAGTGCCCGCCAGCAGCAGGTCCTGGGGGTCCGGCGGGGCTGACATGCTGCCTGCAAGGCGACCGTGGGTCTCTGGTTCTCAGGCTGCAGCAGGAGCCACCAAAAAAGCTGCGGTGGCCACCGAGGGCTGGCTGGTGCTGCGGCCGCGCTGGAGTCTGGCAGGTTGCGAGGACTCGGAGCTGCTGCTGCTGCTGTTGCTGTATCTCCACTAGCGCTTATTACGCAGGTGAAAATGGCTTGTTTAGTTGGAGCCTTCCAGCCCTTGCGTCACCGTGTGGCTGGCATATCACAGGGCAGGAATCTGCCAGCCTGGCTGCTGCTCTCTCCCCGTTTAACTGCTTCAGCAGGGTAGGCATCGGCTTGTGTGTACGGGGGGAGAAATGCCCCCTTCCAGGCAGGCACACGCCTCCCTCCCCTCTCCTGCGGTACCCCCTGCAGAGCACAGCCCCCTTCCCCGCATCATCCAGAGCGCCGCAGCCAGGCACAGCATCACACCCGCTGAAAACACTGCAGGTTCCTCCGGCACCTCCGGGCTTGGCAGAGGGGGGAAAGGCAGCCTGTGGCCAAGTGCATCCTAAACGCTCCCCATTTCCCCACTTCTCTCTGCCAGACCCCAACCCAGTGGAAGAAGCTGCACTCAGCTCCTGAGGACCTGGGTTTGTTTATACTCAGTCGGTTCCTTTCTGTTTGCAGCCACGCTGGAGAGATGATCACAGCTTATTGCATCTAAATGACACTTGTCAAAATAAACTCACAGCAGGTGTCTATGTCTGTGTGCCTTATCTTTTTTTTTCTTTTTTCTTTTCTTTTTTTTTTGCTGTGCCATTGTATTTGCTTGCTTACTGTCTCGAGGAATTAATGCGTGTGTACAGAGGCAGTGTGAACTGTCAGGGATCCTTGCTGTTAGTGAGAGCGGCAGTGGCACAAGATACAGGAAAGGTGAAAGTACAGGGGAGGATCTGTGACACTTCCCAGGTGCACTGGGAACCAGTATCCTTGCCATCCTGTTACAGATGAGGAAACAGAGTCAGGTGAATGCTGTGGGACCATTCCTGCATTGCACAGAGCTCCAGCATTGACAGGTCAAAGCAAGGAAATCACTGTCTTGCACAAGGACTTCTCTTTTGTGATGTGACAAGTCAAGCTATGAAGTGGAGAGTAATTGTCCCAGCCAGAAGGCTTCACCCCAGCCTGGCTCTTTGCCCATTGCAGCAACGGATCTCCAGCTGTGAATTTTATGTCACAGCATCCCCAGGCATTATTCAGACCCTCTCCAGTTCCAGCATGCTTATGCTTGGGTTTGAAAACACGTTTCTACTCTCCAGGCCAGGAAGGAGGAAATTCAGCTTAAGCCCACAATGCAAGATGAAGAGCCTCAAAAGTAGCCTCCAGCATTTACATTTGTGTTATCTTCCCAGGGAATCATCACCCCTATCCTCACTCCAGTCCAGAATCTGCTTCTGGTAGCCATCCTACTGCTGCCCAAGTTCATGATGTTCAGTGCCAGCTCCCCAGCCTTTCAGAGATGGGCTTCTCAGCACAGTGGGGTGGACCAGGGACAGGGGTGACCTTCGGACGTCTGCAGCCAAAGGTGCCACTGTAAGCAATGTGCTCAAGATTAGCCAAACCACACAGGAAGTGAAGTGACTGCTGTGAATTCAGATAAACTCTGCTGTCTCAAGCTCTAAGCAGCAGGGGTGATTTTAAAGAGTAAGACATTATTCTGTTTGGGGTTGCATGGTACAATTTTATTGTGGAGATACTGTAGGTTAAGACCAGCAAGATTTGGCTTTAAAAAAGGACATCCCAGGACTGTTTCTATATTGTCAGAAAAAAACACACTTCAGATGTAGCTCAAACCAAGTGTACTGTCCTCTTCCTGCTCTGTAAGCTCTGATTTCTTGAGAGACAGCTTCTGCAAACATGAGTCATGACACATCATCAACCGCACTTGTACACAAAAGGTCCATCTTGAGGCTCTGCCTGCCCTGGTAGCCACGCTTGGAAACTCATGGTATAGGTTTGTGAGTCAGCACTTGAGGCAGATCTCAACAGCCACTGTGGACCTAACAACCAATAATTTCTTCCTTATTCTGAGCTCCCTAGTGTGGTTAATTATCAAAAAACAATGACATCAAACCCACTTCTCCCTTTTCCATGCTTTGTGCCCTATTTCAAGACCAGCAATTATTATATAGGTCATTTTACTTCCAGGGCAATATATGCTTTAACACAGCATGAAAAGCCCTCTGGGCCAGAAGAAGAAACCTACTCCAAACGACTTGGCTGAAATATGGCTATCCAGAGGGTAAACTTTCCTATTGACCCATTGTTTTGTTAAAACTGTTACAGAAGTGTTACACAACATAGTCTATCAAATTCAGCCTTACCTGTGAGTTACTTCTAGGTGATCCATACTTCAAAGACATCTGAAATAGATAGAAAATGTATTTTTTATGCCATCTTCAAGTTTATTGATTGAGGGTACCACCATGGAAAAAGCTGCCTGAACCATGCAGCTCCACTGAACCGCTCATTGTGAACACTAACTCTTCTGTAATGCACACATAAACCATTTATTAATTAAGCATTATTTAATGTCTTCATGGAACAATGGTGAAAATATCCCTCCCACAGTGTGCTCAACCTGCCCTACAGCACAGGCTCATTGGATTTTCTTCATTTGTTTATGTCAAGATAGGATGGTGTTTGCTGCAGTTCAGTACCATATGATTTAAGTCATCATGTTTTTATTGCCAAATCCCACACCCAAAGCTCACCTCATGCACAAAGGAGATGAATTTACCTAATTTATGGTTCCCCCTTTGACATATACTATGTCATGCACCATATATTGTCTGATTAAGATTCTGGCAAGATTCTGATGGCTTCAAAGTTGCTAGTAACGTTAATGACACACAGTGTGTTTTCAAAAATTTGTTTTCCTGTAGAGCTTAATACATGTCCTTGTTCAGACTCTCTGGTTTTGTGTCCATCACTCCCTGGGACAGCCCTATGACACCAGTTGTGTGGGTCGATAAAGGACTGGAGGGCTCAGAGAAGGCCTGGAAAAGCACCAAGCCCCTGACAGCTTTGCTATGTGAGCAATATGTGATCACAAAGGTCTTCCGATAATGCAGCCTCATCAGAATGTGTGCACACACACACAGAATGATTCATTTCTACAGACCAAAAAGGTTATCATGCTCTGAGGGCTGCTGGCGTGAACACAGACAGTGTTACTATAGTAAAAGACTTTGAAGAAAGAGTGTGGACTGTGTGCTCTGCTTACTGAAGAGAAATGGGACAAACAGGCATAAGTACATAAATATAGCAAAAAGAGTGTTTTTTGCTTCAGGGATCCCAATTTAAGTGCAACCCAGGGCTTTATTTCACTAGTTCCTGCACGGTCCCCAGCTGACCTGACTGTCACAGGTGTGGTACGTACATTTCTGATTGATAGCAAAGCCTTGGTTTGTCAGGATGAAAAAAAAGTCAACAGGAACAACAGGACAGATACTCAGAAAGCTTGATCAATCCCTTTTCCAAGTTTGTACAGAAAACTTTGAACATGACACAATCCGAGCTGTCATGCATAAGGTTAAGTCACTAGAGATTTTACAGGCTCTTTTAAGATCCCCATAGGAAGATCAGGCTGGGTAAAGATTTAATCAAATATGTGCTGAAGAGAGATGTGAGTTTTAGTAAAATTCAGCACAAAGGAACAAATACGTTTTCTTTCTGTTTTCAATGAATTTTCAAAAGCTCCCAGTAGTTTGTATTGTATTGTGTTGCAAGCTGCCTTGCACAGGGCTCATCTATTTCTGCTCGTGGGTATTTAATTCTCTTGCTCTTCCCTTTGGACATTATAAGTCTCTGAATGTATGAAGTCTGAAAACATATACACACAAATTGCTTCTCTTTCCATTATAGCCCTTTGTGCACTGGGGCTGATGTACGCTATTGGGCCAAAGTGACTTCGAACCTCAAGGGGATTTTTGGTCTCAGATGTAACATTACCAGCAAAGAGCATAGGACCTGGCAGGGTGTATCAATCTTCTCTTCCTTGAGGATTTGTTCTTGAGGTTTTAGAATAAATTAATTGCAATAGGGAAAAGTAAAGCAAAAAAAAAAAAACCACCAAAATTGAAAAAAAAAAACCAGAGGCTTCTGACATGGTTGGGAAAATAAAGATAAGTAAGCCAGTCTCCTCCTACCCCAGAGCAATGACTCCAGCACTGTAGCAGCTACAGTCTGGTTTTCAATTCACTACATCTGCACTGCAGACCACCTGGTTTCCACATGTGTCTTACACCCTCTCTCCCAAACAGGCAAATTTCTGTGAGTGTATGACAGCACTGGCCTGGACAGCATGCATGAATCTCCTTCTGTGGCATGTAATCAGATCTCATTTTGACCAGCCACAGACAGGTAGAAGCCCCAGGAGCCATGCTGGGGTTAAATTAGGCATATGCCTGCCCTACAAGGCAGTGGGGTTCCCGAGATGAGGCTGGACTCGTGGTGAGAATAACAACTCCTCCTGGGCAAGCCAAACTGTCACTAGAGGGAGGCAAGTGGCCTGAGAGAAAAGCTGGCCCATGGTGGTGGCTCTGTCCATAGCAAAGGCCACCCATCATCTTTCAGTTCACCAAACAGCTTTGCACAGTGATCCTTCCAAAGGAGCCCCTTGGACCTTTGGTCTTCATACCTTCTCCCTCTCCACCTCCACAAGGTCTGTCAAGGAAGCAGGGCCAGGCAGCCTCTCCAAGGTCCTTTTCATCTCCTCCCACTGCTATAACTAACAAGGCCAATGCTTCAGGCTTGTCTAGAAATAGTTATCCCAACCTACTGCAGAGCTTCAAGGCACCATCTACCTCTGCGCTTCCCCCCAGCACTCCTGGGACCCACCACACAGGTTCCTACCCCAGCACTGCTTTGTAACCTGCACCAGCCAGTGGCTCTTAGATCCAGTTTTGCTATTGGAAGCACGAGCATCCCAGTGCCAGGAAAGCAACAGCTAAACTGGTTAAGTCCAGGAAAGACAGCAGTTTGATTACGGGTGTAATAACAGCCCTCCTGGACAAACAGCTGTGCAGACTGTGCTCTCTTTTGTAATGAATAACTGCAGAGAGGAGACAGGTACTCTAGTCCAAAACTGCAGCTCCGAAAATGATCTCCTGGAGAGGGCCATCTCTTACCACATGCTGTAAAATGAGGAGATTGGTTCAACTAAGGTCTCTAGTAAGTGCAATTTCAAAAATACTAAATAGCAGTATTTTTACTGCATATTGTGTAATTTCACCTTACTTCACTTTCAAAACTCACAGCCACAGTCTTTAGCAGACAATTCATTGCTCTGAGGTCTGTCTGGCTATAGCTGTACCACAGCAGTATTTTAAGTCCCTGCCTGGCCCTTTAATTCCCACATCATGCAAGACCTTTCAGCATCTCTAGCCTTCCAGTTGTAATGAAATGTGATTAAGGTGGTGCCTTTCCCTGGGTAAGCCTGACTGATTGCCCTGTCCTTCATCCCCTCCCCATCCACAGCTGCTCTAGGAGCAGTGAGGATTACCTCCATTTCTCTGAAAAGGGAGTTTTACAAGGAAATCCAACAGTAGCTTTAACAGCAAAACTGCTGGCCACATCAAGCAGGCACAGCCATGGGATGTGTGCATGTCACGGAGGCAACCCGAGGCTAATTTAAGGGACAACAGGGTCCAAAACAACTTTTATTAAACCGGTGAGAAACAGGGTTTTAGCACTCCAAAAGTGACTTAAATATAGGTTCGGGTATCAGTTGAGGAAAATTATTAAGGGGCAGCAACTGGTACAACAGGCGGTCCACAGAGTGCATGCACGTGGCTTCACCCAAAACAATGCCAGAACCACCCCCGAGTCCCAGAGGAGTACACACTTGCCTGAACACGGTGCAGGATTATTCTTAAAGAGATAAAGGTAAAGCGTAAGCTCGCGATTCCGCGAGGGTAAATTTATAATACACTCATAATTCTGCGAGGGTTAATTTACTTACACGTGCAAATGTGCACGGAATACTACACGTGCTTATGTGGAAGCAAGGGAGGAAAATACACTCGCGATTGTGCGAGGATAAATTTATAATACACTCGCAATTGTGCGAGGAAATAATTTAAAGTACGCATGCAAATGTGCACGGAATAAAATTACACTCGTGATTGTGCGAGGAAATAATTTAAAGTACGCGTGCAAATGTGCACGGAATATAAATACACTTGCGATTGTGCGAGGAAATAATTTTATACGTGCTTGTATTAAGCACAGGAAGTTACACGTGCATATGTGCACGGAAAGGATAAATATACTCGCAATCCTGTGAGGGGTTTTACTCACACCCATGGCGGCAAGGCAAGCTGGGTCTCCATCCCGGGGAGGGGGGGCTCTTGGCGGCAGCATCTTCAGCTCGCAGCTCCGAGACACCGGCGACAATGGGCAGAGTCTGGAGAGAGAGTCCCGTTTTTATACTGGCTGATCAGACCTGACTGTAGGCATTCTAGAAGCTTCTCTGCACCCCCACACCGTGTGTGGGGTGCCCCTGAAGCCTCCAAACATCCCCCACACTGGTTACAGGCGCCCAGCGGCTCACTGGCGCCTTGGCAATCCCTTCTCCTAATGGCCCTGGCCAGGGTGCTCTGGGCCAAACAAAAGAAGCTGTTAGCCTCAAGTAGCAGAGAGAGGGAGATGTGCCTACTCCCTCCATACTGAAGGAGCCAGGGGGAGAGAGAGGGGGGTTTGCATTCTGCCACAGTGTGTATCAGAAATCAGAGAGAAGAAAACCCACTGGGTCTCTGATGAACACAGCCTGTTTCCCCATTCTTCCCAGCTTCAACCTCTTAGTTGAGAAGGACAGCTGAGCAGAGTAGACAGGTGAGTAGATGGGAGCTTGGCATACGCAAGATACCTTCAGTAAGTGGCCAATTTTCAGCAGTGTTTGGTAGCTGAATTGCCATCGAAGTGCTATGTCTGAAAGGCTCCTCACTCATCTTTAAATGTTTGTCTACGGAAATGACTCCCTGTCCTGGAGGACAGTGGACCAGGCATCTGCATCTGAATCCAGCGTTTTAGCTGGTGTTATTATTTGCAAGGACATGCTCCATGCAGCAGCAGGATCTCTGTGTGCTATTGCAAGCGTTGTTCATGAGCATCTTGAGAATAGTAATCTTTTGCTCTTTTTACAGTGCTCATCCTGGGAGCCCAGCCCAGCGTTATTAAAAGCATTAGAATTTGTCCTGTCAGAGATTCCCAGCTGTATGGAACAGGACTTACTACTTCAAACCCTGGCAGAGCAGTTCCAGAGGCCAGTTATCACTGAGAAAAATGTTCATACTGACACCAATGCATCTGCTGATATTTAATTCCACTGCTAATGCTCCAGTGGAAAAGAAAGTATCAGACAAGACAGCAAACTCTGTGTGAACTCTCAACAGTGGCCAGAAGTTTATATGGGCAATGGTGTTGATACTGGTAAAAGAGCAAAAATAAAACAAAAATAACCACAATAAAAATATCCACATATTTGCATTTGGGAGAAGCTGAAGAAAGTGAGACAAAGGTTTAACCAGAACTGCTTCCATCATAGAATAGTTCAGGTACCCAAAAGATACAACCAGCTGCCAGAGAAGCAGAAACTATTTTCTTTATGAATTCTTATTCCCTGGCATTACATCAGAAGGTATTTGCGCACAGAGTGCTCTGTGCACTCACACAGCTCTGCAGCAATCCATTAGAGGTTAGCATTTGAGTCCTGATTTATGCTGAGACAGTACACGCATTTACCAGACTCTGAGTGTTGATTATGTACCATTTGCACATCTCTGGAAGCTCATAGATGCTGAAGATTACAGCTTGTATGCTGGAGAAAACAGAAATGGCCTGATAGGCTTTCATTTGTGATTCGGCATGGCACAGAGGGCATCAGAGAATCAGCCTATGGAGAAAAGACCTGCAATCACTTCTAAAACACACAAGAGATTACACCTTTTAGCACATCCGCCATCCTTAAGACCCAGAACTGCTGCAATATGCAAATATTGAGAAAACTGCAGTGAAAGGGAAGACATTCTTGACAGACATAACACTTTGTGCTTAGCAAAACCTCTAACCAATTGTCACCTGGAGGTAATCAGCAATGCTTCTAATAGTAGATATGAGGATATCTACATGTCTGCCATTGGCTGATCTAAAGATACGATGCTAATAGGTAACCTCAGAGATCAAGTTTAATGTAAGAGGTCTGAGGAGAGAAAAAATTACATATGATAAATCTGAACACCACAATAGCTGCCTCAGTGTAACCTTGATAACTGGGACTTATGCTGCCCTAATGAGCAACATACCTGTCTTTTCTTCCATTTTTTATAGCACAGACCTAATTTTCTTGCTTTGTATACAAATGAGAACAAAGGATAACTTAATAGCAGCCACTGAGGTCAATTCATAAATCAAAATCAGGCTCAGAACTCCCCATTCCTAATTATTCATTTAAATAGTTCTTAGGAAAAGTTATGTGAGCAAAAGGCCATTGTCTGCTCATTTGCTGTTTCATACCCAGTCAACCCTGAGCACAACTACTCCATATCAAAATAGACAGCAAATAACGGCTGTCTAGTTGCCCTTTTTGCTGTCTCTACCTGTCCAAAGGTTCAGTTATAATACTGAGTAGTTAGGCTATAACACTAAATTTAAACCCTTACCAGTCACCGCCCACACACTTTATCTATTATACAAGTACTGTTGATGTTTTGTGGTGCAAAGTTAGACACAAATCTGAGGTGTTGGGTGCCAGAGACCTATAGATGGCCAAGACAGGCAGGAATTGCATTTTTCCAGCATGAAGCAAAGCTGGAGTTGTTCTGAGATCTTTATTTTTTATTAAATTCATGAAATTAAACTCCGGTTAGCAGAAGTGCTGTAGAACCAGGCTCTATTTTATATTTGTAATTAGTCCCATTGACTTCAAAGAAGTTGGGTTTGTATAATATTTACAGGGTTGAGATTTGTTTTTGCATTTAATTGATATATCATTTAGCACTTGATACCAGCACTTCAAAGGGAACATTATTGCTTTACATTTCAAAATCACTTTGTAGTGCATTCTGTGTATCACATTATTCAAACTGGAGAGAAAAATCTGCAAATTCTCACCAGCTCTACCTATCTGTGCCTTTATTTTGTGAATCAAATATTTATAATGGACACAAGTCTACATTCCCCAAACTCTAGCTGATGTCAGTGCTGAAAAAGCAAAACCAGGCAGGATTAGTCCTTGATATAAATAACCCATAAAATCGTCATTTTTATTCTCTGCATTTTGCAGTCGAGTAGGTAGATAAGCAAATACTTCTGATCACTTGTTTTTATAAATTGTGGCATGTTCTTTTCTTAATGTAACTTAACTTTTGCAAAAATGAAAACCTGAACTGAAAACAGGGCTCTGCTAGTTTCCCATGAACAAGCCCATTGTATAATTATAAGTCAACTTCTGCCAAAAAAACAAGTGACCTCAGATCCAGGGCCCTCTGCTGGATTGTGAAGAAAATGTTACCCTCCTCAAAACACTGAAATGAATCACCCCCTTGGAAAGTTCATAGTACGCATCAACATACAATTTTGGCCATCAGCATTGCATTTATGAAAGCAGAACTACAGGTTACAATTCATCTCTGTGACAACGAAGTGGATTGTGACACTCTCAAGCAGCATTACAGGGAAGGCTTCCCAGAGCAAGGCATAAAGAGCCTGTTCTTATTGTGCCCAAAAAGAAATAAACACTTCCCATTTTTTGTAATTTCCTTATCTGAGTTCTTATCAACTTATTACAGCTGAACATGGTAGAGAAATAGATAGGAAAACAGAAATAGATAAAAGTCAGTGAAAGAAGCTGTGATAGGAAATGAGTTTTTGCCCTTCACACAGCTTGGGGAGTTGGGGAGAAAAATTCAAGCAGGTGAAACAAGCTGAATATTTTCTGTGCTTGACACTTGTAAGTCTTATCAACCTTTCCTAAGGACTGCTGTGCCTTCAAGCGGTGGAAGGATCGCATGTTCCCATTATCCTGTCATCTACCCAGGCAGCAGGAGCTTTGTGAGCTCTAGGACCTCAATCAACAAAGCAAACTGGAGATAGGTGCTAAAAAAGAAAAAGGGGAGATAACTGGGTATAAGAAAGGCCAACTTCAAATGGAATCCAATGGATTGTGATGCTAATAGAAAGTGTTTCAGGTCAGCATTGTGTCTTGTTTACCTGTAAGTAGAACTGGTTTCACAAGACCATTCTGGACAAAATTAACCTGGAAGACACGATTGATTCTTCCATGTCATGTACACAATTATTATGACATTTCTAAAGAGGCTTCTGAAAAGGCGGGGGGAACCTTGGCAACTCTGGTTCTCCAGCCAGGGGTGAGAAATCAAAATGAGATGAACAGAAAATAAGTGACCACATTATTCAATATAGAGTTAAAAACTTGAAAGCTGTGAAGAGGCTGCTTGGGGTTTGCCTTGTGGAAACAAGGAGAAATCATTTGTAATTTTCTTTTTTTCTGACTCCTCAGAACTTTTTTAGCATCTCCTACTCAAAGCTGTAGCTTAATTGCCTTCGTGCTCATTAATGGTGGATACACGTGGGGTTTTCACATCATTTCATATAAAATAAGTTTTGAAATACTTTTGGTTAATATAATAACTTATGTGAAAGTCAAATGTTTTAGATGACACTATCTCAAAATAGTGGTTTGGATTTTGGATTTGCATTTCCATCTTGCCCCCTGAAGCTGGGAGCTGAAGCAGTTCAGCAGAGTCAGTAGGAGATAATTCATTATTCTGAACCCATATTTTTAGTGATGAACCTATTGCCAACAAGGTTTTGTCCAGCTCTGGTATTCTCAGTATTGAAAGTCACATCTAGTGAGTTCATGAAAAAGAAATGTGAGAACTTGAAGTCTTTTTTACTTTAATTATTCATCCATCAGTCTTGGACAAAGCCCAGAATTTCAATGCTTTTAGCAATTTCATTGTATATTAAGAATAAAGGGTAACTGCTTGGCATCTGTTGTGCAAGAGGGCATGGTCAGATACTAAATGCCCCCAGTGCATATTTATTTAGTCACAGAATGCAAATGTCAGGGGGTAAACTAAAAGATCTCTCTGAGGACAATGAATTTACCTTCTATTGATATGCATGGGAACATGTCTTAAAATGTGAAGTATCAAATTTATTTCTAATTAAAATCAGAAAACTCATCCAGAGAACTTAATGTCAATCCAGAGAACTATGTCTGCTTTTACTATGGCTTATTTTCAGTTAAAACAGACAACCAAGGAAAAGAATTTCTATCTTCATTCTCAGTTAAAGATCTGTTCTAGTTCACCAAAACACCGCTGTGAAGCCATTACCCGTTGGAGTAATAATGACCTTCTCTCACACACATGTTGTGCCTAGTGCCACAGACATATGCTACAAAGGATCCAGTCTATTATTTCAAAGACACCCTAAAACTGAGCACCGGTGACTGTTCTTTTAAGAGAAAAACATTCTGACCTTTTCTTCCATCCTACTGTATCTTCCATATGTTCCAGTCTCCATACCATTACTTTCACCATTGATCTGAAAATTTTCCAGCAGTTGTAAACAGAAAACTCACTGCTATGTTTGTCATGTGGATGACAGAAGACCCTCCTGTTCACCTGAGAAAGAGGAAAGGGGAACATTGATAAAATGAGAAGCTGATTTTGTAGTCTGCACTGGCCAATCCTTATAGCTGAGGTCTGATCTTTTATGTACTGACTTCCATGGTTAGTGCCTTAGCGATGTGAACTTCCCTCGGAATCTGAGGTTCTTTCATGACATTTTGAATCACATAGCTGGAAATATTAGTGCCGAAGCTGCTCTTGAAATGTGTACATCCCTGCGGGCTTCTCTCCAGGATGCAGACCTTGCTCATACCGACAATATGGAAACCTGGTGCCACTTGCAAAATGAGGTGAGCAGGTAGGAATCCTCAGCCCAACAGCCATGATTTTTGGTCACTAATTCCTCATTTTCTACAACTACTGAAGAGAATCCATCTCCCTGTGCACCATATCAGTCAGTGGGCTCCAGGGTTTGAACGTTCCAGGGCCTGTAACATGACTCATGATGAAGATGGACCAATTAAGATTGCCTGTTTCATTACACTGACCACTGCAGGGCATACCTTGAAAGTACCTGGATTACTTCTCTATTCAGTCATATTTTAGACAACCCAGATTATGAGTCATCCATGAGCTGCTTTGAGTAAATATTGCGTAATCACTCTCAGGAAGTTTCAAAACAGTACTTCTCCCTCTGCCCTTCAAATGTTTATGTTCTCAAATGTACCTTCAACTTATAATACAGAATTGCTTAAAATACTAAAATATAAGGGACTTGCTGGCTTGCCAGTCACAGTCCTTTTCTATTTCAGGCAACAATATCATATAAACTGTTCACTGTCATTTTAAATGTAGAGTGTTCTGTCCCTCTTATTTCTACTGGAAAGCTGTTCCAAAAATTCACTCCTCTCAGGGCTAGACAAATTCTTCTGATTTCCAGTCTAAATTTATTCATGACCAGTTTACAGCCTTTTGTTCTTGTGCCAAAACTGTACTTTAGCTTAAGCAACTTTTCCACCTCTCTAGCATTTTCTTTGCTGATGTATTCGTAGCATCCCAAAAGTTGTTCCCTATTTTCAGCTTGCTGCAGGTTTTCAACTTTGTGTATGTTGTTCTGTTTTTATTATTAACCATGTTATGAAACTAGCTGCAGTGTCGTAGACATGCTTTTATTACGGTTATGTCAAAAGAGTCTTCATAACATAATGCCTCTGTATATCCAGATCAAACTGACCGTCCCCATTTCAGGTTCAATATACCACTGTCATTTCACTTTTCTGTTGCTGTCGGCTTAACCTCTGCTTTTCTAGGTACCCACTAACATTTCTGTATCCCATTGAGAACTGAAATTTGGGGAGGAGGAGGGGCAGAAGGATTCCCAGATGTATCAGTTTACAGGAGAGAGCTCATTTTTTAAAACCAATTTCCAGATTCCATCTCCTGGTTGCTCTCCTTTTTTTTCATCTCAGTTGGTGTTTGCATCCTGTTCCAGAGCTGGATCATTTACACATTTAATAATTGTGCCTTTAAATGCTCTTTTAGATAAGATAAATTCATTTATGAAGAGTAGCTCTAATACGGATTTTTTCAACCTAGTTCAACTCACTTAACTATTGTCCCTGTGCACTATCACAGTCATTCCAGGAGCACAGCACCAGTAATTAGAACCATAACTCCAGTCTGTTGTTTCCTTCAGACAACTGCCCACACTTCCCTACAAGTGTCTTCAAAAACTTTTCAGGGATGCATCAAGGAAAACAAACTCTATGGCTCACATACCCAGGTGCTAATTAAAATCCTCCCCATTTTGCCAGGTTCTGAACATGAAGATAAGACATTAGTAAACTGTCCAACACTCCCAGGAGTCAGAATGGGTTGTGAAGTCTGGTCAGCCAGGAGTTACGCTACTGGAGTCTTAGCTAATCCAACAGCTTGGTTGTAAACACCAAAGTCAGATAAAGGGAAAGGAGAAAGGAAATAAAGTGAGAATTATTGAGCTCCATAATGAGTCAAGCCAAAGCATTACTCAGGATCCTGTCTCTGAGGTCCAGTTGCAGCTGACTAGAGAAAGCGCACATAGGGGAAACCAGGAGTGAAAAATCATGCGCTTTCACAGGCAGTGAAAATCCTCTGTCCCCTTCCTCAAGATATCCTTGCAGAGTTCCTGCAGTCTTTGCTGAAAGGTTTCCCAAGCCAAGTATTGAAACCGCATCCTTCTGTTTAACAACCTTTGATGCAGGTATATCCATAATTTTTTCTAATCACAATTTTAATTCGTTTATGCTTTCAGCTTCCATGACATCCTGTAACAATGAGTTCTACAATTTAATTATAGGCTACTTGAAGAAATACTTCCTTTTGTTTGTTCTGAACCTTCATGACAATTTCATATTGTGCTTATATAGTAAGGAATAATGGCTATTTTTCCCTGCTTACATCCTCATGCTATTTGTGTGGCATATTTTTTTATATACCTCTGTGATTTAGTTGTCTCCTTTCCAAGGTGAGCACTTCTCTTTAGGCTCTCCTCATATGGGAATTATTTCATACTGCTGGTCATGTATCTCTGAGCATTTTCTTGATACATGTATAAAAACTTTTGTGAAAGACAAACTGGGAAGAGGCCAAACTGCTTGTATGATGTAAGGTGTGGGTACACTGGGGATTTGCTGCTGTGGTCAGATTTATTTTTGTTTGTCTCCCCCTTCAGTGGTTTCTGACTTTTTCTCTGCTTTTTCCATTGTTCCCAAACAAGGAATTGATATTTTCATTGAATTATCCTCAATGACTCTGAGATCTTTTTTTCCTGAGATGTGATACCTCATTTAGAGCTCATCAGTGCATATCTGTAGTCACGGCTGTCTCTCCTCAAGTGCAGCCACTTGCATTTATTTTCATGGAGTTTCATCTACTGTTTCACCATCCAGTTGCTCAAATTTTATGAGTCTCCTTTCGCACTTCTTTGCAGACAGCTTTTGTTTTTACTGATCTAACTCTGTATCATTTGTAATTGTTATCACACCACTGTTTTTCATTTTCTGCACCATTTATGAGTATGTCAAGCAGCACACATCCAGCACATCCCCCATGACATGGGAGGATTTACCCACTGAACACTATGTCCTGTGTCCCCTCTTTTCAAACATCATCTCCCACGCTCTTACCTCACAGATTTACTAACTCTCCCCACCATTTCCCTCCCTTATGCCCAGCTTGCTAATTCTTCTCACAGCACTAAATCTATCCTCCAACACTTTGCTGTGACAGAGAAAATTTTATGCACTTGTGTCCTCTGGTTTTGGAGACTCTACCTTTTAGGGAGCACGGTGGCATCAGCTTGCTTCAGATCATTCAGCCATTGCTCCTGAACTGTAAGGAGTGGCATGTCACGGCCGGACGGTGCACTGTATAGACACCACATCACACATGCACAGCAAATGAGGATACGCATCATATGAGCACCAAATTCAGGCATGAAGCAGTTCCACGTCTGCCAAGTCAACCCTCACTGCATTCATCTTTCTCTGGTGGCACAGTGAGTGACAGAACTCCTTTTGCTCCAAAGAGTGATGATCACGTCTCACTGATTCTGTTCAGCAGTTCTTGTGTCCTGTGGGAGAGGCTGCAGAACAGCGTTTGCAGCTTTGCAGGCAGGTCCAAACAGCTGGAGAGGCTGCCTGGATTTGTTACAACCGTCTTAAGGGAATTTTGGCCCATCTCCCCCTCTTCTGGTGAAACAGTAGGCAGAGGGGCAACAGGATCTAATCCACATAACCATCTTCTGAATCCAGCTGCAACCCCAGAAGACTAGAGACTAAGAATGCTATGTAAACTAATGCTAGAGGAAGCTGTTGCTTTTTGCCTGGCTTCCATCCAAATTGGACCTCTAATATCTCCGTTGGTGACTGGAAGTCTAGAGGCGTTAGAAAGGGACAGAAAGAAGAAATTGTTTTTGCTAAAAGTACTGCCAGTGCCAAACCTCACTGCACTCACTGAGCAGTGAATGTTTTAACCGTTGAATCGGAATTTTGGAGCATGTGGCACGCTGTTTGCTGTTTCCCCATCCACGCATCACGAATTTCTAATTTGTCTCTCATACCGTAATCTCATAAATAATCCTCCAGGACACATGTTACGCAGGCAGATTAATTTTGCCATAACTATAAGTGGAACAGATCAAGACAGTGTGGACTGTGTTTAATGTTTCCTCTCACAGGATCTATTTGGGTAGAAAAGTCAGCAAGGCCATTCCTTCCCCTGCAGAAGCAGCAGCATTTGCCTGCATCCTCCTGTGCTCTCTGCAACTGATTTGAGGTAGAAATATATTATACTTTCAGTAATAACTGTCAAAAGAGTGAGCTGAGATTTCTCCATTTTATTTGAAAGCTGAAGACTGCTCTTCACTTGATCAATGGCCAGTTTTATTATAAAGTCTTGTACAGGTGTTACCACTCCATTGGTGACAGTCTCCCCACCTAAATCCCTTTGAATTAAGTTTTGAGAGGTATTTGTTTCAAATACACATTCCATCAAATACAATGCAGATTTTTGATTCAGTCTTTCCATTACATTTTATAATTCTATTTTAAAAGCAATCAAATCTGCCTGGCAAGAGAGAATCAGTCTAACCTGATGCTAGTTCAATATGCACAATTTCATTATAATCACCAAATTTAATATCTTTCTCATTCTTTCCCCTCTATTTTGTTCAGTATTTCCCTAGAAATGTGAGCTAGTTTTGGAAGAAAAATGCCCCTGCCTGAGCCCATCTTTATTATCTCTGTGGCAGCACAGTCCTAGATCTGTCACACTGCAGGAAGCTGCTGGGGTGCTGGGTGGCTTTTTTAAGGTATCCTTTGTGATTGACCAGTATTAAAACTAAGCAGCAAATTAATTAACCTCTGTCCTCTGCTTTTGTGTTCTCGAGGCTCAAAGTTTGTCTTCCAAACATGCCGAGACAGTCCTTAAGGCTTTATTCACTACATGGTACCACCACCATAGTACAGCACCAAGTACTTCCTCTGTGGCTACAGTCATCGATGTCATGGGTCAGTGAACATTTTAGCATCCCAGAATCTTTAACTGAGTATTTATGAAGCCAGACTTGATGCAAAATTTAGTACAAGTTCGGCCCTGACCCTGCATTTCATCCTCCTTCATGGTTTTCCTAATTGTTTTCAAACATCTTAATTGATCACAAATTGCAGCACAAAAATTGGGAAGAAATTACTTGCCAGCATGGCTTTGAATGTTTAAAAGTACATGTGTCATGGAAGCAAATCCAGTATGTTGGGCTGTAAACAGCAGTGTTAGGTCTCAATTTCTTCCAGCACAACTATTTATCATACACATCTTTTTCTCCAAAATTTGCAGAGATGTCATATGAACAATTACTCACATGTACTTCCCAGGAAATTATCTTATCCTCACAACCAATTTCATCTAACTAGCTAAGTTCTGTTTTGTACTTTTCTCTAGATTTATCTTTTCCTTCCATCCTTGCTTTCTTTTAAATATTTTCTGTTATCTTCATTCAACATATAAACTGTAGGCAAAGCAATTAGATCTTGGCTGTTTCCCTTGGCTTTTCTCCACTTACTGTGGCTCCCCACCGAATCCTCTTGTTCTGTTTTCCCTGTTTATTGTCTCAAAACCATGACTGTTCTCCACCACTCTGGTATAATGGTTTTACCCAAGACTTCCAGTCCTTTTTGCTCCCTTTATCTTCTCAGTCTTTGTAGAATCTATTGTGCTGTGTAATTCCCCAGAGCTGCGATGAAAGAGGATTCACATCATCTACAGAGTATATATGATGTATATAAGTAAATATTCATCATTCTGAAGCAGTTCTGTGCAAAATCCTTGTACTGGAGAAACTGAAACTTGGCCACCTTTGCCTCTGAAACCACAGACAACATAAACCTCATCTAGAAAGGTAAATAGATCTGAAGCACAGAACTGGTTCATTAAAAGTGGCTAATTAGCACGTCTTTCCATCTTTTACTCATCTGTTGGAATTAATTTGGTCTGTGGGAAGTACAACCAAGGAACAAGTCTCATCAGCTGTCTTCATTATGTCTGCTCTCCCTCTTAATCCCAGAAGACACTTTTTCTGCTCGTGTGTGTTGCTGTCAATAGAAAACCAGCTCTTGCTGCTGCTGCTCTCGTGGGCTTGTTTTAAAGAGTTTTGTTTAGTGAAAGAAATCATTTGAATCATAGCTGGCCCAAGATGTGGTCAAGAACATGACACAGTGCTACAATCAACATTCTGGGGAGCCACATTTCCTCTTTTTTGCAAAAAGCAAAGCATCTGATGCTATCGCTGTTTGTGTTTATCCTAACGGGTAAATTCTCTTCTTGGTTGTACTGGCTGGAAAATCTCTGCTAAGACACACACCCCTGATTTACTCCACTCTGGAGATGAATGTTGATTGGCACTACACCATGTTGCCCTTATGTGTGGTTTTTGCTTTTTCTGTGGGTTTTTTGGTGTGTTTTGCTTTTTGTTGGGGACTGGTGTGGTGTTTAATTCCTGCTCTTTTTCCAGTTGCATTTAAAAGCGCAAGGAGATCCAAGTCCAGGTGTGACTCTAACAAATGATTATAGAGGTGGTAAGGTGGAATAGTGTCTATATGACATTTGCAACATCAGATGTCACAGAATCAACAGAAGCATCACATAAAGAGAAAGACACATTCTTCACACCCAAAATTAAAGGATACAGTGTCCTGAACCCTAGTTTCTATATCATACTCAGACGGGTGTATTATATCGCTAAAACAATTTTCCAGAGATATGAGTGCAGCCTTTTAGCTGCACTTTTGAAATCATGATCCCTCTTCCAGTGCAATTGAAGGCAGTTGTCAGGACTCTTGATACTCAGGGGCACCACAGACCTGGCATATCTATTGACGGCGCTACTCTACATTTCAGATGGACTCAGTCACTTGTGTTCTCAAAATTCTCCCTTACTTTGGCAATACCAGTATCTCAACCTGTCAGACCACAGTCACTTCCATAACAGAAACTCATACATAATTTTTTTGCCCTGGAAAATTTTACCTATGACAATGTACGAGGAATTAAAGACACATTTTTGCTGCATTTTTCAAAAGAAATACATCAACTGTAGTTCCCAGAACCAGACAGGAATTCTTCTCTGCCTTTTTTTTTAATTAACTATATCACAGAGAGTCTTAAGTCCTTCGAAAACTGGAACTGTTTTATCATAATACAAGTTGATAATTTCTCAGTCTTCCTTTGCCCAAAATATAACAATGTTTAGCAGCCTTTAGGATGTTTCATTAACTTATTCATTCAGAATATTAACTCAAAATATTAATTTTATATTTTTACTAATTGAGTCCTTTAGATTATAACTTTTTTTAATATTGGGAACCTAGTGACAGCTAAATATGATTCCTTGTTAGATAATTTCAAAGATGGCTTTATGTTCTGGAGGTTTTTGATACATCCGCCTTTTCCAAACTATAAATTGGGTGTTTTCTCCTCTGTCTCATTAATAAGGCAAAAGCATACTCATGCCACTTCCTGCTGTCAATCTTCAATTCAGGAATTTGAACAAGAAATGTATTCCTTATGCAACATAAAGGGATAAAAACTTGTACAAATAGTTCGGAGACATGATGGAAGCTGCTGACATAGTCAGCTGAGCCTTTGAAACTTCCAGGTTCTGTATCTCCTACAGCAAAATCTAAAAGGTAATGTAATATCAAAGTGCTGTTGAGCATACCACTCTTTTCTCTTGCATTCACCAACCTTTTCTGCTCATTGGTATAACATCTGCTATTAGTCTTTGGGTTTAGAATTTTCATTACCAGTGGCTTTTAAAAACAGGTTACAAAAACAGCACACAGGGAAGGTTTGGAAAAAGTCCAATCTACCCTGGAGCAAAGGGGTGAATTAGGGGACTTACAAGGTGCTTGCTAGTCCTGTTTATCTGATTCAGGAAAAAAAAAAAAAAAGATGAAAAAAGCAAACCAAGAGAAACAAAAACATTTAAGATTTCCTTAAGCTGGTTATGTAGGAAGTCCATTACACACTCAAAACAACATTTTGATACTAAGTCTTACAGTATCCTTGTTCTGTGAATTATGTTGCCAGGTCTCTTCATCAAAAGACACAAATAGCTCAAGGAAGATTTGCTGTTATCAGATCTAGGATGCTTTTCTCATCATATTTCTCAGACTGGGATGATAAGGCTCAGCCCTTTTTCATCCATGCAGAAAGACCAATTAAAGTATTATTTCATCCTGGAAAGCTAACTGCACTTGTTCCAGTCCGGCAGGTTTTCAATTTCCATTGTGCCTCAGAGACAAAGAGATGTGCTAGCCACCATGAGAAAATGCAAGAAAAGAAAAGCAGGTGAAAATTCCTCACTGTATTTCATTGCTGCTTTCAAGTTAAAGTCTTTTGCCCCAGATATTAGACAAAATGTTCTAATGCTCTTCCTGTGGTGCTTTTTGATGTTCACATTTCCTAGAGACCTCTGATAACTGACATTACTGTGTGACTGCAACATATGCTCAAGAACTCTCTTGAATATTTTTGTTTCATTCTCCCATTTTGTAACTAGTGGTCATAACCTCAGTGCAACCAGGCTCTGGGAAAAGATGATTCATAAAGATGCTTCATAAGCCTGTAACGATTCTTCCACACCTACTCTGGCGGTTGGGTCCCTGTGTGTAGAATAAAGCCAATAGCAGGCAAGAATAGGATCATAAAACAGTTCTGGACTTCAGCAGGCATAAAACTAGCATCATTCCATGGGATTCAGTGGAACTACAGAAGTACATGCAGACTGCAGATTAGAGCCAAAATTACTTTCCTTGTGACTTCATGATATCATGACCCACACAAGATTCAGTTGTCTCAACGGAGCTTGTTCAAGTCATTGATGCATAGAGAGAAAAGAAAGGCAAAAAGGATGGAGACAGAAAAAGGTGATGTTTTTCAAAGTACTGGTGCAAGTAGAGTTTGCTCTCATAAAAATTGGAAATAATCACCACTAAGACTAAAATTGCACTCACATTCCTATATCTGCAGGTCTTCTTCAGAAAGTACGAAGAATTTGATTGTCCTTTTGGATAAATTATTTGCTTTACCATTCATAAGCATTGAAAAATATAGATTGTAAACTTTAAAGAGCTTAATGGATTGGGTATTATTGATAGATTACATGAAAAGATGAAGTTGAAATTAATAAAATGTAAATCTTACAACTTATTTTTCAAGATTGCCCATGAAAATATCAGGATGAAGTTCCACAGGTTTTGCTTTCTAACCTAGCTCAGATCCCACTGAGATTACTGGTACAGAAGAATTCATCGCTGATACAACACTACCCCACTAATGCTGACAAAACATTACACATATTAAAATACATTGTTCAACTTAAAATTTCAGTGGCTGGATATTGTTGCACCTTTCCCTGTCAGACTCAACAGCCCTATGCTATCCACTATAATTTCTCGTAACTATTTATATACTACCATTCAGTTCAGTTTCCACTTCCCTTTCATTAGTGAGGGTCTGTTAGCAGTGTGTTGTCAGGTCTGGTTTCCAGCCCATGGCTAAGCTTGTGGCCCCTTTCTCTGGAGTGAAGGCACATTAAATGAACACACCATCACCGGAGCTGTTCTGTCAGTGCTGCATACAAAAGAAAAATCCCTTCTCTGACTTATTCTCTGTGTTCATCGACTTGATAAACCCATAGATCGTGTTGATCAATTTAACTAGAGTGCTACAGTGGGAGCTCAGGCTGAAGTTTGCTATGGCTGACCCTACATCCCTTTCCTGAGTCAAAACATTTCAAATTGAGCTTCTTATTGGGTAGCTGTAGCCAATGTAGCCCCAGTGTACCAGCTTCCATTTGGCTGTACTGAAGTGCATACTGCTGGACCGTCACCATTTAATTAGGTGATTCCAATCATTTTGTAGGTGTAACTTCATTACTTGCTACTCAACAAGCCTGAGCCATCTGCAGATTTAACTGGCAGAGACCTAAGTTACCATTTGGACAGACAAAAAAATTATTAGATAGCTGCATTAAATTGATTAATAATAATTAAAATTATTTTTTCCCATTGTGAGGTCTCCTTTTAAGCCAATTTCTAATCCATTTCATGTGTGCCCTGCAAACTGTTTTATACTACATTCCTTATTTTCATATATTTTGGGCCATATTCTTTGTAATCTGTTTATAGTAACATTCCTTTGTAGGTTCCTAGCTGATTGTTTATGAACAACTCCCTGCTTTCATAAACGTTTGCCATTTTCAAGTTACTTTGCCTGTCAAAATTTATGTCAAAAATTGCTCTAAGCTCTGGGACAGTGACCCGAACAAAAATTTGGCATGTATCCATTACTGCATAGTGCTATTTTTTGTTTGCATAAAGCAAGTGTGCCAAGATCATGAGTCACTAGGCAACTGCTAATTTAGAGATCAACGCTGAGCTCATTTCTGTCTGTTAACATGACATCCGGTCCAGAGCTGGCTGAAGAAGTTACTGCAATAATAAAACATTCTATAAGTAATATCTTACCTATTGTTTTTAGAAGTGCTCATGATTTTTTATTGGTTTGGTTTTGGTTTTCTAATCTCCTCAAAGGAGATTTTCAACAGCTATCCCCTACTCATCTGAGATAACTCAGTCTTCCTTCTTACGTGTTATTGACAAATACATAAGAAGCAGCTTGCCCTGTTCCACAGGGAATTTTATACACATGCCCAGTTTCCACCTGAGTTCACTCCCCAGTTTTTATGGCCTGTCATCCAAAGCAATGAGAAAATACTGCAATTCAGATGATCTAAAAGCATGCAAAATACAAAGCACAGACATACATATTTATCTATATGATTCTGTTTAGTTCATTTACTTTAGAAAAATTATCAAGAGTTGTCTGTATATTTGCAGGTGAGCTGCACAGAGAGTCCCACAGCCCTGACATGAATTCTGCATCATTCACAATGTGGTGACGAGGCTGCAGCCAGAGCTGCTGGGAAATGGCCTTTTCCACCCACAACTCAGATAGTCAGGAGTTACTTTAGATAAAAGTCATGATCCTGGATTCTCTGTGACAACTGTCTGTTGCTAGTGACATACTTGAGACACACTTTTATCCCATTCAGTCCTGTAGGTCAAGCTGTAACTAGCGTGGGATACATGCCAGAATGCTCCCCGAATAACATCTATTTTTGGCAGCACTCTTCTCCCCACTTCTGTGCTCATGGGACTCTTGTGAACACATTTAATGCATCCCCACTGCTGAGCCAACCCCTAGAAGCCCTCCTCAGTCTTGTTTCAGCAATATTTTTCTTGACCTCAGTGAGAGTAAGGACTCTGCATTATTAAGTGGAGACATCAGTATAACTAGATGTCACAAAGGCACCCCAAAAAGTCAATTTTAGGCAGACAACAGGTTCCAAAACAGACTTTGCTCTAGCCAGAAAAGAGTAGCCAATAAACCAAAAGGGTTTACACCCTGTATAAACAGGGTTTATACAATTATTTAGCACATGCAACTGCCGCACTAGATGATGTTACTAACTCCCAACTACCATCCATGCTTATCCTGCTAACCTAACGGCTCCCAATCACATCTGAATGGGTGATGTTTTCCAGATGATTAATGGGAAATCCATTCTTTTAAATACTTCAAAAGACATAGTCATGTCTCTCATAAAAATATTCATACTGCTAAAATTATTAGAAATAACAACCCCAAAACTGTCTCATATATCTTACCTAATACTAAATGCTAGCTAAAGGGCTTACATCTTTATTGATGATAACACATGGAGATCCTAGTTTCTAAAATGTAATTTCTCTTAAACATTTACATGAGGTCTATCATCACTGCTTCTTGCCACTTAATCTGGTATTCCATCTAAATATGCACTGGTTTGCAGAGACAATATCAGAAGCACTTGGATTAATAAATGGCACAGTGGAAGTCAGAAATATTCCAGTGATACAAAGTAGAAGCAGAAGTAGAAGCTGCATATAGATTACAGAGAGTATTTTTTTAAGGATGGACACCCTTCCACAAATATACAATGATGACTGTTTAGCAATGCCAGTGAAACCTAATTGTCTACTAGCCTATAAAAACACCAACACCAGTAGAAGGCAGAGACAGAAACACAAACCTATCATATAGAATGATCCATGTGAATCCGATGAACATCGGCTTCAAAAGTTTCTACAGTAGTCAGCAAAACTACAAGGACAATTTCAAAACTAAATATAGAGCAGCAAAGCACCAATACCACTTAGTTGCTCTGACTATGCAATGAAAAGATTTCAAATTATACTAAAAGGCTTTAGGAGAATTAGAACAGGATGTGCCACAGCAGAAGGTGAACAATAACACACTTGAAATGATTAATTCAGTCTGAGCTAGGTTTGAAAATCCTATACATTAAAAGAGAAACCTAGCAACTGCTGCCAGACATTTTATAATGTGTACATGCAAATATACACTTTAATGGCTTTACAAACCATCACAAGATTGTCTAGCAGTAACATTATCTTGCTCTTAATGATCTGAGTTAATAATTAATATTGTAATGTTGCCCTGCATGCTTGCTGCAGTTGAAGAGATTAGGAATATTATGCACACAGATTTTAGAGCAAGTCACTCTGAGGTGATTCAGACAACGAGAAAGGAACCAAAAGTGGTGCACAATAATGTTGATTTTTACAATCATTCTGTTCTGGTAAGAGAGGAGTGCTTTCCAGTCAAACAGAAATCCCTCTGCCCAAATTAGATCATTCGGCTTCCCTCACTGCCAATAATGAGTCATTCCGTTAGATAACTTAGAAACAAAAGCAGTTGCCTTTTGCTACTGATAGTACCAAAGAATATCTGAATTTGGATGCAATGCCTGGCTTTAATGCTTATTCATTCAATTACTCTCTAAAAAATATTAAACAGATCATAAAATACTATCAGTTGCCCTAGCTGTCTAAACTAATTTACTGAGAAGGTTGCCCCTAAGATTCTTTGTCAATGAGAAAGGCAAGAAAAGGAGTAATTTGCTAGATAAGACCCTCTTCTTTGCAGGATGGGGCATAAAGGGAACAGAAGACACACCCCCCCATCCTTAGCAAAATGACATAAAATTTCTCTAGATAAGGTTCAGAGTAGATTATTGGTTTGGGTTTTTTTCCTGGAATTAGAAAGTATGGGCAGTTTTCAGGACATTAACTCCCCTTTTTATTTCAAATTGTTCCATTATGCACGTATTATTATATGTTAATTCAGGAGAGCATATATGTACTCACAGACTTACTTTACTACAGACTTCTGCTAAAAGAAACGATATCTTCACTTATCTTTGGATAAGTGAAATGCAGCACCTATGGATAGGACTAAGATCAAGCCAGAACATCTCTTACAAAGTAGAAATCAACAGAAGCTGTTCACCTTATGTGGTCTTGGAGTGACATCTGGTGACACGAAAAAGCAGCCCAAGTAACGAGCAACAGACAGAACGATCCCCCTTGGTAGAACTGCAGAAGCTCTTGAGCGATTTTCTCCCTCTCCATTACAAATGTTAAGAAGCATTAATACAAACACTTTATCACAAATCTTGTCAATTTTCAATAAATGAAACCTTACCCAGAAATCAGATACCTTTGATGCATTTGTTTCAGTGAGGATCGAATTTTCTGCTGAGCAATCCCACAACTGGAAAACGTTCAGCTCATTTCACTGCATGTAAAACAAACAAACAAGCAAATGAATAAATAAATAAATAAAAATTAGTGATTTAACTATACTTGCTCCTAAATGGAGGAAATTAATCTAGTGCAAACAGTTCACTGAACACAGTCTCTTTGGTTTGAGAACAGCCTATTCTATCTCACACTCACATTTCTAAATTACTTAAGATAAGCCACAGTGAGCTTCTGTGCTGCAGTTTGGCACAGTCAGTTTACATTCCCCCCTGAAGATAAACTGCTGCACAAACGTGACACCCTCCCTGACCAAGGGAGATACACAGCCCAGAATAAAAATCTCTAACCCTCTTTTTTTGACGTTTCACAAACCAGCTTATCAGCTATTTTCCATCACCTCGCACAGTAACAGAGTAAGAGGAAAAGTCACTGAAGCTTAAATTAATCACCAGCACTGGGCCAGCTGGTTGGCAAAGGGATGGGGAAGGTCTCCAGTGTGTTGCTGTCAGACCATTGGCATGGCTGAGGAGTGCAACTGCCCAGATTGCACTGGTCCATTGCTGGCCCACCATAGCCCAGCACTGTGCCCTTGTGGCCAGGAAGGCCAATGGCATCCTTGGGTGTGTTAGAAGGGGGGTGATTAGTAGGTCGAGAGAGGTTCTCCTTCCCCTCTACTCTGCCCTGGTGAGACCACACCTGGAATATTGTGTCCAGTTCTGGGCCCCTCAGTTCCAGAAGGACAGGGAACTGCTGGAGAGAGTTCAGCGCAGGGCAATGAAGATGCTGAAGGGAGTGGAGCATCTCCTGTGTGAGAAAAGGCTGAGGGAGCTGGGGCTCTTGAGCTTGAAGAAGAGGAGACTGAGGGGAGACCTCATTAATGTTTATAAATATATAAAGGGTGAGTGTCAGGAGGATGGAGCCAGGCTCTTCTGGGTGACAGCCAATGATAGGACAAGGGGTAATGGGTACAAGCTGGAACACAGGAGGTTCCATTTAAATTTGAGAAGAATTTTCTTCTCAGTGACGGTGACAGAGCCTGGCCCAGGCTGCCCAGGGAGGTTGTGGAGTCTCCTTCTCTGCAGACATTCAAACCCACCTGGACACCTTCCTGTGGAACCTCATCTGGGTGTTCCTGCTCTGGCAGGAGGATTGGACTGGATGAGCTTTTGAGGTCCCTTCCAATCCCTGACATTCTGTGATTCTGTGTGATTCACTGGGCTTACTGGTGCTGAGCCCTCTGGTATGTGTCATAGGATTATATAATCACTTTGGTTGGAAGAGATCATTGAGTCCAACCATTAGCCCAGCACCGTCAGGTTCACCTCTACACCACGTCCCTAAGAGCCTCCTCTATGCATCTTTTAAACCCCTCCAGGGGTGGTGACTCCACCGCTTCCCTAGGTAGCCTTTTCCAATGCCTGACAACCCTTTTCAGGAGGAATTATTTCCTAACATACAATCTAAACCTGGTGCAACTTAGGGCTATTTCCTTTTGTCCTATTGCTTGTTACCTGGGAGAAGAGACCAACACCCTCCATGCTACAACCTCCTTTCAGGTAGTTGTAGAGAGAGATAAGGTCATCAACTTCATTGCCCTTCTCTGAACTCGCTCCAGCACCTCAAGGTCTTTCCTGCCCCTGCAGACTCCTCTCACTGAGGTAACCGCAATGCCTCCTGACCCTGCAGCATGAGGTCCCTTTCCCGCCTCACATGCACACCTCTGATTGGCTGCTGCTCTACTCCACCTGACCCCGAGCGGTCACCGCACCACCGCACTCGCTTCTGATTGGTTCTCAGTCAGCCGGTGGGCGTGATAAGATAGTCTCCCATACACAGCCCCCTGCACTGGATCAGTGGCCACCCTGAGGACTCAGGCTGAGGTGTCAACTGGGCCACAGTGGGCAATAGGTGCCATTACTCTGTAGTAAGTATGTAGTATGTAGTACGTAAGTAAGTATGGAAGCTCTCTGTGGAGGCAGCACTCCAGAAAAGCTGCTGGCATAGCCGGGTTTCCTTCTAGGTGAGGGGGAACAATTCCCTTAGCTGGAAGATGTGCCCGGGGAGGTTTAGGTTGGACATTAGGAAAAGGTTCTTCACCCGGAGGGTGCTGGACACTGGAACAGGGTCCCCAGGGAGGTGTCACGGCCCCAAGCCTGACAGTGTTCAGTAAGCAACTGGACAACACCCTCGGACACAGGGTGTGAACTGTGGGGTTGTCCTGTGCAGGGACAGGAGTTGGACTCGATGATCCTTGTGGGTCCTTCCAACTCAGGACATTCTGTGATTCTGTGATTCTGACTCCCCTGTGGAGCCCAGGGGAGCAGCCATCCACACAAATCTAATTCAGGTCTAATGTAATTTCCTTTGCTGTTCTAAATGGAAAAATATATCCTCCATTTCCTGTCATAAATTACTCGCTGGAGGGGCTGAGTGTTGTTAAATACTGTGGCAGAAAGTCAAAAGCAGCGGGGATGTGGTATATTAAGAGTGTAGTTTGTGCATACTGTGGTTAATATACCATGTCTAAGTGCTTTCAAAAGAAAAAAAATAAAAGCTGCAGCAACAATCATACTAATAAGTGTTTGATAATTCTAAAGATCAATTGTAGCAGCTGTGTGATTACTTAAAAGAAAATGTAGCAGAGGCTTTTATACTCTCATTTATAATCTGATATATTTTTTCATACATGCAGAGGGGCTTTTATTGAGGTTTTTGGTGCATTATTAATACGAGCTCTGACTAGTTCATTTTTGCTGTATCTTTGTGCTTTGTGCAAATACAATTTGCTGAGTCCAATACAAGAATAAGTGGGTACAATTCCTCACCCTTCCTTATGAAGATGGTCAGAACAGTTTATACTATACTACTTTCTGGACCTTTTGAATCTAAAAAAGTTAATTAAAAAAGTAATAAATCGAAGTATTGCAGGCAATTTCAGCTTTCTTCTGTTGTCATCTCCACAGTGATTCCATTAGAAATACAGATTCTGGAGCTCAATCTGTTAGGAATTTAGATCTCTCCAAACTTCTGTTAATCCAGTGACTTATAAACTATGTGGGTGGCTACACAGCTGATAACATTGCTGCACTTTTTCTAAGAAGATGCTAGGAAATAATAATCACTGCAGAGAACTCAGGAGATGATGCAAGTGGTAACCAAAACCAGAACTCTGAGGAAATAATTATGGAGCTGGTAAATTAGCAATTTGGTTTTGGTTTTAATCTTTTTTTTCTTTCACTACTTCTATAAATATCAATGTCCTTGCTAGAATATACAATTACTTTTGCTTCTCTAGAGGTGACATCTGTAGTGTCATGTCCATTCTGGAATACTCCAAAGGTGGTACAGGACATGCATTAATAAGAGTTTGTGGTGGTCTGAACATTTCAGAACTGTGGGAAACATGTTAGTAGTTAGGATGCAGAAATGAGAATCTCTCAAGAGAGTATCTTCAGAGTGTGAATCTTCAAAGCCATAAAAAAGAGGAGAGAGAGTTTGAAGCTGGGCATGACGATTGGGGAAGAAAGAGAAGGCTGAGAAATTACAGCTGACAATGTACAAGTGTAAAGACAGTAGAGTGTTTCCAGAAATGACTGTTTATTAGCAAGGACACTACAAAAACTGGTGGCATCTCATCACAAAGAGCTGCAGTGTCATCATGAAGAGAAATGATTGACATCAGCGATTTAGTTCTCATGATATCCCAAGGCCAAGACATGAGCCGCAGCCAAAAGCTAATGAGTATTCATGACATGAGGCATGATCTGTGAGGTTTCCCATGCACAGCTGTGAAACTAAGGCTGGGGGACCAAGTTTATTTTCATTGCAGTATCATTTATAGAGGCTTTCCAAGCTAATTCCCTTTTGGCAAAATGTGTTCCCTCTTTCCATGTCAAAAGAAAGCTATAGTTTACAGCAGAGGCCAACATTGTTTAGACTCCAGTCAAATTTGTTTTTACATTTGAATGATCTGCCTGTTAGCCTACAGGCTCTTCAGCATTTGCAGTGTTATATTAGATTAAAGATTAAAACTGTATTGTTTAAAACATTCACAGGGTTTACATAGTCTGTAGAATTTGCAAGAGGTCAACCCCACTGGGGAACTAGAAAAAATAGGAATATTCTATCAGTCTGTCATGTCTAACATGAGCATTCTGATTGCTACCAAGGATTTCTATACATGGTTTAGTCTTTCATTCTAATAAAAGTTTCCTACGAACTTGCATGGTTCAGAGTCATATCCAATGTACATAGCCCTGATCATCTCCAAGTCTGTGTCAAAACTCCCAGGGGTTCATCTTTGTTTACTCCAAACTCCTTTCCATTGATGTAACCATGTCAAAGGCATCAGGAAATAGGCATCAGTGGCATTTGTGCATATATTTAGTTTTCTTTTTCACTTCCTTTAATAAAAAGGGCTTTTAGTTTAAATCAAGCCTGTTTGGTTATAAATGTAAATAATGACTGCATTTCTAAGCAGATACGAGAGAATCTATTAATTTTTCTTGCTTTATCTGTAATAAAAAGATCTTCCAAATGCTACCCCTGCACTTTGAGTGGAAATACAAAATAATATATTACATATATGATGTCATTGTTTGTGTTAATTATTCTTCAGAATCATCAATAGCCAAGTTTCTAGGACAGTTCATGTGTTGCAGGGGATCTGTTTCCAGTTTCAGTTTTGCCAGGTTTATACTTATTTGCATCTGGTGTCTCAAGCCTTAGGTAAGTGCCTTGACCAATGGGCTCTTAAATGGTTCTGCACCAAAAAGGAAGCCTTAGAGATCCAGCCCAGAACAGTGAACCAGATAAGATACTCACCTAATGTGGTAAACTGAGTTTCAAGTTGCTGCTTTTAGTCATCTGGCACAGGGGGGTCCAGAGGATCTTCCTGCTGAGTTCCCAGATTACTATGACTGTTGCCTAATCTACTTGATACTACAAACATTTCTGAAAGGTCTGTGTTTTAGAGGTTACAAAGATCTTTCTCACTCAGCTCTCAAGTTACTGGTTTTTCGGTTTGGTTTGGGGTTTTTTTTTGTTTCTTGTGAGGTTTTTTGTGTTTGTTTGGGTTTGGGTTTTGTTGTTGTTTCATGGGGGTTTTGTTTGTTTGTTTCTGATTTCCAGCTGATTAGTCTGCTCCCCTTCCTTTTGAGAACAGTATAAGCAACATGACGGATCAGAGTCAGACTGTAGTTGCATCAGTGCAACTGCGGTTATTCTAAAATGAAAAGTGTATTTGGAAGCATCAGTGCTCCACAGACTCCATTTGCAGACAGCTGACAAGAAAGGCAACACTCTCTTGGTGATGTACTAGGCTGAAGCTTTGAGGGCACAAAGATTCATTTTTTGTTGCCCTTATTTCTTTATGACCTATTTATGAAGGCCTTGATTTTAAAAAAAGAAGATAAATAATAAGCAAGATATCCAACTGTTTTTTAACATCAGTGATAATGATTGTTTTAAGTTCCTACACAGCTTTACGAGTAAAGAAGCGTTAGAAGTTGCCTGCATAATCTTTGTATGAATAACCTTGACACTCAGCTGAGGGGAGATTTAAATTTAGACTGGCAGTATATCAAGGACTGTTTTCTGCTTGAGTACTCCAAGCTTGTCCACCTCAGGTATGCCTTCTTTTTGTGTTCAGGGATGTTTGTTAGAGCTGCAGGTAGTCCTGCACTTACAGTTTCCGTTTGAGGTTGTTTATAAATAGCATTCTGCTTACTTCTGTTGCCACTGTCTCAAGCCAAGGATCCTTTTCTTTTGACAAGGAGAAATTAATGAATGACTCTTGTAGGGATGAAAGCCAAACCAAAGGTTTTGGGATGAGTATTCTTAGTAAAGAAACTTCTTGAGAAGGAGCAAGATTTTTGTTAGTTGTAATAATAATGTGGACTGTTATATCTTCTTTTTTAATAATACTTTCTGTTGATTGAAAAACTGGGGAACCTGCTGCATTTCCAGGATGGTTCTCTTTCCAAGGTTTCTGATTACCCCATAATCTTTAAGGAATCTCTCAGTATCAGATGGAAGTACAGGAGTTTATTGTCTTCCGAGTCAGACACAGAGAAAATTGCCATATTTTAAAGTTATTTCACTTACGTACTGCAGGGAACAGGTGAGCTTCTGCCCCCAGGTTCCTGGACTGTCTCCTCTTTCTCAAGTTCGGCTGTAGAAACTGCTGTAGGTTCTTGCAGACCGTGCTCACTTTATGCATCATTGTGCTTACGCTAGTGGAATTGCTCATTTGCATACTAAACAAGGATTTAAACAGATTTTAGATATGGCACTGCAAATAGAGAAAAAGAACACAATGAATCACATATGATTAGATATTGATGCTTAACTTTGAATGCAGCATTTGAATAAAATAAGGTAAATGTATTTGTCTCACTTGAGAGAACAAAGTTATAATGAAATGAAACAGGCTAGAGGTATTGCTTGTGCTTCTTTTTTCTAACTTGGAAACAGAAGAAAATAATGTAGATAACAGTGAAAAATTGAGTGCAAAACCAGAAGAAAATATTATTAACTTAGTGCTCTCCTCCGTGCACTTCTGCACACAGGTTTAGTTCCTGTTGTTACATAATTCGATCATGATTCTGTACCTGGGACTTCAGAGCATACAGTCTCATCAGAATTAAAATAAATTGCATCTTCTGAGTGCACAATCAAATCCTGAGGCTGAAATTTAAGATTTCGAATATTTCTGTAAAAAGAAGTTTTTGGTGTAGCAGAGTAAGTGTAGCATTGGACTGTGAACAAAGTTAACTTTGTGATTATAAGAATAGAAACATTTTGCAAAGCATCAAGTAATGGAGGATTATTAAGAAGTTTAACCCAGATAGAGGTGACTTGAAGCTCCCCAAAGTCTGTATGTGTTTCTATGACTGGCTCTTGGACTTCAGAAGTCCAGAGCTTGGTAGAAAATACCAGGCAGGAGAATTGCTTCTGATTTTTGCTGTTATGATCTGGGTCTTACCTTGTGTGTTCCTGATGTGGTCGTAAGAACGGAGTAAATATTGTTATGAATGGCCAGGCTTCTGAAAGTGGAAAGCAGTGGCAAACAATACAGAAACAAAAGAAATCCCACCCAGATGTATATGCATCTGTATTTCATCTATATCATCAAAGAGCATATACATATGTCACCACAGTCACAAGGTGGATTTGTGTCCATGCAGACAAGATCCAGGTTTTTCTGAGTAGGTCTCAACTTTGAAATTTATGTGACCGTACTCATTTATTTCACTGCCTTCCAAGAATCAGGTTGAGACTTGTGATACAGCCATGATCTTTGTCATAAGCACTGGGAAACATCTGCCCAAAACACTTGTATTAATAGAACTGTGTCGCCAGTGGACCAGTCATCTTAGGACACCCAGTTGCCCACTATGAGACAGAACTGTTTAATCAATTTATTTCTCTGCATACTAAGCAATTTGCTGAATAGATATGTGTGACTGTATTGTTACGATTTTAGTACAGTTAATACAGTGTTTTTCATCTTTCTGTGTGCATTTACTAATGTTTAAATGTATCTGAAAATTTATTTTATACATACAAATGTATGTGTGATTTCTGTGTGTAGAAATAAGAGCTGAGAGCTTGAGGGGATCTGGAAGAACTTTTTGATCTTGAAAGCAAAATCTTATCTCCCCGGCACACAGCAGGTACCTTCTGATCTCAGGACTTTTTATCTGTTGAGATCAAACCCAATTCCCAGAGCATGCACCTCCTGAGCTGCATTATTTCAGATAGCAGCATAACATGGGGGTTTTAAGGGCTTTTTTTGTTTGTATGGGGTTTGGGCATTGAGGTATGGTTTGACTCAGAAAAAACGTAGCCACGAGAAACATTCGGAGGTGGGCAGAGATGATCTGGTGCATTGTACCAATTTCAAAGTTTTTCCTATAAGCCTTTAGCTAAAATTTCTTTTCCTCCATAGCTCAAACAGCATCATCGAGCTTCTAGTCCATTCCGATACAATATGAAACAGATTTATTCACCTCTTGCTGTTCTTCCCCTAAAGCTGGAAACACAAAATGACCCTCACTCTTATAGCTTTACCTGAAATCATTTGAGGCAATAACCTGTATCAGCCAATTCAACTACCCACTTACAGCACTTTCTTTGGCCCAATCTCAGATTGGCACAGCTAATTGTTTTAGGAGCTCTCTTCATATTGCCGGAAGAGAACAAAACTTTTCAGGAAGCTCCCCAGTGCGTTCTGTATCATGCTGGTAGGATACCCTCCAGGTTGTATGAAAAACTGTCTCGTGTTAGTTCCTAGCATGGATTAACCAGCTGCATTCCTACATATTGGACCCCGTCCCAGCTGGTGTCAGGAAATATATGCATCTTCCCTGAGAAGCAACTATCAGCCCAACACTGTTCTTAAATTGAAACCTCATGGTCTGGTGCTTATGCTGACAGAGACGCCAAGTAATAATTAATCAATTCCTCACACTAACCTGCTGATGCTCCAAGTACAGTGTTGTAAATCACTAGAAAATTACATCCTTATGTAGAAGAATTTGAAGAAGAAAAGAAGTTATCAACAGTTTTGTAGTATTTGCGTGGGGTTCTGGATCTGCTGTCACTTCCTTCTCATGCTATCACTACCATCCTGCTAGGGGTCTTCAGCAAAGACAAGACTTGTGGTTCCAGAGGCAAATACACAGGTTTTGATTTTAATGTAATACAGAACATGGAGACTTCTCTTACTGATTATAAAGAGACGGTGGGAAAAAAAAAAAAAAAAACAAAAAGCCTTGCAAGTAATCTCATTATTAGTATGAACATTAGTAGTATAGAATCTGTGTTAATTATAGTCTGTTATCCTTAGTAAATATTGTACAATATATAAGCTTTATATAGTCAGAATGTGTACTCTTGTCTTTTGCAATAGCATAATGAAAACCTGGAGTCTATCTCTATTTCTTCTCTTTATGGGTTCTTAATAAGAAAAGACAGAATCTGTCTCATGTATGCAACCCTGAACTGCCAGTTAAGGAAAAATAGCTGCTACAAATGCTGGAGGATTGTTTCCAGGGTCTGGGAGTGCATACGCTGTGCTGCATTGTGGACAGGGAATGCTGTTGTTCAGTAAAGGAGAGCAGGCAGAAAAGTGCTGCTCTCTTTTCCTCTCTCCTTTCGTCATTTTTCTATTCATCTTCTCTTTTCTTCCTCTGTTCTCATTATATTTCTTCATGTCAGCTCTGCTTCATTCTTCACATCCTAACATCATCCCTGGCAAAAGTATGATTAGTGCTTTCCAGTTCATCATCTTCTCACTTTTTCCTTGTACGTTCTTTTTGTTGCAGTTGTCTCTTCTCACCACTTCTCCGCATTGCCCCCCACTAGAATTTGTGGGGACTGATGCAGGACTAGTTTGGACGTTTCCACAGTAACAGCTGCAGCACCTGCCTGTGGAACAGATTGGATCAGTGGTTTCTTCAGCTGTTTATTTTATAATTTTCATTTGTATTTGTTTGAACACAATATCATTTTATTATTATTTTGTTCTAGCACAAAGCATAGCATGGGTTTTCAGTTCTTTCACTCTCAGTTCTATTAATACAGCATCCCAGTTCCTGGCTTGCAAGCCTCATCCTAACTCTAAATCACTGCCTTCTTTATCCTTAATTTGACATTAATCCTATCCATTTAGCAGTGGAACAGGCTGCCAAGGACAGTGGTGGAGTCACCATCCCTGGAGGTGTTTAAAAGGTGTTTAGATGAGGTTCTTAGGGACATGGTTTAGTGCTAGAGTTAGGTTATGGTTGGACTCGATGGTCCTGAGGGTCTTTTCCAACCAAAATGATTCTGTGATTCTATGATTCTATCTCTGGTATCTCCAGGTACCAAACCCTAAACGTAGGGTCCCTCTGGCATGGATCATGTCAGACCAGTCATAATCCTAGAAACTGTCAGTCCTGTCTCAGTGACCTCTTCCATGTCCAGACTGTAAAACAGACAGACAGATGGAATATATTTTATTTAATGCTGAGTAAGAAATTGTGAAGAGAAAAAGTATTTTCACAGACTCATAGAATGGTTGAGGCTGGAACCTCTGGAGGTCACTTTGCCCACCCCACCTCATAACCAGGGTCACTCAGAGCAGGCTGGGCACGACCATGGCCAAACAGCTTTTGTTAAGGAAGTTTTTTAATATCTCAGCTTTTGAATACATCCAAGGGTGGAGATATTTCAGGTAAGAAAGTTTTCATTCTGACTTACGAAGGAAAAGAACAGAAAGTGCGAAAATTAATTCAGGGCATCTCTAGTCTCCATTGCTCTCATTTTTTCTTTCCAACCGTTTGCACGCATGCCTTTCTCTTTTTGATCTGAGAAAAGATCAGATTTTTGGGTGGCAAAAATGTATCTTCAGATATAGTAGCTATTGTCCTGTTTTGCTTTATTATTGTTTATCTCATGCTAGCTTGCAGAGGCTCCACTGAGATTCCTTTTTGTGTTAAGTGCTATATAAGCATACAGGAAGATCAGCCCTGTCCCACAGAGCTAACAATCTGACTGTCTTGTCCCTATCTCTCATTCTGTTGGAATAATGACGCCATAAACTATTCTCTGATGCATTATTTTTTGCTTTCGCTGCCTGCCACCCCTTATCATAATTCATAGTTAAATTTTCATTCTACTTAAATTTGTTTATATTTTTAAGGGATGATCTCAGTCAAATAAAGATACTTGGCCCTTGCTTTAATCTTTGCAGCCACCTGACAAAACAAACAAACAAAACCCACAGCTTTTCATTGTAATAGTCTAAATGTATGTGAAAGGACATTTTGTAAATACTGTAGATGGCCATGAGATGGCATATTCAGCCTTGAAAGAAGCTCTGAAACTTTGCTGAAATCTGTCCCAGTGGCATTTCTGCCTGTTAGGAAGCTCCACAAAGGGCTTCGGCTACTGGGAGTAATTCCCAGACAGGGGTTTGAAGTGTCTATGAGAAATGTCCTCGTGTGAGAAATAATTAGATGTGTCTGATCTTTTATAGATGAGGAAGGAAAGGCACAAATACATTGGATCAATCCGTGTCCAGGACAGAGCACAAAAGGGAAAAACCCCGGCCATGTTGTGTGACTCTGTCATTGCAGTGGCAACGAAATTTGAAAAAAGGTATAGAAGTCTGAAAGGTAATTAAGGATTTATGATTTTTGTAGATTTCAGTGGCTTTAAGTATTAGGTAGCTACAAATTTTAGATTTCACAGTGTAATCCTTTTTGCAGAAGTATATTTGTTTCATAAAAACCCCATAAAACTGAATTCATAATATATATAGAAATACATATTAGGGCATTTATTTGCCAGCCCAAGATGTAGCCTGCATGTTACTACATGAAGCATCATTCTAGTGTTATCCTGTCCACACCCCCAAGCTAGAATTAGAAGCAGTAAGTGTCTTTTCTCCCTTACTTAGGGAAAATGATAGTTGCAAAGGTTTTCCTTGGCTTCAGTGCTCCAGCTTTTGTAGTGAATCCCTTCTATTTAGTCAGCTATAATACCTAGAAGCTAATTCAGTATTCAGGCCATGGAAATGCCTAGAAAGTGATGCATCTACTTCTGGCAACGGTGTGTATTTGTAGGAACTTGTTAGCATGAAGTTTAGGTTAAATTAACATTTGTATTATAAACTCATCTTTGACTTTGGGTTTTGTCAAGAGGTTTCATTCCTCACAACACAGTCTCTGCTAAGCTGAAGTGCATTTTTCAAAGACAGTAACAAGGAAAGAGATTCCTCTTTGAATAAATGTTTGTGCTTGTTTAGTTCACAGAGTGAAAGTGAGCTGAGCCACACTGCTATTTATCCATTACAGAATCACAGAATCGACTGGGTTGGAAAAGACCTCAGAGATCACCAAGTCCAACCCTTCATCCAGCTTCAGTCCTTTTACTAGATCATGGCACTAAGTTCATGTCCAGTCTCAGTTTAAAAGCCTCCAGGGATGGTGAGTCCACCACCTCCCCGGGCAGCCATTCCAATGCTTGACCACTCTCTCTGTAAAGAATTTCTTTCTAATATCAAGCCTAAATTTCCCCTGGCAGAGTTTAAGCCCATGCCCCCTTGTCGTATTGCTGTCTGCCTGAGAGAAGAGACCAATCCCCACCTGCCTATAACTTCCCTTCAGGTAGCTCTAGAGAGTGCTGAGCTCACCTCTAAGCCTCCTCTTCTCCAGACTAAACAAGCCCAGCTCCCTCAGCCTCTCGCCATAGCTCTTGTGTTCAAGTCCCTTCACCAGTCTTGTTGCTCTACTCTGGACCTGCTCCAGCACTTCAATCTCTTTCCTGAACTGAGGGGCCCAGAACTGAACACAATACTCCAGGTGTGGCCTCACCAATTCAGAGTACAGGGGGAGGATCACTGCCCTTGTCCTGCTGACCACACTATTTTTGATATAGAACAGGATACCACTGGCCTTCTTGGCCACACTAAAAGCTTATTTTGTGCAGATTCATACCCACTCTTCATACAGTAGGACTGTTGCAAAAGGTAATATGCATATACCACAGAGGAAACCTTCACCCTTAAAATCCACAGCCTTTATATTTAAACAAATAAAAATGAGTACTGCTGAGAAATCCATTGCTATAAATCACCAAATTAAACCTCTGTATCATATGTATGCTGTGAGTGATAGATTCTGCTTTATTGTATTTTTTGCTAGAGAACAGAGTGGGAATTGAGAAATAATTGTTTGCTCTCATATACCCTCCAAACTTTCAGATGCTGGCAGGGAGCAACATCTGTCTCTTCCTAAAGGAACTGGGTTTCTAAGTGAGTAAGTGAAAGCTAATTTGGAAGGTGATCACACCATGATATGATGGAGTAGTTTTGGACAGTGAACTGTTCAAGCTCTTGGAATCTATGCTGGTCTTTGACAGGCTGCAATCTGACAATTTTTATTCTATACAGCGTATTAGAGAGTCAAGCCAAACTCCTTTATTAGCCTGTGTGAGATGTAAGGCAAAGAAAGTCTAATTGTAAAAAGGAATAAATCTGATGCATCTTCATGGAAGGAGATACCTTTGACTCATTAACATTTTGAAATTAATACCAAACTTAGCTAAAAAAATCCAATAATACATTTACCCTGTTTCATCCACTTTACAAATATGGGCTTCCGTGGAACAGTGTATAACCATGACCTGGTCCTGCCAGAATACATTGCTGAGTTGGAGTATGCTACACTGGTACAAACTTGGGTTTTCCTACTGTGGTATTAGAAGACAAGCTTTCGATTTCACAGATCAATGTGGAGGGGGGGAGGAGGGGGGAACAAGTAGGTAGGATTAAATTCTGTTCTATAATAGTAGCACGACCTGACAAGCCCAGATTTAAGGTTGATTCTCTTCTTTCCATTCTGTCAGAGCCAGATAAAATTTCTATGGAAGCCAGTGAGAAACTTCCTGCTCATTGTAGTGAGATTTGGATGATGCTCTTACTCTGTACTTATAAAAAGGTGTAGCAAAGATCCTCTAAGTTTCAACAGATTAAATGAAATGCAGCTGAAAACTAAGTCCTCTCTCGCTGAGAATTACTTTCTTTGAGGTGCCACAAAAAGTAAAACTTACAGTGTTGACTGTGCAAAGGATCTTTTTTCACGTGGTCTTGCAGGAGCAAATGATCTTTAGTTGTTTGATTTGAATTGTGAGATGTGCAGATCTGAAAAAAAATATATATTTTATTGTCAGCTGGTATTCTGACCAAGTTTTTCCATGATTCCTTCCTTATTACAAGCATGTAATGCTGCTGTTTCACTCATCTGACTTCATAACTTGCTTCCAAGGTAGAAGGGCTCATTTCAGGCTCTGAGTTACTCTGTTAGAAACAGGAGAGTGTGGGGAAGCGGGATGTTCAGCTCTGGGGAAAGGAAGGAGAGAGTCAAATTCACTGATGAGTCCGGTCTGCCTGGTCCAGTGTTGGGCTGTTTGATGGTGATTCCTAAACTTTCGGAATTTCAGTGTATATCTGTACTTCTTATGGCTCTACCCGGAGTTCTGTACAGCACACAAGAACCCATACAAGCAAAAAGATTATGCAATGCTTTGATTATGAGGCAATTAAAGCCAGTTTCTAGCAGATCTGTGTTACAGAAAGATGATTTCCTGACTTGTTTGCTAATAATTTCCTAATTGAACTTCTCTCATTTTACACTCATTATTAAATTTATTAATTAAAAAATTATAAAATTTACACATTTCAAGTGCCTTTTGTTTTATATAGCTCAAAGACCAGTGTCTGTTTTCTACTTGCAATATAATTACAGAGGATGGAAAGAGGAGCATAGAAAGATTTATTCTGTCTCATGATTGGCAACGTGATGATGAAGTTTTGAAGATGGAACCAACAGGAAAGATGAGGCCTAGGATATCTTGTTTAAAAAAACTCAATACTTTCAGTGGCTAAGGCAAATATTTAGTCAGGCACAAGTGAGGTATTGCTGTCAAATTTTCAATAGAATAAATATATCATGTAATTGTTACTTTGTTAGTCAGGTTGGCCCATGACCTAAACCAAACACCGAAGTTAAAAATTAACATTTGCATTTGGGCTTGATTCTGATGTTGCTTACATTTACTTATCATCGCTAGAACTTGTGTTCCTCTGCCTATCTATCTGCTATTATGCAATGTGAATTACAATTATTGGGCTGAATCCTAATTGTATTTCCTATTGTGTAAAGGACAAGTAATTTGAATGAAAAACAGTTTAAGAAGAATGCATTTGAGAATAGGACATGACCTAAACTATCAGCCTTTTCTTTGAATTTTATGAAATACATAACTTCATGCCATTAAGCCAATTGTTCTTGAACAGTTTTGGGGTTTTTTGGTCAGATTTGACACCACAAGAACATAGCCTGAGGGAAAAAAAAAACCAAAACTGTAGCAGGCTACAGATTTTAACTTCAGAAATATGTATTGTTACAATAGCTGCATAGAAAAACAGTTCTTCTGGTGTGCATTTATTTGCCTGATTCTCACATTGCATTCATATGCATAACTATTGTGTGGCAGCTTCAGTAGCCCCCTTTTCTAATGCAATAGCCCTGCTAAATATCTGATATACAAAACTGTGAAATAGTTTCTAAATCATGCCATTTTCAACTCTAGTGTGTGAGATGGTGTTATTTCTTATATTTGATGGTATACATTAGTTTCAAGTAAACTTTATTTTCCAAAGCTTATTTAGAGGCAGTGTTAAGAAAGAGAACAGCAATTCCCTTCTCATTTTACCAAAGTGTCATCTTTCCAGTGATCTGTGTTTGCAGTGAGATACTCAGAATTCTCCTCTGACTTTGCCTCTGTTCCTTGTCTCAGCTCCGCTCTTCTCATTCTGCTCTTTCATAATGGAAGAGCTGCCAGATCCTCAGTGTCAGCAGCATCTGTTCCCTTCTCCTGTGAACCGATTCCCTGTCTGACTCCCCATCTTACCCAGGTCACTTGTATTTCAGTGAGATGTCAGAGAATAGTTTTCAAATACATGAAAGAGAGTCACCACAGCTTTTATTGTCTTTTCAATATTTCATGTTAGTTTGTACTCACATTTTATCATCTTTTTATGATTTGCCAGTAAGATAGTAATTGTATTTGCAGTTGAAGCATTTTTATTTTAAAGGCAGCCATGGCGTATTACAGAATTTGGCTGCATGTCCAGTAAAATTGTCATTTCTGATCTACTTCTGGCCTTGGCTTTGAATTTGAGTGGGAACAACCTGAGCATGCTGCTGGACATCTCTAGACTTAAGAACAGCTCAAAAACTTATCATCACCTTTAATGAATTTTCTTCCTTAAATAATATTTATGACCTGGTAAGAAATCAAGCTCTAATAATTTTTTTTTTTTTTTTAAGAACATCTACTAGCATAAGTATTCTTACATGGTGGGGTGGACTCACAAGCCAGGATTGGGCCAGGATGCACACGGGAACAGAATGGGGGACTAAACTCAGATCATGAATACTGATATTATTAACAGCCCACAGTTTTGGTGCCTGCTGATATTATCTCGAAGTTGAATCACAATATTACAGTGGTATCACTTTATCACCTATCTGACCTTTATAATGGTCATTTCATTTTAACAAATAGAGTAACATGGCTGGAGCACACCAAGTCTCCCTCAACAGACCCAGTACTGAGCAAGCAGAGTCCCAGGCACTGGATCCAAATAAGTCTGTTTAAAGATTAAATGTGTCTGATTACTTTAACCAAAGTTTCTTTTGTGACATTTTTTGCCATACAAATATTTTCAAACCTGTGTTGTCTTGCAGCCCAGCTGGGAATATTTTGATTTGAGCCATAACATGATCACTTTTGAGGGCATTAGAGGCTTAAGCAAACCGCAGATCTTCAAGCTGGGCTAGAATCAGCTGAAAAAATCCATGAAAGATATAAACATCCTACATAAACATACAGCTTAGTCCTGACATCCCAGATGTCCTGTGGCATAAGGTACATCTCAGCATTTGAAATTCCTGGGAAAGCTTTCTAACCATGACCACAGTTACACAGGCTTAAAATCTGGTCCTGCACCTTATTAATTCTGAGGCCCTTGCAATGTAAGAAGCCTTATGAGCATGTTATGGCATCTTTGTTCTCACAGAGCCTTCACTTCTTTTTGTAGTCACAGCCTAACCAAGTGAATAAGCTCTGTGGCATTTTTGCTCAGAGACATCTCTGAGGCATAATTCCTTTCTTTTTTGCTTCCCTTAAGAATTTGATTTATTGGTGGCCTGTGCTAGATGTCAAAAACCAAGCCCTGGCTTTAATTTTGCTCTGTCAGCTGCCCTGAATGAGGGGTTGGAGCCCTCGGGGATGTGCACACACACTCTCAGTCCCTCTGTTCCTGCGTCTCTGTCTGCAGCAGCACAGCTGCGCTGGCTGGAGCTTTGGTGAGAAAGCCAAAACTCAGCCGTTTTACTGACTCCCATTCATTCCTAATGCCCAGCCAGCTTCTGGAACAAATGTTTCTCTCTGTTCCTTATTCCCTTTGAATCAGTACATTCTAACATTTAAAAGGCTCAGAGTCAGCAGAGTTAAACCTTATGAATTTGAGGCATTGAAAGACTCTTTAAAAAGCTTTTTCAATTATCATTTAACACTAAATTTTATATTTTGTACAAGCCAAAGTCAGGCAAACAGATCACTATATTAACAGAATACCTCTCTTAAATAATTTGAACAAACCAGCACAGGAAACAGAACTCCATTGGGGCACTCAGGAAGCATCCAAAAAGATGCTGCTTTGTCTTTTTGGCCTGACAATTAAGCTTCAATTAATTTTTTCAGTCCATGCTAAGACAGAAATAATAAGAGCCACCAGTTCTGGTCTCTGGTTCTTTGTTGTTATGACTTAGGATTTCATGAAATTCAACTTTTAACTTTCCTGTATTGTCTGTGTGCCAACATGGTAACTCTTGAGTTTTACATGTCATTCAACCTGTGCCTCTCCAGACTTTCTTAGGCATCCAACCAAAATATGTAGTTCAGTTCAGAGCAAAGCAGAAAATCCTCATTGACTTTCACAGAATGTTCTACCATCTAGCTCATAAGTGATTGCTTTTGGCTTAATTGCCTGTCAGAATATATCTATACTCCATTCATAGAATCATAGAATGGTTTGGGTTGGAAGGAACCTTAAAGATCATCTCATTCCAACCCCCCTGCCATGTGCAGGGACACCTTCCACTAGACCAGGTTGCTCAAAGCCCCATCCAACCTGGCCTTCATGAATAAAGATGTTATTATTCATTATGTAAGAAGTGTGTATTTTATCTATTATATTTAAAACTAGTGGGCAGTCTAACATATTCTGTATATACAGGGTAGGTTTGTGGCGATGTCTTGAGGTTTCAGCGACACCTCTAAATCCTTTAAACATTTCTCACATGTCCTATGAAGCTTTCTTTGTTTTTTGTTTGTTTTGGGTTTGTTTTGTTTTGTTTGCTTTTAATATTTCTACATCGTAAGTGAAACTCCTAGATTATAAAACAAACACCATCACATCTTATATATTAGTAAGCTTTGTAAGATTAGTAAACTTCTGAGTTAGCCCATGTGACTCCAGAGCAGTTTATTACCATCAGTGTCACATAAAATCAGCATAATCGGAACTGGCCCAAAGGTTCCTTGTCTCATGTTTCTAGGAAACTATGTGAGCAGGGATGACTCAGCCGCTCTGTTGAAGATCATAGCAAAGCTCTAGCTCTTAACATCCGTGAGATGACAGTACATTGAATAGTAAGGAAATACAAGTCTCTTTCTTGTATGCAAAGTATATTGGCAATTTTTTTTTTAAATGTATCACTTTATTTGTCTCGTCAAGCCAGTCTCATTGCAGCTGGTTGTCAGTGGCCAATTAAAGGCTCTCACTAAGCTGGATGGAGTCCTGACTGCAAATGAAGAAGCTGCAGAAGCGTTACAATATCTTGCAGGATCAAAGATGACCGAGGTTTGATGTTCTGTTTAGTTGTAATTTATAGTGAGTGCTATGGAAAATGAAAGCTTCAGGAATAGCCCTGCACCTATTTTAACTAAATAACATTTTGTTGTCTGTTTTTGAGAAGATAGAATTTTGTCCTTGCATCTGGCAGTAGGTCAGAAATTACTTAATAAACATCAATCTTACAAAGACCTTTGCTTGTACCAAAGATTATATTCTAGGATAATCTTGGAAACAGTCATGTTCAAGTTCCACTGAATTCAGCATGCAAAAAAGGAACTATGTCTGCGAAATAGAAACAATGGAGAGGAAAATAACAGGATAAACCTATAGTTCTACATGCTTTTTTAAGTATCTAGTGCCAAATCTCTTGTCTTGAGGTCTTTTCAGTAGGTAATTTTTCAGAGTATTTTATGTGCAGATATGAAGCAATCCTTCCCAACTCTTAAGCACAAATTTGTTATACTTAAGCTCTGGACTATATCCCAAAGCACTCCTGAATCCTAGCCTGGTTCTAAGTGAACCCACTCAATGGGCTGTATGGTTTAGAACTCAGTATCACACCAACACAACTTTGATATGGTCACAGCACAGTCACAATGAAACACAATGAAACTATGTCTGCTCACATGTTGAGTAAAGATTATTTATTTCGGGAAAAAAAAACCCAGACACCATAGAAAACAGACTATGGTTAATACAGAGCATTTTAATAAGGTCTGCCTTCTCTATTTTATGTACTGAGTACTCTTAAAACTTGAGAACTGCAAGAATTCTTGAAGTCTTGCAAAACTATTTAACTTATTAGATCTATGAATTATTATGTCTACTAATATATCACCTTCCCCTTCCAGGAAGAGCAGAATTTTTATGCTATTTTCTGTGTGCTAAGCTGTGAACTACCTATAGTTATAGTACCTATCTAGTTTTATATATAATACAGTGTTTTCTTTTCCTCAGTTGTCTCTGTTAGAATATTCTAGGACTGATGAAGAAAAAACTCCCATTTTCAGTGTATTTCCTTTCACTAAAATTCTGACTCAAATTTGCAAGAACAAGGTGGATTCGCAGATGCATTGTGATAACTGGTATTCAGTGGAAGGGCTGATGCTGTTTAATCTATTTAGGTCAACATTTAGATTAATCTCTGTTAAAGGTTTCTTTTGTTGTCTTATGTTAAAAGTTTTGTCCTTTTTTTAAAAAAAAAATATTTCTGAACACATTCAAATCTAACCAATAGTTACCTTGTCGCTGAGCTTTAAGAAAGGTCCAGATGCCTCACAAGAGGACCAGGATACACTGAAGAGGGCATTTAAGTCATGTATTTTGCAGTGCAACTGTCTTTTTTGCATTAGTAGATTTTTAAGACCAAGGGGGACTAATAAGATTCTCTAGACTGCATAAAGTAGTCAAGAAAGCACGGTCATTTCTACAGAATTACACAGTAACTTCTACATCAATTTCATACCATCTCATTGAACTACAGCAGATTTTACAGTAAACTATCCAGATTAGGATTAATTTTACCTAATTTTGCTTATCTGCAGTGTAGAAGAGAACCATATTTGTTATATGGAAGTGTCCAAGGCCAGGTTGGACGAAGCTCTGAAAGGTGTCCCCATCTATGGCAGGGGGGTTGGAACTAGATGATTTTAAGGTCCCTTCTAATCCAAACCATTCTATGATTCTATACATAAACTTCCAGGACTGGGCTGATAATGACATACCCAGAAATAATTCTGCTTGCCTAATCCTACTCACTAATCCAATGATTAAATATTAACTGACATGTATATCCTTGTGGCAGCAGTGGAAGCTCATATTCGTCTGGTTTTCCATCACTAGTTCTAGTCCTTTTCAGTGTTACTGAGATACTATTTTTTATCATGTGAATGGGAATTTCTCTGTTCTTAGCTACAGAATTTACAAATGTGCTTTTTTAAATAGGGCTGCCACGTTAGTCTTTATAAAACTGTTGCTTATATACCAGCATCTTTATGTTCTCTCCTAATTTACCATGAAGGAACTCCTGCTATTTTTTGCTAGGTCACTGAGAAAAATAATTTTGAGCAGAATATCAATAAAAATTCTCTATAAAGTGAATACTTTCTTTCTATAGTTAGGGGGATTGGACTGGATGATCTTTTGAGGTCCCTTCCAATCCCTAACATTCTGTGATTCTGTGATTTTTAGATCCATCCTCTAACCAGTTTTTGTCCAGTTAACGAGAGTTACCTTCACTTTTTGATATTGTTATTTTTCTAGTACATTCTCAGACAGAACTATTAATCTTATCAATACATTTAAATTTTCATCAACCAATTTAATATTAATTTGTATTTCTTATGCATCATACTGGCATCTATTAATAAGGCCATTAACTTCTCATTATTTACTGTCTTGCATATCAGCCTTGCTCTGATACCTAAGGATGCTATCAAGCTAACTAACCTATTCTGGTCATCTTCATCCTCAATACTATTATAAATTCAGTTGGTTCATAACCTTCTAGAACTTCCCAAGCATACTATCATATGTATAAGATGAATTGATGAGTGGTTCATAAAGTTTCTCAACTGGTTTATTAATATCTCTGATTGAAAAATGCCTGGTTAAAAGATGTTAATATGAGTTGTTCCAGTTTTAGATTATTTTTAGACATCAATGAAACACAAAGTAGTTATCCATGTAAATGATAAACATCTCATCATGGTTCTTCTTAAAGGCAGAGAAAAATATGCATTAAAACTATCTCTTGTGTATTCTGATTTAGTATTTTACAATCCTTAGGTAGGATCAAGCCTTGAATTCCATTAGGTCCTGGTAACAATCTCTGATTACATCAGCCATCACATTTTTATCGACATTTTTAACTTTCATTTTTCTAACAACTGTTTTATTCACACTGCTATCATTTTTCCTATTTTTCATTCACTTATGATGTAGCGAAATAAAAGGGCCATGGCCTGATCCAGTAGGGCTCATGAATATTTGCTTTAGTCTGTAAACTTAAAAGAGTGAAGACTTTTTCAACTGTAAATGAAAAAGTGTGTAATGATGAAGCATCTTCTGTTTAACCTTCTGCATCATTAAACCTCTCCTAACTAGCCTTCACATTTTTAGTGTAAGTTTTTGTGCCACTCATTTTGCTTGTGCCTGCTTTCGGCATATGAAAATGGCCCTTTTAAAAACACTAAAGTCTGTAGAGGACATGCCTATAAGATACACTTTCTTGTTTATTTTTTAAAGAATCACCTCTTAAGGCAAGACCAAGTACTTAATTTACTTGTTTCATTTAAGGATTGCATGAATTCCAAATGCTCTGGAACTATTTAAAAGGAGAGTGTCAGTGAAGCTTCAAGAATATTGAGCAATTTTTAAAGAGCAAGGACATTGGTGGCAAGGATAATGGGAGAACCAGGCCAATTCAGGAAATTGCAGCCAGCGCCTTTGCATTCTCTCCCTGATCAGTGGAGATTGGCCTTGAGAATCTTTCGTTAGAAAACTCAGCAGCGATGCTTTGCTTATTTATTCTGCCAGTTTTGAACCCTTTTTTTGTGATGTCACAAAAGTACAATGTTGAAAGATTAGTTCTCCTAGTAAAGTTTATAAACTTAAATTCTCTAATGCATACAGCAATGTCATTTTCTAATACTGACCCTTCAAATGTACCCTGCCCTAAAATTTAGAGGCTTAGGCATATATCATGTTTAAAGCCAAATGAGCTTTGCCGCATGCATATTAACTCTGTATACTAATCCACTTCTTGTGATCACAAAGGATTAAAATTTTCCCAGAGTACTACTAAATATCAATATGAAAAACAGATTGAAAGGAGAGAGCTCGTAGATCTAATTTGAAACCAACAAACATTGAGAATAACCATTTGAACATTGTCTCTCACCTTGAAAGACTATCTAAAATGATAAACTAATTAGGCAGTCACTTGATGAAGAGCAGGACTGAAGGAAATTCGTTTGCCTTGTCTTTGTGTTCTCCAGTGCTTAATCAGGTGTGAGTTCTCTTAGATTCTCAGGTCATTCAGAACAGGTTTCTCCTGGGTCCTCTTGTGTCTGACATTGTAGCTGAGCCAATACTACAGCCTTTGCTTCCCTGGCACCGTCAGTTTGTAATTCTCATTCAGCTGCTCATTTTCAATGAATTTGTAGGAAGTCACATAGTGCTTATCTGACAGATTAGGCCAAAACTCACCAACAGGTTTAAAAATTAGTCGTAGGGCTAGCAGATGGATATACAGATAGCACAATCACGTTAGCTTTGTTTCATTCAGAAACTGAGCTAGCAAAAAGCTGCAAGAGTCAATGGAGGAAGATCCAAGGTCATCCTAACCTGTTCTGATCCATCAGCCAGAATCAGGTTAATCTACCCAGTATGAAAGGTTAAAAGCTCCTCTGTCAGTTCAATTTGTTGTTAGAATACAGAATAGCTAGAGGAAAACACATTTCTGTTGATAAGCGTAGCGTTTCATGCTGTGCATTACGGAATTCATGTTTAGAAAAATTGCCAGGAAAATTAATGTTTTAGCATATGTCATATATATTTTGTGACATCAGAGAGAAGTGATTCATAAAGGGCACGATAAACACTTTGGAAAATAAATAATATAGCCAAAAAATGTTCTTTAGTCATTACCAAATCCAATCTCCTGGTACTGAATATTTAAGTGATTATTTGTCTTAGATAAAACCTAGGTAGAATACTGGATATTTTGGGCTCCTAGAATACAATTTGAGTTTTTTTGATTGAGACTCTGTGATCTTTTATTTTCTCCATTGCACAATGATTAGCTGACACACTGTAGTATTATCAGAAAGGGAGAGTCATAGTCATACAAACAGATTAGAGATCGGATCACTGACAGCCTTTTCTTCACAGAAATCTTGCTGGCAGGTGTCTAAAGTCAGATCCCATGTAAGAAAGTCCCTTCACAACCTGCACAGCAAAATATATGTTTGGTATTGACATTTATTTGTTTCTGCTCAAAAAAATTCAAACAAGAAAACTGCTGAATTTGTTAATCTAAGATACAGAGAAAAGGAGTATTTAGTCTTTATATAGAAAGCATGAAGAACTATAAAGTTAGGATAAATTCTGCTCTGACTTTGCACTCAGCCTCTTCTAGACTAAATATCCAGCCTTGGTGTTAGGCTGAAATCCTGTTTCCATTAAAGTCCTGTTGCAGAATGAGGATGTGTAAAGCAGACTAGCCAATAAAATAATCATGTAGTGCAGAAGGATTTAAATTGAACAAAACTATCTCAGATCTAACGCAGACATGAAAAAAATGTTTATGTTCAGATAGCTCTGGCTGCAAAGGTACATTTGGGAACCGGCATATTTATGTTGTATAGTTCTTGGTTTTGAAGGAGACGCTGAGCTTTTTTGAAATGTATTAAAGACGAGTAGCTCTGTTGCATAATGAGGAAACAACACATCCTGCATCCAGAAAGTTGCCATCGATATTAGTAGGAAGTGTACGCCTAGAAACTGAGCACAGGATAAATAGGTGGAATTAAGTTACAGGTTAATCGAGTGGTCAGTTTCTTTCAATTCTGAGTTTTACTGCAGATCGCTGTCTTAAATCTGGATAACCAACACTCTTCAAAATTTCCAACTTGGAAAAATTGGAACATTTAAGATGGGCATCATTTAGCAACAACAGTCTCACATAAATAGAAGGAATAGAGTCTTGTTTTAACCTCAAAGAACTCGCGTTAGATGAAAACTACATTTCAACGGTAGATGGTACTATATTTACCACAGTAGTGGTAATGCAGGCTGTTAAACTGAGAGACAGTAGAAACATTTCTGCTGCGCCTTTTAAGGTATTACTTTTGCAAGCCCTGAATTTCTTCAAGATCTAATATCAACACCACAGTCGTAAATTCCTAAAAATTACTTGAGGAATGTGCCTCTGATCCACAGAGTATCCTCCTTCTACTACTAAGTAGGAACAAGCACCTTGCAAGTAGGCTTTGACTCAGCTGAGGAGCACAATTCCAAGCTGTATGATGCCCTGGCATCCTCAGGGTAAGTGCAGAATGGAATAATCCATCCAGTGCCGCTGGAAAGCAATGAAAACAGCCAAAGAGCTATGGAACTGGAATTTCAGTACTGTGATACAGAAGCGAACAGAGCAGGCTGTTCAAAGCCATTGTGTTCAGTGTCAAAATCAAATCAGTTGTTTATTACTATAAAAAGAACGGTGAATTTGTGGTGAGATTTTCGTTAGGGTGTTTCTTTCAGAGGAGCATGTTGCATTTCTTGCCCCAAAGCCACCATGTTATGGAACTGCATATGCCATATATTTAATTTCTATCATATTTTTCCATGTTACTTGTATTCTCAATTTGTATTTGTCTTTTTTTGTTTAATTCAGAGTTGCAGAGCTAGTGTGAGCAGACCAGTTTAGAAATGTCTGCAGTGTCAATGTACAGAGCAATAATCTCATGTCTTTTAGTGGTTTAATCTTCCTTCCTAATGCCCGGGTGGGTTCATGACACAGTCTTTTCTGGTTTTCATAACAATATTAATGATAAACTGATTTCCTTTGATTGAAAATATTCTGTATTCTCCTTTAATAGCCTGTTGTTTGTGGGGTTTTGTAACAACAGTAATCAATCAACACAAAGCTGATTGCTACCACTGTTTCAGTGTTACAGTATTGTTGGAGTAATCTGATCCAAAATCAATGAATTGCACCAAACTTTTTGAAGCACTTTAAATTGACCAATCATCTTTCTAAAGATCAAATTTCTGGATCAGAAAATGTAATTGGCAGTTTTGCTAATGTGTTAGCAGAGGATCATTTCCTTTTTACTGGTCTTGTGTCTGAGTTACAGTCACATTGAATCAATAATGCCTGGACAAAAGCTCCCAAATCAGGTAGCAAATAGGAGCTGCACTGAAATGTGGCCTCTCCTGGCTACAGGCAGCAAGGACTTGCCAAAGGAAGCAAGAAACATCAGCTTTAAAAATTTTCCTCCACTGAGAAGGAAATAGGTGTCTTCAGTGTCAATAGTTTTGGGTCTCCCCTTTTTTCCCTCCTAGCTCGAAGAAACCCGATGCATGGGATTTTTGTTTGTTTTGCACACATATGTTTGGCATCAAATTGGCTTTTTTTTTTCTAAATTATTTGTGAACAACTTATTAGGCCACTTCTTCATCAAACTAATTATACCAGGCTGCTGTCATCTGTTCTTTGAAACCTGTTGCATGGTGGTTGGGTATACATTGAAGTTTTTTCACCTTCCTATAAAGGATTTCTTTTTGAGTAAGGGAACCACCTACCTTTCTCTGGTTGTTGGTTTGATTTGGGAGAGTGTGGACATGTATATCTGATCGGATTGATCATTGATATTCTGGTTTCATTCTTTACTTAAATATGTACAGCACAACACTACCAAATTTTAGGCATATATTCAGATACTGAGGATTATATCGAGATAGTATTTCATTCTCTTGAGCCTGACCTGTGAAGATTCAGCTACCTTACACTGCAGAGTTTCCTGATGGTAGTCACAACCCCTTGTTAGAACCAACAACTTCCATCAATTTGGAATAGAGTATCTTTTATGAACACAAGGAAGGCTTTTGTATATTCATCCAAAGTTCTTCTGGAATTTTGTGTCTAGTCTAAGCAGTCATTAAACCTCCTTTCCTTGGCTCATTCTATAAGTGATACTCTTCTCTTCATCCTCTGAAAAATATGGCCATACTTCTTTCTTCTTCCTTTTGCCACCAACATTAGGACAGCCTGTGTCCTAAAGAGCATTTCCAAGTTACCTTTCAGTTGCATTTCTCATCTGGGCACTCTCTCAGGACTGAAACTTCGGGGACCTGCCAGGATTCATTTATGTATTTCTGCATGGATAAGGCAACATCCATAGCCAAATTCAGTTTTATCATATCAGACAAGACTTGCAAAGTCACTATGCAGAGTTCCCTCTATACATTGGTCAAGTTCTATAAAATTACCTGTGACAGAGCATCAGCAAATCCTGCAAAACCCAGGTGTCATGTGCACGCTTCTCAAGACTTCACCTCACTCTTCCTATCTTCATTCTTCACACATGTTCAGCATCTGGAATGTGGGAAAAACATTATTTTCTGATAAGGGATATTGGCAGAAGCACACATGGGTACAGGCTGTTTCCTTCCATCATAGTGTGACAAATTTTTGTGCTTGTTTTATTTATCTCTTTCCACATGAGGGATAAACATTCTTTACACACACTAGGGGCTCAAAAAGTACTTGAAATAATTGTTCAGTAACTGTAGCAATGCCCATCTTGTTGATAGGAGGGATTTTTTTACACTAATGCCTTCTACCTTCCTCCCCTTTCCCTTTATAAATATTGACAAATTTTAGCTTTCTTGTAGGACACTGAAATTTGGATGATGTTCTCAAACTTAGTGCAAGTTGATACAAATATTCCATGGTGTTTCTCAGCCAGCTTTTTCAAATGTGACTTATTCAGAGTCACTGATTTAAACATGTCGGATTCAGCAGCTCAGTAGCTGCTGCTGAACAGCCTCTAAGTCAATACCGGAATGGAAATTATTCCATTATTACTGTATGATATGAATAACATTACTCTTTTTTCCCCCACAAAAGCAGCACAAAAGTATTTAGTGAACAACTATGCTTCATTTCAGGTTTATTGATGCTTCTACCATCTTCAGCTAGTAATGATTCAATTCCACTATCAGGATTGCTTTTGTTATTGACTTTCAAATGCTTTCTTAGTGTTCTTAAAGCTACAGGCCATTGATGTCCCTTGTTATGTATTTGCTCTTTTCATAATTTTTTGCAAGCCTCTACTTCTTACTGTCAATTTCTTTATCTTTCCATTTATTATCGATGTTTTTAATTTCCCACTAAGTGGATACTGTCTTCTTAACAACTGTTGTCTTCCTTCTTTCTGTATTGTGAGATATTCTAGGAAGAAAAATGTTCTTAAACCTTCCCCAGATCCTCTTGACACTTTCTCCAGAAGTTGAATTAGCTCTTAATTTTTGTACCCTTGTGAATTAAGGCTCCAAAAATAATAAAATATACATAGTACATATTTACACATCTTAACACAAATTAATATTACCTATTAACATACAGTTTAGATATTGTTTTGTTTGTGATCTATGAATATTATCAAGTAATGTCCACTACCTGCTCAGCAATCACCAGTATTTGGGGGTTTTATGGAAACAGAGATTGCTAAGGACATTGTTTCATTAGCTGAGTCCTAAGGAAGAAGTAAAGCTAAAATTAAAACTCTCTTTTCCCTTCTCTTTCTTAATCTGTTAGCTTGTGCTACCTGTCACGGAGGCACCCCGAGGTTAGTTTAAGGGACAACAGGGTCCAAAACAACTTTTATTAAAGTGTAGAGAAACGGGGTTTTAGCACTCCAAAAGTGACTTAAATAGGGGTTCGGATATCAGTTGAGGAAAATTATTAAGGGGCAGCAACTAGTACAACAGGCGGTCCACAGAGTGCATGCACGTGGCTTCACCAGAACAACACCAGAGCCGTCTCTGAGTCCCGGAGGAGTACACACTTGCCTGAAGACGGTGCGGGATTATTCTTAAAGAGATACACGTACTCGTAGTGAGTACAGAAAGTGTACGCTCGTGATTCCGCGAGGGTAAATTTATAATACACTCGCAATCCTGCGAGGGTTAATTTACTTATGCGTGCAAATGTGCACGGAAAGTTACTCGTGCTTGTATTAAGCACGGAAAGTACACGTGCAAATGTGCACGGAAAGTTACTCGTGCTTGTATTAAACACGGAAAGTTACACATGCATATGTGCATGGAAAGGATAAATACACTCACAATCCTGCGAGAAGTTTTACTCACACCTGTGGCGTCAAGGCAAGCGGAGTCTCCATCCCCGGGGGCTCTCGGCGGCAGTATCTTCAGCTCGTGCTCCGAGAGACCCGCAACAATGGGCGGAGTCTTGACAAGAATCCCGTTTTTATACTGGCTGATCAGATCTGACTGTAGGCATTCCAGAAGCTTCTCTGCACCCCCACACCGGCTGTGGGGTGCCTCTGAAGCCTCCAAACATCCCCCACACTGGCCGCAGGTACCCAGCGGCTCACTGGCGCCTCAGCACTCCCTTCTCCTAATGGCCCTGGCCAGGGTACTCTGGGGCCAAACAAAATAAGCTGTCAGCCTCAAGTAGCAGAGAGAGAGGGAGATGTATCTACTCCTTCCATACTGAAGGAGGGGCGGGGAGAGAGGGGGGCTTGCATCCTGCCACACTACCTAATACAGGTTAGATGTAACAGAAACGAACCTTTGACAAGCAAATTAATGGAGCAGTGTATGTTGTTTTATTTTGCCCTATTGTCCCTCGGCTGTTGTGAGAATACACCTAAAGGTTGCCATGAGCATTTTACTAAATTAAACAGTGGTTTACAGCTGTTTTCTTTTCATGTCCTCGGATTTCTGTGAGCGGCAGAAGGGTTTTCTTAATTTGTTTGATATTTTTGTTAATGCTGTAGATTCAGTGTGCCAAATGTTCATGGACTGCTTTCAAACACAATTTCCATTTTCTTCTATGGATTTATCTAAATAAAATTACCAGTATCTTCCCCAAAATACATATACCAGCTGCAAGATTTCTAAGAATTCTTGACATATGGGGTTTTTTTAAAACTTTTGGACAGGAACCAACTGAACTAGAAAAACTCCCAAGTTATTCTCAGTCTTAAGGTGCTCTCAAAACATGGAAATTCAGTGAGTATATTTGTTTGTGTTGTTACATAACCCAGATGCTTATTTCACTTTATACAAGTAATATTTACCCTTTATAATTATTAAAACTATTTAGAATTTCTCCATTACCAGGTCATTCCTAAGGATCTGCTATTATTGTTTTAAGGTTGAAAGCTTCATAGTATGTGTGACGATCCCGCTCCCCACTGTGCCCGTCTCCGTGCGATTCTGTCATCAGAAGCCACTCATTCCTCAGCACGCTGTTCTTCATAGCGCTGCGAGACAAATTTAAAATGGATGTGTTCACATGGGTATGTTGCGGTGATGTGCTGTCCTTTCAATATTCCAAAGCGGGTCAGATCTGTGAAGAAAGGTCAAAGAATGTTAAAGGGTTTCTGAAATACTTGATTTTATTTTTAAAATGGCTTGATAGCAAATTTTTTGTTGTCTTGCTCAGCACTCCTTGAAAAAGTCCTGAAGGGGAATTTCAGGTTTATTTTTTTTTTCACAAATGCTTCTGTTTTCCGGTGTAGTGCTCTTGGTTTGCTTTTTTTCTCCCTGGAAACAAACTATTGGAATACAGTAAAGGAGGCTCCAGCCTTTCTGATTTTATGAATACGTAGCTATAGGACAGAAGACAGATAACACTTCAACACTGTAGGAAAGGCTTTCCTGGTACCCATAGAAGGACAAGTCGAGCTCAGTGGGGCCAAGTATTTGAATAAAGTTGGTAGGATCTAAACTTCATAGATTTAAGTATCTTAGCACTGCTGAGCTTTAAAGTAACATCAAACATAAACAGAAACAAAATTTTATTTTCCATTGTTACTTTGAGAGCAAAAGTGGCTTTCTAAAGTTCAGTTGAAAATCTGGTTCAAAAAGCATGTTTTTATAAATAGACGCTTGAAGATTAGGTGGAACGGCCAAGTTCTAAATGCCCCTTAACTTCTCTTTGCCATAAACCTGCAGTTTCTAGGCTAAAGCAACAGCTAGAAACGCAGGGAAGAGAGAAAGCAGGGGCATGTTGGAGCAGTGATACATATGGTACAGTCCTACAGGCTGTTTTCAGTGCTTGACTCAAAAGAATACTTTTGCACTTAGGACATTTTTCAGACCAACTTTCAAAGAGCTATACACAGTGGGAAATGAACTGGCTTCTGAAATGGATGATGAAATGGCAGGAGAATGCCAAACTGAATGCTACCCAGTATGGCAAGAACACTCATGGTCTTTACAAGGAAAAAAGACAAACAGATTCCTCTTGGGAAATTGCTGTTCCAGAGTTTCCTTCTTTAGAATTGCAGGCTTAGATTTTCTCCTGAAGGGGATCAAGGTGGTGGGCTCAGCTGTTTCCTATATGATGTGGCACTATGAAGTACATCTCATATTGTCCTAGTAAGCATCTTTTAGTACCCACCACTATGGTCCACACTTCAGATACCTTATCACCTGTCATTATCAATAACATGGTATATTAAAATAGAAAAACATTACTAACCCTTTCTAGCTGCAGCACAGCCTGCAGCTCCACACTTGGCCTTAGGTTCAGCTGTTTCCCAGTCATGTCTCCGCAGGGCGCACTGCACTCGAATCCTCAGATGTGCCAAGGGCCATGAGAAGCTTCTGTGGTCCGAGCTAACTTGATGAGGAAGGTAGGAATTTGACTGGAGCATGTCAGTTTGTCAGTACAAAGTGCCAGTTATTCGTGGGCACTTGAAAAATGTTGTTCAAAGGAATATAGTCATTTACACACAGTTTGGATTCTGTTTCTAGGAGAGCAGCATCGGTGTAAGGTTTGGTTCAGACACTTACTGGTGCAGTGAGGTTATTATCAGATTGACTTCTTGGACAAGGACCCAATTTCTGGGTTAATTTGTATTTTCTTTGCACAGGATTCTCTCCAGAAGAATTGTTGTTCATTGTTTGTGTTGCAACCACCAGTACACGCAGAAGAGAGGATGAGAGGTGACTACTTCCACAGGGCATCTGTGTCCGATAATCTTTTATAAAAGTTTCAGAGGAACCTAGTTCTCTTACCTCATACTGTTACTACATCATGCAGCATCACAGCAATGCTGTTTGAATGTTTCAAACTGCAATTTCAAAATCCAGTATTCACTGTTATAACTTCTCTGTCCATCTTAACTTGATAAATTCGATTCTTGACACACTTGATTCCAATTTCTCTTCTTGCTGATAGTCACCTTCATAATGTCTACACCAGCAATATTGTGTCCAGTTCTGAGCCCCTCAGTTCCAGAAGGACAGGGAACTGCTGGAGAGAGTCCAGCGCAGGGCAACAAAGATGCTGAAGGGAGTGGAGCATCTCCCGTGTGAGGAAAGGCTGAGGGAGCTGGGGCTCTGGAGCTTGGAGGAGACTGAGGGGTGACCTCATTCATGTTTACAAACATATAAAGGGTGAGTGTCAGGAGGATGCAGCCAGGCTCTTCTCGGTGACAACCAATGATAGGACAAGGGGTAATGGGTTCGAACTGGAACACAAGAGGTTCCACTTAAATTTGAGAAGAAACTTCTTCTTGGTGAGGGTGTCAGAGCCTGGCCCAGGCTGTCCAGGGAGGTTGTGGAGTCTCCTTCTGTGCAGACATTCAAACCCGCCTGGACACCTTCCTGTGGAACCTCAGCTGGGTGTTCCTGCTCCGGCGGGGGGATTGGACTGGATGAGCTTTCCAGGTCCCTTCCAATCCCTGACATTCTGTGATCCTGTGTTTCTGTGTGAATTATTTTCAACTATAATTTGATAATGTAATGTCATATTTTCTTGTCTTGAAAGATAACTGTCTTGTTGTATCTGTATCCGTTATAAATACTTTAACACAGATAATATTCCTCATTTATTGTTTTGCCCATAAACCTGTTGCTTTGTATTAGCTCTCATTGTCCTTCCGTATCAAAGCACTTGTCTCTGTCAGTGAGGTTTAGTCCTGCCTATCCCAACATTTCTTGCTGAGAGTGAGGTCATCTCCTAATGCCTTGAGATGCAATTGCACACCATTAGCAGACCACTTCTACTGGTCATCAGCACCTCCTTTTCACTGCCATATTTCTACCTTTGCTACTCCTTTTGTTGAGATGGGGTTCCCTGGACAAGCTACCTTGTTGTTTTCCTCCAGACCTTGCCCTGAAATTCTCACCATGTAAATCACAAGAAAGCTTTGCAACAGTTGGGCATCTGCCAGGACCATTGTCTGTCACATTGACCAATTTTATTGCTCATTATTTTCTTGTGCTCACCCATCTGTCAGTCTGTCTGCATTCATTGGCTGTTCCTTGTCTCATTTTACAGTATAAACTCACTAGAACAGAGATTTTTAGTAGGATTCACTGCTAGGTTTCCTAAATAAAAGAAAAACAAGAACAACAGCAAGGAGTCAGGCAGGAGGCTCTCCCCGCACGTCTCCTATGAACAGAAGGTTCATTGTCTTTGTGGTTCTGTTTATCACTAAGACCCCACTCACTGAAAGAGTTTGTTGTCCCACAGCAGACCTGTGTTTTCTGTATCACAGCATGCAGCTTCTCTGGAGATTTGTTTGATGAACAGAATGATTTCCTTCCAGTCCAAAAGACTCCAGTACGCATTCTAACCATCGGTTTCCCCAGCGGGATCAATCAATTAATGAGGAGATCTAGAGTCTGTGCTCATTCTGTGTTGTGCAAGCCAGTTCTCTCTTCATGTTTCAGTTTCATATTTGTGGAGGACTTTTACAGATCTGAAACATAAGTACTAAGGACAGTGAGAAGCATCAGTACGATTGGTTTTATTCTCCTGTCCTCATCAACCTCTCCAGCTTTTCCTCAAACCTCTTTGCTCTAGAGATAAGAAGCACTACCAGTAGACACTGACACTGCAAGGTTATTCTACTCCGATTATCTCCTTAAATTTTTTACTGCCATGATGTTGTCACCATGCCCAAACGCATCTAAAATGTTGCTGAGCTGCGAATACTACTTGCTATGTGGAATCTAAACCCTTTGCTGTTATCTTAATCTTCCCACACCTATGGGTTGTGTCCATGTTGTATCCTTAGACTGTAAGTTCTTGGTGTAAATTTCTCAGCATAAATATGTCATTGAATAAAGAAAGCCCATATTGTATCCTTAGACTGTAAGTTCTTGGCATAAATACGCCATTGAATAAATAAAGCCTTTTAGTATTATATCATCTTCTAGGTACTACTGGAATAAATGCTATTTTTGATACTGATACTGGTGGTGTCTTCAGTGTTTTGCCCAGTCTCATTCTTCACACTGAGAGCAGGTCACTGCTGAAACCAGGCAGGTTAAAATCCATGTACGCTTGGGTTCTGTCTCAAAACTTCATCCATCAACAGTGTGTTATCACAGATCTCTCTCTGGCTACATTAATATCTCTGTTTGCAGACTCAGGACCTGAGCGAAACACATTTTCCCACTTGAAGCCACAATGCTTGTATACAGAGTTCAAAGCACTTTTGGACTGAGTAATTTCATGTGTAAATGTTTTATTTCAAAACTGACCTGTGCTTTTATTCATTGGACATCACTTAAATAAAAACATGGCAGAATGAGTAAAGCAATAGAAGCATGTTAAGACTATATCTTTAGAAAAATCTCTGTTTTATATTCAGGTTCAGTGAAGATGTTATACCTCATTAGCCACAACAGAACTGAGCCATTTTCTCATTAGATCATTCAAGTGGAACAACACAAAAGATTTTTCAAGTTTGTCCGTTGCATTTTAGTTGTGCTTTTTAAAGTGCTTGTTAGAAAGCAAGAATTGAAACCGTATGGTGGTGTTTAAGCTTAAAAAGTGCTTTTGATCTTAGGCTTCAAAAGGAATTTTCCCAGCAGAAAGTAGGCTAGTGCTTTATTTAGTACTATTTTAGGTAGATACCAGAACACTCTGTATGTAGTAATATTTTCTTTTTTCATGCTATTGATTAAATCTCTTTTAATGTTGTCACTGCTGAATTAGAGATGATTTACAGGAGGAAATAAATCACTGCTGTCATTGTACTGTACCCAGTTTTAACAAAATTAACAAATCGGCACAGACCGGCACAAAAATCAGTTGCAAGAAGAAGTGGTGGTCACAAAGTGAAACTTATGAACTACTAAGTATTTTAAAATACTATAAAGATCTTTCCAAACATGAATTTTTATCAGCCCCCTGTCAGCCATCCCCTACAATGGATTCCCATTTGAAAATGAACTGTTTTCCATCTTTCTCAGTAAAAACAGCTTCAATGCATTACAGTAACTTTGTTCTTGGGGTGGTTAGGATTTTGTTTCAAGCATTTGAGTCTTGTAGCTACTGGTGCTTTTTAATGTACACAACTTGCATAGCATCTCTGTTTGACAGCTTATCCAGAAATTGCCATAGTCAAATCTTAAGCTCAGAACAGTAATGTGAAAAACAGTTCTTTACTCACAAGTCGATCATTACTGTTTATATTACTGCAAAATAAAGTTTTTAAAAAAGACATTTCCACCATAAAGACCAAGATATGTAATCTTTATTTTTGTTTTTCCTTTTCTTGTGAAAGGTCTTCCTGTTGCAAACTCTCCAGAGGATTCTGGATTTCCCGCACTGACAGCAAACCTCACATCATCCTCTCAGGATAACAAATGGGAACCTGAACGAAAACATCAGCCATTCATTTGGCTCTGATCTTACATTTGAGGAATCTCTACTGAATAAATCAAATGACAGTAAGCATAAACAAACAGGATTACTTATTCCTGAATGCTTAACTTATACTTCTTCAAGCTACACATTATATGGCCATAAAGAGCATTTTTAACAAGGGCATTTTTATCTTTCCCAAATATCTTGCAAATCTGTAAGTTTCTTGCAATCCTTCCAGAGCTGGGGAGGAATTTCTGGAGGAATACGTATCTCTGTCAGTTCTTCACCCTAGGATTGATCTTCAGGTTCAGTCTGAATCATTGATAGGAGAATTAGCCTTTCAGTGCTTTCAAACAATTTGAGGTTTTGCTGTGAGTTTTTTTGTTGGTTGGTTGGTTTGATTTGTTTTGTTTTGTTTTTTAATTTATTAACCAATTTCAGTCTGTAAATTAAGGCTTCAGTTATGCCAGAAACTGAAAGAAAATGATGTGACGTTGTTCTGGTGAGGAAAACTGAGAAGAGGCATGAATGCAGCTGGGGTGAGACGGTCGGTGCAGGGAGAACACCCATGTCTGGCTCATGTTAGAGATAAGCCTAAGAACCCAGGAATTACAACAAATACCCTTTGAAGCATCCATGCAGACAGAGCTCTTAGGCAAGCTAAAAGAGCAGCAACTAATCTTCTAAACCATTTGGTGCATCGCAGCGCTGCTCCTCAAACCAGCCAACTGCATCAGGGCAACACAGAAAACACAGGCAGATGAGGCTCTTACCGGCCCTAAATGCTGCTGCTTCTTTCCTTTTTTAGGGAAGGGTTGCAGCCGAAATACCTCTCTTCAAACATTATATTGCTTTCTCTAAGTGCTGCCATACTTTCTTGATCTCGGTTTCCAAATCCACCAAAAACGTTTTTACTCTCTTCCTTCCAATAAAACTTACAACGCATACAACAAAACATCTAGGCAACAACTTTAATTTTTGCAATTAGAGCAATGACTATACCATAAAATGGAACCAGCTGTTTAACAGAAATAAGCCATTATCTCCCAAATCTGTGCTTAATCCTGCTTTGTCACTAACTCAAGACTTTCTGATTTGGGGGTTTTTGTTTGCTTGCTTGTTTTCGGTTGCCTCAAGTCTAGTTTTGTTGAGTAATTTAGAATATTATGTATAGAAGCAGAAATGCAAAGGTAAAGCTGTTACTGTGGTTAAATATATCTGATAACTGCAATACAAACAGCAGTATCTCACTATTATTGACTGCCAGCAGCTGGAAGGAGCCAGTGTGTGATTGAATGTTACACCAACATTTCTTATTGTGTTGAATATTTCTCCAGGGAACTGAACAAACAGGTTTGGCCCTAGGACTTTGGCATTTCCACCTTAATTACTAATATTTACTACATAAAGAGATTCCCTCAAAATGACCTGTGAAGTCGGTGAGGTGATTCTTCCTGGAATCAGTATGCATAGCTGCTTTTCGTGTTAAGATTAGTCCCAAACAAGCCTTTTTCTAAGGTATACATTATATATTATCATACCTATACACCATGGAATAAGCCATGTTTTGTCCTTACCGGAAAAAAAAATGTATTTAAAAGCTGTAGGCCATATTTGCCAATGAAGAAGAGAGAGCTAATTAAGGGCTTGTTCCCAAAGATGCTTCTCCACAACCATCTGTGGTATTTACATACGCACAGAGATGACAGGAGTAGTTTGCAAAGGAACATCTATTTTTGGTGACCAAACCTCTAGAGAGGAAACCCTTTAAATAAACCTTATTTAAACCAGATAGTCCCATGCTGACTCAGATGTTAGAGGTGACAAAGCCATGGTCAGAGGACGTGACATTACTCAGCATGACTGATTTATACAGTACTAAATTCCCTATGGCTTCAATCTTCATGAGATTGGACTCTCCTTAGCTGCATAATGTCTAACATCCTTTAACAGGCACTTCTCTTTTACTTAAAAAGTGTTGTTTTCTGGCTTAGAACAGCATGTGCAACTCCTTCCCCATGTTATAGATTGATCCTCGCACACAAAAACAAAACAAAAACCATGAAGACCATGTATTTTTAAATAATATAGAAGAGCTGCTGTAGCAAGCAGCCTCTATCAGTAGCTATGTTTGCATTTCCTCACGTGCCACATGTGCTTTGATGTTTTCCCATTTCTCTCAGCTTGTTTTAACATTACAAAGCTATCCATAGCGTCTGGGTGTTTCCAATTTAATGCTACTTTTTATTACATCCAGCATGCTAAAATTAGAAGAAAACCACAAAGGCACGCGGATAGTAACAAAGGAAAATCTTTGTCTCTGATTAAACACCAGTTACATTGTCCCAGATTGGATAAAGTGATATCTTAGGATAAATCAGCCCTTTTGTTAAGCTTTTCCCTCATGGCATCTCTTCAGACAGAGTTAAAGCTATTCAGGTGTCTTAACAGCCTAATTCTTACCTTACTGTGATTAGATTTCTTTGAAGTATTATCTTCTGTAAATTTCTTAACTTAGATGATATTTGTAGCATCTCTTATCATTTTTCAGTTGTTACTGATGTTTATTTATTAATTTCAATTTAAATTTCATTTTATTAATAATGAGAAATTCGGCACACAACTCTAAAAATGAAACAAGAACGCTCTTACGCAGTACTTTCCACTATTTCTGTTTACAGGATCTGTCTTTAATCAGTACTTATTTTTTGACCTTCAGGGAAGATTCACTGATACATCAAAGCAGGAAGGCTACAGTAATCACTTCAGCTAAATTTAGAGTTGCATTCCACCACCAGAAAACATATGAAAACATGCTCCATGCGTTCCTTCCTTAATCTTTGGTACTCAAAGGGTTTGTATGGTAATGTAAGTCCAACTTTGACAGCGTGTCTGTGAAGGAGGGAAGATCCTGGGCTCTGAGTGCAAAAATGTTAACATTTTCAGGTTGCTTCAGGTGTTTTGACAAAGTTCTTTCCATGCCCAAAGCCAGCTCACTGTCCTTTGCTCCACTGATGTTCAAGATCTCATGTAGCCGTGACATTTCTTAGGAGAGCTGGCATTCAATTAACAATTTTATGCCAGTGAGTCGCTACAATGTGTGGAACTGTTGTATGAAAATTAGCATTGGAGGCCACAGGGTGAGTGGTTGGTAGATGCATATTAAGACAGTTGCCCTTTGGAGTTAACAGAATTTTTTTCCCAGGTTTATATGTCATGTAGTTAATCGTAACACTTGTGTATAACTTTTATTAGTAAGCTAAATTTACTGCCAACTAATTTATTCAGGCGCAGTCTATGTATTATATATATTTCTCTTGAAAGTTTAAAGCTCGTGGATTTTTCCTTTGTTATGATTAGGAGAAACAACCCACACAGGAGGGCAAAGCTCTTAAAAGAGAGTTTCACTTCATTCTATTTAAAAAACTAATGAGTGGATTTGCTTTAATTTTCCCATTCTATTCTAGAGCTGGTAATACAGTTTAATATAGAATAGGAGTCTGGATCCCTGCTTAATGTGCAAACCAACTTTGTTTTACTGTTGGAGTCTCCACTATGGTCCCTGCTTAAAACAGAACATCACATTTTTTTGCCTTTCTGAATACTAAGACCTTCCAGGTTTCATTTTGCTCAGTTTTAAGTATTACAGTGATAAATTATATTTTAATAGAAGGCAAATTCTACCAAAAAGGGATGATTAAAAAAATACAACTTGGACTCGAGAGTGTTGGTTTTTTATCCTTTGATGGTCACTCCATCCATCAACGGCTTGTAGATGAGAGCGATAATAAGATAATAGGTTATTATCTTACGGGTTCTTTCAGGTCACATTGTGGGACACATGCTCCTTAGCACTAGGTCAGAACTGGTTTCATGTTATCCCAACTGGTGCAGGATTAAAAACTTTCTCCATATGCAGAGAAATCAATGAGTTAGATTTGAGTTAACAGCTGCAACAGGAATTTTATGAACTGCTAACAGGATATTTCTCTGCTTGCAATTGCAAATCACCTGTTGGTTGGGGGAATATGATGGGCGATTTTCAGTGGGATTAAAACTAGTAAGAGATTGGGCTAACACAGCAATACCCGGGTGTGTTTACAAATCTGATGCTAAAGGAATTCAGTATTTCATCTTCTTTGTAAATAAGCTCTTCTTCATTTAAAAAAAGAAGAAAAAGTTCTAAAAATGCTTGTAGAGGACTGTATTGCCGTGTACGGTGAAATCTTGGCTTGTCTGTATTCACGGTATATCTCCAGGTTAATTACAAGAAATCCCGATTTCATCCATGGAGGGTACACATAATAAAGCTGTTGTCATGGGAGTGCATGATAGGACTGAATATTATTCTTAATATATTAAATATGCATTATTATTATTATTGTAACTACTTCTCTAAATTAATGAGTATTTTTAAAACAAAATCTCTGTGGTTTGACTTGGAATTGTTTCTAGCCCCTCCACATTAAATCAACCGTAAAAGAACTGTGAAAATTAGAGAAATTCTGGGAAGAAAATCTTGCTGAGGATTCCTCTGCAGACTTAAGCAGTGATACTGAACGCAGAATCCAACCATTTGTACTTTTATTTTAAAATTGTGATTGTGAATGTATAATGAATATGAAATATCAATTCTGTAAGTAAATTACATAAAAATAATTTAAATTGGTGAAGCAACCATTTACACATATGCAGAATGCTTGGATCCTGTGGGATTCAAAGAGATCCCTTTACCTTGTTCTGTTTTCACTTACCACGGTGTAAATCAGCAATGAAATCTCAGATTCTCGTTGACAAGAAGTGTGAATTCCATATGACTTCTTCAGATTTGCACTGGAGAAATGGAGAGCAGAGTCTGAGCTCTCCACCTCTACTACATAGTGAGTTGGTCTTTTTTCCAAGAGCTTCATTATCTGACTTAATTACTCTTCATTTTTACTATAATAAACTGGGAAAATATAATGGATTAGAATATAATGATTTTCCATGCAAAAGTAAGAAAGGAAGAAAGACATCAGTACATACCAGGTCAAGGTTTTATGCTGGTAAATTTACTGTGTGAGATTTTGTTTTGCTGTTCAGAAACAGAGTTTAGATAATCACAAAAATTGCCACTTCGCTATAACAGATGCGCTTACTATATCTGTAGAGCCTTGCTCACATATACACACACGTGAAATGATGCAAGGAATAGCAATGAAGCTATATCTGAGTGTAAATATAGTCTTTATTATTCCAGCTATTTTTTAAAAAATACATTTTATTTTTCATATTATATTTTTAAAAATACAGGGTTTGGGTTATAGTGTATAGGATTATATAGGGTTTTAAAAATATACTGTTATATATCTGCTGATTTCTAATAAAATTATAAGTATTTTTAAATTAATGTTGATAACTTACCAAGTTACTATGAAATTAAAGTTCTTAGAAGACTTTAGAGCACTGTCTCTAATGTAAGAGCTTCCAGACTTGATAAATTTTTCATAGCACTCACTTCACATATCGGGTCAAATTAAATTACTACTACAGTTATTGAGGTTTTTTAATTAAATAATTTGAGTTTCTATGCTTAATTTGGAAGCCATCATCACGTTTCTATGAATGATATGATTTATTTTTTTACAATTAAGTGATTATTATACTCATACAATTTTTCTGTTGTTTTTCCTAGGTGATTTGAAAGAGGCATTAATATTAATTATACTTACAAGTAGACAGCCAGCAGTAAGTGTGCAGGTTGTTACCAGACCCCAGACATTCACGCTGTGGTCAGATCCCCTTTCTGGATGGCAAATCTTCTTTGTCTCGCATGTGGTTTGCAGGACAGCCACGAGATGTCTTTGTTGTACTGCTGATTTTCTACATTGGGGCTACTACGACATGTTGTGAGTACACAGGGTAAACAAACTCCCCCCTCACTTCAGACCAGTTATGGCAGATTTGCACCAGAATAAATCAAAGATTTGGAATTTCAAGGCAAGGCAAGACCAGTTGCAGAGTTCAACAGGGATCTGTGAGAGCAGCACAGCCTTCAGATCAGGTTCATTTTGCTTTCTGATTAATGTGGAACCCTGATTTCTTGGGAAATGGGTCTGAGTGTGACTGGTTTGGTTTTTGTACAGACAACTTGTATCATATTGCATCTAAATGTCACTGCCCGGCTGTCACCTGCTTGTAGTCAGGTTGGTTCAGTGCAGGAAAGCTTGAGGGACCTGAACAAGGACACAGTAGTGTCAGCGAAAACATTTGTACCTCTAAGATGAGCCCAAAGGAGGGAGAAGTAAGTGTGCTGCTGAAGTAAGCAGAGGAACAACGCAGAACAGAAGACAGCCACTTATGAGTGAACTGGTTGTAAAAGTTCTATGCGGAGGAAAAAGAATATTAGGGCTGCTCACGCAGCATGTGGCACCCATGGCCTTGTGTTATTGACCTATGCACAAGTTCAGGCCCAGACCCCACAGATTACAACTGAATTTCAAGGCGAGACTTAACGATTGGCCTTAACTAGGGGTAAGGCGAGAGGAAAGGGATGAGGGTGAGCTCAGCTCTCTGCAGACACTGCTCAGTGCAGCTTTTTGCTCTTGTGCTCTCCGTGTAATTTTGAACCCTACAGAGAGGCCCTTGTATAATCCTGAGAAGAAATATCCTGTGCCTTAAAGCAGCCAGAGTTTCCTAAAGGTCTTGGAGCTTCTGCGGTGTGTTACCTCCATCTGAGAGAGCGAGCATCGCTGTGACAGCCCGGCACAGGTGAATGGCTTTCATTTCTGTAGGCTGTAAAAGCACAATGCGGTGAACATGAAATTAGAAATATGTGTGTACCTCCCATAGCTTTGCTTCTTTTTAATTCTCTATGTTTGTGAGTAATATTCTTTTGAATTTCCATCTCTTTCAGGGATTTTAAATTCCACCTTTGCCTATTGCTGGGGCTTTTAAAAGTGTAGGGTGTTATAATGGCAGCATAATTCTGCTTGGGGGGCTAAATACACTCCATTAAACACACTTTCAGTCTCTCCTGGTTTAGCAAAAAATTTCCTTTGCAAATAACAGTATAATTAAAGATAGTTAAATGCAGAAGCACCATAAATACATAGAGCACTCACATTACCAAGCTTTTAGAAAAAATATCTTTGCATCTAGAAGACATAGTTAGAACACTAGAGCATTTTTGAGAGATCCAGGAAATACAGATACAAGCAGTGAGAAGCTTCTTAGCATTTCAGTGTTCTCTCCCCAAACGGAAAGATTTAATAACAATTCATTTGCTTTCGATTCACAGTCCTCGCACCCAACGAGTAGCACTAGCAAAGTGCAGCAAGGGGGCTGCAGCAGGACAGAGATAGAAACCTTGAGGCTGCGGTCCTATTTCTGTGTTTCTGCATTACTAAACGCCGTTTTTCTGGTACAAAATTCAAGGTTATTATGGGATTCTCCAATTGATGTTGCAGCGCACAGGATGATGGAGGTTCTCTCACCCTCACTGACCTGTTTATGTCCGTGATAAGCAGCTCAAACTTTGCAGCTGAGACGTATTAGAGGGGTATCACCACCCCAAACTTGCCAGTGCAGACCCAGACATAAGTGGTCACGCAGCCCACAGACAGTTCAGCAGGAAGAGTATAATTAGTTTACTGATAAGAAAAGGGATAAACCTTCCAGTAAAACCCCAGACAAGGATTTAAAGGCTCGCAATAGAGTCATGATCAGTTCTTTGGCTGGACGCACCCAGGATTGTCTGCATGTACTTATCAATCTCTTGCGTGAGAAGAATCTCAGAAGAAAGCAAATGTCCTCGGAGCATCTTTGTTGAATCTCACTCCGCAGGCTTATTCCACTGACGGGATGGAGTCGCCTCTGCATACACCAGTAGTGAATATGGCCTGATGAGCTGTGGTGGTGGAACAGCTTTAATCCCATATATACATTGAAATCGATAGGATATTTTCCTGATAAAAGGATGCAGAAGTGGCCCTTAGATTTTTTTCTGACTCCTGACTCTGAAGAACAGTGAAGTCTGTCTTCAGTATAAACACTATTTGCATCCAGGGGTGTTGCATACATTCCCCATAAAACACAACATGAAAGCTTAGAGCCTGAAGAACACAGCCAGCTATGCTACAGAGGCCGCGTTTCTGCAGCTCTCCCCTGGGCAGGGCTGTGAATGCAGGAGTCTTTGTCCATTGCCGCCTTATTTAATTTTGTATAAAGTTTATCATCAAAATAAAAGCAAACGAAACTTTGAATCTCCCCGTCTGTGCATACACGCAGACATTTAAAAGGTACCAGTACTGCACCATTTCAATAGCCTTTGCCTGCAAAGTGTCACACTTTTCATCTGCTATTTAATTCTTCTAAATGGATGTTGCTCTTCTTCCCATTATGGATCTTCGTTGCTTCCACAAAACATTATTTGCATAAAAGGCGCTGAATAATTGATAGAGGATGTGAGCAAGAGCTGGCGCACAGCTTGGTAGGGGTTTGCTGGTAATCCCAGCGAGTCCAACACATAGCTCATAGCTTGTTTAATGGGATGGAATCTGACAGGGTTTCCTTGTACCTCTGCTACAGAACCCAGCGCTGCTGCATGACCTCCTTGTACTTAGCTACTTTTCTTGTTGATCTCGCCGCTCTTTTCCTCCATTAACGGGAGAATTCTTAAAGCAACTGATACAGTACGCTACGATTTGTGTTCACGCACGCCATCAAACAGCACCGCATTTGAGGTCTGGCAGGCTTATTCTATTGCTTTTATACCATAAAAAGGAACAAAAATCCTAAATGGATCGTATTATTAAAGGCAAAGCCTGGGAACAGCTTTTCTTTACAAGTTTGTTTGATCTTGGATTCAAACCTGAGTTTGATCTTACAGTTAGGTGGCTGGGTTTTTTTTTTCATATTAAGACTTATTTTGTTGGAAAAAGTCGATTAAAACTGTGATACTCACACTATGCAGACTTTTTTGCTGCTGTTCTGTAACAGAAATCTTGTAGAGAAAGTCTTCTGCATTTTAGATGTCTCCACTTAGCGAGATGACTGTCGGAATGAATATCTGTATTTCTGAAAAGAGAACAAGCCATAGAAGTAATATCTCTTGTAAATAAAATATGTCTGGCAGTTGTCTGAAAAATTATCTAAAAATAATCTAAAATAAAATAATTATTATTTCAGAATAATTCTAAAGTATATATATATTTTTAACAATATGCAGCAGTATTAGGAGAGCCTGGCAACAGCTGGAACGATTAGTATTTTGTTTGGTGAGGAGCCGTCTCAGCTGCCCTGACAAGCAAGCTGCCATTTCCAATGTAATCACTTCTGATTCTAAAGCACTTGCTCCGCTTTTAACTTTGTGCAAATCCCTCTTGATATTTCTCTTTTTAAAGTAGATGCATTTCCATATGCCCATAAAAGTTTCCCTGACGATTCCGCATGCTGTTCAGAATGAATTGCCCTAGACTTGCCGGTGATTTGTGAAATGAGGCTGCTTTGTTTATTAAGTGTACATGTGCATAATGTAAAACATACTTAATATCCCCAACCACTGCACAGATGTTTTTTGTGCTGAAAGGAGACACAAAGTTTTTCTGATTTAATTAACCTTTCTTTTTCTCCCATTTGTAAAGCAATTTCTTAACAACTCCTTCTATTCCTGATAAATACATTATTCCATGGTTCAGATGTTTTTTAAAAAGGAAAATCATGCAAATAACTGATCCGGATACTTCTGTTCATTCTGCCACTTTCTGTCTTCAGAACTGTGCCTGATGGTTTTTGGGGAAAAGGCTTTCTGCAACAAAAACCTACTGCATGGCATATTTTGTTAATGTCTCAATATTTTATTCCTCAAAATGTTTTACACATGCTTTTTCTAGTCTCATAAAAATAAGCAGCAAACAAATATATATCAGTAGCACTTTTAAATTTCAGTTCTTATTCCTTCCCATCAATTTGGCTGAAAACAGGTATTTGCAAACACTGGTAGCCTAATTTCTCATGGCCTTTCATTTTTTATGAAGTGTTTTCAAAAGACTTCAATCAACCTTAATGGTGCGTTTTTAGTTAAGGAAACAGAATGGAGAGAAGTCAATTTAAGCTCCCCAATGAACGAGTGTGTACAGAAAAAAAGCCATAAATGGGTTTAGAAAACAGAGGCAGTACAAGCAAAATGCGGTGAGCGGAGTGCTCAGGGAAGCCAATATATAATGGAAAGAGTAAAATACTGCAGAGCTTTTTAAACTATATACAATTGGAACAATGGACTGGACCCAGACATCTATGTTAAACTGCTAGAAGATAGGTGAAAAGCAAGCGGCAATTCTGTAACTGGGGCTGGAGAACACTAGAATGGAAGGGCTTAAAGCTGAAGCAAATGAATGTGCGGTAGTTTAGCGGCATAGAAATCAAGTCAAAATTGGCATATTTCACTGTTTAATGTACCATGTGCAGAACCATCTCCTGGCTTTCTGTATTGAAGGACTATTAGTACCAGCCTCCTTAATGAAGCTGCTTTCATGCCACCTGTGAAATAATAATACCTCTTTTTTGCACACCTATTTTTACCAAAATACTTTAAAGGCATTGGATAATTAAGTAATGTAGCCTCTGTGAGAATATATTATATATCTACAAAATATATAAAACAGAAATACACCTGGGAAGCTATTACCTAGTGATAGTTTAATTGTCTCCCATTATTTAAACATGGTATCAATAATACATATAACATATCTTTCCAAAGCATCACAACCTCACTGGTAAAAGGGTAACTACATAAATATTAAAAATCCGAAGACTAAAATAATTCAGTCCTGCTCAAGCAGATTGATGCACGGTCTCGGTAGTCTGGGCCCCACCACTGCTTTGAAACAAACTCCTGTACAGGGAACCAGCAATTATTATCACTTGTCTCGCAACGCATCAGTTTATACTTCATTTCTATGCATGCCTACAGTTGAGTGCGGTTGTTTTTAATGTCTGCCTTACAATACGGCTCAATCCATTTGGGTGGCTTAATGCAAAGATTCCGTAATGTACACAGGGATGAGCAGCACTAAGGCAACGCACATTGTACTCATTATTCTTTTAACGGGAATGTCAACAAGAAGAGGAATTAAAGAGGAAATCGTTGTAACTCCAAAAGAACATCTGACTAACCATTATAGATGACATGTTTTTTCCCTTTTTATCCTCTTCATGATCCATAAAGCAGGATTTTTCCAAAACAATTAATTTGGTTGCCAAACCCTCCTTAATTCTAAGGAGATTTAAAACTCATCTACTTGGAGTCTGTCTCATGGAGCTAGACCTACAACCGGATTACAAGCTATTCCATCATATGGCTGTTGTTAGCCCAGTTGCTGCTATGTGGTAGATAATTGGACTGTTTAAAAAAAAAACATAAGGAAGACGTATAAACCTCCAAGTCTTCTTTACACTAAGCCCACTGGCACCTCTGCGTTTTATTATTTGTGATACTTTCTCCTCAAAATAAAAGCTCAGCAGCCTAAGAGCTGCCAAAAATTTCTTCCAAGTAGCCTTGTTATACAGTCCCCAAATAAATATAAGTGCTCTGGAATAATGAAGCCAATTGACAGCAATGGACATTCCGATCCTACAGCAAAACTGAGGTTTAAGTGAGTAAAACGGCTCTTCTTTGTGTCTGGTGTTGGAGAGCATATGGCAAATTTCCACTTAACAAGAATCTTGATTTGCAACACAAACTAATTCCTGTGTTAATTCTTTTAATTTGGGTGTGTATGTGTTTGTGCACAGACACGTACGTGTTGTTTTGTTTCTTTAGAGAGAATCAGTGACCTTAAAAAAGCCGAGGCAGATTTAAATCCAGATTCGCCCCTTCGTAACATCACTGACGTAGGGCTGGGGTCATGGTGAGGTTTTCTTTCTCTCTGGTGGTGGTGCACAAGTTTCTGTGCTTCATCTTTCCAAGACAAGACAGGGCCAACAGTTAGATAATGTTTACCCTGACAGCCATGGTCTTGGGCCTTCGATGATCCAAATTAGAGCTCTCCTGAATGCAACACAACATTGGGGCTTGTTACCTTTATGTGGGAACTATAAAGGCCATGGGAGACAGAGGAATGTCACAAAGTCTTTGTCCTGAGATGGTACTAGAAATGTTCACACGTCATCTGGTTTACGAATAATGTTGAAGTCCCCAGATTAGGATTTTACCCTAAAATATCAATAACTCAATTGTTTTGCTGGCATAGAATCATAGAATCATTTCAGTTGGAAGAGACCCTCAGGATCATCGAGTCCAACCATAACCTAACTCTAGCACTAAACCACATCCCTAAGAACCTTGTCTGAACGTCCTTTAAATCCCTCCAGGGATGGTGACTCCACCACTGCCCTGGGCAGCCTGTTCCAATGCCTGACAACCCTTTCCGTGAAGAATTTGTTCCTAATATACAATTTAAACCTCCCCTGGCACAACTTGAGGCCATTTGCTCTTGTCCTATCACTTGTTATTTGGGAGAAGAGACCAACACCCTCCATGCTACAACCTCATCCTCATACCCTTTCTGTTCCTTCCATGTATTTCTTTTATTTAATGTACTGTAGGCATATAATTATTATTCAGCTTGTAAGCATAAACTGTAGAAGTCCAAAAAGTGGAGCTGCATGTCCATCTCAGTGTAAAATTAACAGGACTGGTTGCCTCTGATAGAAGAACAAAGGTCTTATGGAAGTGCATTAATGAAAAGGTATTTCTTCCATGAACTTAAAAAAATATGTAATATGCTAGTATTTATTAAAAGTGCTGCTTTAATTTTTTTAAATTTTGTAATTGCCACATGCATGGCCCCACTCTGATCCCACAACAATAATCTGATCATATGCAGGTGTCAGAACAAATGCTTTAGATAAGTAAATATACTCTTTTCTTCTACAGAGACCCCCAAGGATGTCTGCCGGTGTGGTTTTTTCTGTTATCCCTTTAGTGCACCCAAAGAGATGAACTCAGCAATAAATCAGTGCTCTCAGTCGGTAATAGTTTTCTGATTTAGCAAATCTAAACCACTTCCAAAAATGAGGTACTTGTGCTCTTTACCAATCCCTTCACTCATCCCTTTCCAGCCCAGTTTGTGACTGGATGTGATACTGACTGCACTGAATAATAATAATAATAATAATAATAATAATAATAATAGTGTTGGCATTTTTGACTGTTATTTCCAGGTTTAACATAAGCTGAGTTCACAACAAGCATAACACAGAGTGACCTAGGATGACCCTAGACCTGACTCCCTGATGTGCATCAACACTGGCAAAATACATGGGGCAACCCAGGATTTTGAGAGAAATAATGCAAGAATTACAGAAAATGGAGTAGAAGTGGTACTTAAAACGCAGCTTGGACTGATTATTAGAAGGCAGAATATAGTACAGTCTGGATAGAGTATCTGTGTGGGAAAACCCTACCCATTTCGCAAACAGAAGGGATGAGATGCTGTCAAAAGGATGCTGATGCACCTGGGGACCAATCACTCAAATTCCCATGCAGCAGCCCCATTTTTACTTAGAGTTGAATAATTTCATCTAACCATCTGAAGTCTAGTGTGCCAGAAAATAAACCGCTTAAAGCTAAATGTTTAAATTCAGATAAACTCTTTTAAATTATTTTCTTCAGAAACAAAATGCACTGGCATCAGATTTTCACCTCTGGATTTCAGTTTTCCAGCTTGTAATAAGAGTCCAAGCCGATCCTGTTGTCCGCAGTGCCCCTACGCCGATGCTGACCCTCTTTGGAGAGGAAGGCTGACCTGTGAGTTTGTAACGAATTCCAACTCCTGAATCCGAGGTGGGATTGCTCCTCTCCATCTCTAACAAGCAGCTTTGGCACTGCCTCTGCTGCTCTGCCCAGCCGTGCATGGGATCTGGTATGTCCTGCCACAGAAAAGCACAGAGAAATTCCACCATATTCCATTATATATCCATTACTATTCCTCATCCTCACTCTCTCCAGGGTGCAGAGGGAATGTCACTTCTTTCCTTTTGGTGCAGCTCAAGCCAACTTTACCCACATTAAACAACATCCCTGGTTTGTTCAGTATGTTACATCACCTAGAACCAAACAAACCGCAGTATTTCCTAAAACGGAAATTGTTTTTAAAAAATTTGGGCTGACCAGCTGTTTTTGCAGTCTCCCAGCTGGGAACGCTGCCTCCAGAACCCACACTTGATGCTCCCGCGCGGTCCCTCACCAAGCTGTCCGTCTGTCTGCACGGCATGTCGCCAGCTCTGCAGTTGGCCTGATCTTTATCTGGGGTACCAGAGCACCATGGATTTGGGCTGACAGTCTCAGTAACAGCAAGCGTCACTTCTTCTGCCAGAAGTCCCCCTGCAGTGACAGCGCTGCTTTTCTTTCTCGACTGCAAGCTCAGGTTGGTATTTTGCTCCCGTTGGCCTCTCAGCTCTGTTTCAGAAAATGATAGAGAGATATTACTTCAGAGCCATAGAGTGACTAGTGAATATAAAATAATACAGATTGCATTTTTATATGCCTCATTTTTAAGTACATAAACTAATTCCCTCCAGTTAAGAGTTATGTATTTGAGGTACATGAAAATGTAAGAGAAGTTATATTGTTGTATAATACAGAAACTAAGCCAGAAAACTCCAATTTGCCTTATTGTGACAAGAATTTGCCCCTACATATATTTTTGCTAAAGCTGTTTTAAAACAAGCAGGTTAGGATGAAATTTTGCAATCATTAGCTGAGTACTACAAGGAAGTCCTGCTGAAATGACTGAGATTTCTGCTGGAGACATCATCCACCACAACTCTGGATACCGGGTAAGGTTCAGAGAGCAGTGAGTATGGTTTCCCAGTATTTTTCTTTCTTTTGTGTAGTTCCATATGTGGATGATCTAGCTGGACTCGCTTTCTGACACCACACTGGGAAAGGCTTCTTGTTGGGGTCATCATGATTTGTAAATCACTTCTACAATCCCTGGCTCAGAAGCAGCAGTTTCCTTTACCAATTCCTCTTCATTTCAGGGCACAGATTTGCTCTGCAGCCCTCACAAATCAACAAGGCATTGCTTTTTTTTTCCAGAGATCTGCGTAGCTTATGTGCTGGATTGAGGAGAGCAAGTACCGGGTTGTCACTGTAACCGTAATTTGTCTCTCAGTCAATTGTCATCTAGCAAAAAGTAAATGTTTAAATCTTTAACCTGGAAATAATTGATTTAGGCTTTTGTTTTCTAAGAAGGCCTGGTTTACGCAGAGGCGATTGTACCTGAGTGGAGAGATCTCACACTATTTATTGTATTATATGTATTGTTATTGTATTACACAGTTATTGTATTACACAATGGCATGCAGACCAGTATTTGCACCTGTGGGAACTTAGGCACTTAAATCAGTATTTAAGAACTAAGGTGCCCATTTCTAGGCATCATAGCATATTATGACAAATCAAAACATCTCCAAGAGCCCTGAAAGTTCATTGTGTTCCTGTCTTCGCAAAGAAAGGCTACAAAGTGAGGCCACTTCAGCACATCAGAAAATGTCACAATTATGTACTGAAACCTTTCCATGCTTACCAGAAAGTTATTGAAAAAGTATCACTCATGGGCCATGCATTCAGCATAGGGACAGGGTTATAATTAGACATGGATAATTATTTCCCAATTTCCCATTTTCATTCTTTCCATTTTTATGGGGTTTTATTTTTTTAGCTTGCTCGTATTTTCTGGTTTTTTGCTACCATACAGTCCTGCTAAGATTCTTCATCAGATTAAGCTTTAAAAGAAAACACATGCACAGCGTAGTGCACAGTTTTTCTACTGTGCAGAGAAACAACACGAAATCTGCCACGGCAGAGAACCGTCCTAAACTACCCCCGTACTTACACTGGCATTCAGGCTCTGTCAGTCTTCAGGGGCAGTAATAACATTATAATGGGACTGGGAGACAAAACTGTCAAAATCTTTCCAAGGCAATCTTCCAGGCTCATCAGCATAGACAATCATTCCTTTCACTTCTGGAGTAATAGGAAGATTTTTAAGCAGTATCTTTTGATTTGAGTTGGACTTGAAAAATGACATAGCTGGGGGCCTTATTTGAAATGCAACAAGACCGCAATGTAAAGCGCAATTTCCCATGCAGGCTGTGGAGAGAATGAGGCACTTGTCCCAGTTCTCTTAATTGTCTCTGATTGCTGTTTGTGTAGCACAGTCACTTCCTCATCTTCAAAATCACCTTCGAGGGCTCCAACATTTTTCACTTCACTGTTTTAAATCAAGAAGGGCTAAACACCCACCCATTCAACCATTATGGCTCTTTTATGTTATTTATGTGCCTTATGCTATTAGGCTTTAAAATTTTGTTTATTTAATTGGCCTTAACAAGTACTTAAGTAACAGGTTTGAGGACACATCAGCGGGACTCGGCACATGTTGATTAAGGTGTGCTTAACCTGACAGTTAATATTTTGTACCATTTTCCCAGCAGCCGTTACTGTTATGGAAGGAGTGCTAATTTTCCAAAAATGGTTAGAGCTTGATTATTACGTTGGTTCTTTATTCACACAGCTTCATTATTTTGTTGGCACTGCGCTGTGAGAGATGAAGTAGTGCTATTATTTCTACTCCCAACTCCTTTCAGTCTCTTGCAGTAATTTAGGCGCATGTGTGACATTACTCAGATAAGCAATTCAGTTTGCCTTCAATGAGACGGGGCAGATGAATACACTCCGTAAAACAAGCTCCTCACCTTCCGGAGTGACCGCACTATTTTCTGGTGTATACCTGGGGAGTTGAACAAGAAACAGTAACAATCTCAGTCGTGTGTCCCACCAAATCATCTTTAAGTAAACAGTTTTCATTCAGAAGGGAAGTTCTGCCAGCTGGAAGCCCCAGAGACTTTCCCATTTTGGGGGAGAGCCTGAAGCAGCCAGGTAGCAAAAGAGGGAAAGGTAAAGTAGTGGAAATTTCCAAGGAAGCTCGTGAGCGAAAACCAGAGAGGCCACTTTGCCCTCTAAAATGAGAAAGGCTCTTTTGGTCTGTGGCTGGACTATTAGAAGCTGGTACTCCCAAGTTATCTGAGACAGCTGAAGTCCAACGTAGCTTTTTACACCAAATTATTCATGAAAGTCAGCAGGAGCTGGAGATAAACTATTCATTCTGTGCAAATCTACGTGAAAGGAACTCTCAGGAGAGATCCTCAAGGTCCTGCCAAGAAAACAAGTAGAAACATTTTAAGAATGGGAGGAAACATTTATAATTGAAATCACCAACAGCATATTTTGATTAGTTAATTCTACCAGAATAAAGATGCCACCTTTCCTTACATTAGCGGGTGGCACAAAGGAGAGGGCTGGAAGAAACGTGAGCATCACCACAGTGCGTTCTGCCAGCCTGCTCTAAATGTGACACCCCTGGACCACTGTGGCCCCGATGCTCACGACATCCTGACCTGACCAGAGAGGTACATCTGCCACCTCTCTCCCTCCTTTCTTCCCTTGTTGTCAACATAACACGATCCATCATCATATCACTACCAGCTTCTCGTGGAGAAGCACCTCATCCAACATCTCCTACGACTTCATACTCAGCCAAAGGGTTTCCAAGACAGATTGATCAGCCTCAACATCACAGTTGCAAGTGAAAGGCAGGAATACAGACAGCAGCTCTCTTTGTTTCCCTTTCTTCACTGAAAAAACAAGAAGTTGAAATGCTGATTGAATGTTGCCTTATGTTTCCACAGCTTCTTGTTGTTATTATTTACATGGTCATAGCCACTCTGTCCAGTCACGGATCTGAACGTGCGGCACGTGGTTCCTGCCTTGAGGAGTCAACAGCAACAGTGCGAGAGGCACTGATGGGCAGAGCCCAGCAGATGACAAGGGAAGAAACAATCAAAAAAGTCAGGTTTGCATGTGTTCAGGGGGACTCAGAACACTTGCGCTTTCATCTTATAGAAAATAAGACTCCAGTAATACTAAAGACAGTGCCAGTTTCAGACCATTTAAGCTTACTGTTTATTCCCCGCAATAAGAAATTTCATGCCAGATGTGAACTTGCCTTAAAGCTCCTAGTCTAGCAACCATGAAAGGGAATAAAGGATGATTTTTAAATGAAAGTTTTTGCTTTAAATACAGCATTGGAAATCAAAAGTATTAACTATTTTTCATTCTTTATCTTTAACAACATGTCGAGGGGTTTCTTAGCAGTACTTGTGACAATGCGAGTAAGTCAGGGTTAACTTGGCAGAAACCCCAAACCACACTTGGCTGTTCCCTATTGTAACAGTGAACAAAGGTTTTATTAACATCTTACCCCTTGTTGGGCCCAAGAGTTCCTCTTTTCAACACAACAGGAGCTTTGAGTCTCCAATTTACAGCCCTGTGGAGGGGATTTATGCCTTCAGATTCAGCATGTTGTTCAGCAGTTTTTTACATTTATTTCCAACTGTCGCCATCAAACGTTGTCCATGAGAAGCAGAGATGCTGAGGAAAAAGATGTATTTTTAAAATGTATCCAATATGGGCACAAAATCAACACATGAAAAGCCTTTTGAACTCCAAAACTGAGCTGCACATAAAAGCGGGGATGGAGTTCACGAGCCCCGCAATCTATAATAGCGGCAGAGGAAAAATGGAGCAAAAAATCCCTTCATTGAGAAAATCTTGCTCTCCAGGTGCCTACCAGTTCAGGTGCCTCAGAAAATCACAGCTGTCATGCCAGCAGGAGGAGAAAAGGTGTCACATCACTCACTAAGACAACCAAGTAGCGTCACATCCATCACCCCGACATGCTGGTGGGCCCTGGGAGGTGACACTTCCGCATGGTGCCACAGCCTTTGCTCCCCCAGGTCTGAATAGCAATTCCACATCAAGCACTGTGATCTGATTCCAGATCAAGCACATCATCCAGCGTGAAGGGTCCAAGGGTCCGTTTTGGTCAAATGGACATGGCAGATTTCATAGTGACTGCTGCTATTGGGCACCTGGAGGTCTGCAAGGACTCCCACTGAATGGGATCAGATAGAAACAGCCTGGAGCGACTCAGTAGCATCCTATGGAAAGGTGACAGCAGAGGCTGTGCACAGAGGTTAAATATATCCTACTCAGCACTAATGGAGGCTACTAATAAATTGGTGTGCACTCATAGCATGCTTATCTCAAACAGGCTGTCCTTGTGCCCAACACTCAGCGTCAGCCCTATCCCAGTGCAAAACAAAAGTGATGAATTCACTGACGCTCGAGGACCCACCATAAGGCCAATCCTCTCTCCTTGTTGGATTTAAGATGGGGCATTTTTGGATGGACAATCTGCTATCACCTGGTGAGAGATATTTCAAGACCGAGCATCCCATAGTCACTTTTAAGACCAAACCTAGAGCTTGCAGTCCTTCACAGTAAGGTGGTGATCACATCCAAGATGTTTGGCTTCCTCCAACCAGGAGGGATGGTCACCTCACACACAGACCCTCCCCACAAGCAAAACACCTTCTATTTGACCTGAGCCCAAAGCCTGGCCTTGCTCATACCTCAAGGTTTTCTAAGCCACCTTAGTATCCAAAGATGGCAGCGTGTCCTGAGGCATTTTGTTCTAAACTTGAAGGGCACAAGAGTGTTGTGGCAATGTCATTTGCTTCCTTTGTGGGAACAGCCAGACTTTAACCTTGCAATGATCTGCCAGGGAAATGCACCTTTGTGGCCCCGGGGCACTGCGGAGAAGCATCCCCTGTGCTTTTTGTGTCCTTTGTGGTGCTTAATCTCATGGAAAAGATGGAGACAATGAGATTGATGCCCTTTTTAAAATGGGAATACAAAACCCACTGATTTTACATGGATTTATAGCTAATTTAATTTTTTTTTTCAAAGCAAACAGCAATTTTCCAGCTTCTTCACCAGCTTCTGTGTTTCCAGTTTATGTTCCAGCTGCCATAAAATAGTGAATAAACTGGGCAGCGCTCCTACCTCGAGAGGGCACCACGAGACAGATGAAAAAAGGAATGGAAGCAAACAAGCTTTACCTCAGGCACCAAATATTCCTGTCATGAGGATGTTCAATTACAGTAATTAGCAATAATCACATAAGCAACAGGCGCTTCCCTTACCTCCCTTCACCCCTCGGAAGAATGGAGTTTGCTTCATTAAAAACTCCGCTTCCTCCTTAATCCCAGGGCCCCGTTCATGGGCGCTGCCTTCAGAGACCTGAGGACCTGGGTTCACCATCAGGGCTGCCCAGCATTACCACAGATCATCCGACTTCAAAATGGAAATTATAAAAGGGGAAAAAAAGTCTTAAATGTGAATAGGACCTTTTAAAGAAACCGGAGCCTACCGTTAGTATGACTAGCGCTACGTTTTCTGTAACAACTCTGACCTACTTACAAGAGATGAGCTCTGTCTGTGAAGCAGGACTCAGGGTTTTTATTAAGTAATTATGTTTTGCCTCCTACCACCGGGTATCCAACCGATCTGACCGTACCTAATTTGCAGGGGGAAAGCTGAAGTTAGCAGATTTACTGGAGGTCAGATGAAAACACATTTGTTTAAAGAAAACAGTTTTCTAGTATTTTAGCCCGGAAGCACCTCAGTCCAGTGACTTAAACACAAAGCCGTTCTTCCACCTTTCGAATCGAAGCTTCCCAACGGGGAGGCACAAACCAGCAAGGCACTGGGCTCCATCCAGCCATGCAAGGAATGGAGCTGGGGGGTTAATATTTGCAGCCCAGATCTCTGTGAACCCAGAGATTCATGCCACCATGCCATGAAGACCCTGTGCCCTGACCTGCTCCAAGAGTGAAGTTAGGAGGGAGCGGATTAATTGTAAATATCCTAAGTGGATTTTAGCAACATTTATACATCCTTCCTTTGCTGCATCCACTTTGTAAGTTGTTATTCTTGTTGCACACCTTACTGACAAATCTAATTTGTATTGATAAATTCATAACATATTGCTTTTGATATGATAAATTTGTTATTGATAAACTGATTATTGATAAATTTGTAACATAAAAAGTGAAGCATAAATATTTAAAACCAAATACAAAAATTTTAAAAGTAAGTAAACTATCTGTTAAAAACTACTCGGTGAGTCTGGGTAAAGAAAGGCGGCTAGAGGGTTTTGAATGGGCTTCAATTTCTCAGTGTGGATAAAAGAACAGCCTTGGGTGCTCCTGACCTCCAAATGTGTTGAAAATAGAGGCTGCCTCCAACACAAAGACATATTCATTATTGACTCCCCAGAAACCAGGATTATACTCGCAATGTCCTTAATGCACTGTCTGAGCCATCCATTATAGACCGGAAAGTCTGGACTCAAGGTAGGGCCCAACGTAACAAATCTTCACAGTTGGTTGTTAATCCGTGTCGTGAATTGGTGACTGTTCAATGTGAATGGCAAAGGTAAAGGAAGAAACCAAGAGCTCTGTCAGACTCCTCCATGAAGCTCCTGGTCTCTTTTGCCCCCAAAACAACAGATGACATGCTAAAGGCAAAGACAAAATGAGACGCGTTCAGGACATTCGGCAATCCGATGGTGATTCCAGTCAGTGACATGTCACAGCCAGCACTGGGCTGCATTCTGTATACTGGGTAGACAATACCGACGCTCCTCTTCCTCACCACAGGTGAGCTCAGGGCAGAGGTGATGAGGCCTTGTTGTTGGAAAGAACAACCTTACAGAGAAAACATAGTATACGTAAGAAACTATTAATTTAAGTTATACAAATATACAGAAAATAAGTAGTTCATTCATAACCAAGAGGATTCCATTAACACGTATATATTTATGGGCAGGATTCCTGTTGTTAGAACAGAAATGCTACAAATACAAAGTTTCAGGACTCAGACTACAAAAAAGATAATTAAATACCTGCAGTTCCTCTTTCCGTATAAACGTTAAAAGCTCGTCATTGTATGGATTGCTTTTGTCCTCATTTCAGATTTCTGACAGCATCCGGAGCTCAGGTTCTCACATGGTCTTCTAGATGTGAGGGTCATGGATTAAAAAATTAGGCAACTACCTACGCATGGATTCTGTGGAAACCTCAGAAACCTAAATCTCCATCCTCCAGCTCTATCCCACATGGTTCTTTATGAAGACTTACAACAGGTAAACAGCAATCTCATCCAGTTCAACCAAGAGAATTGCCACATCCTGCACCCAGGGATGGACAACCCCAAGTACAGGCTGAGGCCAACTGGCTGGAAAGCAGCTTTGCACAAAAGGCCCTGGGGGTCCTGGTGTACAACAAGGTGACCATGAGCCAGCATGGTGACCTTGCAGCAAAGAAGATCAACAGCCTCCAGAGCTGCATTAGGAAGATCATCTTCAGAAGGCTGAGGGAGGTGATTCTTCCTTCTGCAGCACTGGTGAGGTCACATCTGCAGTGCTGGGTCCAGTCCTGGGCTTTCCAGTACAAAAGAGGTATGGACAAACTGGAACGAGTCCAGAAAAGGTCCACAATGAGGGTTAAGGGACTGGAGAAATCTGTCATGTGAGGAGAGATTGAAAGAACTTGAACTGTTTAGGCCAGAGAAGCTCAGGAGAATCTTATAAATGTGTATAAATGCTTGATGTGAAGGAGTAAGAAGATAAATCATAGAATCATAGAATCATTTAAGTTGGAAGAGACCCTTAAGATCATTGAGTCCAACGATAACCTAACTCTAGCACTAAACCATGTCCCTAAGAAACTCATCTACATACTTTTTAAACACTTCCAGGGATGGTGACTCCACCACTTCCCTGGGCAGCCTGTCACAATGCTTCACGAGCCTTTCCATGACAAAATTTTTCCTAATATCCAATCTGAACCTCCCCTGGTGCAACGTGAGGCCATTTCCTCTCGTCCTATTGCTTGCTACTCACGAGCACAGACCAACACCCTCCATACTTCAGTCTCCTTTCAGATGGTTGTAGAAAGCCAGGCTCTTCTCAGTGGTGCCCAGTGAGATGACAAGAGGCAGTGGACATGCATTGAAATAAAGGAAACTCCATTGAAATAGGAAAAGTTTTTACTGAAAGGGAGGTTAGACGCTGGAACAGGTTGCCCAGAGACATTGTGGAGTCTCCCTTGTTGGAGATATTCAAAACCTGATGGGACGTGGCCCTGAGGAACCTGCTGTATCTAAGCCTGCTTCGAGCACGGCTTGGACTAGACAACCTCCAAAGATCCCTTCCAACCTCAACGCTTCTGTGATTCTGACTACTTAGCCAGGTTTTTTTTCCAAGTTATTGTGTTTTGCAGCAGGAAGAGCAACAATCTGTATCAACAAACTCTTGCCACTGGAAATGCTGCATTAATTGCTAGAATCACACCAGTCAGCTGGAGCGAATGTGAGTTTCTGTTGGAAGGCCTACCAACGTAAACATTATTGTTTCAGAATCGGAGCTCTGGCTGTGGGCTGTACGCCAGATTTCTTAATGTGCCTCAAGAACACAGGCATCGTTAGCCACAGTAGTAGCATCCTGAGAAGAGCCGCATGGGATAGAAATGGTAGAAGCAGCTGAAACGGTGATTGAGTCTGTACTACAGGCTCTGCTCCACCAAAAGGGCTGCGGATGCCGTAGCCCGGCCAGAAAATCACCTGTGACAAACATGTGCCAGATACGGGAAAGAGCTATGAAGATGGTTAGAGAGCACCCAATGGAGAGGCCTGGGAGAGCTGAGCTTCTCATGCTCTGGGGAAAACTGCCAGCGACCACCAGATCCTCCCGTCCACTTCTTGTCTTCCACCCAGTGCCTGGACGAGAACCATTTCATGAACATCCATTCAAAGAGAAGTATTTTGCTGTTCCATGAGTGTAGCTGGAGTGGGGGGAATGGCCAGGAGAGGTAAGGGACCAGCTGGGACAAGCTGGGACAAGGTGGACTGGCAGCCACATGTATATTTACAGTGGCAGGAGAGGGAGAGGACAAATGGGACCGTTGACTCTTGTCAACGCCATGTGGCACAACAGGCACAGAGGACATATCGTGGGGGACAGCCACCTTGCTGTGTGGCCATTCCCCAGCACCACCCAACCCACAGCTGGTAGGGAAAATTGTCCCAGCCTGAATGCTTGGTGGGAACCATCCAAACCTCATCATGCATGGAAAACGGGAATGGAGAAAAAATGGGCCTTCCCTCCCTTTTCCTGGTTAAATGATGAGCTGTGTGGTCGAGATAAGGGAGATCTCATGGCAAACCTTTTTTAATCTCCAATACCTGGAATACACTTAAGCTTTCATTTTTTCAGGCCAAATGACGTCAGAAAAAGCAATGTAAATATAATTCCTAAAGACACAAAGCTGAGGAGCAACACTCTTCCCATCTCAGAATTGTTCAGCCTCGTTTTTAAGTCCATCACGTAAGTTAGGGGAGGAGGTCTGCCTGTCTATTTACTGAGCACTTGCAGATGAAAATACTGAAGTATTAATCCATCAAGTGTATTCCAAAGCCCAATTTTGGGCCTAATAGTGTGGTCTGTAACACCAATCACAGGAAGATATTTTAACATGAATATGGCTTTAGGTTTTATAGATTTAATTGCAATGCCTGCCTGCCCCCTTCTATATAGATGACACAAAATGAAACAACTGGAGCTAGAAACTAAAGAATTCTTTATTTTGAAAAATGATTTCACATTTTTATTCAAGTTTCGCATGGTTACTTAAGTAGACCTGTTCAGGAACAAAATTAATCTTTAGGCTGGCTTTATTTTTCATTTTGTAATATAGTACATCTCCAAGTGTTGAACTATAATTTATTTCTAATCATACTAATATTTTTCTTGCACACTTAAAAATTAACATCCAAGAAAGGACGGTCTCTGCATTTTGTTACTGCTCAAGCAATTTTCACTTCAAACTATGTTATTCTTTACTCTTTGCTTTCTTGTCCAGTTCTGCACATCACAGGTCTATAATTGCCATCCTCCAAATTGAAAATACAGCCAGATTATTTCTCGCATTCAAAACAGGAGCACAAGAATAAGAACACAGGTTGACTAAGAGAAGTGTCATTGTTGTTCACTACAACAATCCCCCGAGATCCAAACCTAGTAAAGTTCCTAAGCATATATTTAATTTAAAATGTGTTAGTATTTCCATTGCCTTTGAAAGAATACGCTTTATGCTAAGTCTTCTATATAAATTCTCATTCTTCAATTATGCACAGGCCAAAGAACTTCATTGGGTAGAGGTCTGAGCACCTTGCAAGCTGAGCAGACCTAATACATCAAATGCAACTCTCTTTGTCTTTTAGAAACTAAAGTAATGGCTTTATTGTCTTTAACTGTAATAGACTCAAACTTCAATTTAAGATTTAAAATGCATAATAGAAACATGACATCCATATTAAGTGAAATTTCAGATATGAGGTTTTCTAAATTTGCAAAAGCAGCTTGCCTAGAAAGTGGTTCATTCTTAACAAATTACCTGTGACAAGTCAGGATTTCACTGATTAGCCTCTCAAATATGCATCTTCTGTTCAGAGAAGTATCTAAAAACTCATCATGCCCAGTCCTTGATGAAGAACAAGAATTCAATTCAAACTGAATGAGGCAACGCTGAGAGAGGTTCTGACATTCAGAAAGGGTAGGAGGATAAAAGAAAGAGAAAAATGACGGACTCAGTCTGCACCATTACTAAAATTAGATCATTTCTTTTGTTCTCCTGAACCTTCTGCTCTATTTGCCAGGAATCATATTAGCAACAGAAACTGTGAGAATGTGTCCAACCTTATTAGAGAAGCTGGACGCAAAGAAATTATGAAAATCCTTTTTAAATGTACTTGCACATACAAAGGAAAAAAGGCCGAGTTTTAAAATTCTCCAAGATTAGATCGAAACCAATGTCAGAAAAAACAGACATCAAACTAACAAAGCTTAATTGACAGTATTGCAGTGTGCTAAGAACCAGCATAGAACATTACTTCACCATTTGTCTATATATATACTGGTTTACTACTTAGGACAGACATGGACAGGTTTAAACAGAGGTATGTTCACAAGCTCTTCTTGAGCAACCAGTTTAACCAGTTCCTCTACCGTCTAAGGATACTATTGATTATCGCCACCCAGCAGAGCTCTGAAGGGCCACCTCTGCTCCTGGGAACCACTTTGCTGGCTGGCAGTGAATGGGAGACTGGGTGGCAGGGTGGGAGACTGATCAGCAGATCTAATGGACTGTAATGCTATACGAGCAAGGGATGGTTCTGGTGTATCCCAAAGCTGAACTCCTCAATATTGTGGAAATTCCACATGAGAATCTTCACGTTGAGGTATTTTCTCACTGCTCTGCTTTTCTGAAGACATAATTACAAGCAACAGGGAGGGACTAATTAACACTTGAAGTCAGGCATGCAAGGGAAATGCTCGTCTTTGGGTGACAAGATCAGGCTCTCTCTCTAGTTCAATTTTACTAGAACAGCAGATAATGGCTCTTCCATTATCTGAAGGCATATCTGGAAGCATAGGAGGTTCCATCTGAATATGAGGAGAAACTTCTTTACTTGGAGGTGCCAGAGACTGCAACAGGTTGCCCAGAGAGGTTGTAGAGTCTCCTTCTCTGGTGACATTCCAAACCCACCCGGACACGATCCTGTGCAATCTACTCTAGGTGAACCTGCTTTAGCAGATGGGTTGAACTAGATGATCTCCAGAGGTCCCTTCCAACCCAAACCATTCTGTGATTCTGTGATTCCGTGACTCCAGAGTCTTGTCTGTAGCCTCATGGTTAGGACATCTTTTACAGAGTGGCACAATGAGCTGGACTCTCAGGCTAAGAAGGCCCTTGGTCTCCTTCCTCTTGGTTGCTCTGCAAAAGGCAGCTCCTGGCACCTTTCAGTCCTTCTTCGGCAGTTACCGGATCGAGGTACTTTATGCACCCCCAGGAATCAGATACATGGTGACAGCAGCTCAGACCTGCTCCTGGGGTGATGTCTCCTGATGGCTAACATTGGCCACTGTCCATTCAGGGAGCATTGAACTATCCTCCAGAAACACCAACTCACTCTGTTCCCAACCTTGCACAAAGCCCAGGTGTCTCACTTAGACCGCCAAATTCATTTTTGGGGTCAATAATATGTTTTTAAGTCCTCGCAAAGTCAGACACCTGATGGCAGCGATCTGAACCTCATCTTTAATAACCAGCACATGTGAATATGACTGTTCTTAATTGGGTGAAATACTCAAGAACACAGGATGCACGTAGGTGATACAAACTTCAATATTGCTACAGTAGCTGTAATACAAGTTGTCCTTAAGCTCTAGCAGTAAAGGGTTGTGTGTCACTGGAGTGTCTCGCACACGATCTGTCTCCATTTATAACCACAACATCTGCGCGGCCAGGGACTGCGGGATAAATGACAACTGTGAAGTCCGTATGGCCACAGGACTGTTACACCCTGTCAAACTGAAGATGCAGAATATCCCATAGTCAAACCCAGGTTGTCACTTATGATTCTAGTAGTAGACAAATTTGCAATTTGTAGTTCTTTCTCTGTTCCTTTCTCCTCAGATCAGCGACAGATTCTCAAAACACAGCAACTGAAAGAGACTTCCAAGGCAAGTGAGTCTTTCTTAAAATATAAAATATTAAAATAGATTGCTTCCATAATCAAGACGTTTTCAGCATTAAAAGGAAGCAGGGAAAAATAAAAAAGGGAAAACCTTCCTTTGCTAAACAACAAAAAAGAATTCAGCTTTAAAGAATATCCTACACAAACTAAAAGGAAATCTGCAAACTCAGACTGTTTTATCCTTCACTGGCTGCAACACTTGAAGAATACAGTTCTCACAAAATCCAAACCATATTATACACAAAACTAAATTGATAAGAAATACTTTTATAGTCATAATTATGTCATAATAAATAGCCAGGTATCAGCTCTGAGATGACTTGGAGCATTTGCTCAGCAGCCATACAGGAACAGCAGCTGAATGGGAATCGATACTTCAGCTGATTAAAACTCATTACACAGATGATTGTTACCCCTGAACTCTCAATGGTCACTCAGAACTGTTACCAAAAGCCTTTGCCTTCAGGAAACCGTAGGTATCTTTCACATGTAGGAATAGAGTATTTTTTTGTAAAGATTATTTTAAAGGGATAAAGTCGCCCAGAAAGAAGCAAGCTCCCCAGTACGTCATGTTTTTCTGCCAGCCTAAGGCCATGTTGTCGGAAGGCATTACCTCCCAGGGAGCCACAGAAAAGCAGTCGTGGATAACATACATCAGCACACGCAGCTTTCCTGAAAGACACAGATAAACACAAGACAGATCTGCTACGGGATGCAGAACAAAAAGCCTGAGTAAAACGAGGAGGCAGGTTTTGCTCTGACATCTTCTGTTTGGGAATGCCACCTTACAGATCTCAATATGGCAATAATTAACTTTGAGCATCAGGATAAAAAGAATCAATAACTTCCGTGATTTGATTTGAAAGCAACCATTTTTTTTACCTAGCACTAATTCTCTTTAAAAGAATAATGTCCTACAAGTTCTGTCTTCCTCAATAGTCAGCGAATGCAATAAAGAATCTCTTTCTCATACTCTTATTGCTATATGTAAAGATGTATTCTAAACAAAAAAATCATTTTTTCGGTATATCTTTAAAGAGAAGTAAGGTCAGTAAGGAAAATATTTGCTCCTGCATGAACCATTCTAAACAAAGAAAACATTAAAAATATGGAAATATGCACAATTATCTGGGGAGTTGAGACTAATAGTCCTTTCACAAATTAAAAAGCAGCAAGACAAAAGCCAAGCCCCAAGACTGCAAATAGTTGATGTGTATCATAATTTCAAGCAGATGAGGAGCCCTACTGATTTCAGTGGGATAGTTCACATGCTTGCAGCTACACATTCTGCAATAATCCACAAGGAGGTTGGCAGAATTCAGGGTTTAGTCTGTCAGCAGGTTTTATTTTATACAACCAAGAACATTCTTAGAACTCGTAAGATTAAAAAAAAAAATCAGTGTGCTCCCTTGTCCAGTAAATAGCTTGGAGTTTGCACTGGCTGAAATTCTGGTTTATTCCTTTGAGTGAGAGTGAGATCATAGAGGCTGAGGACAGGCAAGAAGCCTTGTCTGAATTTTGAAACACAAGTGGCAGAGCTTGCAAAGAAATATATCTAATGTCTGCTTCCCTCCTGGAATTGCTGTTTAGGATTTGCATATTCCAAAAGAGAATCATCATCTTTACAGAACTGTAACTGAACTGGTAAATGAGGACAGGAGGAAACTTGTCAATGAAGAAGAAAATACCTGCTAGCGACCTTTAGTGAATTGTACAGAGATGCTATTTACTTGGAATATCTACGGGACATATAAATACTTAATATTAACAGGATTGCAAAAGATCTATTTGAAGGACAGGGTGAGTAAAGCTTAAGTCAAGGACCCTGAAAAACAAAACCAAAAGCAAACAAACAAGAGAAACAAAACAAAACCCAGTTTGTTTGAGATACTTGTATTTGTCTTCCAGCAGTCTGTGCCATGGAACTTCATTCAAAAGAAACTCAGTAAAGGTAAACGAATGTTTTTCTTTGGCAGCATTTTCCAGGTTTTACACTGGATATCCCTGCCGAACTGCTTTTTTATTATCTGAAGAATAAAGATTAACAGACCTACAAAAAAGTTCTGATGCTTCTGGTAAGAACTGATTACTGTAATTCTTTTAGCCTATCTAAAATTCTAAGCCTATGCCTAGGTGTTAAATTTTATTAGCGATTCAGATCCAAATGAATATAACTGTTTGTAAGAATTTATAGAGTGATTGTTATAACATAGATATTAAGACAAATGTATGCATGCTCTGGTGCTCTAATGAACATGCTGAGTTATATGTTTTAATATGATTAGATATAAATTATATTAAGCATGCTCACTGTATTAAATATTGTCAATGTTTAATGGGTGCAATTTGAAGCGCTAAGTAGTATTGCCGTGCTTGGATTTACATTTCCATTTGCCAGTGAATGCTCAAGTTTATTTAACCTAGAAGAAAACAGAGAATGCAGTTTTCTTCTACCTGAGGCTGGAACCTGTGTTCTCATCTAGAATTAGCTATATATAAAGAAAAACCATTAATACTCAAGATTTAGGAAACTTTTTTGTATCATGTATGAACCCTGTGGATTGAGTATTTGTGCTAAATGTTTTAATATAACACTAGAATGTTGTGTACTAAACGTTAACGTTAAATGTTGTAATGATTAAAGAAACTAATTTGGGTGGTTTTGCACTTTGATTAATGTGGGAAGACTACCGAAACTACCCAAAAAAGTGACAAAACACCAGCCTCTGACACATCCATGCCAACTTTCAAGAGGGATGGAAAGAAACTTGAAGCAACCAAAGTCATCTGAGTGACAAATTCATCAGCTATGAGGCACCAGCCCCAAGAAGCTGCGCTGCTGGAACAGAGACAGGGGCCCATGTGGAGGAACAAGCGATGGCCGCAAGCAGCCCCTGCCCGCCTTGCCACGGCTCTTCTGAGAGGAATTTTCTTCACCCTTTTCGTTTTTTTCTTCGCTTCAGGAAGCTGCCGGCAGGCCGCAGCTAGAGAGAGGCCTCACGCCTGATTCTACCATAGAAAGAGGGTGGTTGTGTGTGGAAAGCGGAGCTGCACGAAGCCGCAGTGCTGAGGAGAGGGCGCGCAGGGCTGCGGGCGGGCTCGGGGCACCATCCTGCCGTTAGGGGAAGGCGACCGGCCCCTCGCCTTCGCTCGCAGCACTTGAGCCGACCCCACCAAGAAGACACCCAGAGAAACCTGCCGGGGCCATTTCCCGCGGACGCCCAGCAGCATCCCGCCGCCGGCTGCCTCAGGCGGGCAAAATGGCGGCGGCGGCCGAGGGGAGGGAAGAGGGGGCGGAGAGGGGAGGGAGCCGCCGCGGTGAGGCCGGGCCCTGCCACCGCCGTTAGCCGCCGCCTCCACCGGCCGCCTCCCCGCCGTCCTCAGCAGCGGCGGCGGGGCGGGGAGGAGCGACCGGCCGCGGCCTGCGCCGTTCGCTCTCCCTCCGGACAGCCCTGCGGCGGGGGGGGCAGCGCTCCGCCATTCTCTCTCCTCAGCCCAGTTCCCCTTCTCCCTCCGCCCCGCAAAGCCCCCGACCTGCTCCGAGCCTGGGCCAGAGGTAGGTGCCCGCCCCGCTGAGGCTTTTTTACCGCGGCTGCCTCTCGCCGGCCGCGGCCGTTCGCCTCAGGGGTGCAGGAGCGGAGCGGGAGGCGGCGGCGCGGGGCCGGCGGGGGAAGCGGCTCAGTACCGCAGTTGCCCTCCCTGCCTTTGCCTCCGGGCCGTTCCTCGGCAGGCCCGCTGGCTGCCTGGCTTCCCTTCCCCTCCGGAGTTGAAAACAGCAGGGGGTTTATTTTTGGTCGTTTGGTTGATTATTTTCTCTCTGCCCTTGGCAGAAGACGTGAGGGGGAGTGGCTGGGTGGGAAGTGCGGTGGCTCTGGTCAGGTGCACAGGGGTGTGGGGAAGGAGGTGACCTGCGGCCCTTCGCAGAGGTGGCCCTGGGATGCGCATCCCATGACTGGATGGAGCATTTTGGCCTGAAGCGCCATGTCCCCAGGGGATGGCAGTGATTCTGCTGAGAGGCCCCTGCTCTGCTTGCCTGGCTCCGGGGTTGGAAGCTTCAACCATAGAGTTGGGGTGCAGGTGTCTGGGCATGGGGTGCACCAGGGTTTGCCTGGACAGGCAGCTCCCCCCAGGCCTTTGTCCCTCCTCTGCTAGCAGGTAGTTTATAACTTTCCTTAGTCTCGCGTGACAAGGCCTCGAAGACCACTGAGGTGAGTGTTTTTGAGCTTTGTGTGTTTCGAGAGGCTTAGATGGGCGAGAGCCGTACACACGTGTTCTCCTGTGGTCTGCTTGAAATAAACCCAAACCATGCTGAGCCGATCTGCCATCAGTTGATGTGAAGGATGGTGTTCATTTAGACAAAAATGTGTGCCCTTCTGTGAATTTCTACCTGGATTTGAGCAAGATTTGCTTTGTTACCTTTTATAATAAGGACACAGAGGAAGTTACTAAGTTATCTTTTTGTATTTGTTGTATTTCCAAGTATTTTCTTCTGACTGCTTTGAAGAATATGGTTTTCAAACATGGGATTAATAGATGGAATGTTTCATGTAGATGAGGTTCTTAGGGACATTGTGGACTTGACAGTGGTAGGTTAATGGTTGGACTCGATCTTAAAGGTCCTTTCCAACCAAAGCAATTCTATGATTCTATATTGCAGGGACAGCTTGTTAAATGACTTTATGGCGTTAAGGGCCTTTTCCCGTCCTTGTTACGAGAGAATCTGAGTGGCGCGGCTCCTGCCAGTGATGACAGACTGTTGTGGTGCGGCTTGTTTGGGTAACCAGGCAAGTTGTCGAAGTCAGGCCAGGCCTGTATGTGAGGAATGTATATTGCGGCCAGGTCCTGTAAACACTGGCTGCTGTGTGGAGTCTTGTTGCTAGGGCTTGGCACAGGAACGCCGAGACATCTTTGAAGCCCTACCTGACTTATTTGGAGGCCAGGAGGATAGTCAAGGGTATCGTTTCCATAGTTGTTGAGCTTCAGACTTGGGATTTCCATTTGTAAATAAATTCATGTCTTTTTTATGGCTCGTTTTGGAATATAGCCAAGTAGGACTATATTGTTTATGTGCGTAGATTTTTGTTTCCCACACAAAGAGGTCTGTTGTTTACCTAGAAACTGTAAGAGGAATGTTTTGTTAACATTTTGTTAGCAATGTAAACTGACAACAAACACAAATGCAGACTAGAACTTGAAACAGAAATAGTCGTTCGTAGAGCAGCTGCCAGAAAACTGCTTTTCAGGGAAAACTATGCACCTTTTGCTTCTACATTTCTTTTAAAACTCAGCTTCTGTAATCTACAGGCATATAAATCTGCATGTATTGTAACTTTCACAGCAAATTGGTTTCATGCCTATGCAGCTCTCTAAGCAGTGTTTCTTTTTCTAAACCAAGTTGGCCGAATTGTGATTTATTTTTTTAATTACATTTGAAATTTGGTTTTAGTTGGGTGTGTCCCCGTTACATTTTCAAATTCCTGAGCTGACTGCAATGAATTCCCCTCTCCATTGTCAGCATGTTTCTTTTCCATTAGGACTGACTGCTGCTTTCTCCATCCCTAAAGAAACTTTCAGTGACTTAAAATAGTATGACCAAAAAAACCTCTTTTTTTTTCAGTATTCCATGTTCAGTATTCCAATTGAAATTCCAATTTGGAATTTTTACTTTAAAAAAATATATTAATAATAATAATTCTACAGCCTACATGGAGAGTAGTTACAGAGCCTGTGGGGTCCTGCTTTTCATTGACTTAGTGGACCCTGAATGCAAATTTCCAGTTGTGATAACGCACATGAATGGGCCTTAATCTCCTTTGCACTGTTTCTAACTTAGTCCCCTGATGACCAGTATCTACCTACAGTCAAGTGATTGAAATCTGTTTAAATGTAAGGAGTAAATTGTTCTCAGAAGTGCCTAAAAGCTTTTAATGTTATAGAAAGAAGGGATCACAGTAGTTTGGAAACTCCCTGGCAGCCGAGCGTTTGGTTTTTAATGTATCAGCAGTGATGGCTAATAGATATTCAGCAGATTATACAGGTGCAATAGAAGAAAGTCAGAATTTCAGTACTTGGGCATCTCTTAATGCACACCAATATATTTTTTAGAATTATTATTAATGAAGTATGCTAGCACTGCAGTTTTGTGCTGTTTTGTCACCCTATTTCTTAGCTTGAGTATTTCTATTGTCATTCATGAATTCTTGCTTTCATTGACTGTAGCATACAATTATATTTGAATGTCATAGTTACCATCTTACATTCATTTTTTCTACATTGCCCGATCCTCTCTAAATGAATATTCATATCTGAATTCTATTTGCTTCATTTTAAATGTTTACAGGTATCTTTTTTCCTTTTTTTTTAGGTTTCTCTATTGACATACAGAAGAATATATGCAGATTCTGCCACAACTCACAAGTATTGCATTTATTTTTTTATTTTATATGTTTTAGGAAATGAACTCTTTCTGTCTTGTCTAGTGCTTAGTACAGTGATACCCTGTTCTGTAACTAGGCTGTGTAGGGAGGACAGTAAAAATAATCATGTGAAAAACAGTTTTTAATGCTTCTACTAATACATTTTTTTTTTACAGTTAATTTCGTAAAGCTTTGATTTTTACAGGGACCTTGGGTGACTGTGTCCTGGCATCTAGTTGGCCATTCACTGTAATCACTGTCTCTTCTGTTTGTATATGGAGATCCTTAACAGGATTAATCGGAATTAGAGGGCTGTGGCAAAATGCGACTGGAATCAGGGCAGGTGGAAAAATAAAAAGCAGTTTTAGGAAGGTGTGGTGGTGTGGAGATGAGTTGGTTTTATCGTCTCCAAGGGATGGATTATATGTTTTATTTGTTCCATAAAGCTTCAGATCATGAACATATTCTTTATTTTAAAATAGTCTTTTCCCATTTTAGGTGTTTGCTTAGTAGTTGTATTCTGGCAGATTGTGTGGGTGCTTTAGGATGATGTATACTAACATTAACATGTCAGAATTCCACTGTAATTTGGAAAATGAAAGTAGGACAAAATAATTCCCTGGTTCATTTCTGAGTTCCAGATTCAGTAATGTTTCCTTCTTTTCCTTTCTGTTCTCTTACAGGAAAAATGATATTCATCCAGCATTCCTGAGTCATAAGAATGGGTCCAGATGTACCTCTGCTGAACGATTACAAACAGGAGTTCTTCTTGAAGCGCTTTCCACAGACTGTGTTGGGAGGTCCCCGGTTTAAATTAGGCTATTGTGCCCCTCCTTACGTATATGTGAATCAGATTATTCTTTTCTTGACACCATGGGTTTGGGGAGGAGTAGGAACACTTCTGTACCAATTAGGCATTATGAAGGACTACTATACCGCAGCACTTTCAGGAGGACTGATGTTTGTGACTGCACTTATTCTTCAGATGACAAATCTATATGCCAAACAGAAAACAGTGACAGTAGAAAGAATGCAAATTCAGAATACCCTAACAGATGAAGATGAGTTTGAATTTTCCAGCTGCGTAGGTTCAGAGACTGTAAAATTTATTATTCCTGGCAAGAAGTATATAATCAACACTGTATTTCATTCCCTTCTGGCAGGGGTATTGTGTGGGTTGGGAACTTGGTATTTGCTGCCAAACAGAATAACCTTGCTGTATAGCAACATTGGAGGAACTGTTGTGATCTTTGTGTTTGGATGGGTGACGATATGTATAGGAGAGTATTCATTAATCATAAATACAGCTACGGAAACAGCTACTTTCCAACCACTGGACACTTATGAAATCACTGCTCTGATGAGACCTTTCTACATTTTTGTCTTTATTGCAGTGGATCTTGCACACAGGTAAACATAATACAACATTTAGCCAATTACAGTAATGGTTATTCTGTATGTTTTTAATGAGACAGATTAAACTATTCTTCTGAGGAAATTTTATTTTGATATTTTAATCAATGGTAGGAACTCCAAAGAAACAAGCTAGAAGAGCATATGATAAAAATTGAGTCTCAATGCTGTGCATAAAAGCATTCCACGTAAATTAGGGAGAGCAGTTACAGCAGTTTCTAAGTAAGGGACAGCTAAAATTATCTTCTACTGTGTAGAACATTTGCATCAGCATCCTTTTAATGGGCGTGATTTCAAAACACGTGTTCCTGACCTGGAATCATAAAACAAAACACTGCCAAGTTCAGGAGCACTGGATTTATATCCAGATATAATCCTGGAATATTTTTTTATTTAATCTCTGCAAAATTATTGCCGAGGGTTTTACGTTATAGGCAAAAAGGACCTTGAATTTAGTTTTAGTTAATGGATAAGCAAAATCTATTATATAAATTTTGAACTTGGATTTTTAAATTGTTTTGTAATACAAAAGAACTATGTTGATCTACAAATAGACTTTTATATTTTCACTGTTGAGATGCATGTATTAACTAAAGTAGAAGCTCTTAAAGCGAGATTCTTTTAAATTTACTTTATGCATTCTTCGTCCCTGTTGGGTGATATTCGTATCACTTTGTCACATGTACATATTTTATGGTTGGGGTACTACAGATGCATTTAAAAAAGGCATACTTGGTTCTCCTAGTATTGCACTTAGAGATGTCTTTGTTAATGATAGTGATTAATTTCTAATTAATAATAATTTACGCTAGTTGCCTCGTCAATTATGAAATAACAATTATACGCGTGTTCTTGGATCCCAAATTCTTCTAATTTCCTGAGGAGAAAATTTAGATGTTTGTTAGGTTCCTGACAAAATTTCCTTGAGGCTTATTTATTTATTTAGTAAAAAATAAAGAGAAACCAAATATCTTAGCAGTCCAACTTTGAGTTATTAGCTAGCTGGTGAACAATGTATGACTTAGAATTTATGCAGATTTCTAATACTGATCTCTGCATTTTTACAGGGAGATTTTAATGCTTTTATGTAGAAAATAATATATTCATAAAGAGAGTTAATCTCTTGGTGTACAGGTGACATGCCAGTTCTTTCAGTGTTAACACATCTTGTGTCTTGGACTTGCATAAAGTTTCACTTTTCTAATTCTGAAAATAAGTACTTGGCATGTTTTTGATCAAATGGTTGAGGTCCTGGAGCTTGTGGACCTTTCTTTTTGCACAAGTATTTCTTGAGTGTATTATCACAACAGTATCAAAACAATTGGGATATTTACATCACTTGACTCATCTGCATAATCTGAAGGCTTCAGATCCTTTGAATGAAAAATTAGCCTGTGTTCTGTTCTTCTAATCAGTGTCTTACTACCCCAAGCATAAATGTATGTCCTTATATTTACTTTTAAAAGATGCTAGCTGAGGTTTTGTAGATTAATATGCTTATATGTCTGGATTTGCCGTAGTAGTTAAGCAAAAATTCTGCCCACACATCAGTTATCTTTTCCTTCACAGAAGTCAAATACATTTCTTCTTTTATCCAGGTTTGCTGTCAACGCACCCATTCTAGAACAGACAAACCAGATTTTGCACATCGTATTTCTTTTTCTGCCGTTTTTATGGGCAATGGGAATTCTGCCCCCGCTTGACGCACTTTTTCTGTGGGGAATGGAACAACTGTTGGAGTTTGGACTAGGAGGTTCACCTATGTCAAGTAACACAAAGTAATTGTTGTTTATATAATTGTGAAATATATCAAGATTGTTTATAACCTTTTTCTTTTCAAGCAAATCTTTTTTATTTTCTCCTTCACAGGTTATTAGTAATGTTTCTCATTTCTGCTGGAACAGCAATAGCATCGTATTTCATTCGCAGCACTCTCGGTGTGATCCTCTTCATGACTGGATTTGGGTTCATACTGAGTCTTAATCTAAGCGAGATTGGTTTTGCCTTCAAACACACCATGATCAGCCATTTAGCCTCCAGCAAATCTAAAAATATGCGCAGAGGTCTTAGAACGCAATTTGGGTGGAGGGAATTTATTTTTTATTTGACTGTGTTGACATTTGCTCTCATAGAAGCCGGCCTGCTGCATCATTTTGCAGGCTTTTCGTCATTTTCCAAAGCCAGTCCTCAGGCTATAGCGAGTTACATTCTGATCGTATTACTTACAATTACGTGGATTCTTAGAGAGATTCAGAGAGTGTACTTGTTTGGTGTCTTCCGAAACCCCTTTTATCCAAAGGATGTCAGGACTGTGACTGTGTTCATGGAGAAGCAAAGAAGGCTGATCAAAGTTGGTGTTGTCAGGAGGATTTTACTAACACTAGGTAGGAATACACACTGTCTGTTGTTTGTTAGATGATGCTTGTAGGAAGATTGAAAGAACGTGAGAATTACTGTATGTGCAAGATTCTATGAATGAACTAAGAAAAGCCAAGTGGCTGGAAGTATTTGCTAATATTTTGCTAAATTGTGCTTTGAGGTCAAAATTACTGGTTCAGAATATTTGAAAGTGATTAGTGATTGTATTTATTTCCTTTTTAGGGGTAAGCATAAAAAGTTGAGCTTTTTTAAAAATCCAGGTCAGAAAGCAAGGCCTGTTAAAGGATTTTAGTTATCAGTACTCACTTTCAAAATAAAATGGCTCTTGTAGATTTTCTTTTTAAAAGCAACTCAGAACCAAAAGTGAGTTGGCTCACCTAGCTGACTAAATATTTGGTTCTTGCAATTTGCTGGTAAAGGGAACAAACTCCTTTCTGGTAGGTTATGGACAAATGTACCTACTTAGGGGGAAGCAAAGTTTGATCTAAATTATTTTGTTTCATAAATAAGCATCAGTTTGGGGAAGTGGATTGATGAGTGCTATTCACATGTTTATTTTTACTTATTTGAGTATTCTCACTCTCTTGGGGAAACAACAGAAAAGTAATAGTAAGTAACAACAAAGCATCAGCATAAATGTTTACCCTCTTGGGCTATTAGTGCAAATACGCTGTTTGATATCCTGGAACCATAATACAAAGAGGAGTTTGTAATAATGAAGGGAAAAGTTATCTTTTTACGCTATGATTTCCATTCTGCAATAAAACTGCTTACCTCTGTAGACTTTAATTGTGTTTTTTAAAGAAAATCAATGATTCTTTTATTTCACTTACAGTGTCTCCGTTTGCTATGATAGCATTCCTGTCACTAGACCGTTCGCTACAAAATCTTCATTCTGTGTCTGTTTGCATTGGATTCACAAGAATATTTAGGATGGTAATTTGAATTTTTAATATGTTAGCCTAAGAAATCATCTTCTACATGATTTAAGTGTAAAGGTGACTTGGAAGAAATATTCCAGGTCACGAAAGCCGATATAGATAAGCAGATTTTTAAATGTATACCTAACATATGTTTATTTTAGGTCTGGCAGAATACAGAAAATGCTCTACTGGACATAGTGGTTGTGTCAATAGCGCAAATGTTGGTGTCTAATCCAGACCTCTGGTGGAACAGGAGCCTTGACACAGGAATCAGACTCTTGCTGGTAACTGTCATAATGTAAATTTAAGCTGATAGTTGTCACTAAAAGTCTTTGTTACCTTGCCCTCCCCTATTAGAGAATTTTAGAGTCCAGGACCCAGCAAATAGAGGATGAAAAGCTGTGTACTAATATATACGCTCCAATAACAGTCAATAATAATCACACTTCTTAAAATTGTTGTAGATAAGGCAGCTTTGGAAGTGCTGAATGTGATACTATAGAGTATAAAAATAAACGTGCTTGTTCTATGTATTTCATAGGTTGGTCTCCTCCGGGATCGGCTGCTTCAGTTTGTCTCAAAGCTGCAGTTTGCTGTAGCTATTCTGTTGACATCATGGACAGAGAAAAAACAACGTCGTAAATCTACCGCCACCTTAATCACGCTCAATGTCATTTTCTTCCCGATCCTGCTGACCTTCATTGCTGTCTCCGCTCTCCTTTCTTCTCCCTTGCTGCCGCTCTTCACGCTACCAATATTTTTGATTGGGTTTCCTAGACCTGTGCGAAGCTGGCCGGGACCTGTGGGCGCTACAGCGTGCGTTTGCTCCGACACGGTGTACTACCAGCAGCTGGTTCTCAGTCTGGCTGGTGCTCTGCAGTCTGCACTTGCAGCCGGTAGCCTAGGTAGGTATTCTGCTGACACTGCGAGGGAACGTAGCTAAATGTTTTAGGGAACGTGAGTTTGCTGGAGAATAGGAGAATCGTAGCATCTGATGTAAACCATGTGTCATGGTGGTAGGTTAAATCTGATATTCAGAGCTTGTTCAATTGAGGAAAAAGTGGTTACTGTTATCCTTCTCAGACGTCTCTACTTGTTACACTCTTGTAAGAAAATAATTCTGCTTTGTTGTCTTTAAAATAAGGAGAAACTAGTGATGAAACAGTATAAATCGTAATCTTTTTCTATTTTAATATTGTTGTCCCAGTGTGTATACGAATGAGCCAAATTTAGCACACAAAGATGAGAGAGTATTTATGACAGAGATGTGCAAGCCTGGATGCTGGAATAAAGCCAGCAAGAAAAGTAAAAGGCATTATGTACAAAATCTTATCACTGCATTCACACCCTAAAGAGCCAGTTGCTAACACATTTGCATATTCCATTACATGATCCTTTTAACATATAATGAGCAACGTTCATGGTTGTGTGTGTTTGTGTCTGTCTCTGCATCAGTCACGTTACTCATGGTTTGGAAGGTGACTTGGCTAATTTGGCAGTGTTAATTAGGTACGGTGAACATGGCCTGGATGTTTGTAAAATATAATACATGGTGTAGCCTAACTAGGAGTAAACAGTTGAGAACAGAACCAACTTAATGTCATATTAGGGTAGGGTTGTACCAGCGCTTGTGGTCGTAAAGCCTGTGAAAGACATCGTGAAGGGTATTTCACAGAATTAAATAAACAGAGGTGAAGAGTCTTTTTCCCAGCTGGAGACAGATTAACTGTTAAAATTGCAAGCTCATTTTCCTGAGAAATAAATAGTCTTTGTGTAACTTAAATAATCAAAACATCATTGCCTTTAGACAAGAGGCAAATATTTACGTAAGCCTCTTGGAAAATGGTTTGTGACTAGAAAAAAAAGTGCTAATATTTAAAGACAGTGGAAGGTTACCTTAATCGCACTTTCCCGGAGACCATATGCAAGGGCTTTACTAGGAAATGTTTGCTGCACTTCTAGTGCTGGTATAGAGAGAGGTATTAAAAGAATAAAAATAGGAAGCTTTTTTCCTCTAAGGAAGAGAGACACTTCAGTTTGCCTACTGCCTGTGTATGTTTTTTAGATATATTATAGATATATTACGTAATGTGTATTTGTATTTATATCTGTCTGATATACAGCTGTTATATCTATCTATACATATTACATTCCCACATAGCCATCGTGACTGTTATGGCATGTATGCCTCAGATTAAATAATTTAAAACACCGGTCTTGAGGGGGAAAAAAGACTCTTCTTTAATGGGAGTATCTGTGAATTAATGTCTTCAAGCAAGAAAAAATGTGGTGTTCTCAGATGAGTTCAAAATGAAGAGGTACAACTTTGTGTGTCTCTATTTTAATTTAAAACCATACTTTTTTCCTATGTAAAGGAGTTTTAGTAGCTTTAACAGCCAGCAAGAAAAGAATTAAAATCTTTGCAAAATGTTAGCAAGAAAATGCACTTCATTAGCTCAGCGGGATAGAAGAGCTTACTTAAATTTTAACTACAGCTTAATGGTTGGTTTCACTGATGTCATTGTACAATGTTCTAAAACTAAAATTCTCTGTGCAAGTGAGCGATCACTTGGATGTGAGTGGGAGCAGAAGCAGGTCACAAACTGGCAGCAAATGTTGTGCGCAAGAGCAGCACAATTGTACTGGAGAAGTTGACAGAAGGCTGTAACTTAAAAGAAATACAGTATAACCACTGGTCGCTAGGTCGCTCTTTTTATTGAAAAAGGTAGAAGAGAGGAAAAAGTACCCTTTTTTTTGGTTTCTTTTGGACAAGAGTGTCATATCATTTTTACAGTGCGAGCCAGATTGTGGGATTTTTGAGTACTAATGAATTTTATGCGTGACCCGAAGATGTTCAGGACTTCATTTTCCAACTCCAGTTTAATTTGCGTGGCTGAATTTTTGATGATATCAACCTTAAGGCATCAGATTTCTTACACACACACTTTAGGAAGACTTTAGGTGATTTCTACTGCATCTGCTGTTAGCGTTCAATGTGCACGATACCGATTCACACATCTTTAAAGATGAGCAGGTGCTCTTGAAAATGTAGATCTTTATATCTGCCTTTATTTATGTATCTATAAAATGGATGTGATACTATCACACTTGATCAGAATCATTTACATGCTGGATTTTGCATCCTATGGAATATATTCTAATCATTCTAGAATACAGACAAGTCAATTCAGGAACTGGTAGCGCAGGTAACAAATCCTATTGACTTAGATTTTTTTATTTCTCCCGTAAAAAATAAACTTCATATTCCACAGCAAATAGGGCCATTGAGATACTCGTGTACTAGATGATGATTCTTTAATGCATTCAGCAGTCATAAGAACTTTAGATATGCAGGTGACATTAGGGGTAACTGTGCACTTGGAAATTCAGCCAAAAATTACCTTTTATCATGAAAGCTGGGTCTACCAAGGAACTGAAGATGAGGTTGCTCAACCCTGGTCCCCTGTGAATGTTGTAGTCCTGCAGTTCTGTGAGGGTTTCCCAGTTTGTCACAGCTTTTTCAAAGATAGCGGAATGATTTCAAGATCTAGCTTTGCAGGTAGTTCCTTTAAGATTACAGGGTACTAGTTTGCCAGTTTTAACTGATTTTGATGGCGATACAGAAATATTTTTTAATTGCAGAGTTGAGCTCCTCAGTTGGCTTGTAGAAAATATTTTCATCAGTAGAATACCACAGTAATACCATAGTTTTTGTTGTTTGTTTGTTCGTTTTTCCTTGTCTAGGTCTCTTTCTCCCTGGCTCACATTACTTGTGCCGTTTTCAGGACAGACTGATGTGGATATTGGTGCTAGAAAAAGGCTTCACTTACTGTGGCGTTAACATTAAGGTAACTGCATGCTGAGGACTGACATAGTCATGTTTGGAAATCTTGCTGATACTTTGCTGTATAACATTTCAACAATGTAACTCATTTACCTGACCTTACAGTCAATTTTTGAAGATGAGCGTTACTGCTATATAGTCTTGCAATTGATATGCTTAGCAGATGTGAAAAGTTTATCATCTGTGTTGTGATACATCTTTAATAAGCTGGCTAATAAGATCATCTATATGAGACAAATCTTTATTTTATTCAAGACATTGATCTGTGTCTAATATCGTAGTGAGTGCTCTGCTATTACTATTACCTCAAGTTAGATTTGTAGGTTCAGTTGAGGAAATATTGACAGCGGCGCATGTCTTTGTTCAGAAAAAACATATTGCAAGAAAACAGCTTGCTAGTGTTTAAGGATATGTACTGGTGAAGAATAAAACCAAATTGTGTTCATTCATGCTCTAGGGCCTAGAATTGCAGGAAACCTCTTGTCATGCTGCTGAAGCTCACAGAGTTGATGAAATTTTTGAAATGGCCTTCGAACATCAGGAGCACACAAAGATTCTATCTCCTAATCGCCATTTTGGGCACATTTTGACTCCTTGTACGGTTCTACCTGTGCGGCTGTATTCCGATGCCAGAAATGTGTTATCTGGAATAATTGACTCTAATGAGAATTTAAAGCATCTGAAAGATGATTTCATTAAAGTGCTTGTATGGATGCTAGTCCAGTATTGTTATAAAAAATCAAAAACATGGGAAAGCCCAGGCAATGCTGACAACAAAAAAGGATCATTTCTAGAAAATCAGCATAGCGGTGCCATAGAAAGAGCCAGTCCTCTGAGGGAAGAAGATAGCTTTAGTGTCGATACAATTGAGGACTGGACTGATGACAGTGACGTTTCTGATCTTGAACCCAGTGGCAGAATGAAAGACAGAAAAGAACCCGGGCAGTTGGGAACTACACCAAAAGTACACCTGTCTATTCCAGGATTTGTAGAAGCACAGAGCCAAGACATCCCACAAGAAACATCACCAGAAGATAAATTATACAGAGCTGTTGCGCTGGGGCTTCCTGCTGTAGACAAAGGGAAACAGCAAGAAGTTTTACCTCAGGTTGCATTTAGTTGCTCTTACTCGGAGCTATTGAGCATCCCTGAAGAATGGAGAACAGCCCCAGTGCCCGCATCCAAAGTCAACGAAATGCGGCGGAGGTTTCCAGAAGAATGGTACCGCTTCGTTTTGAGTCAGCTGGACTTCTTTCATCTGAAAGAAAAGCCTTCTAATTTACTTGAAGACCTTCTGAAAGACAGAGCTTTGAAAGACTTGTACATCCACGGAGTGTTGTCATGTTGTTTTGGCCTGTTTGGGCTGGATAACACGGTGCCCGTCGCGAGCCACGTGTTCAGAGCGTACACCGGCGGGGTTCCGTGGTCTGTTGGTTTGGACTGGCTGACCAGCAAACCGGAGCTGTTCCAACTTGCACTGAAAGCGTTCAGGTAAAAGAAAAATATGCCCTCAGATTATAAAAATGGTATAAAAAGTCCTGTGCTTTGAAAGGAAGAGTAGTTACGTTAAAATCCTATCGTTTAAATAGATTTGTAACTTCTTCCTATTGAAATATTGTCTGTAACCCCAGGCAGTGAAGAGGCAGATTCCTTTTCCCTTCCCTGGAGCAGCTGCCTCCAACATCTATGTTAGGTGGGGGGAAAAAAGACCCATTTTCATTGTCTCCATAATCTTAAGTGAATTGTGATGGAGTTAGACATTTGACACTTTCCATTATCAGGCAACGGGAAGAGTGTTTGAGGTGAACAAAGATGTTTAAGCTGATGTGTTTTACATCTGGCTGAGCTAAAAGCATCCCCGGACTGACTGCAGTGACTCAGCTGACCAGCAAGAACTGACAAACTTTCTGCTGCTTGAGAACATTTGATGGTGCTTTCCTGCCTTGTGTAGCTTGCAGAGGCTTTTTTTCCTCCCATCTTGTGCTGCACTACTTACTGTACGGCTTTTGTACCTTTCAGATACACTTTTAAACTTATGGTTGACAAAGCAAGCCTGGGCCCAGTCGAGAACTTCAAAGAGCTGGTGAACTGTCTGGAAGAATATGAGAACGATTGGTACATTGGGCTGGTATCGGATCTGGAGTGGCGGCAAGCGGTTCTTCAGGAAAAGCCCTACCTTTTTGCACTGGGGCATGACCCAAACATGGTAAGTAGAAAAACTACTAGTAAGTAAGATCCTTTCCTTTCCACTGCCTTTTTCTTTTTTTTTTCCTGCTTTTTAATTGTTTTCCAAAACACAAAAGCTGTGTAACCAAAGTTTGTTCATACTAGACAGGAGCTGACACCACTGTTGCCAAAAGTCACATCACATTGTTCTTCAGATGCACCAATATTTCTTGATTATCCTCACAGATGGAAGAATTGAGGAGACCAGTTGCCATTTTAAATGGAATGATATTGATAGTATGCAGTCCCAAAGCTTCAATAGTGCGTTGTAACTAAAGTGCTTGTGTATCTGCTCAGAGAACATATTGAACGTTTTGATATGTTTGTCCTTAAAGGGAATTTACACTGGGCGAGTCCTCACGCTTCAGGAATTGTTAGTGCAAGTGGGAAAACTCAATGACGAAGCTGTCCGAGGTCAGTGGGCAAATCTGTCCTGGGAGCTGCTGTACGCTACAAACGACGACGAAGAACGCTACAGCATCCAGGCGCACCCCGTCCTGCTGAGAAACCTGACGGTGCAAGCTGCCGACCCGCCTCTCGGCTACCCCATTTATTCATCTGAACTCCTGCATCTGCCTTTGTTTTAGAATGCGGTAGCACGTTTTTTAAAATTATTATTTTGTATTTTCCATCTGCACGTGGGGAATCAAAAGCTCCTGCTGCGTTTCTACACTACAAATAAGATTTTACTCCCAAAGTGGCGTTGGATGGCAGTGCCGAGCCAGCGGCCACAGTTCGCAGGTAAATGGTGCTAAGCCAGAACCTTCAGCGGGCGGGAAGTTCCGAACTGTTTTCTTGCTGCTGGAACATGAGACACCGTTGCCTGTGCGGCTGATGAGCCAGGAGATGCTGAAATTCTCTTCTCCAGTTTAGAGAAGAGCAGCATAACTCTGACCATTAACTATTTTTGGTGCATTCTCATTTTTTTTTTATGTATATGATTTTTTTTCTTGTTAATAGTTGGACAGGTGACTTGCACTGACAGGTTACAGCTCACTGTAGTACCGTCAACCGCGGGGTTGGTAACCAAAGTGTACAGATGACTATTTATATGATTGGTTTTTTTAATTCTGGCCATTTTATATTGGACCAAGTTCAGTTTTTAGCATTTGTGATAATATACGACTTTAGCTGATCTTCCTTCATTGTAGTGAGTTATCAGCTATGCTTTATCAAAGCTGTAAGGGATGATTTTTACCAGAGTACTTGTTTTGAGGGCAAAGAATTTCTACAAAACATTGTGCATTCTGACACATTAACAACCTGTGTGACCCACAGATGAAAGTGAACAGGTGTAATTAGCGGAGAGAAGGAATTTAAGTCCAAATGGATTAATTTTAGTCCTTTCTTCCAATATCCAGATATTTTTAATATATATATACACACACATATGTTGTCATTTGCAACCTATGTCCACATCACTAACCAGTCTTCCACAAATATAGTGAGAGCTTAATGACTGGGGGCAGGAGCAGAAATCCACCTGTCTGTGCCACAATTAATAGGGTTAGAACAGAATTTGACAATTGGTTTGTTACAGTGTTACAGGTCTCCTTGAAAACAGGTCTAGGTCATCGCTCTAGTGGCTTGTTCATCCTGTTCATTACCACCGGTCGTTAGCACGTAAATGCCTTTTCTCTGTAGATCAGTAGCGATGGTGTTGTCGCTGCTGCAGATGCCAAGTGGGGTGTAGGGAATTGTCCTCCTTTAACCTATAGGATCAGTTTAAAACAGATCTGCTCCATAACTGAATCCATGCTGGTTTAGAACACCCAGAGTTGTATAATTTGGAGCATGTTTATTACTTTTACTCCTCACAGCCTTTTTTTTTGATCGGTGACCATGAATGATTTTAAAAAAATACACAAACTATGTAGCAGAATTCAGAAGCGGTAAGGAAATACCTGTAAAACTCCACGGTATGTAACGTAACGTAATTCACACAGGACATTGATGGAAGCAGCTTTTAGATGGTGGTTGGTAGCTGCGCGGGAGCATAAATAACAAAGTGCTGATAACCTAAAGTCACTTTGCTTGGCCGTGAACTGTAGCTGGAAATACAGAATTGTGGAAAATTATCTGGACGGGCCTTTTAGAGAACACCTGTGTCTCAAAAGGAACTACTGGCAAATGTTTATTCTGATTTAGAACTTTAATTACCCGGAGTATCACCAACTCATTGAGTAGTTCACTCCAGTTCTTTGCTGTCCTTGCAGCAGCTGGAAAGTTTGGGGTTTTTTCTTAAATCTAATTAAAGCTCCCTGCCTCATTGTAAACCTCTTACTCCTTGTCTTCTGTACGGTCACAGAAAATTTACCTTTTTATTTTTTTTCAGCAACATTCTATTTGAAGGTGGCTGTCATTTCTGCCCTCGTTCTGTCTTCTGCAAACTGAATAAACTAGTTGAGGAAAAAAATGAAGAGAGCTGTGATCCTTTTCTGCTGCTTTCCCCTGGTTCCCTCCGTGTGGTACCCAGCCTGCTGGAGAACCGGCCCAGGTGTTGAGCAGAGATCCGCATCGGTACCAGATGGAGGAGCAGAATCAGTGATGGGCAGAATTCCTGTTTGTGCTCAGGAATGTGGAGCTGGAACATCCTGTCCCCTCTGTCGCAGACAGCGACTCCTACAGCCCTTTAGTCATTAATATACTCGGCTGGTTCGCACGTTCCAGTATGTTTTGCAACAGTATGACCTCCCACTCACGTTATGATTTTTCTGCAACCCTGTTTAGATTTGTTTCTTGGCAGAACCACGAGTTGCAGCCTCTTGTTCCATATCGCAAATTTGTGCAGCTGAGTGCCCCTGTGAAGTGTGGTGTTTTGTTCGTGTGCTCTTGAACTTGTGTCCTGTTTCTTTGGGACCATTTATCAAGAATTTAGGGCACCTTCAAGCCTGGTCTTGTCTGCAGCTCTTGTAAACATCTATGTTGCTGTTCGGTTCAACATTAGTACTGGACTAAATATCCAGGACTGAGCTGATGACGGGTTCCCCAAAGTTTTCCTGTGTGACTGCTGCTAGCTGTTGTGTTTTCTGACCCGCTGTGTGCATCAGCTTTCCTGTAATTCTTATCAATACCTGTTTGCTTCACAGACTGCGATGTTTGTTACACAAAGGTAAGTGTAAGACACCTTCAGGTTTCGGAGAACCTTTATTCAATAAGAACAGTTTAAAAGTATTTTTCTAACAAACGCTCAGTGCTTCCTAGAGGATTTTCACCCCTTTTGAGCGTTAACAAAAACATTCAGTCCTGCAGCCTGCGTCTGCCCCACTCACGTACCATAGAGCAACAGCAATCAGTTTAATGGAACAAAGTGTCAGGGAAGTTTTCAAATGGCGAATGCTTTGTCCCTTTTGGAAAGAGTCTGATTCTTGCTCAAGCATCCTGTGAGCACCAGCTGTTGTATTAAGCGTTGCTGCTTTTTTGTCATGCAGCCTCTCTGCTGCCTCTTTGGCACATCACAAGCCCCAGGACAGGAACTGGTGTGTTAGCGAGTGAAACAAACCTTCTCCCAGCACGAGATGACACTTGTCACTTCATCAGTCTTTTTTCCAGATAGTAGTTTTTCACTTTGTTAAATATCACGTTAAAAACACCACTCTTGGGTTATTCTTTGCTATGGTTGGAAAGTTTCAATAATGGGTTGTTACTCTTTTATTATCACTCTAAGATATAAGAGGCAAGAATTTTTCTTACGTGGATGGTCTGGGGTATATCCAAACATTACTGAGGACTCTGTCAACAGCAGGAAGGTCACCAGGCGTCTAAGTACAGACACGTAACCACTGCAGAGGTACTTTCCAACTAATGGTTGAATTGGGTGTCAATAGGATGATAAATGTTTTTAAAAAAACACAATTGGTTCCTCAGGGCTGTTACCGTCCACAAGCATCCATACTGTTGAGATTGGTTTTGTGTGGAAATGCGTGTTTCTGAGCGAGCTCCCAGCATCTGTTTTGTGCCTAAATTGCCTGTAAGGTGCTGTCTGCCCTAACTCAGCTCTGAGGCGAGCGCTGGGGTCCGGGCTGTCAGCAATCTGCTGTGAAAGGGACTGCTCCTTAATGCTGTGCCCTCTTGTAGCTCCAGGCTGTTCTGCTCCAGGAACCTCCCCTACTCCTCTCTCCCTGCTGCTCTATAGATGTAACACGTGCCAGGCTCAGAGCAAGGCTGAGCAGTGCAGGGGTTACAATGCTACTACCATCTGTTGTGCCAGAAAGTCAGGGATTTAGCCCTAAATACACCTGATGATGATACGCATTTTCCTCTCAGTCCACCTGTGCAGCAAGGATGAAATATAATCTCCTTTTCCCAAAGGAACACTTCACACACACACTACACATCCTTACCTTTTATATCACAAGCTTCTATTTGTGGGTTTATTTTGCTCAAGGTCCTTTAGGAATCAAAGTGAGGGAAACATGATGCTGTGGGTAGATAATTTTTAGCCTCCTCACCAAGTATTTGCCCATGTCAGCAGTAGAAAAGCAAAATAATGCTGCCTGGCCTCTTCTGTCTATTCTTGTAAGTGTAAAAATTCAGCCTGTGGAGTTTGACATGAAACAGGTATGTGTAGGAAGAGATTTTTATTTAGCCACGTGTGTATACAGCTTGATAGATCGGTCAAGTTACATGGTGACACAGGTACAACAGATAAAAAAAAAGCTTTTGTTTGCAGCCACGCAATGTGAAAAAAGTTTCTCAGCCTTAGGACAAGAACAGCAGGACTTTGTACATACTCATCCTTACTTCTTCTTTCTTGAGTAAGAGACATCAGCATCCTGGAGCGAGAGTACATGAAATCAGTATTTCCCCACCCTGCTTTCTACCGTATTTAAGTCCATCACTTAACGCTGCTCGAACCAGCTTGTGCCAGCAGAGTGTTAGAGCGTGGAAGTAGGAAGTTTTTAAGCTGCATGTGCCACCCTTATTTTTGCATTTCCTGCTTTCGGAGTACTTTTAACATTTTTTTGTACCAAGTTCAACAAAAACTCAGTAAGAATAAATACGATTTACCAAGCAGAAGTGGAAGAACAGCACCGTGCATATCTGTCTTCAGGGATGTGAACGTAAGAGCCCTGACAGACAGCAGTGCTGCTTCACGTACGGATTAGTGCCTGATATCAAAACCATACACAACGAGGGGAGATGTTTTACAACAGTCTTAATTCCGAGCTGCATTGAATAATCTACGCTAGTGACTTTGAGCTCAGCTCTGCGTTATCGCCAAGTGCTGAAGTTGAAGCCCGGGTGACAAAGATCAGAGCAAGACCTTTGGCAGTAATTCTAGACCGACAGGTATGCAGTGACCGAGTCTGGCCGGGCATCAGCTGCCAGGGACGTGAGGAGGGAAAAAGGAAACTGATCCAACAGGCAATCCTACCATTCCCGTGGCTAAAGAGCCTGTCAGCAGAGTGGGAAAAAAGCAAGGATGCAGCGAGAGGAATAACCTAATAACCTTACCACCCCGCTCTTGAAGTTCTCTATCCTCTTCTTGCCCATTCTGTTCATCAGCCACCAAGCCCAGGTGGGCGCGTACTGCCAGAGGTAGCACACGGCCAGGTACGGGTTGTCGCTGATCCAGGCCTCCTTCAGGTCGTTGGCTACGCTCACCAGGGTGAGCCGGACGCAGCGGGTGGTCGGCATCTTGTGGGACTGGTCGCCTGCGCTCTCTATGGACTGGAGGGGAGGGAGAGCGAGGTGGGATTAGAACTGGACTTCTCTTTGTGGGAGAGAAAGTCCACAGCTCCTCCCGGCTTCTCCACTGGGCACACGTGGAATAACCAGCCAGGACACCAGAGATCGGGGCTGGGGAACCCCTCCCTCGCTGTGCTAATCCTGCTTTTCAGTGTGGGAATGCTTAGGATCTCACTTTAGCACCCATGCTTAAATAAAACACACTTATAATTAATACCGTGATTGACGAGTCAAAGAAGATTTTTTTTTTTTAATGTATCTCCAAATTCTGTCCCGCTCCATCATGACCTCTATCATGAACCAGATCTATCACGTCACCCCTTTAAAGGGCACTGAGAAATGGGCACTTTCCTGCTCTCAGCTGCCTACCCCATTATAAGCTACAAGTTACTCAGTAACCAAGTTAGTAGGTGAGGCCACCTTCCCCATTAATTTCAATATCCCTGCCAGCTCTGCTTTGTGGGCAGCTATCGGAAACAAGAGCAAAGGGCTTCGTCAGGGGTGGGGGGGTCTCATCTGACACCCAGTCCACACGTATCGCGTGGTGAACAAAGGCCAGAGCCCTGGGAACCCATCTGCATTCACTCCAGCAGGAACAGACTGCTCTACCCATCTCATTCCCACAGCAAAAGCAATTCTGCTCTAGGTTCAGTCATCCTCCTGGGTCTTTTGCCATGCTGAAATCTGAAGAATTTGTTTTGCAAGCTTTCCGGATTGCTCAAAAAGTACATCTTTCAGGGAAGTATGAAGTTTTGCAAGCCAAAAATCCTTTTAGAACCCGATTCAACAATGCGAGATATATCCCTCCCTCCCCGCCCCGCACTGGTGGGTTATCCTGCGCTTCAAACTGATTGAGTTTAGGACAGATTACATTTTGATGTATCATAGCAGCAATCTCTGCCAGCAGCTTCGTTAGACAGCCTTTATTAAGAGCAACTGTGCAGCTGGAAGGTTTTGCTGTTTCTCCCCGAACAATCACTAACAGGAAAAGAATGTGCGCCTCACACCAGCTGACGGCAGCGGCCGTGCCAGCAGCAGCGTCAGCCCAACGGGACATCGTGACTGCGGCCAACACAAAGGTACCTGTGCAGAAAGGACGTGACTCTGCACGCAGAGCTGCCTCCAGAAAATCCCGGCCTTTCCCCTAAAACTGCAGCTGTAAAGTAAACTTTACTAGACTTGCATTCTATGTGTTGGAAGAGAGAAGTCACAGCAACTCTCAAACTTCATTTTCACTTGGTATGGACTTGATACCACAACAAATTGCAAGACTATAAGTGGTTCTGCACCAATCAAAGCGTTTCTTAGTAAGAAGATGAGGTTGGTGTTTGCTAGGAGGGGAAAAATAAAAGAAATCCACAAGAGGATCACAGAGTGTGCAGCAACAGCTGGATTTATGGCAACGGAACTGAGTCCTTACCTTTGAGAGATTCTCCGTGAAGACATTTTGTATAATGTTAGACTGCACAGGCCCTGGGCATATGTTGATAATACTTATCTCAGGGTAGTCGGTCAGCTCAGTCCGAAGGGAGTTAAAAAAACCCTGGAAGAAAAGATTATAATGTAATCTTCTTTTGCCATGTTTCTGCATGTGGCGAGGTTTAGCTGACTGCATATTTTCTCACTAATTCTACGCTGCAAAGGTAACAGTATTCCACTAAGACCGATTCCTACTACTTCCTGTGACTTTTCACATTCAATGGTTAATTTAAAATTGTACCTGCAATTATAGACATTGACATATAAACCAGGGAGGCACCTATTCTTGATTTTTCAACGACACAATAATGTCACTAAACCACAGCCAGGTCCTGCTGTCCCTGTACTGAGGACAAGCCTCAATGTTTTACCATCAATTAAAACTGTAATATCGTGGAAATTACTTTTTGCAGGTGAATTGCTCTTTGTGGTGAGATTAAAGATTTCAATTTGTTACTCTTCAGTAAGTGGTACTGGTTATATTTAAGAGAGGGAAGAAAACTTTTCAGCCTATCAAGTCAAAGGTGCACCCTGATATTTCAGGGGGTAACTCCGCACCACTGAATTCACCGCAGAGTTTGAAATTTGCATCCATATACACATAAATGTCATTTCAGTTTAGGAATATGCACATGTATCTAAGTTTAAGTACAATTACAAAAGCTGCAAGTATTTCATGTCTTTAAGCTAACAGGATACAAGTTTTCTTAATCTCTCTGGCAATTCACATTTAGACAACTATTATGGGCAACATGACCAATTCAGGAAGGTCTTCCTACCGAAGTTGCTGGCCAAGCACTACGGAACTATGATTTAGCAAACACTGCATCGTGTCTTATCTTTGACCTGGTTAATAAGTTCCCTGTATTTATTCCAACACATAATTTTGTGTCACGACAGAGTGAGCACAAGGTGATAAAGCTTCTCCCACGGTAGCAGAAATGTATGATTTGTAGTCCCATCCAGCTCAGGCGGAGGGCCAGGTGACCCAGGGCTCTGAACTACATTGCAACACAGGGTTAAAATCAGCCCGATGTGCTGGGCAATGAGTTGCACACAGGTGCGCACCAATAATAATTTCCCAATTGCTGGTGACTAATTCTAGCTTATAGATTGCATACGGGCTTCGCAGCCAAGTCCTGTAGAAACCCTGACCAAGTATTGCAAGTTATAAGTATCTGCAGGCCGCATATCTCACATCAGATCTTCACAGCGTGTTATCAAAGCCTGGAGATGTGTAATGTCTAGAGGACTAAGTTCTAACATTAGAGATGCTCCTGTGCCCAAAGTCTGCTTTGGGACACATGGGAAAGCAGCTCAGATCTGCCAGCCGCCCAGTAGTTTAGGATTAAAAGCCCAGGCCCTCCCTTAGATCATCTCCTGCCCTGAGTGTTTCCACTAAGCCCAGACTAACACCAGCTCCAACACAGGGTGTGTACATCAGGAACAGCTTTAAGCCACGTCCGGGCCACCTTAGTGACCAAATCCTGTAAGATGCTGAAGAGGTAAAGCTTGAGTGACTTCTACTATGACAGAAACATTTCAAATGTTCAGAGACTGAACAAAGAGAGTAGCGGTTGCTGCTCAGTGCAGCCCAAGGCTTGCGAGACGTGTTCCTGGTTCAGGAACACAATGAAGGCCACCAGTTCTGATCCATTCCACATGACACCAATTATACGAGTTACAACCAGATGAATGCCACATGATCTCCATGAGCATCATCACACTCGGAGAGAAAGTGCAGCCAGATGCAGATGCCACTGGATTTGACTCATGCTCTTACAGCACTCTCAGAACGGAAATAAAGAGTAATTTCATCAGTGGAGTGTTGGTATGAAGAATTCCAGTTGGTATGAATCAAAGTGTGATTGTGTCAAGAACAAATTCTAATTCTTAGCAGAATTCCTTCCTTCCTCCTCCAACTGCCATTTAGAAGAAATTTTTAAAAGAGAACAAAAGGACTTTTTCTCAGCTGTGGTAGATGCAAATGTGTTAATTTACAAAAACAAACAAAAACCAAAAACAAAACAAACAAAAAACCCCACCAAAATATAATAGATGAACTTGTGTTAGACAGGCTCATATATTTAATGACTGATGGCCGAAATGCAATCTTCACTTCAAGATCTTAGAATACAAGTTGGTACGTGCTGGGAAGACACAACAGGAATAGCATCACTTTGTGCTTTGTCTTATTGCTCCCTTACCCTCTTCTCTGGCCATTTCTTCTTGTTCACAGTCAGAGCTGGGCTACTGGGCTACCTGGCAAGGCCTCCCATTCCTGCACAGCTGCTTTACCTCAGCTGTACTGGGGAAGGTTGATATTTCATATAAAATGGTTCTGGGGGGGTTCATGCCACATTGAGCCGTAACTGCAGACTGACAAGAGACTCTCAGACCGAGTCTTTTCAAAATCCATACCGCAAATCCCATGTTTTAACACCTGCGATTTGTATTTGCAGAACTACTGTGAAAGAAACAAGAACGGAGGTTTGGAGTCTGGCCTGGTTATTGAGCAGAAATAGAAGCCAACAAAGATATAAGCAGTTCAATTAGCTGATTTTTAATTAATCCAGAAATTTTGGTAAACTATCATCTCTTTGAAGCTTTTCCCATGTTCTCAACATGGGATTCAGAGTTCTACGATTTTTTAAAGTAACACCTGAATTCCTTGTGCTCTGCAACTAATTAGCCGTACTTAAGCCAATCATACCACACCTAAAGATAATTCAACTGAAAGAAAACTTAATAAATAAAGCAGCATAAAGGGAGTTCATGCTTCTGCTCATTGCATTCTTCCAATTTAAATCTACTAGACTTAAAGCAAAAGCTGGCCTCTAACGGGCAATTCCATCGCTGCCACTCAGATGAGGAGCAGCAGAATCACAAAATCACAGAATGTCGGGGATTGGAAGGGGCCTCAAAAGCTCATCCAGTGCAATCCCCCTGCCGGAGCAGGAACACCCAGCTGAGGTTCCACAGGAAGGTGTCCAGGCGGGTTTGAATGTCTGCAGAGAAGGAGACTCCACAACCTCCCTGGGCAGCCTGGGCCAGGCTCTGCCACCCTCACTGAGAAGAAGTTTCTTCTCAAATTTAAGTGTTCCAGTTTGTACCCACTGCCCCTTGTCCTGTCATTGGTTGTCACCAAGAAGAGCCTGGCTCCATCCTCCTGACACTCACCCTTTATCTATCTGTAAACATTAATGAGGTCACCCCTCAGTCTCCTCTTCTCCAGCTCCAGAGCCCCAGCTCCCTCAGCCTTTCCTCATAAGGGAGATGCTCCACTCCCTTCAGCATCTTTGTTGCCCTGTCACTAATTGGAAACTTTTCATTAGCAGAGACCTGGGGCTGCCTTCTACATCTTCAGTCTTTCAAGCGTCTAGTCGCTTTGCAGTGTCGGCCACTTGTTATATTTTTGTTGTTGTTAATCAAATTGGTAAAAAGATACTGATCCAATAGCTTAAGCAAAGTTATTTACCCTGTTTATGTGCTTAAATCCAGCAGGGAGTAAGCAGGTGCCAGTTTTTTAAAGCAGCACTGAGCACAGCTGAAGTTTATTTTGCTGAGATCAAAATGTACATTAGCAGGAAGTCAAACAGTGCTGAAAGGCAAATATGTCTAAACAAATTTACTAGTTAAACAAATGATTCCTCAATGACACAGCCAGTCTTTTTTCCTTGGATACTTTTTAAGCTCTTGTTTTTCTACACAAGCGAGACTACTTTCAAAAACTCTTTCCAAACAAAATTAAAGTGGTTTGCAGAAGACAACTTCTTAAGACACTTGGAGCTGCAGGTTCGTCACATCACAGCGAGATTCAGAACCATTGGGAAGATCCGTTCAGACATTCCCAGCACAAGCAGGAATTCTCATTTCTCTGAGGAATCTGCTTTACCCCTCACTGTTCTCACTTTGCTGTCCTAAAGAGTCTTAAAACTCTCCCCAGTGACTTTTCCTCCCTAACTGAATTAAGATGAGAACACCAGGACTTCTATATGAAACACAATGATCCTCTGATTTAGGTATTCCATCTGAAAGTCTTGTGCTTCACATGGCAGTTTAACCACGCAGTGGTTAGGCCCAAATAAAATGGCATTTGAATTTTAGTCAGGAAGAAAAATCTACACCGGGAGCTGAGATATTTTGCATTTCAGAGGAAATTAATTCTAAATGACTTTGAACACCTGAGGGAGTTACACGTGCTGTGTGCAATTCAGGTGTGACTTGAGTTCTTCTGCACAGACTGAAGTCCTCTGGTGCAGCGCTGATGCTGGTTTCCTACACAACAAGACTTAATTAATTTCAGAAATGTAACGTACCTGCAGAGCGTGCTTGCTGGCACAGTACCCAGTGGCAAGAGGCGCTCCCATGATCCCCATGACACTGCTCACAGTGACAATCTTTCCTTTTTTCCTTTGGATCATGTGATTCAGGACATGTTTTGTTAACGAGATTGTCCCCAGGTAGTTGAGTTCTATTATGGCGCTGTAGACGTCCAGGTTCGTATCCACAAACAAGGAGCGTTGGGAGCGTCCACCATTGTTGATCAAAACATCAATCTCAGGAAAGAGACAACGATATATTAATATAACACATTTCCTTCAATACTTGTGCTTCCTCAGTTAATTTTTAAGTGACTATTCTCTCCAGTGTCTTCTCTGCCACACACCAGTGAGGTTTATCAGCTGCTGACCAAGTTCCAGCAGTTGCTCTCCCCCTTAGACGTTCCCTTTCCTAATTTCGAGCTGAGTCAACAGAACAGGAACACAGTGTTTGATGCCAAACAAGGTTAACTCCTAGGACAAGAACACCGTCAGCTGGGAAGCTGTTTTCCACACAATGTTTTTCTAACGCTGCTGTGCTGTAGCAAATCGCGCTTGAACACCCCGGTCCTGCAAGGTGACCTCTGAGAAACACATTTTGTGCAAGACCAGAAGCCAGCTAAAGGAACAGAAGAAACAAATCTGGTACCAATAATCAAAATATCAGTGGACTAAAGGCCTAGCTTGAAGTTTTGCACGTTGTGCTTAATATTGATTAGACCTGACTGCTATTGTCTTAACTCCACGCTCTGGATTAGTAATCAAGAAAATTACGCACCAAACAAGGGAAACAACTGTGCCCCATGTCCAGTTTTGTTCCACATGGTTCTGAACACAAATTACACACATTGCTGAAACTACAAAGAGGTTCTGACTTTCACACACAATTTTTAGGCCTAAATATATAGCTGAGGATTGCTCCAGTTGGTCAGGAAATTCAGTGACATCAAGCAAGGGATTTTTTAGTTCTTGGTAATAAGAAGTGGTTATTTGTTCATTGCTGCACCTTTGCAAAGCCTCAAAAGGGATGAAAATTCAGGTTCTTTTTGGCAGATTTAATACTGAAACTTAAGAAAAATGCAGACACTGGTGAATTTACCACACAACAGAACAAAAGTGAAATACGAACATAAACAGAGGTATAGGAGATAGAGAAGAAAAAGAAGTTTAATGCCAGAAGCACACCTTACCTTGCCAAAATGCTTAAGAACACTGTTGGTTGCAGCTTCATGGGAGCTTCTATCAGTCAAGTCAAGACGCAGAACAAGGATATCTTTTTCACTCAAGCTGCTTATCTCTAAAAACAACCATAAAGTGAATGGGAACCAATTAGATTGCTAACATAACAACTGTGGGAAATGTAATACGCTTTCAAACACCACACTGTCACTAGAAAGACACCAAGAAGCCATGACATTAAGTTGGAAATAAAATGCTTGCTTTTTTTTTCCATGTTGAACTCCACACAGAATCCATTTTTAATCTGCTTCTACCAAGTCTTTCTTTCCTTGTCATTATGTTTTTGCTTGTAAAAAGCTTGACTTTATTAACAGGCTTGTGTAGCACCAATACAGACAATTTCAGTTCCCCAGATAAATGGCCATGGTTGGGAGTAACATGTAACAGGACTGTCTGAAACTGGAATCTTTCATGGAGCCATTCAGCAGCACAGCCTGTTGGCAGCCTTGACGCTTTGCTCATGTGTTAACTGCATGTTTATTCCTCACAACAGGACAATTTAGACCCAAAGCACAACATATATCCATGAGTAGCTATTAGGCATAGTTTAGAGAAGCTAAATTATGGGAGCGTTATTGGAGGAGGTAGAATGAGGTTTCTGTTCAACTGACAGCTTTTAAAATATCCATCTCCTGAAATAAAAGTCACCTGTCATCAAGTTCAAGCCTTCATGTTGAGCGTCTCTACCGCTGTCTCTTCAGAACAGCTGACCTTTTCCATAAAAAGTATTTCTTGAGCAGTGATTTGTTACCCTGGGGTTCTGGGGCAGATGACTCACAAAAGTAAAACCTTCAATGTCAATATTTTCAGGGTTTTTAAACTACATATAACATGATTTTCCAACTTTATTTTAGATTGATAGTGCTATTTTTGTTTCTAAACTGATTCCTACCCACAACTAAGTGTATTTGTTTCCCTTTAACAAGCTGCACTCTTTAGAGGGGCTCTGATTATTTTAATTACTGCTTCTTGCATATACAGGTAAGGTTGAACTTTGCAGTGACGTACAAATAAAGATGTTGCTGAAATCCTTAAGATGCTGCTGTTCAAAGGTCACTATTATCTAGGCTACTGGTTGTAGTAAACCCATCTACCTGGTTTAAGGCTACCAGTATTCCCATTTATTGCTCCCTCCAACCCCTCCATGTGCATTTTCCTCCCCATTTCTTCCAGAAATGCAGCAGTAGAACCCATGGAGTTCAAATGACTCTCAGAGACACACCTCTGCCTCATGCTCCCTCATGCCAGTTTTGCCTGATGGGACGAGGATGTTTCTGCTGTGGATTAACAAGACCGCACGGTCAGCCCAGCCAAGAAAGCTGCACAGGAGGGAAAGACAAAAGCAGAGGAAGAGACACAGGCTGCCGACAAGGAAGGAAGTGCTCTTTTTTATGATAAACTAAGAAACTTCTGACTTCAGGAAACATCAAATCAGAGGCCTAGTTTTCTTGTGGAGCAATCTAGGCCAGCCTGACTTCCACTTCCCAAAGCACTCAAACCACACATCTCCATCAGCTTCCTTACCTCTTTTCGAGGGTGAGGAACCCTCGGTCTAGTCCCTCAGACAGATTTACAAGCTTTCAAGTATTCTTGTGACTCTTTTTCTAAACTTCTTCTACCGTCCACTCATCCCCTTGTTTTTCTGTGCACAGTGTTGAAAGCATTTATATGTCTCAATTTATACAGCGTCAGAATCACGTTCTCCATTCCTCTTGCCAATAACCCCTAACACTCCACTGCCTTTTTTGCCTGCTACCAAACATGGTTTTAAGGGAACAATTATGATAACCCAGAAAAACACTCGCTCCCAAGTGGCAGACCTTAGAGTTCATTGTTTTACACAAACGCAAACATATATTAGTTAAGATCCTTTGGCAAAGTGTCTCCAGCTGCAAAGTGAATTGCACATGGCCACCAGCTTTCGGATGCAACGTATCTGGAACTGAGCGCGCTAAGCTCAGCCTACCAGGAACAAAGGCCACGTCACACAGCTGTGTGTGGTTTTTGGGGGTCTCTTAAAGTCTCCAGACATAGCGGCTTTACACTACATGGGATCAAACTGCCCAACCACCAAGCAGCAAGTCTTCTGACTGACATTTTTCTTATCAAACGATCATAGGCTGCCTCCTCCCCTTTGATGGTTCATTAAGTTCCAGCTACTTTTTAACAAAAACATGGTTATGATCACTCAAAGCCAAATCGTTTTGTGAAAGATGGCTGCATAAGTAACGCTCGCTTAAAATAATATTTTGTTATGACATCAAGTAACTGCCTTCCCCTGGGATCCCGTAGAGGATTTCAGATCAACAACTGTTTTCAATACATGTTAATCCAAGATAGCAGTTCCCTGTAATACAATAAATGCTATTACTCAGCACAGACCCTTAATTTCCCAGATCTTCAGCACCTCCTTTATCTTTTATTTCTGTCCGGTATAATGCCCTTCAACAGAACATGAGCTTTTAGCAGAGGCTGAACAACATGATCTCCTGAGGTCCACTCCAACCTCAATTACTGTATAATTCTATAATGTATAGATTACCTGTCATTCATCTGACCTACCTATATTTAAATCATAGTTGAGCTTTGTCAAACCAAGAAACACACCCACGATCTACTTGGTTTCTTTCTTTGTTTGGCTTGGTTTTTGTTTTTTTTCAGGGTTTTTGAGAGAAAACAGCCTCCAAAACGACTGGCGAAATTCACCTCATATTGCAGAGACAGGTTGGGGGAAACACAGAAGCCATTTGCAGGAACCATGTAAGTTATGCAAGTTGTTTTCTCTCCCTCCTGCAGAGAAGTGTTGAGCTGGCATATGCAGGACTCGACAGGCATTACCACAGCTTTTATGGTTTTTTACTTTCCTTCTCTCTCTCCTTCAGCTTTTAAGCGGTGTAGAATGCATAATGACGCATTATAGGGTGTTGTCTCTGAGTTTTGAACAAGATAAATGTGCTTGCTTCTGATATTAATAAGAAAGTTATGTAGTCAAGTTGCTGCTGTGTATGGCATCTACAGCTGGCACATTAAAGCCTATTAGCTCCAATTATGCCATATAATTCAGCCAAATTCAAGTTGATGTTACATGTTGCAGCTCAACCTTAATCCATCCCACGCTACTCAGACCTTACAGAATACTCTTGAGCTCAATTGCAAAAACAAAACATGCAGGAGGTGGGAGCACAGACAAGATACCTGAGAAGCAAATGGACCCACTGCCCAAGCATGCAGAGATGGAATCAGGATGATCAAAGCTCAGATGAAGTTGAAAATGGTGAGGAATGTAAAAGGCAACAAGGGCTTCACAGGTACAGCACTAACAAACAAAAGACCAGAGTGAGCTCACTGCTGAACAGGAATGGAGATGAGGGATGAAGAGCACAGGAAAACATGAGGTACTCATTGCCTTCTTTGCCTCAAGTCTTCAGTGGCAAGATCTCCGCTCAGGTCTCCCACACTCCTGAGGCTAGACTCTGGCGGGAAGAAATACTACCAACGTCAGAGAAAGACCAAGGTAAGGACAAACTGCACATATAATGGAGCAATATATACATCCAGGACTTACAAAAGCTGACCGGTGTCACTCCTCTTTGGAAGGTACTTGGTAACTGGAGTAACTCCCCAGTGACAGCAGAAAAACAAATGTCACACAGCCTAACCTCAGTCCTTGGGAAAACTATGTGGCAATTTCCCCTGGAAGCAAATTCCAAGTATATGAAGGACAAGAAGGCGACTGTGAAAAGACAGCATAGATTCAGCATGGACATATACTGCCTGACCAACTCAATTGCTTTTGTGATGACTGTCTGTGGGGACAAGGGGGGAGCAGTGGATGTTGTTCAGCTTGACCATGTAGCTTGCCATGTTGTTTTCCATAGCATACTTGAAGCTATAGCGGGGAAATATGAGGGGTCTAGATGAGTGGATTACAATGCAAGTGAAAAACAGGCTGGATCACCAGGCCTGACAAGTAGCAACCAACCATTCAAAGCCTAACTGGTGACCAGCTATAACTGGTATCCATCCATGATAAATATCTTTTAATATCTTCCTCAATGACTCACATCATTGGATGAAACACGGGTTTTCAGCAAATTTTCAGTTAAAAATCAAGTTTAAAGGAGCAGTTGCTATGCTGGAGGGTAGGACTGCCATTCAGAGGCATCTGAACAACGTGTGGGAATGGTCTGACAAACCTCATTAAGCTCAACAAAGTCAAATGCAACATTTCACACCTGGGCCAGAATAACGCTACGCTGTACCGCAGGCCAACGTGCAAATGGCCACGTACCGGTTCTCCAAACAAGACCCGAGGTCCTGATGGAAGGACAACAGCAAGTTGAACTTAGGCCAGCAATGATCTCTAGCAATTACAAATGTTAGTGGGCTGCACCAGCAAGAGCAAACTGAGGGAAGTGATTGGTTTTTAGTGCCTGGACCTAAGAACTGCATCTGGAGTAGTGTGTCCAATTTTGGACCCCTAGTTCAAGACAAATAATGATAAATGATAGAGTATAGCACAGGGACAGATAGGGGGGCTAGCGCACATAATCACCAAAGAAAGGGGTGGAAAGCTGGGTTTACAATGTCTTGAGAAGGATAAGAGGAGAAGTGAGCCTAATTACTCTCTTCTACTACTTAAAAGTTGGCTATAGAAAATATGAAAATCTATGTTACTGAAGGGCTTCCAATACTCCTACTAATCTAACCAATAGTTAAAATAAAGTTCAGTAGCATGTATTTGCAGAACACATGGATACATAAGACTTTAAAGCTGGTATATACCACAGTTTAGACATTCACAGGGTCACTTAAAGTTGTCAGAGGCAGAAATCACGCTAGATAAACCTGTATTCTTGGTTCACATCAATTGAAATAATATTTCTGAATATTCCTTAGCACACTGCACTCTCATACAGGTGTTGTCTGAAAATGGATATCCAGGATTACGGCTCCAGCCAGTGTATCTAGTGTAATCAGTTTTGCAATGACAACAAACGGCCACAGACGCAAAAGTGGTTGCAAACTTCTACTGACTGCTAAACATTGCACCATGTAGCACTGGAATTCTGCCAGGATTACCGCTTAACCACACTGTCATCCTGTGTCCCTTGCTTCTTTTTGAAGTTATCAACGAAGATGATTAAGGGAGTGGAGCATCTCCCTTATGAGGAAAGGCTGAGGGAGCTGGGGCTCTTGAACTTGGAGAAGAGGAGACTGAGGGGTGACCTCATTAATGGTTATAAATATATAAAGAGTGAGTGTCAGGAGGATGGAGCCAGGCTCTTCTCGGTGACAACCAATGACAGGACAAGGGGTAATGGGTTCAAACTGGAACACAAAAGGTTCCACTTAAATTTGAGAAGAAACTTCTTCTCGGTGAGGGTGGCAGAGCCTGGCCCAGGCTGCCCAGGGAGGTTGTGGAGTCTCCTTCTCTGCAGACATTCAAACCCACCTGGACACCTTCCTGTGGAACCTCAGCTGGGTGTTCCTGCTCCATGGGGGGATTGCACTGGATGAGCTTTTAAGGTCCCTTCCAATCCCTGACATTCTGTGTTCTGTGATATTTAAGTGAGGGCTTTTTGAAGCACCAGAAAATAGCAGTAAAGAGCTGCGCACTTTTGGAAGGTCCTTGACAGATTTTCACAGTAGCTGCTGCACCATTTAGATTTCTAGAAATGTTTAGGTGCTAACCCGAGACAGATATTTAATTATTCACTAGCACACATTCTAAGTAGACTGTGGCCATTCCATCAACATTACTAGGAATGAACTGTCAGTGTGATAACACACTCAGTATAAAATAGTGTGTCTTGAGCTATGGAGGGATAGTCTGAAAGAGGTATAACATCAATCATGTTTAAAACCCCTATTTATCAGCATGAATTAGCTGCCTATCCCTCATGCTGTCAAACCAGAAAACAGGAGGGAAAAAGAGAAATGAGAGGAATGAAGCTACTACTGACTCTGCAGGCACATGAAAGACAACTGGGATAGTTAAACACCCCACTTCACATTTGCTTCTCTTGGTCTCCAGGTGATCCTCTTTCTGGCGCTTGCTCAGAACAACTTTTTGCGAACATTTCTATTAATTCCTTTTTGAGAGAGGAAAGTCAGTGGTCAGTCTGCCTGTAACACGCACAAACCTGAAGGAAGACGATTTCTCAGCAGCACACAGCTACGTGGTTTTAGTTCTTAACAGGTTGACACCCTTCAGACTGTTTCCCCCCTTCCCCACAGTATTTATTCTTTTTCTTAATCTAGTATCTTGGAAGACAACTTGCAATTGCTAATGAGATTTCTTTTTAAGTACCACTGGCTTATGAAGGAACTCACAGTGCAAGCCTTTACAAAGGCTTCTCACTCACAAAAACAGCTTCAAGTGTATGGTGAAGCTATGTTTACTTTCATCACAAAATTTATTCCTGTGATATGCAGGTTGGTATTTCTGTGGCAACTCCGTCACAGCAAGAGTGCAACTGTTATCACGAAGGAGCAAAGTGTACTTACGAAGGCATTTCTTTTTCACTCTTTCCAGCTCATCCTCTCTTCTTGCTGAGATGGCAAGCAAGGCTCCTATCTTTGATAGCTGGTATGCCAATTCTTCTCCGATTCCACTTGAAGCTCCTGTCACCCAGACAACCTTGCCACGCAGTTCATCTTCTACCAAAAGAATGAAGACAGCAGTTCAAACCTTGCCAATGCTAGGATCAACACCTAAATCACTGCAGGGGTAATTTTTTATATTGGTTTTAAGAAATACAATCATTTGTTACAAAATCCTGAGTTCTTTATTTTTTGGTCACGTGCAGTTGTGAAATCGTTCATAGCTGTTCCGTTGTCACTTGAACTTTGTTCCATGGCTAATCTGAATAAACATGGATTATCTACCTGATGGAAGACATTTGATTGCATTTCTGCAAGCCATCCACACGCAGCATTTCCACTAACCTCATCAGAAAGAGCTTCAAAGGAAAAGGGAGAAAAGAATTACTGGAAATGACAGGAATCAGTTGCTGTTTTGCAAACCCAAACAAAACCCTGCGCAAACTTTTCTCAATAATGTTCTATCTCAAAAATATTCCCGAGTAATTGCAGACAGAAGAAAATTCTCCAAACAAAGGCAGCTCATCATAACAAACCAACCTGGTGTTCACCCACTTTAGTTCGTATTTGATGCAGGTTAATTCCTGCGCTGGCCAGAGTACAGTACACAGAATTCCCAAGGTGTAAGCTCACATCCAAATTTCTCATTTACTCATAGTTCCTGCCCAGGCATGATTTTTTAACCTGTAGTAAAAATGATAGCATCTTATTCCTTTTACTCCTCTGCTTACATGTCTGTCACCTTTATTTGCAGCCATCCCCAACCTATGATATACCTGGGTACTGGGAAAGAGGTTTAGTTTTCCAGACATACACCCAATATCATCAAATACAACAGACGGGTGAAAAACTACCCATTTAATGCTAGAACATGACTTAAGGATGAATGATCACCAATATCAGAGCACTTTCTAGAACATATTATTGCCTAACACTTCAAGTTCAGTCTTGGTGAATACTCATCTTTGCAGACATCTGATTTGAGTACCCAAAGCGCTGCTTACAGCAACTCTTGTTTTTCAAGTTTGAACAGCAGAGTATTCCAACAATGTCCAGCCAACCAAGAAAGATTTCACAGTATAATTCAAATAGCAGAGCCAAGTGTAGTTCCTGAGACTTAAAGCCAGTTCTATTCCGAAAAAGGCCAGAATAGCATTTTTCAGCTCACTGAAATTTACCCACTCATTTAGTTTAGCAAAAATACTTCTTTTTAACTAAAGCTAGTGGCCATGACTACTTCTAGTTCCTGCTTACTGCAGTTCCTGGTTCTCTCCAGACTACGCTTTGTTTCAAATTTCTACTTTCAGAGCCATAACGACATAAATCCCATGAAAAGCTCAGCAGCAAAACCTTCCACCCTTCCGAGAAGAGCAGAGCGCACTCAGGACTGACTATCAGAGCTCAGCTTGAGTTTGAGGGACTGGAAGTGAGTATTTTTTTAAGCTGACTCTGTTTCAGTCAAAGAAAAATCCCTCCTAAACCCAAGCTTGGGTGGTTTGGGGTTGTTCAGGTTTTTTGCTTTGCTTTTAAAAGCAATAACAACAACAGACACTTTCCAAAGCAGAGATGTATTCTAAGGTTATGAACTTTGGAGGTGTTACTGAAGCTGTAGGAACAATCACTGTATTGATCATTATACCGAATGGCTGCTGACTGTAAAGCTTATTCACACTGTTTTCCTACAGTTTTATTCCAATGTTACCAATTCATTTAATTAACCACAAAAAACATGCGGGTACATCTCTCCTACTACAATTTTTTGAAGAAAAACTGTGAGACAAGCACTACATGAACCAAAAAAACCACATGGATGTACTTCCAACCCTGCTTACCACAGTCATCTCCTCTTGCTACTGAAAACAAATCCTCTTCCTCCTACCACTTAGTTTCCCTGTTCCCAACCTGCCTTGGGCAGCTTGACTGCAGTTACTCAGGATCTTGTTCTGTGGACAGAATAAGTAGTTGAGATAAGGGAAGTTTTCCACTGATTCCTCAGTGCTGATAGTTACCCAGCACTGAGCTACTGGGAGTTAACATAATGGAAAAATGAGTTCAAATGCTGTTGCAGAACAAGTACCAAATCACCAGCTTGCTCTAGAATAAATGTCCTGTTCTTACTGGAAATAAGTTTAAAAATTAACCATGACAAATTAAAAAACAAGAGTGAATTATGCTATTACTAACCATTAACTACTGTGTGACAAGGCATAACAAATGAGAGGTTCAACGAAGTACTGCAAGTAATCCAAGAAGTGCTTTTGTTGCTCTGTTTATGTTTTTTTCCCAACATTTCATAGCTCCTATAGCACAAGGTTGCCAGGACATTGAATTTGTGAACAATATTTGGGGTGGGGAGGTTTAAAACAGAACATCCTTCCCACTCCCCTTAAGAATCACACCATTATTCTCAGTTTTAAGAGGGGGTTTTCAGCTACATAAGTTTTCACATGTGATAATACTACACTACCTGTGAAAAATACACCATTTAGAATGACTGCTGTTCAGCTCATGAAACACAACACATAAGGAAACTCATCCTGTACCCAGTAACCTTTGTTTCCCAGCCACACCAATATTTAGAAGATGGGAAGCAATTCAGCACCTGCCAATGACAAAATACAGAAATGAATTCTCCCTATAGAAATGAATCATTGAAATTGAATCAGTCTTACCTACATTAAGGCCTTTCTTCATAATTTTAGTTTATAGCACAAGAGAAAGAAACATATGAGATCAGTCTGCTTTCCGGTATTTTTATCTCCAAAAACTTCGACATCCATAATAATGTCATAGAAGTGATAACACTATGTAATGACTGCAAGAGTGACAGCTCTAATAACAGATTTAAATAAAAATCAAGGGGTTTTTTTCCATGGGATCCACACATTACTCACCTACACACTCTACATTAAGTGCACAATATAGGGGAAAAAAAGAACATCTTTAAAGTTCCTTCCATTTTCCTACATGAAAACTTAGGATCAGCACTGTGGCGCCATCACCCCACCTGTGTATCACTGAGCTACCAGCAAAATGCCACTTAAACGCTACCTTTTCAGCTACGTATTTCAGTTAATTACAAGCACTGAGGCCAGGAGACAGGGAGGGAACAGAACCCAGCTCACCTCTTTGCAGAGCCAAGGAGTTCATGTTGACAAAGTCCTGCCTGATTCTTCTGACATGTTGAAACAACTCCATCAGAAAATGACGAGCGCTCTTTAGATGGAAACTTTGAGAGACTGGTTAAAAGGTTTCCCAGTTTCCAATAAGACTGAAGGCTACACTCAAACACCATGTCTACCTGACAGCTCCTGCATCTTGATGTACATTACATGTAGATGCCCCAGGACAAACTCTCAACTCCGCTTGCATTAGTCAAGGTTTATCTTGTGTCTCTGCCCTGAGTCTCCCTGTGATCTTTGCGAAGTCCACACACAAAGCTTTTGTGTAGTTTTCTCATAGTACCTGACAGAGGTACCATAAAACTTCGTGCTGCACATCCAAAGAGCTACAGAAGATTGCTCACAGAGAGTTTATTATTTCTTAGAGCTTTATTACTTGTGGATGCTTTTCTGCTCTCTTCTCCATTATATGCACCAGCATTTTTGCAGCAAGCTTCTACTGAAAGCAGAAGACAGAGATGTCTCAATGAGTTTGTCCTACTCTTCTCTCAAGCCTTTCCTAATGCTGATCTTCACCTGCGCCATCATCCCCTACCAAACCGTGGGCTCATGCCCAAACCCCTACCCCACCGTTCCCCCGGGGCACACATTCATTCCACACAATCCTACCTGCCTGCCTCAAGCCCACATCCAGTTTCATCTCCCACGTGGGACAGTTTATAGCGTCCCTTGTCCCATTTTCCTTCAGATCAGCTTCTTCCCCCGATGGGTCAAATGGAAGAAGAGGCTGTTGGGTGATCACTGGTGGCACCGGCTCCCACTGTCACCCCAACCACCCGCACACAGCACCCCAAAATCAACACTTCTGCCTAAGCTGAGGGGGGATACTCAGAAATCTGTGCATTTCCTGATCAAAAACCTCTATTAAGCAAATAAAAACTACGATTTTTAAAGGATCTTTGACCAGAAGTAGGCAGAATGACAGTCAGACTGGAAAGACCAACACAAGTAAGAGTTTAAAATCCACATCTGAAGGCATTTTATTGAAGTTCTGTACCCGCAGGTGCCAGAAGCAGCACCTTACAGAAACGTGCAAAGCCAGCTGGGTGGTGCCATTCCCTTGTGCCCTTATGCACAATTCCTGGAAGAGGAAACCTATTTAATCCAAAGAGTAATACTCATGTTTACTGCATGGTAAACACTTTTTGGCACTACTGTGAAATCTGCTTGGAGATGACACAACAAAGTGAAACAGACACTGAACACAAACACATCACATTGACCAAAGATCCTCTTTTCTCACCGATTTTCCCGGGACACTCCCTGACCCTCACACACCCCAGCAGCCTCCACTTCCCCACACGCCAGTTCCAGAACTGGACATCTGCCCAAAAACGCTGCAAAACAAGTGGTTTTGGGCCAAAAAAACCTCCGCACAGACGTGCTGGAGCTGTCACTGCACAACTGCTTTTAGACGTGTTTTATCGGTATGACAGGGCACTAAATGCCTTGCTGGTTAAGGGCTGGAAAACGATGCTTTGGGGGATTCACAGAAGCCCGCGGGGGAGGTGCCAATGGCTGGATCCACCGCGCTGAGGCGATTTCAGCCCAGTCCCTGGGGACCCCTCTCCCTCCCACACGCCGCCAAGCCCCTTCCCCTCACCCAGCGCCCCAAAACCCTCCCCAGACACACGGGGCGGCTTTACCTGGCTTCTTCCCTCGCCACTCGGCCCACAGCACCGTGAGGTCGCCCTCGGCCCGCAGCCAGCGGCGCAGCAGGGCCAGCAGGACGCCGGCCGCCAGCGCCAGCCACAGCGCGCAGCCCCACGCCATGGCCGCCGCCGCCCGCCGCTCCGGACGCCGCTTTATCGGGGCAGCGACGCGGCGGGAGCCGCCCCCGCTGCCCGGAGCCAGCGCCTGCCCCACGGCAGCGCAGCGCCGGCCTCCCCCCGCCTCCCCTTCCACCCCTTTTCCCCGGCGGACAGGGGCGGGCAGCTCCGCTCGGCGCCGCTCCCTGAGGCGGCCGGGACTGGGGGGTAACGGCGGCGATAAGCGCTGGGTTTGTAGGGGGAAGGCCACGCTTGTGACTGACACGGGGTGAAGGTCGGTTTCTGGCGGCGGGGCCGGCTTTTATTTCCCCCTCGAGGGGAAAGGAGTGGAGCGCTGCCCGGGCTGCTCCTCAGAAACAACGCTGGCTGCTGCTTGGCCTTGGGCGAGTGTCCAGGGAAGTTTGGCTTCCATGTTTACAGATCAAAAACTGACCTCCCCTTCCTGAGGAGGGCCTCACGGCTGTCCCCTGGGGACACCGGCAATTCGTGTCCCCCACTGCCCGGCAGCCCCCAGCCCGGCTGCAGTCACCTTGTCACCGAGCATCCTGCATCCCTTTTGCTTCCCAGACACGTTCCCCACCCCTATTTCTGCAGCACAGAATCACAGAATGCCAGGGATTGGAAGGAACCTTGAGAGCTCATCCAGTCCAATCCCCCCGCCGGAGCAGGAACACCCAGCTGAGGTTCCACAGGAAGGTGTCCAGGCGGGTTTGAATGTCTGCAGAGAAGGAGACTCCACAACCCCCCTGGGCAGCCTCGGCCAGGCTCTGTCACACTCACTGACAAGAAGTTTCTTCTCAAATTTAAGTGGAATCTCCTGTGTTCCAGTTTGTACCCATTGCCCCTTGTCCTGTCATTGGTTGTCACCGAGAAAAGCCTGGTTCCATCCTCCTGACACTCACCCTTTAGATATCTGTAAACATTAATGAGGTCCCCCCTCAGTCTCCTCTTCTCCAAGCTCAGGAGCCCCAGCTCCCTCAGCCTTTCCTCACACAGGAGATGCTCCACTCCATCATCTTCATTGCCCTGTGCTGGATTCTCTCCAGCAGTTCCCTGTCCTTCTGGAACTGAAGGGCCCAGAACTGGACACAATATTCCAGGTGTGGTCTCACCAGGGCAGAGTAGAGGGGAAGGAGAACCTCGAACCTCTAACTACCCTGATGTTTCAAAGTCTTTAACAGCAGGAGGTGCAGACAGAAAAGAGGAACCCATAATAATTCCTGCCTCCATGCCAGGGGGCACAAATGCACACAGAGCTTATGTAGGACAGGCTGCAGGCACACAGACCCTGATCCCAAAATCTCATGGGCTGAAGCCCTTGATCTATCTGAAAACACCACACGGGATGGTGGTGTTCACTACACACACCTACCCACTCTATCCCAGCTTCACCAATGACCGAAGGATTCAGGAATCAGCACCAGAACTGCCACAAAATATGCATTACAGCTTTCTGAGACAAAACACATCCATGGTCTACCTTTAAACCTCTAGGTTCTGACTGATTTTTCAGCAAATCAATCAGAACCTAATCCATACAAGGGAAAGGTCACAGAAAAATAAAAACACGTTGCCAAAATACTCTCTGTAAATAGCACGTATCCTCAACTGTGTCCAAACCAATCATTAATTAAATGGTCATTGTGTTTCAGTGTAAAAACAGGCCTCTGGAGGTTGTGAAGGAAGACCCTCACAAGAGCTGTTCACGGTTACATGTCACAGTTACAGATATTATTTGTATTTCTCTGTTTTCTCTTGTGCTCAATGCTGATGGTGCACAAACAATTGTGGAGCTTTGCACCATAACGCACCAGAATAGGCAGTATAAAGCTGGAAGGGAACAGACACTGCACCTGCACAGTGATGTCCGTTCTTGCTGTTTTCCAACTTATAAAAAGTAAATATGCTCATCTCATTAGTATTATCTTAATGATAGATAAATATACTTAAGAAATTATCTTAATTATACACACCTGAGTCTCTTAAAAATATTTATTTTGAGATCCAGAACAGCTAAAAAGCAGTAAAGCTACCACAGGGCAGTTTTTACATATAGATTCCATAAACCACCTGGATCATGCCAGACTCTGAAATTTCACAGAATGTCCTGAGTTGGAAGGGACCCACAAGGATCATCGAGTCCAGCTCCTGTGCCTGCACAGGACAAGCCCACAGTTCACACCGTGTGTCTGAGGGTGTTGTCCAGTCTCTGCTTGAACACTGTCAGGCTTGGGGCCGTGACACCTCCCTGGGGAGCCTGTTCCAGTGTCCAGCACCCTCTGGGTGAAGAACCTTTTCCTCATGTCCAACCTAAAACTCCCCTGGCACATCTTCCTGCCATTCTGTCGTTGGTAACTAAAGAGAGGAGTTCGACACCTGCTCCCCCTCCTCCTCTTATGAGGAAGCTGTAGCCACCATGAACTCTCCCCTCAGTCTTCTCAACCCCAAAGCAACCGGCAAAAGATGGATGTGAGCTCAGGGTTGCCAGCTTCCAGCCTCACCTTGATGACCAGCAGTGCTCTGGCTTTCCTTGCTGGAAGTACAACTTTGAGCATTGTCTTTTTCTTGCTTCAGAGCCAGCAACTACTTAGATGTTTGACAAAGTATTAAATCAAAGTGAAACATCTCTTAAAAGATCACATTGGATTTGACCAAAATCTGGATTCCCAAGAAAAAACAAAAATATTTCTCCTTCTAATGCCTGAACTCAGCTTCCACCTGAGAAGCTAATTTTCACTTTCTGAAAGGGCTGCTACTGTTAACAGTTTTTAAAAGTCAACCCGAACATCAACAGAACATGTGACAGTTCTGTTGAACTTTGTGCTGCGATGGATGCAGACAGCACTTTGGAGTTCAGCAAACGTATTCTGATATCTATGAAAGTACTTAACTGTGGTTCTGAAGTGCAAGAGCCAATGTAAAGCTGAAGTACAGGCTCTGAAAGCAACATGAGAAATAGGTATCGGTGTGAAAGGTCACAGTCTTGCTCCACATCCTGCTGTGAACTTTGCTGAGGTTCCCCATATTGACTCTGTGGCAGCAGATAACAGATCAGTTAAATGGGCACGTAACATGATAACATGCCTTATTCTTAAGAGTTACATAAATTATATCGACACACTTAATATAAATAAAACCAAGATAACCTACCTTCTGTCTCAAAAGCAATAAGAAAGAAATAAATGTTTGATTAGAATGCTGTTTCTAGATATTTATTTTTATTCTGCAATTGTGCAGTATTGAGAAGACCTTGTGCAAAATGCAATGGCAGAATGGAACTGCGGGATAAATGGACTGAGAGCAGCCCTGAGGAGAAGGACTTGAGGGTGGTGGTTGATGAGAAGCTCAACATGAGCTGGCAATGTGCGCTCACAGCCCAGAAAGCCAACTGCGTCCTGGGCTGCACCAACAGAAGTGTGACCAGCAGGTTGAGGGTGGTGTTTCTCCCCCTCTCCTCCACTCTCATGAGACCCCACCTGCAGTCCTGTGTCCAGCTTGGGGGCCATCAACGTAAGAAGGACATAGACCTGTTGGAGCAAGTCCAGAGGAGGCCACAAAAATGGTCAGAGGGCTGGAACAGCTCTGCTGGGAGGACAGGCTCGGAGAGTTGGGGTGTTCAGCTGGAGAAGGCTCCAGGGAGACTTTATTGTGGTCTTTACCTACTTAAAAGGGGCCGATAAGAAAGATGGGGACAGACTTTTTAGCAGGGACTGTTGCAATAGGACAAGGGGCAACACTTTTAAAGTGAAAGTGAGTAGATTTAGTTTGGGTGTAAGAAATTCTTCTCCATGAGGGTGCTGAGGCACTGGAACAGGCTGCCTGGAGAAGCTGTGGATGCCCCATCCCTGGAGACATCCCAGGCCAGGCTGGACCGGGCTCTGAGCAACCTGAGCTGGTGAAGATGTCCCTGCTCATGGCAGGGTTGGCACTGAATGGGCTGTGAAGGTCCCTTCCAACCCAAACCATTCTGTGATTCTATGATTCTGTAAAATAAGTAAATTTTCACAGATTTATGGATGAAGTGCTTCCTCTTTGAATGTTCACAAGGGGGCCTCAGATGACTTGATGGCAGCCCTGGTAGGAACACTGCAAGAGCATGGGTATGAATATTTTCCACAGTACTGTGGTGCAATTTCTTTGATCCATGGTAGAGTAAAGAAAGCTCCAGTGCAATTATCTGAGACTATTTCAGTGTCTGTGTGAAACACAGATTTGAAAAATGCTGTTACTTGACTAAATTATTTATGCAGGTACAATAACATTAAAATAAATAGCCATAAGTAGAGCAGCACTACATCCCCTTTCCTGTATTTCCTCTTCCAGTATAAGCAAAACAGAACAGCTTCTGAGGATAAAACCTCTTCGCTTTGTTTAGGAAAACAAAATTTTGAGGAGAATCCATCATAATGTGAGTGCAAGTGAAGTAAGGCCAGTTTTGACTCCAAGGTATCTGCTTCAGAATGTTACCTGTGCCACACGGTTTAGTGTTGGTTGCTAGAAGAGGAGATGAACACACACATCCAGGCAAGGACAGTCCCATGTATATGTAACTGAGTGCCAAAAATACTTCTTACCTAAATCTGTCTGATCAGACAGTGGATATATACATTCTTTCTATAGGTTTTATTTTATATCTGGTCTAACTGCAAATTATGTTTAAAGAAAATGTTCTTTCTTTTGTAATAAAATTTATTGAAAAGTTAAAAATTCACCCTAGGTAAGGGACATCCATTTGAGCCTCTTAAATCATTTTGATGAGATGTTGATTTGAGGTACAGTTCTGCTGTCACTACGTCAGTGAAATTTTTCCTGTTGCTTACAAAGAGCACAAGCTTTCTGCATCAGAATTACCATCTTGAGTTCAAGTCTCTGAGTTTTTGTGCACTTAAGCCTCTGCATTCCTAGCTACCCTAATCTCCCCTCATTTCAGCTTTTAGCATGTTGTCCAATCTTCATGTTTTTTTCACGCATAGCCCCTTTTACCTGCCTCCTTACACAGCTCACTTGAAGACAGCCTCAAAGGAAATAACTTCCATCTTTTCTTCTGTCAAATCTCTCCTTAATTGTACTTACTCCTTGCATCCATTTCATTTCAGTCTGTTTAGTCAAGATTTTTTTGTGTGAGCTCCCATCATTTGAGAGTCTAGTTCTAATTAGGACAAGTCGAAGTAGTGTGTCTTCTATCCATTTTTAAAACAGTAAATGAAACTCTTGGTACTGCCTTCCTGGCCACTGCAGCACAACCTGTTCCCAAGCAATAGAAGGCAAATCAGAGAAATAGGGGTTTTTTTTGCCAGAGTAAGCTACTTCTATACCAGTAAGTCAAACGGGGCCAAGGCATGGAGTCATATACTGGCACATGACCATCCATATTTTTAAATTGTTCTTGTGGTTCATGGTATGGCTTTGCCCAAGGAATTCGGGGTATGTCAGAGGGGCATCGATCTGCTGCAGACACAAACCCGGTCAGGCCAGTTGGTCTTAGGACTAGAAAGTCCACAGTTGGTTTTACTTACTAGTAAAGACTAGTAAAGACATTGCCAAGACTCAAGTCTTGGCAACAGTTTAGTTAAGCAAACCCTAAGTTAAAGTGCTGTAACTGCAAGTAAATGATTCTTTCCTCCTCTCTTCTCCCTACACTTCAGTGTTTCCTCCCTCAGAAATAAATATATAGAAAAATACATGACAAAAACAGAGCATCACAGAAAAATACAAAATAGCAATATAAAAGGACACAGTGGCAAGACAATCCTTACTCAGCCAGGACAAATAGAGGAAGCATCTTCAGACACAGAAGTAGGTGACTTCTGGTTGTTGGTCTATGACTTTTTGTGGTGTCCCCTGGAAAACGTTTCCTCAATATAAGAAGCAAGAGCCGTTTTCTACACTCCACCCTGTGTCACGCTTGTGTTTAAAGCTATAAAACCCTGCGGTGATCCCAGCCACTTGCAGCTACACTGGGCCCTGCTCTGCTCTTCTTCCAAACTTCACATCCATGACTTTTCAATTAGATTATAAACTGCTTGGCTTTGCTTTTTTCTTTCGCGAAGTGCTTGCCGTGCTTTTACTGACACCTGCACCAACTGTATCTGTTTAAAAGGGGCATGTTACTTTTTAAAGGACAATGTTTGTCTCCAGACAAAGAGCTCCTGCGCATCAGGTCTCCCTCACTGACCTAACTGGATATTGGAATGTGACTTAAGTGTTCCAAATGTGTCCTTCACACACGGGTGAATTTAATTCAGTACTGCCTGCCTGAGCTCTGCTCATTCCTCTAGACCACATTACTTTGACTTATCTTCCTGTTTATTGACATTAAAAGCACTTTTACTCGGTGAAATAATAAAAAGAGAAATCCAGAAAAACTCCAACCTTTTCTGCAGGAGATGGGACATTTATATGAAGATAAGATTTGTTTAGTATGATGGGACAGTGATGGAACCCAGAGACCTTAAGTTGTATTATCCATTTCCTTTTCATAACATACTTTCTTTAGTTTACATTAAAGGGTGTGACTAAATCACCTGTGTTTATTTACATAACAGAAACACAGAACATGTTCAGGTGAATTGAACAAAACTCCATTTGATGATAATGCCATTTTGCTTGTGTGACATTAGTACCCTGTAACTCTTTATTATTATTTGAATTAAATATTAGAAGAAGTCAAGATACAAATATATGAAGGACTCTTCCTCAGAGGAATAGTCATAGGAAAGTCTAGAACATATCCAAATATACCATGGTATATGACTATATCACATCTGGATAAGAGAGGGAAAGCGAGTATTTAATATTTCTCTTTAAACAAAAAGCTTTCTTGTATTCTTGATATAGAACAAACCTCTTCTGATGGTGAAGAAGAGATATTTGCATCCTGATTCTTAGATCCCTGTTTCACATCTATCGTCCTGGGCTGGGTTTCAAGGTCACTGAAGTCAATGGAGAGATTTGTGCTCCCTTTCCACATTTGCAATTTTCCAAATACATATATAGATACATATTTATTCAATTTAAATCTGTTGTGATGAATCTAGAAAGATTTCTTTCTGCATGGGCTCTCTCATTGCACTAGTACTGAAAAAACTACTGATGCAAGGAACTGGTAGGAACTTTCTCTCAGGCATCATTTAACATTAAGCGAGGGACAGGAGGAGGAAGAGAAGTTGGTGTCCAAAAGGCTAATTCTGCAGAGCTTCATCTCCCTGAGCACCCGCTCTCGTCAGCACAAACAAACATCATCGTGGGGTTGGCCGCGGAACATAAATTAGGAACCTGCTCTGAATCTTGCATTGATTTTCTCTTCTTCTGTCTCCTTACACAGAGGTAGTTTATGGAGTAGTTTATGGAGCGAATGTCTCCCAAAACCCATGAAAAGATACTTTGAGGAGCCAGTACTTTAGTAGCTGTTGGGCAATAACAGAATCAAACAACCAAAACTCCTTTCCTAATCCCCAAATTACTGTATTTTCTTTTCTTAATTATTAGTATTACCTTTTTGATGGCCTCTTAATAGTGCAGTTTTCCTAAGGCAGTTAGTTCTTCTTCATTTTCATTAACATATTCCTCTTTGGTTTTAATTGAGAACTAAATTAAAGTTTACTTCTCTTTTACACTCCTATCGTTGGCAGTTCCAGCTCAAGCCTGGGATGGGGGTTGCTCTTGCTCTCTCTCTCAGGCACCCTCTGCTGGTCTTCACAAAGCAAAACACAAAACATCAGAGAATTTTCATTACCAACTAACATTTTTAAGAGAAAGATCTGGAATTCTGTTGCTAAACTTTTTACTATCAGAATATAAATTATGAGGAAGATCAGGTTTGGGGCTGTAAACTGAGCATGGGAGGAGTGTTTTTAATGAATCCAAGAAGATAATTGCATAATCAAGCATATGAACCTGCGGAATTTCTCAAGCAAAAAGTCCCGAAGTGATCACAATCTGACCTGGCTCTTAGCAGAACCCTGTGATTGGCATTTTAATGAAGATGTTATGTAAGGAGCTCTAGAAGCATATTCTAGTGGAGATGGTTTTTTCTGTGTATCTTGGTTAACAGAGGTCATAGGCAGTTGTTGTGCAGAGACAGTACGTATTTTAAGGAGGTAAAAAGAGCTAAGGAGATACAGTGGCTAAACAATAGCTTCTGTTCCAGCAACACAACAGAGAACTGATTTAGTTTTTCATCTTGGAAAACCTCTGGATGTCAGGGAAGTAAATTAGAGAATAACCAGCTGCAGGACAGGACATGCTGGTGTTGGTAGAGGGCAAGTTTGGTGCACCTGGTACTCTAACAGTCCCTTTCTGGTAACCAAAACCAAGAAAAAGTGGCACTCGGAGTGCTCTAACTACTACCAACATCTAAAAAAGGTCCCTTCGCTGCCCAGTGTTGGGCAGTCGTGGGTCCGGGAGGCTGGCGCTGTTCCCTCTTCTGAAGCGTACAGGATGGTATGCTGCAAGAAGTTGTGTTTAAAATCTACCAGAACACAAATCCACGATGTGGCCATGATCTGATGAGCATTTCACCTATTCCACTTTCTGAAGTCAACTTTTACTTGGCATTACACCTCAGTGCAAATGACCAGGTGCTTTGTTGAGGATCCATCAGCTTTCTGTGTATGGTAGCACAGGTGTCAACCCAGAGAGGTTCAGGAGAGTCACAAAACACAGCAACATTTTATTTTGCATAGCTGAGTTTTTTAATGATGTTAAAAAGCATTTTCTATGCCACAGCAACCAGCAAGATACTAGCTACAGGTATTTAAATCAAAACTATGTAAGCAGCCTCTTGTTTCCTTTCCTGGGTGTGTAAATTCTCCTGTGTAGTGAAGACAGACACAGAGAATCAGCTGGAAGAAGAGAAGGATAAGGGGATATTCTATTGCTGTCTTCAACTGCGGACTCTTTTCAGAGGTATGTACTGATAAGACAAGACAAGACAAGAGACACAAATCGCAACACAAGAAATTCTGATTGGAAACACTGACGTTGGTGACCACAGAGGTGAAATTTCCATCCTCAAAGACATTCAAAACTCATGTGGACTAAGACCTGAGCAACCCCATCTTGTTGGACCTGCTTTGAGCCAGAGGTTGAACTAGATGACCTCCAGAAGTCCCATCCAACCAAAATTATTCTATGATTTTATGATAAATGACTACTGTATCATTAATCCAGCTTAAACTGATGAAAGTCATTTTGACAGTATTAATGCTTCCCCAAGCAAACAAGAAATTTAAACCCAGTGGGAAGCTTGAGTTTAACTTGAAAGGCATTGGGTCAACTTCAACACTTTTAGGATTCTTGTTCAGAAAAGACCCTAAATTTCATTTTTGTCAACAGCACTAGAAATTGCATCAGGGTAGTGGTGTTTTTTCCTGTGGGTTTCCCAGCAGGTTACTTTTGCAGTGAGATGAGAATGAAGAATTCTACAACTGCTGTCTTTGAGTATTCACAAGTTCTACCTAGAGCGTCAGCAGCAGAATGAAGGGTTTGCTCGGTGCTCGGAAGGTACCAAACTTTGCTTTCAGTTTGCACTTGCAGGAAAATTCCCATTTGCTGTGACTGGTAATGAGCCCTCCTCTAACTTGGGTTCAGCTCAGGTCAACTGCTCCTTTCATGTTGAGACACTGTCTATATTAATTGAAATTTATGTCATAGAATGGCAATCTTGTGACCTCTGTATGGTGAGCTAATGATTCCCATCCCGTTTTCAGGAAGCTGCTGTGAATTAGCATCACCAATGCTTTCCCTTTTTCACCTCATCGTTTTGCTCATCTTTGTAAGACAAGCTTCATTATCTTGTCTCTTACAAGAGATTATATTATTTATTTTGAACATAAAACAGAGTAAAACAACACAAGAAATTAGAATATGACATGATAAATGTCAAGAACTAACCAATTATTTTAATTATTCCCATAAAGGTTAAAAAGTAAAAAAAAAAAAAAAAAACAAAAAAGTGTTTGTAAAAATATAATGTATGCCATTACACACACAAATATAATAGAAAACATAGATTTATCTTAATAAATACGAGTGATACAGTACAGTGAATGAAAACAAGTAAGAAAACAGGTTTCAAATCCTTAAAAGAAATCACATTCCCAAATCTCTCGAGAAGTAGTTGAACTCCTAATCCGCTGGATTAACTGAAATTTCCTGAGAAGGAAGGATACCTTTCTGTTTAGGGTGGAGATTCAGATTGTCTCCAAGCAGCATCCATGTTTTGAGTTAATACTCTGATATGCAGCTGCACCACTTTGCTTTCACTTAAATGTTCTGTAAAAGATCTTATGCTAATGTGACCTGCAATGTGAGATTTTCTTTCCCCGATCGATTCCTCCGCCTGAAACTCCAAGCTTAAACCACACAACAAGCAGTTTACGTTCATAATGGCCATTATTGCTTTGCTCATATTTTGTTCTGCACCATCCCTAAAGAAACACAGCACTGTTGTGGAGGGGCTATGGTTGTCATAAAAATGTTAAAAACCTAAATTACTACTTGTTTTGCTTTCCTAAGAAAACCATCACATATAGCTTGTGATCTCATACCCATTTTTATTGTGCTCCTTGCACCACTAAACATGAAGCAATGTCTTTACTTCTTACACTCATACCACATCAGCACCTACGTAATGAAACTAAATTTAAACTTCAGTTCTGTTGTCAACTAAAAAAAGGTGTAAGTGGCAAAATCAACTGGGCTCTGCAGAGTCCTTGGTACTGTGTAAAACCTGTTTTGCAAAATAATAAGCAATGTTCAGACTTCAAACATCTCACCTTGGCTATTTGACTGAACATGTTGCTTTTAGTTTAATTTAGCTACTTAATTGACACTATTTTGGGCTTGCATGGCAAGGTTTTGGAGGCAGAGGGGCTACAGGGGTGGCTTCTATGAGAAGCTACTAGAAGCTTCCCATACATTTGATAGAGCCAGTGCCACCAGCTCCAAGACTGCTGGCCAAGGATGAGCCCATCAGTGATGGTGGTAGCACCTCTGGGATAACATAGTTAGGGAGGGGAAAAAAAACCTGCGCAACTGCAGCCGAAAAGAGGAATAAGAACATGTGAGAGAAACAACTCTGCAGACACCATGGCCAGTGAAGGAGGGAGAGGAGGTGCTCCAGGTGCTGGAGCAGAGGTTCCCCTGCAGCCCATGGTGAGGCTGGCTGTGCCCCTTGTGCCCATGGAGGTCCATGGTGGAGCAGAGATCCATCTGCTGCCCAAGGAAGTCCATGGTGGAGCAGATTATCCTCTTATGCTCATGGAGGTCCATGGTGGAGCAGAGATCCACCTGCAGCCCAGGGAGGACCCCATGCTGGAGCAGGTGGATGCCCGAAGGATGTTGTGACCCCATAGGAAGCCCATGCTGGAACAGGCTCCTGGCAGGACCTGTGGCCCCATGGACAGAGGTTTGCTGGCAGGACTTAACGATCTTGTGGGGACCAAGGCTGGAGCAGTCTGCTCCTAAAGGACCGCACCCCATGGAAGAGACCCACGTTGGAGCATTCAAGAAGAACTGCACCCCTTGGGAAGGACACACATTGAAGAAAGTCATGGAGGGCTGTGTCCTGTGGAAAGGACCCCATGCTGAAGCAGAGGAAGAGGGTGAGGCATCCTCCCTGCGAGGAGGAAGGAGCAGCAGAGACAACGTGTGATGAACTGACCACAAGCCCCATTTCCCATCCCCCTGCACCGCTCAGCAGGAGGAGTTCGAAAATTCCGGAGTAAAGTTAAGCCTGAGAAGAAGGGAGAGGCGGGGGGAAGGTGTTTTAACATTTAGTTTTTACTTCTCATTACCCTACTCTGTTATGACTAGCAATAAATTAAACTAATTTCCCCAAGTCAAGTCTGTTTTGCCTGTGATGGCAATTGTTGATTGACCTCTCTCTGTCCTTATCTTGACCCACGAGACTTTCATCCTATTTTCTCTCCCCTGTTCAGTTGAGGAGGGGAGGAATAGAGTGGTTTGGTGGGCACCTGGTGTCCATCCTGGGTCAACCCACCACAGATACACAAAAAATTATCTCCTCAGCTGTGTCCCAGCTAACAGGCTTGTTAAAAGAGCCAACTGGTTGAGCAGCTTTCTGTGAATGAATGTAGCAAAAAGTAAATTGTGTTTGAGTGTACAAAGAAAGCAACTAGATATGGCTATGTAAAGAAGAAGAGGACTAGGATCACCAAAAACAGAGTTTACAGAATATAACTGTTATACTCTCAGCAGAATTAATCTCCTTCACATCTGGAGATTCCAATCTTTATTGAATTTCAGAATCTCTTGCTTGAATGTTAATAATTATAAAATTATAAGAGCATCATAAGACTCTTGATGACTCAGTATTAAGTATTCTTATGCATCAACAGCCTGACATGTAATTTCAGCTGTGATTGCTAGGCTAATTTTTAGGTTAAACAACTGACAACTGTAGGCAGGCCCATTAAAACTGGCTGGGATAACATGTTTTTAGGCCATGCTGAAGACGAAGGGTTTGATCCTGCAATGCTGAGGTCAATGGAAGCTTTGTCACTGACCGCAGTGAAGATACAGGCCCTCACGCATGGACTATTAATAGCAAGTGAAAAAGCAACTTACGTATACCCACGCATTTTTAAAACACAAGAACCATCTAATAAACGGAATAAGCTAAAGCCTTCCTGATAAAATATTTTGGTTGTTTTCTCCTGCGCAGCTTGTCTTATAGCAAAAGATCTGGTCAAGAAAATTAAACTTTCAGCAATGGAACGCAAAGACTTTGTAAGTATTCACCACTGACAGAGAAAGAGTCAATAACTAAGTGCATCCGCTTTGGGTTGGAAAGAACCATAGAAAGGTGCTGCAGCCCTGTCCTGTGTGAATTCAACCCAGCCACTGGAATATTTCAAATCAAATTACCTTCTCTACTAATGGTGCTTTAAGCTGTTTCATGGTTTCTGTGCTGAAGAGTAATGCAGGTGGTCCCAGCAAGACCATTTACATGGTACCATCACAAACCTGGTGGACAGCAGAAGGGCCAAAGAGAACTGGCAGATCGCGGCACGCCATGCCAGCACTTCTTCAGACACCAAAAATGGCTGGTTTGTCCCTTTTTATATAACAGGTTCAGGACACACTGTCTTTCTAGCAAGACTTTTCCATTTCAGCCACTGAGGCAGCTGACATTCTAAAGGGAGAAGAGATAAAAATATAAGAACAATAGTTAAATAGTTCTCTTCCCCCCCCCCCCCCACTGTTAATTTTCTTTAAAATGCTTAAAGACTATATTGACATTATTTTTTAATGTCCTCATCTCACATAAAAAGCAAACTTTTCTGGCCACTAGGTCTTCGATGACATTTTGCTACAGATAGAAGGAACCATGTGAAATAAAGGTGATTTGCAGGTGAGCTCTGAAAACCTTGACAAACTGCATTTATCTTCCCCAGCTACCTGAATTTTTACCGTCTTTTGTGTTAACTTTGGACTTCTGGAGAAATTGGGAGGTGCCATGCTTTTCCCATCTTTCACATGCAAAAAAAAGTAAAATAAAAATGGCAGGACAAAAATAATAACAATATTATATAATAAAGCTTTATATTGATTCCCAGCATAAAAATGATTTTTCCCTTTATTGATATTTAGGTCTTTATTGTACTTTGCTTTTGTTGATTTTCCTGAATTGCAGTCTTCTTCCATCAGTAAATTCTCACAGGAAAAATAAAACTCGCAACTGAACATTGCTGTTTCTTACAGCTGTAATAAGAAAACCACATTGTGATGCCCTAATAATTTTGTAGATTGAAAGTTAATAGCATTTGTTTTTAATAAATGTCCTAACTGTTCGAATGTTGTTTTAAAAAGCTATCAGGAGAGAATAAATCCCATCTCAGAGGAGCTGAAGTGTGGCAGTTTGCGTAGCGCTTTTCAAGACTCGAGCAGAAAGCAAATATTATCAGAGCTGCTGCATTTCCAGAATGAGGGACGTTGGCATAACATGTTCTTCAAAAGTCCAGAGTCTTTGTGACATCTTTCAGATAAGTTCAGTTTGGAGACAGGATCCACTCTAGGTGTGCGCTTTTGATGATTTAAACATCATGTGATTATTATTCACAGCTACAGTCCTGGCATTTTGTGGAGTTCCCGATGGCACAGCTGCCTGAGCAGATCCCCACAGACGTCATCGCAGCAGGGTGTTGCAGGAATAGGACCGAGAAGACGTGAAGCCTGCAGCACAGTCATCCAGCCGGCTTTTAGATGCCAAAAATAGGCACAGCCCACTGGAGGAGACAGGGCAGGGCATCAGCACTTCGCAAGCCACAGATAAAGTCCTCGGCAAGTTCAAGATCACACTATTACAGGCCACAGGTGTGATTAATACAAAGATTTCTATTAGATAACCTCTAAGCGCCACAGGGAATTAATTAATTTTAGCCACACTAAAATTAAGAGTCTAGTCTAGGTGGTCATCTGGGCTCCTTGTGTAGCCACAGAAACTACAGGAGGGAAGACTTCACCTTCAGATGGCATGTCACCCAACCTGCTTGGGACACCAACATGGGAGTAACCATCATCTGAAGGTGCCGGTCTCTCTCCACTCAACCAAGACAGCCTGGACAGAGCTTGATTATACATTAAACATTTAAATGAGTATTATCAGGTGATACAAATCCTATTCCAAACAAAACAAAACCCCATAGTCTGCCAGCTTGTTAGGCTGCAGAGAAACTCCAAATACATTATTTCCCACCTAGATCAAATATTTGTGGTAGACAGTAAGAGAAACGGGGACGGTAAGTAAGGGAAGCTGAAACCAAAATGATCTGCTTTTCCTGACCTTTTGAATAAACCACACGTGAGACACTGAAAGGAGGATGGCTTGGGGATCAAGAAATCCAAATGATGCAACACAACAGTTGATATTTGTCTCTTTAAAGAATACACAGCCAAAATTCCCTTGCTTCATGACATACCTGGTAATAAAAGAAGTTTAACCACCTGGTCTTAAAATTGAAAGAGCTAAGAGGAGCACTACGCAACAAGAACACACAGAGATTATAGCAGATTCACACAGAATATGGCCTTTACAATGGAAACTGGTTCCAAAGTACAGTTAAATTGCCATGTGATCCCTGTAGCAACTCTTTATATGGGAAATGATGTCACTGGGAACACTAGACAAAGTGTGGAATTTTCTAAATTGATGGTTTCAATGAATACATCGGACAAAAACACCCTCCTGCCTGCAATAACCAAGTGCACATAGGTGGTAAATATCTATTTAGATACATAGATTTTTTTAGAAATACTCTTGGCAAATACCATCCATCTAAAGACTTTTGTTGTTTTAAGTTGTAACAGGAAGCAGAAAAAAATCCCCTAAAAATAATATTATCTAAAAATATCCTGTAGAACAGCACATCACTCTAAATATGCTTTATTATGCTAATAGGAACTTCTTTTTCCAAACAGTGAAAGATGATTCTTGTCAATAATTCAGTTATGGTTTATGATGCAGAGTGGAAAGAGTTTTGCGATGGTTCTTGTTTGTGCCTCCTTGACTGTCCCCACCAACTATACCCCATTTGAACTACAGCTAAAGGGAAAATAAAGAGTTGTATGCTGGGAGATGTAGTCTCATCCGCTACAAATATGCATAGCAGAGACATATGTTCCACACAGCTGTTTCATCCTAATTAAATGTGATGTTTGAATTTCTTATAAATATTTATCACCATTGTCAGTACAACAGGCCAGGCAAAACTAGCAAACTAACTAAAAGTTACACTTTAAGAAAACACTGTGGTAATTTGACTCCATCCAATCTCCCAAGAAAAACATATAAATAGAAAATGACAGCAGCAAACTCTCTGCTGTCATTACATTCCTGCAGCTTAAAACTAGGGCATCACACACACACACAAAAAAGAAAAAGCTGGGCCATGTTTTCATTCACATTTATTAAAAAGAAAACACACACAAAACTGCAGCTGTAGGTGACATAGAATCTAAAGGAAATCTACAGTTGTATATAATTCGAAGCGTTAGGAGAGATTTATTGAAGTGGAAAAGGAGGGTGAAAAATTAAATTTATGTATAAGTGTAGAGGTTAAAGCAGCATGGCACATGCAGGAACAATTCCGTGTAATCTCTACCTTGCCTGTACATTGCAGATGCTTTTTTGGGGGAAAAAAAAATGCAGTTTTAAAAATCTGAACTGCATCAAGATTGTAACTAATTGTCTTTGGATACCAAGAGGAAATTCTAAATTGCATTGAGGAAGATTATGGGTTGAGACGGACAAAAGACACTCCAATTACTTCCAAAACCTCCCTTTCATTGTGGAACATGCTGCAAATAGAATCATTTTGGTTGGAAGAGACCCTCAAGATCATCAAGTCAAATCATATATTTGGCTCCCCCCTGCCCCCAACATATTTTCTGAACATTTTGCATTTAAATCCCCTAAAGGTTTATTTCCACTAGCAGATTTGGCTGCATCTAATTACAATTCAAAGGCCTGAAACAGTTAACACACACCCAGCACCACTGGTGGTGTTCAGTGTCATGCTAACAAACACGATTAGGGTGAACACAGCGAGATCGGCTCCAAACATACCATTCAAACACAGTCAGCACTGAAACTGGAGATTTTGTAATCACAGTGAAACACAGCCGAGTTTATCTATCATGGGAAAGCCCTACAACAAGGGTTTTGTTGTATTTTTTACAGCTTTTTTAGCTATCTCTGGGTAGGGCTTTGCTGGTTTTGTAGGTCTTATCTGTGCAAGAGCCCTCAATTAAGTGCCCTGGGTCGTTGGCACCCTTGGGTTGGGGCTGCACCGATTGTTATCTGCAATAGCTGGGGGAACACAACCAGCAATTTGAGCACTTGACGAACACTGACTTTAGGGAAACCTTAACATATCGCTGCTTGCTCTGATTGCTGTTTAAGATGGAAACTGTTTAAAGTCGACAACCTTCCCGACTCTTTAGCTAAGTACCCACTTCACCTTTCCCTGCTCTCTTCAGTATCTCTCCCTCCGTGGTCAATTCTTCACCCAGAGGGTGCTGGACACTGGAACAGGCTCCCCAGGGAGGTGTCACAGCCCCAAGCCTGGCAGTGTTCAAGAAGAGACTGAACAACACCCTCAGACACATGGTGTGACCTGTGGGGTTGTCATGTGCAGGGACAGGAGTTGGACTCAATGATCCTTGTGGGTCCCTTCCACCTCAGGACTGAATTCTATGAATTCCTTCTTCACAGCCTCCCAACTACCATGCATCCCCAAGCCTCTAAAAGCACTCCTTATCGCATCCACTCCACCTTCAAAAAAATCCCAAAGCCCTGCTGATGTAACCCTGGTTTGCCGGAATCAGCCGCATGGTGTGTCCACCCCCCCAGCCCCAAGTCACCTTCTCCCAGCCAGGCCCTGTCTCACCATGGCCTCCTTCAGCATCTTGTTAGAATCATAGAATGGTTTGGGTTGGAAGGCACCTTGAAAGCTCATCCAGTGCCACCCCTGCCATGAGCAGGGACATCTTCACCAGCTCAAGTTGCTCAGAGCCCTGTCCAGCCTGGCCTGGGATGTCTCCAGGGATGGGGCATCCACCACCTCTCTGGGCAAATAGAGCTTGTCCCCTAAATCTGTTCCCTGAAGATTTGGGGGGAGTCACTCCCCAAACATGCTCCTATTCCTTTTGTCGACAGACCATCCTTCATCAAAGGGCAGCTGAAAATCATGGGATTACTAAACCTATTACGCGCTCATTGCTTGCAACCCGCAGCGGATTTTGCCAGCAGTTGTGCTTTCAGCAGGGAAGCCCGCGGGGCTCAGGCTGAGGCGGCTCGGGGGTTATCCCAGCGCGTCCCTTGGGCCCTGCCCGCTGCTTTGGGGACGGGACACGAGCGGGGCGGCTCCTCCTCAGCCTGTCCCGCAGAGGTCGCCTCCGCAGGGACGCGGGATCCGCTGCTGACCCCCCTGCGACGGGACAGATCCCCGCGTCCCCGCTTCTCCCCTCAGCGAAGAGGGCGGGGCCGATGACGTCTTCGCTCCCCCCCGAGCTCGTGCTTCTCCCACGCGCTCTGCGCATGCTCAGTGCGGCCTGAGGGGGCTGTGTGTGACGACAGGACGGAGGATGATGTAATACCTGTAACGGCCGCGCGCGGGCCTCCCCCCTCCCTCCTTTAGAGCCCCCCCCCAACATCCGGGTACCCCGCCTGTTACGCCAGGGGCGGGTTTTTGTCCTAAAAAGCGGCGTTTGGTGTTGTGATTCTTTTTTAACGGGGGGGGGGGGGGAAGGGTGGCCGGCGCGTGCGCACGCGCTGCCGGCGAGGTTAGGGGGGAGGGAACGGGCGAGGGGACGCGCGCGCGCTCGCTCGCTCCCGCCTCTCCTCCTGAGGCGCGCGCGCGCGGTGGCCCCGGCGGCGGGAGGGGGAGGGGAGCGGCGGCGGCAGCAGCAGCAGCAGGCGCGCGCGCGGCGGCGCCCCACGTGCGCCTGCGCAGAGGGGAGGAGGCGGCGGCGCAGTGCGCGCGTGTGTGACTGCGCGAGCGGCGGGGGCGCGGACGACGGTCCGCGGGGCTGCGCGAGTGGGCGCGGAGCTCGGGCGGGCGGGAGGGGGCCGGGGAGGGGGGGACCGGCGGCGGCCGAGCGGCGAGCGAGGAGGGGGGGAGAGCAGCGGGGGCGAGATGAGCGCTGGGCTCCCCCTGGGCAGAGAGCCGCCCTCCGCAGCCGCCGCCTGTGAATGAACTGAGGCGAGGCCGCCAGCCGGGTGCCCCCCTCCTCCTTCCCCTTGTCCCCGGGCCGGCCCGCCCGCCGCCGGTCCCACCGCGGACGTCCCCGCCTGCCCCCGGCCTCCCTGCCCTCACGCACCTTCGGCTGCGCGGAGCGCGGCCCTGCCCGCCACAGCCGGCACCGTCCGCCGCGGCCGGGGCGGTAAGTGGCGCAGCGCGGTGCGGGGCCTCCGGCGGGCCGGGCCCGGGCGGGTGAGGGGGCGGTGGTGGCGGGCCCGGGCTGCGCTGGAGCGCCGCGTCCGCAACGCCTGGGCCCCGGGGCCTGTAAACAAGCGGGGGCGGCCTGCGCGGGGGCCGCTCTCCCTGTGGGCTCCGCGGGAGGGTGGCGGGAAGGCTGTTCCTCCCTCCCGGCTGAGGAGCGAGGCGCCATCCCCAGCGGCAGCAGCTGGTGCCGGGGCGGCGGGAGGGAGGGAAATGGGAAAGGGGGTGCGATCTCGCCTGGGATGCTGCTGACGGGAGCCCCTTCCCCTCCTCGGGGCTGGGGGTGGCCCCGCTGCGCAGCCCCTGCATTGCGGGATGGGGGTGGCATGGCAGCCCCCGGACTGGGCATGGGGGGAGAAGGAGAGGAGGAGGAGGGTGAGCTGAGGGTTTGGGGCCTGGCTCAGGTAACAGCAGCTTTCCCTTTCTCTCTTCGCCCCCACGCCTCCCCCTTCCTTGGCCTATTCAGAGTTCATTTAATAATGGCTATAAACAGCCTCCTCTCCCATCGCCACCCAAACGCTTGGGGCACGGCACTGAGAAAAAAAAAAAAATCTATTTATATCTATTTATAAAGCACCCCACCCTGGCGAGGGTCGGAGCATCAAGCACTCCCCACATAGTGACATTATTATGCAGCGGGTGGTTTTCCCTTGCCAACGCCTTTCGGGCGTTTAAAGTTTTGAGGGAGATCTCGCTGCCTTTGAAAACAGTGTCGTGAGTAAAGGTTACACCAATGATCTGTCATAACATGCGTGTTAGAAGTAGACAGAAGAAAATGCTCTCCCCGATTACAGAGGTATCCAGTGATGTACTGGATAATCGAATTGGACTTGCATGTTAAATGCCAGAGATTCTGAGCATAAATCTAACCTTTTTATTACATTAGCTTGTATTATAGGAGATATAATACAGCTTTAAGACTGGGTGCAGGTTAATAGTTTTGATTTTGTGTGTATGTGTATATATTTATTTAGCACAATTAAAATATTTTAGTGTTGCCATGTATATGGCAAAATTTTGTTGGTTGCAAAACTAATGTTTAAGTTTACAGTAGTACTTGCAAAGAACTCATTTTCTCGGAGTGGTGCTTTTTGTCAAATGAGAAAGTGCTGGTCACTCCGATGGCTTGTGTGGTAACCTTAACGTTTGAGGTCCTGTATGTCCTATTTATTTTTATTTGTTTTAAGTAGAAGGCAGTTTTAGATCCTGAGAGCAGTAGGTTTGAAGACAGGTTATATGTTTTCCTTAGATTGTGATGTTTAGCATCAGAGCAAGTAGAATCATTTTATAAAGTAGAAGTTCTAACTCTTATGATTCTAAGAAATTACTTTCCCAGTATGAGCCACTGTAGCATTTTCCTGAGCCTGTACGTGTGCTGTTTCAGAGGCTTGGTGGCTGAAGCAGGATTTGTGAAGGACTAGTGAAACTGAAGCGAGATGACTGTTGTTACTCAGGACCTTGTGTGAATTGCCAAATGGCCAAGAATTGTGCAAGTTCTACGCACATTTCTTCTCTGATAGCTTCCCTTCTGTTACTATTCATAGTTTTCCTATGAATAACGTAAGAGGTGGGGGGTGGAAAAGCACGTGTTAGGGCAGTTTTACATCTTACCTATCGAATCAGAGTAACAGTCAAAGGGAAGGTGTTGAAGGAGAGCAGTTTGATGGGGGCACCAGCATTTTCCCTGAGGAAGGGACAGCTGTTCCCAAAGCTTTCTCTTCCAGGCCTTTCTGGGTCTACCTTTTGTATGTGGGACTGGGCTAAGAGTAAGAGACTTGCTGATGCATCGTGCCAGTTATTAATGTTTTCCTTGCAGACGTAGATACCTGATAAAACCCTCTGATAAATGCAGCTTGTACTGGAGAGACCTGGTCTGTACTCTCACGTTTCTGGCATATTCATGTTTTTCTTTTATAGAGACAAGGCCTAATTCTGGTTTATAGGTTTACTCCTTTGGTTGGCGATTGTCTGGTAAATCTCTCCCCTTGAGGTGCAGTAGAAAACTATACCTGTTTTCCAAGTATTTATTTAACTGTCTATGGGTGAGCTTGAGATACTTTTGTTGAAACTGAGGAGGAGAGATGGAAATGCCAAATGACTGGTGAAGCTTGCAGGTCTAAACAAGCAGAACTCACTTAGTGCAATTTGAATTAAAGCAGAATACAAAAAAGTTTTTCTGTAAAATCAAGCTAGTCGCTTCTTATCTGGAGTGCAGCTTATGCAGTGAAGTTGAGTCATTCTTGCTGAGATAGCATTTTAAAAACCGTCGTTAAAATGCTTAGATATTTAACTCTGACACAGTATAATTTGCAAACTTATGTAACTGGTATGTTTTTGAATGCAGCTGTCAATAAGAGATCTTACTGCACTTTTCCTTCCTAGTGAAAGCAGGGAATATAAAGCAGCTGCTTTCACAAGATGACCTAGAGATAAGTAATTTAACAGTCATGTATTTCTTACTAAAATATTGACATTACTATTGACCTAATTTTTACGTGTTCAGGTGTATTCTGATGTAAATATACTTTTTTTGCCCAATTGGCTAAGCAGAACTGCATTGCAATTAAGTGATTGAATAATGCAGATTGTGCTATTAAATAAGCAAGTTTTGGAATGGGAAGTACTGTAAAATAATTGTGTTCATTTCATCTCTGAAAGCCTGCAACTCATTTTAAAGGCCAGAATAGTAACAATGTTTGAAGTTAATAATGGCTTAGCATAGTTACACCTGAACCAGACAACATTTATTCTTACTATTGCATGTGTCCCTTCCTAATTTTTGCTCTTTTCTCAGAAATCATACATCACTTTTACTTTTTTGAAACATAGATGCATCATCTGTAACTGGTTTTAGATTATGCAACCTGTAGTCTCATTTGTTCTTTTGATAATTAAGCCCTATTTGGATACTACTTTGTTGCTGAATGCTTCCTGATCTCTCTGGTTTTTGTCAGATGATCCAAATTTCAGTTAAAAATACTAGGATAAGAAATAAACTTATGTAAAATTTAAACATGCTGAACTACAATGATCTTCATTGAAAGAATGGCACATTGCAAAGTATGAAGTCCATGTAGATGATACGTAATCCCTGAAAAGATGCTGTTATTCTTAGGCTATTTAAAAGATCCAAGGGATATACAGAATGTGATTTTTATGACATTATATATATATTTCATTAGCCAATGTATAAAAATGTTGTTTAAGAAGGATTTGTGTGTGTGAGCCATGATGTGGTGTGGATCACAGTGAAGATAGCTTCTTTATATTTCTTCTGTTCTCTGTCTGTGAAGGAACAATTCAGGATTTATTAAGATTTAATATTGCTAGAGTAAATAATTTAAATCTTAAGACTAGGGAGAACGTTTAGACCAAGGAGATTGTAATCAGGGCAGGGGAAGCAAGCAACTGTGATACCATGGAAGTGAGTAAACTTTTCGGTGGTTGTTGGTTGTGGGTGTTTTTGTTTTTTCCTGGATACGGGTATTAAACTATCCAGCTGACTGTTACTGGTGTTAAACCAAGGCTGTAAAGTCTGCTTTTTTGTGTTTCTATCTGCCAGACTCTGCTCTGTGTTAAACCACATACTAAGTTACACATGTCTGTTAGGTCTACATATTTTTCTTTTATTTTTTTAAATTTCATTTCTCTTTGTGTTTAAACTGAACAGACCTTTGTTTTACTGTGTGTTTGCTTTATTCTTTTTGCTTTCATGTACCCATAAAAGTAACTAATGGATATTTCAGCTTGCTACTGAAGTCTGAAAAATAGTGTATTTATAAATATGTGAAACAGTTGCTCAGGTTTTTCTAACAGCTCATCTAACAAGGTGTTTCTATGTGACTAAAACAACAGAATAAAACTTCCTTCATCTACAGATAGTTCCAATGAAGTACACTTCTGCTGTTTGGAGTGTAAATTTTCTGGCAGTATACTGGCAAAAGAGCATCTAAGAGTGATACAAAGGAAAAAAGACAACTTGCTAATCAGGTTTCAATATTGAAATGTAGAGAAGTGCTAGCAGTTTACCCATAGAAGAAAAAGTACAGTAGCCTCTTTATTGCTAACATCTTAATTCTCAGTTCAGGTAAGAATATTTTAATAAATAAAATGGTCTCTGAAGTCTTCTAAGAAAACAGTTGACAAACTCAATAAGCTCAAGTGTAGCATGACTTGTGTTCTGATAGTTGGAGTTTCAATAAAGCAAAGCACCTAAATGTACCTGTACCTATACTGATAGGGCACGTGCAGCTGAGTTCTGTGAGGCAGCTCAGGTGGGTGATGTTGCTCTCCTGTTTAAACGCCTTGCTGGATTGTGACCTAGAGGATGAAACATGCTTTTGTGTTTGGACCTCAGCTGTAACTTGAAGGGATTTGCTGTATCTATACATACAATTAATTGCCAACTCTACTTTCGTTCTGGAATTTGGATAGTAGCCTGTGTTCTTCTTGACCATGTATCATTGCTATTTGTGCATAAAATTGTGCTGGTTTTTTTGCTTGTGAACTACCCTAAAATGCAATAGCCACAAGAATTGTGTAAACTACCTGAGGAATTCTCCAGCTTAAGTTAAGTAAAACCCAGTCTTTGGAAAGGTGTGCAGAATGTGGAAAAATGTGGGCAGGTAGGTGGTTAGTACTAAATTGTACTAACTAATCTGATGAAGAAAGCATCAATTTCTATCGGTAAATATTTTTTTTGTTGCTCCAATCAATTATATTAAGTATTTGGACAGACGCTACATAAAAATCTTGTGCTGCTTCTCTCTGTAAAGAACCATTCTGAGGCTGCACATTGAGGCCTTGTGAGTTTAGGAGATGCTGGCATTAGCACTGCCTGGATTTTGAAGAACAGGTGAATTTGACAGTGTCCTCAAGTTTGGACTCAGCACCTTCCTGCCTCATTCATCATAGGCAAACCTGCCAGCTCTGGACTGATGGTGAACTTGGTAACCAGTGTGACCCTTCGAAGAAAGCCTTCTGTCCTCAAAGTTATTGTTTGCATAAAAGGCTAAAACAATAGGGGCTTTCCTTTAGTTTCTTTTTTTTTTCTCTTCTATTTTTATGTAGTCTTGGGGGAAGAATCTACTTTATAGCGGCAGTCATTCTCTATCCTTGTTCTTTTAATAAGATAGGAATGCTGAGGATGTGAGGGCAAAATAGCTTTGTAAATTAAAGCTCTGTGTGTGTACCAATGACTGAACTTGGGCTTTTCCTAAGCTTTGAGGATTTGATTTCCAGGTCTTAATGTGCTTCTGGCATAGTTTTGATGTCATTTCCTTGCAAGCAAAGCCAGGTTATAGCTGTACACTTCAGAACATTTCCTATTTTATTCCCAATTTATTCCCATGTGTAGTCATGAGGTCTGAAGTCTCCTCTATTCTGCTTTTCCTGTATAGTGGTAGTGTTGCTGAGATTAGAACCCACAAATATTTTCATGTAAAATGAAAGGTCTGGAAAATTTCTGATGTACTTACTTGGAATTATTTCATAATATTGGGTACTTGGCTAAACAGGAAATTTTGGGGTCTTCATGCAAATATCATGTAATCATTGGGCACATGCATACTGGCTGTGTTTTCTCTAAACAGTTTATTTTTATTTTACTCTCAAGCACTATCTGTATAAAGTTTATTTTCACTTGGATTTTTTATTTCCATATTGATAAATAAATTGCTCATGAAACAAATCAGAAATAGGTGGGTGATGCTTATTGTTGAAGTTAGGAAGATGTGATGTTTGAAAGCTTTAAATAATTACTTTAGAAAAAGAGCAGTGACCTTGGTGAGCACCTGGAGAAACAGTGACTAAAAATGGAAGAGGGTATAGTGTGAGGATTCCTGTGTTCAGTTTTCTTTAAGGTATAAGAGACTGTGTTAACTGGGATTTCAAGGTGTTCGTGGTGAGGTTATCGGTGAAAGAGTGTGACAGAAGGATGGTGGGATTCTACAAGAATTTGTACACACTACCACAGGCGACAATACCAAATTATGTTAACTGTAAAGAAGTAGCAGTTTCCCGAGCTTCATCACCACAAATGAGAGAAAGTGTGTGTGTGTGTGTGAGTGTAATTTTTTTGCTATATTTCAGGAGTGGTTCAATTATTGCGCTTGGTGTTCTGTTGTTTTTTAAATTACTGTTATTCAGACCTCCCTTTGCTTTTGGAGTCTCAGTGAATAATCCCATTGGGACTTCTTTCCATTTAACATCTTTTTTCTAGTTTATTTTAACACTTCAGCTAAAACCCTGACAAAGATGAATTGGCAGTAGCTTCATTCCAATCCAGTGGCTTTTGAACCACCTGAACAGTCCTGATCATTCCAATAAGTTATTCTGTCTAGAGGCTTTTTACCCAATAACTTCTCTTTCCTCTTCTGAGTAGTGGCAGGATGGGCTAGGACTCCAACTCTGTCTTGATTTTTCTGAATAGGTTTATCTGAACTTGGGAAAAAGGTAAATGCTTTTTGGTTTTTGGTCATGTAGTTGGTTGGTTGATTTGTTTTTCTTACACAGAAACAGCAGTGGAATAGTGTGATTCTTCCACTAAAGAAAACATCTGTCTATGAGTCTTCAACTCTCTTTTTATGGCAGGTATTGTTTGATTGATAATACTAGCAGTGAACAAAGATGTTGAGGCTTCAAGCTGTAAACGAGAGATCAAAAAAAATTAAAGAACAGGATTATTAAGCTGTTGAGCCATTGATATGTTCAGATCTGTTCAATTCTTGGACTTTCAGTGGCTTCTACTCAAGTAAGAATTGTGAACTAAGGTCATGATGTCTAGGAGTTGGGTAATATTCTGTTATGATGGTAGGTAAGAGTGGCAGAGCACTCTTGGTATTACAAATACTGGAGAAAATGGTAATTCAGCTTTTATGACTTATTGTAACTCTAGTCTCCTGTGTTGTCTTTTTTCAGTTTCTTTTATTTCCCCTATTTTCTTTTTGGTGATACTATTGCTGTGCATAGTTCGGCTGGAATAGCTGCGTAGCACTCTGTACTCTTTCTGACATGAGCACTTTGGATGGCATTCTTATTTTCGCTTGTTTGCCTTGCTCTTTCAAAAAAATTGGATCTCACTGCATCTCATTGATATGGAAAATGAAGCAAGACCTTTCTTTCTCCGACTTCTGTCTGCATAGACTGCAGCTTCCTTGGATCTTCCAGCTCCTTTTTACAGAGCTTGCTTCAATGGGGATTTGAATTTTGGCTGGAGTCTGCAGGAATTTGTGTGCTGTTAACAAAGCAGTTGTCTAATCTCTTTGTCTAAAATGGGTGTCTTTTTGTTTCTCTTCCAACACTTTTAAGTAAGAAATCTTTGGAAAATGAAGTATAACCAGAAAGGTGCTGAACTGAACACCAGCATGGGCATGTTTTCTGCTTATTAATGCTTTCAAGCAAGGACCTTGGCTTTTTCGTTCTCATACTGTTCAGACAGCAGCATATGAATTTATGCAGAGCTACCTCATTGATTTTCATAGTACTTGTTAATCCCATCTTGGTTGTCGACACAGTTTTATGTGGTGATTGGGCTGCTTGTACTTTGATACTCCTGCCTGGTGTGGTGGTTTTTTTTCTTATTCTTTCCCATCTCTAATTTGTAATACAAATATTTAGAAAGAAGCAAGAATTCTCTTTGGGCCAAGAAATATTACCTTAATTGTGTTCTGAGAGTGCCAGTCATGTTAGGATCCTGATGAGTGACTGCTGGTTGTGGATGCTGGTCGTATCTCCTGTCAAAATCAATGTAGTGATTTTTCTATTTGCAGAAGTGGTCCTAGTGAGTCTGGAAAGAAGTTACTTCTTCAGTAACTGACCATAGAACAAAACGAAAATAACTCCATAAAGAAATCTTGAAACTACATCACCATCTTTCAGATTTCTGCAGGAGCAATTTGTTAGAGAGATGAATTCTCTTTCTTCAATGTCCAGGGCTTTTTCACAAATCAGATTACATACATCTCCTTTGGAGGGAGCTTGAACCTCAGCCAATATACATTCAGATTGAGAATAGCAGCTCCTAGTTTAACCTTGGAACAGGTTTTCTGGTCTGCAGAAAGGTAGGCAGGAGCAGAAAAAGGTGTTTTAAGAAAAAGATGAAACATGTTGTTGGAGGGAGGGTGTTAACTTAGAAATGGTTACCTTCTGTGTTCTAGGAGACTTGGAGGCTTTAGCAATCCTCACCTGAATCCTGTCCACCCCACCATACACACACACGAAAAATAAATTGACATAGGAAGACAAGTAGGATAAAATATTTTGCTGCTTATTACAGAGAGACATTCAGAAAGGCCGTTAGCTCCTGAGAATGAGAGAGGATTTTAAGCAGATGTTTTTAAAAAAAAAAAAAACAAAAACTCCTCGCAAAACAATCTAACTAAGTGAAATGGCAGTGCCTGCGGCCAAGCGATCAACAGATCAGAGCTCATAGGTGTCTGTATCAGGGGTGCAGTGATTTAGGGCTTTCTGCTGTGCTATGAAGTTGTAATCACTGTTACGTATTACAGGGAGAGTGGGAGGGTGTGTGGGGAAAGGTTAAACGATTCATACTTTCCCTTGTACATACAGAGTCATTAACTTGCTTACGTTTGGGGTTCTTTTGCCCCTTGTCTTGCTTGTGCCGATGTGTAGATACTCTTGCCTGTCTGAAGGCCTGTTTCTGAGGACTTTGATATTTCTCCCTTTATTCTCTTTAAACTAACCCTTCCAACTGTCTGCCTTTTCCTATTCCCTTTATCTGTTGCAGGCCATAGCTCCTACATCTGTCCTAAAACAAAAAATTGGTTAATATTGTAATAAAATTTCTTACCCTTATGGGTGGTTTCTTCTTATGTTCTTCTATTTGCAATTGTTGTACTGAAATATAACACAGATTACAGTAACATGTCTGAGAAGCGAAGTGCTCTGGTGGGGAAATTGGGTGTTAGTCCATGCTTATTAAAACAACCCCATTTCTGTATTTTATTTCTTTTCCTTATTTTTTGTGGGCACTTTGCGTTTCCTAGTTGGCCATGTAGTCCTGTGTCTACATCAACTATAATTTTCAGTACTTTATTGACGTTGTTGAACCGTGAGTGCCGGAACTCAATCCTATAGCCTCCGATAGTTTCAAAATAGTTTCATTGGCAAGGAGCTTTTTCATGACTTCATTCAGCCCATGACTGTGGTGTAATTATGTCTCCTCATCTGCGTGTTCTGTTTTATTTTAGTCATTCTTCTGATCCCTGGGATGATCTCTAACATGTTGTTTGTTAACGTTAATTGATTTGGGGCATCCAATATGTACCGTCAGTTTTTCATTCAACAGACGCTAACTTCTGAAAATGTTTCCACATTTGCACCATTGCATGCGGACTGGTTACTTAAGGCGGGGGAAAAGTACCATGGATCAGACTGAAGTGATCAAATGTCCTTTTTCTGTTCAGTAGCAGTCTGTATAATTTGGTGAGTTACTCTGTGTCCTGTAGTTCAAGTAAAGGTTGTAATCACTCTTTATGGTGCTCATTACAACGCACAGGGCGTAATGTCACTTGGAGAATTGTTCCAGGAAATTAGAATATGGGGACATTTCTTGGCTTAGTTTGGATAAGAGCCTGTGACTTCAGTGTGGTTCATATAAGCAGCTTATCCTAGTGTAAGGAATACAACCCGAACATTGTTTGAAAAAGAATTATTAAATTACATATTGCTGAAGTACAAGTTTCAGATGGGGGTGGTTGGTTTTCTTGGAAAAGACAACCAAATCCTTGTCTGAATTCCCTGGAAAAATAAATTGTCTTTTTACATGGATATGTGGAGTTACATTAGCTGTCCGTTGTGAACAGCTTAAGACTTACCTTCGTTTGAACCTTCAAGCAAATGAATAGGCAAATAGCAAAACAGTAAAATTTATTTTCCTGTGTATCAGAAGGCAATATAGTTGTGCTCTCTGGATAGCACAATTTGAGGGCCAAATGAAGGGGCAAAGTGATTTCATGCATTCCAGTGATGTATCTGTGGTTGTCCATGGTTGTCCATGGTCCGGGATACTAATTAACCTCCTTTTCTTTGCCCCTCTGTTCTCTAGTTGCGTCTATTTTCGAGGAGTTCAGCTACTGACTCTTTGGCATGCTCCATTCATTATTTCAGTTTTGTTTCTAATGCTGCAGTCCTTTGAATTCTGGTCCTCTTGTGTTTTATCCAAGATCTTGTTACTTGTGTTGTGTTGTTTTGTTTTGTTTTTTTTTTTTTAAATAGGCTCTGTACGGTATTCTTGCTTTTCTATCTGCAAACTGCAACTTGAGTTTTTTGTGCACTTGCTGTAGAGGCTGTCCTGCAGTTTGACCTGCGCTAAATTCACATTTCAGAAGTAATGGTTTAGATGCACTCGTAGATGCATAGTTGTGTCCCCTGCATATTCGTTTTTGTGCATAGGGATCCATTTTCACTTTTAGTTTTGTTCAGAAGCCTCTCTATTCTCCAGAGCCAAAACCTGGAAACTTTGGCTGCAGAAAGCTCTTCTCTTTTAGGAGAAACTAATGGAAGTCATGGATATGGAGATGGTGAATCCAGAATCATCGTAGGCTAAAATGGAAGTTTGCTTGACTAATCATGGCAGTTGCAGTGCCAGATGATATTTTAGAGTTACTATTTCTGAAGAAAATATTCCACCTCTGATCTTTTTACAGGGCACTGCTGCTATAGAACTGTTCAGAATTGTCCTTCATTAAGAAAAAAGCAGGAGGTGGTGTACATTTGCCACTAAATTTCAAAGTGCGTTTTCTCTTACTTTGGCTTTAATAGGAATAGGGATAGGGATAATGTCTGTGTCCTTCAGTGCACATGTGCGTTGTTGAAGCATCCTGAAAGTGGAGGCTTCCAGAGTAGAGGGGCTGGTTCTGTTTGTTGCTATAAAACTCCAGTTTTCTAACATGATTGCAGAAATGTGTGGCTGGGTTGAGAAGGGCAAGGGGAAGGGTAGTAAAATTATTTGGAGAATAAGGGTTCTGAGGTGAGGACTGCTGTTTAGGAAGACAACTCAAAAATATAAGAGAGGATTAATTTAAACTGTATTTAGAATCTGTTGCTTTATTGCAGATCATGCACACAGACTGTTCTGGGTCTGACTTATCTCTGTAGTATTATTACATAACAAAGTTATGCTGTAACTTGGATGTTTGCACTGCTGTAGGTTAATCTGATTTGCATACAGTGTTACATGCTTAACTAAAGGTGTCATTCCGACTTAGTACAGTGCAAAACCACCTCGTGAAAGAATGAAGAATGTGCTCGTGGTTGAGGTAGACACTGATGTGTGAAAGGTGTTTCCGTTGATACGGACTCAAAAACAGATTTAGAAGATGTTTTTAGTAGGAAGTAGGCACATGCTTATGTCAGCCTTTTTGTGTGTATCCCATCTTTTAAAACCAAGATTGTTATTCTTTTTTTATAACTAAGGCTCTTTAAATTTTTCAGGTTTTAGCCACACATAAAGATGTGAGGGGAGAAGTAGCAGGTAGCCTCTGATTCATAACAATTCACGGATTAGTAATATTCACTTTTTTTTTTTAAGCAAGAATTGAAGTTCTGGAAAGACTAAAGGCTTGGCATATTCATCCTATCCCCAAGTAAACTGTGCCTTCCATTCAGCTACAGCGAGGATTTTGAAAACCTGGCCTACTCTCCTGCAGGTTTAGGCTGGCGTTCTGGTGGAAGAATGATTAACTGGAGTGTTGCAAGGAAGGCAACTGCTGTCTGTTGTTGCAGTTTTCAGGAGGTGACTACTTTGTGCTATGGGCTGTGAGTAATTTCCTAAGCAGAAGTTACGTGACCGCATTGTGGTTTTCCTTCTGCCTGGTTGTATTCGCATCTACGGTGGGGTAACTCGCACCCTTGAAGAATGTGTCAACATCTCACCTACAAGGCTTAATTTAGAATAGCAGCAGCTTTCAGTTTACCTTCTGGGGAGGGATGAGGCAACTGGGTTTTAAATGGAGAGTGGATTTATTAATTTTTGCAGTATGCTATCAGTTCTGTGTGAGTTGCTAGAACTGCACATGACCTGTCTGTATGTATTTTTAATCATGGTTTACATCACAAGCTACTGAGAGGGAAGAACCTCTTACAAAGCACAACTCTGCATATTGTATACCTCATAATGTGAGAGGTTAGAAGGAAAATGGCCTTTTTCAGTCCAAAATGACCGTCCTTGTGGTCAGTTTAACTATATCTTGTTTGTAATGCTTTGTTTTGACCACAGCAATACTGTAAAATGCTTTACAAAAATGTGGTATTTGCCAGGGCAATTTCTGTTTTTTGAGCTCTAAATTAAGGTGAAGTAACTGAATATCTGCATTCTGTTTTGTGATCTCTTTGACAAGAAGAAAGTGTTAGGCTTTAGCGTAAATTCTGCTGCTATAACGGAATGAATAAAAAGCCTGTTCTGCAAAATAATTCCCTGTTTGATTTACGGCAGCATTCTGTAATTATTTTGATCACTCTGACTTCACTAGAGTTGCATGTGAAGATAAAAAAGTCTAAGTTGTATTTTTTTCCTAGCAACTGCAGTAATGTGAACCTCATGCATGTACTTAGGATACAAGACCCAGTGTATACTATACTTTGTTGACTAGTTACAGTTTGTGTGGGCATCAATATTTTGGTTTTGCTTTTGAAAGGAGACAGAACTGGAGAAGCAGGGATTGGGATGAGAGGAAGCGGAGGTGTGCACTGCCACTGACATCTCTCTCCATACAGCTGAAGTATGTGCGGCTTTTGGTTTTGTTAACAAAGCACGTGAGCCAAGGAGTGTGTATCCAGTCCCCGTGCCTCACATTTGAATCACTGTTGTGGTGGAGATCAAATATAAACATTTCTTGACTGTTTATTCTAACACATACAGATGTTTTAGAAAGGTTGATAGTGGCTGGAAGAGGCAGTGTGAAATGTTTTGTTGTCACTTATAGCTGGAGCTGTATTGCAATAAAAGCCTGTTCTCAAAAAGTGATATCATTGCTTAGAAAACTGATAAAATATATTCCACATATAAGTTTAAATCTTCAAAAATCCGTAGTATACTAACTTTTCTTTCAGTGCAGCTCCCTAGTTGGGGCCTCAGGTAAAATCTGTTTCAGAGACTCTTCTCACAGTTAATTTTGGTCCACTGTCTTCAAATAAAAAAGCTTGTAGTCTTATTCCATTACCTTGTATAACAGTGATTTGCACACTCTTTGATGATTCCCAGGGAGAATTTGCAAGTATGTAAAATGTGTGACCCATTTTGTATGAATTTTTAATAATGAATGCACAAATAAACTGATGTGGATTAGAAGGGTGGGTTGGATGGTTAGGGTGTGAAAGCCATGAAGATAAACCAGTCAGTTTACACTGCCCACCAATATCATTCTTATTCTCTTAAGCATGAATATTTACTGCATCACATCCCAATGGTGAGGGGTGGAGGAGGGTAGGATGTGCATTGTATTGTCTGGCTTGAATAAGGAAGCATGAATTTACAATACTTGTGATTTTATTTCCAAAGAGATTTCCTTAGACTTGTCAGGGACAGTTGCCTTTCAGTGAAGCATGAATACATTAAGGTTTTAAGTAAATCTGCAGCGCAGACATATGAAGGAGCTTGCTGCGTAATTTAACTGAAAATCAAAGGATGAGCTTTCACAAGATGGCTGAGCCAAACTAAATGGCTTGTGCTGCCTAAAGGGACAGCTGCTCCGTTCAGAGTCCTGCTCCTACTTACCCAGCGTTACGTCTTCCTTTACGCAGCCTCTGGCATTCATCTTGCTCATTCAGACCGCTTTATCTGTTGGTTTTTGGTTTGTTGTTGGTTTTTTTTGTTTTGTTTTTTTAAGGAAAAAAAAAAAAGCCAACCAAACAAAAATCCTCCTCCCCCTAAAGAAAACTTCATCAGTTTGCTTTCATTTCTCCACCACCATCAGAAGAGCAGAATGTGAGCAGGACTTTGTGGCCAGCAGGTAGGGATGCAGGGAATGCCACTGTCCTGGGAACACTGAACTGTTTCATTGGCCCAGGAATCGCAGGGAGTGTTGGTATTCAGATGTGTGCCAGTTAAGTCCTCTTTCAAACTAATATTATACATGCTTGTACTAGAGGCTTTTGTCAGAATCATGAATGATGGTGGCATGTGAGTTCTTCAAGTAAAGCAGCTGAAAATACAGGCATGTGAAAAGTGCAGTTCAGCTGGTAGCAATGTCCTTGTTTAAATGAGATGAAAGCAATGCAAATCTCACTTGAGAGAGTCACAGAAAAGCCAGCTTTGTATCTTTGTCATCTTACCATGATTTTGGCTGTTATTTAATGGTTTCCAATAGGATGTTTAAACGAGATGTTGAAGAAATACCTTAATAATCCTTTCTTTCTTTTTAGAACTGAAGGAAAGTCATCATGGGAGCATTTTTAGACAAGCCAAAGATGGAGAAGCATAATGCCCAGGGGCAAGGGAATGGGCTTCGTTATGGTCTGAGTAGTATGCAAGGCTGGCGAGTTGAAATGGAGGATGCACATACGGCTGTGATCGGTTTGCCAAATGGACTTGACGGATGGTCGTTTTTTGCTGTATATGATGGGCACGCTGGATCACAGGTTGCCAAGTACTGCTGTGAGCATTTATTAGATCACATCACAAGCAACCAGGATTTTAAAGGGCCAGATGGGCCACCATCTGTGGAAAGTGTAAAGAGCGGCATCAGAACAGGTTTTCTGCAAATTGATGAACACATGAGAGTCATCTCCGAGAAGAAACATGGTGCAGACAGAAGTGGGTCAACAGCTGTGGGTGTCATGATTTCTCCCCAACATACATACTTCATCAACTGTGGAGACTCGAGAGGTTTACTTTGTAGAAACAGGAAGGTTCACTTCTTCACGCAGGATCACAAACCAAGCAATCCACTGGAGAAAGAGCGTATACAGAACGCCGGTGGCTCTGTAATGATTCAGCGTGTGAATGGCTCTCTTGCTGTTTCACGGGCACTTGGGGACTTCGATTACAAATGTGTCCATGGGAAGGGTCCTACAGAACAGCTAGTCTCACCCGAGCCTGAAGTTTATGAAATTGAGAGATCAGAAGAAGATGATCAGTTCATCATACTGGCTTGCGATGGTATCTGGGATGTTATGGGAAACGAAGAGCTGTGTGACTTTGTAAGATCCAGACTTGAAGTCACTGATGACCTTGAGAAAGTTTGCAATGAGATAGTTGACACCTGCTTGTACAAGGTAGCCAGACTTGAGAGAAGAAGTTTATTGTTTTACTGTTAGAAGTTTAGAAACAAGTTAAGAATAAGTTTTGATTCCAGTCTATAAGTGTCTGTTGGTTTGCATTAACGAGACTTTGACAGTAATTACCATGATTCCCACAAAAATGGTGATGGAGGGGAATGAACATGCAACAGAAACAGTATGGCTTTCTGGGTGGTTTTGGTTAATGAGGAGTTTAAAATCGCATGCAGATGCATTGTGATCCCTGGGAAAGTAGAAGCTGATGGCAATTTATAGACAAGCCAAGGACAGTAACTGATCTCTTCTGTTACACAATATACCTTAAAAACTTTACCTCCTAAGACTTAAATCAGGCTAGAGAATATTCTTTCCTAATCTTCCTCTCCTTTCCTGGGCATATAATACTGACATTACTGTTATAATTGCACCAAGATAAATGCAGAATGATTGAAACTTGACTTTGTATTTTGCAGTTTAAGTTTTCTTCTTGGCTGTATGAAGATCTGACTTCCTAAGTTCATTTTTATTCTGGTCCAATTACTATATTTCTTATTCAGCGTTTTGCAATACAGCTCTGAAACTAGCTCAAGTAGAAAGAAGATGGGACTGTTTTGTTTAACAGATCTGTGTAATTTTGTCTGCAATAACTTCTACTTTGTATTAGTAAGTGGCAGGATGATATAGTTATGGAAGAGATTTGAAATATTTAATTTGATAACTTGACACTTCCTTTTCCAGAAGCAAGCTGTAAGTCATAATGTAAAAAAGCCAGCTTTTTTGGTACGAAAGAGACAAGACAACATGACTAACAAGGTCATTGTTTCCGTTTTGGAAAGATGGAATTGCTTTGAAACACTTTGGCAGATTTATAATGCGTATATTTTTGTTTACGATTTTTGTCCGGTAATCCCAAAAACAAATGCCAGGGAAAGAACAGTGGCTGGTGGATGCTGTAAGCTTTGCAGTAGCGAACTGTCAGCACCCCCCCATACGCCCATACTCTCTTTTTAAATGCTGGCTTGTTCTCGATCTTGCTGACTTCAGTGGATTTAATTGGTGTTAAAAATCGAGTGTATGGATGCGTGTTTGCAGACCAAAGCAAAGAGTGTTGAAAGTAAACTAAGCGGTTACTTTTCATAAGCAAAGTGTTTGTATTTTCACCTGTTCAGGTATTAGGGTTCTGTTTAGTTTCTAAATGTTTCCATTTCAAAGAATACTTCTGTAAAGGCCTGGGACCCTTCCAGCTCGTCTTTTAACAGATTCTCACACTTGTAACTTTTCTTGTTTTAAAAGAAAAGAGGAAAAAAAAAAAAACCCTAATAGATGTGATTTTAGGTAGAAGCAGTGTCTGAATTCAGTACCTCCCTACTTAGTGCTTTCAGGCAGTAATGGTTTTGTTTACCCATCTAATACCTGTTTTCCCGAAATGATTGGGTAGTATTTAAAATAAGATGGAACGCAGCTTTGTAATTACACGTCACTCATTAGTAATGTTGGTTTCTAAAAGACAATGGGCTGTCTGTAAATGCCTCCGTGCAGTCTTCAGACCGGGAAAGAGTAAAGAACAAAATTGCTTAAAAGGTTGTACTGCAGACTTCTGGAATTCTGTAAGGGGGCGGGGGAAAATTAAGACTAATGATAATATTAATCTATAGTAGAAGTTGTATTCTAATATTGTATGATTTGTGAATTTCTGTTTGTAAAATGCTTTGATGTGTATTTAGCCTGGTGTAGTATACATTCTCAAATAATTTTTTCTTTTCCACCAGGGAAGTCGAGACAACATGAGTGTGATATTGATCTGTTTTCCGAATGCACCAAAGGTATCGCCAGAGGCGGTGAAAAGAGAGGCAGAGTTGGACAAGTACCTGGAAAGCAGAGTAGAAGGTGGATCATTTAAAAAAAAATAAGTAACTTTGTTTCTAAACAGACCCCCTGGCCCCTTTTCCCTTCCAGCAACTAAACTGTTAACACATACTGGCTTTTTAATAGACCTTCAAGTGCCATTGGCCATCTAGTGTACATCATTGAAAAAGGCACTCGTATAGTCCTGCTCTATGTCCTGAAAACATTCTGCTGTGAAAGTGCAGCAGCCTATAGCCTTGAAAATTAGGATGGCAGAGAAAGAATTCGTTTGTGCTCAGTGTTCTTCATGAGTCCATTGCCACTGCTGACTTCTGACCAGTAAATCCTGGTTCCTGTGTTGTGGCATTAAATGAAGTGAGCACAGTATCTCACAGAGTGTCTTGAAGATGGTAATTTGAGTGCCATTTTTCCGTATAGTTATGTACAAATTAGCCATAATATTTTATTATTGAATTATGATAGGGTTACAGCTTGATTACTGTCCTCTTAAAGGCACCTGCTAACATATTTACTTGAAAGTACTTCAGAAATTTGTCAAAGATAATCTTTAAGCATTCATGATGAACAGAAGCTGGGGGCTCATCTTACTCTGATAGTAACTTCAAAATTTTGTGTTAAATTTGTATTTCGGGAGTTCTTAAACTTTAAACTGCAACTGCATGTCTTAGGGGTTTTGGATCACCTAACTAAAAATGATATTTGAAGTCAATTTGATTTAAAAGATTTCTCATTAAAACTAAATTTACAGTGCCTTTTGGTATTTAAATGCAAATGCAGCTTGGAGTTTGTTTCTGAAATATAAGACACACTGTATGCATTATTTGCATAGGTTAAGTCTATTTTTGAAGTGGACTCCTCTAGACCTATATGTTACAAGTCTAGTTACGTGTATGTACTCCAAGGATCCTTAATAGTACACAGGGCACGATACACAGAGTTCTTCACAACTGTGGTGTCAGTGATTAGTAAGTTAGAGGAACATATTGTGCACTTTTCTCCTCCTTAACTTGCACAAATATAACGGTGCAGCTTGAGAAACTTCACAGAGTCCTTGCCTACGTGGGAATTCTGGGTTCAGACAAATCAATGTGCCATTTCAAAGCACTTACTACCTCTGCAGGTGCTCCTTCAGAAAATACCACCTTTTTCAAAGGCCTCATTTGCAGGGTCTTGGCAAACTGCATCTGTTCTGCCCCCAAATAAACGTCCAGACGGGCATTTCTGTGTTTTAATCTAACACTTGCCTAATAGAAGTTGGTGCATAGTAAGCAGTAGTGTGAATCTTTTTGACAGCGTAGCAGGAATATCCAAGTGCATGAGTTAAGTGTCAGATGGCTTCTCCATTTCAGAGCAGCGAGCAGTTTTGCACCAGGCATTTGAAGAGCTTACTACGTATGCCCACTCACAGAATTGGTGAAGAACAAGTATGCTGTAAATTCACACATTAATTCACAGCATGCTAACTCTCCTAATTTGGGCAAGTATTGCCTTGTATCTTTTTGTCTGAGTTCAGACAAGCCCATGACCTAGAACATGAAAATATGTTCAAGTTAAGGCTGCATCTTCAGCTGGCCTCATTGTACCCCAGGAATATTACCATGAGGAAAGCTGACACTTTTGTACGAACGTTTCGTAAATGAAGAACCTAAACACTGGAACTGTATGTGATTATGGTACATACAGTGAATTTGGCTGCCAGTACTTTGTGTTTATACAAACGCGACATTTCAGGAATGAGCAAAGTGTGTAGAGGCAGAAGGATTCTGTATGTAGTTACAAAGCACTTTAATACTAACTTAATGGGATGATGTCTGAACAACTTGAGGAAATACATTGTACTTCCCCTCAAGGGTCTTTCCGTCTTCTTTAGAGTTGTCTTCAATATTTTGTCTGTTGTTGCACAAAGATATTATTTAACTTATTAATATGTAGTAAACACTATTCAACCCAGCAGTGGTTTGTATCAGCTGTGTGCAGAATTGGGCCTTTTAGGTCTTGCATACGGGGGAAGTTGAGAGGCTGAACTAAAGCAGAACATTGAGAACAGGTGCCAATTAACTTTGTTAAATTTAACTTCATAATTCTTGTGCAGTTAAGTTGTTTCCTGGTATAAATGGATAAAGCAGTGTTGGCTAGTAAGGTAGGACTGCTACAGCATCTAAAACTTTCAACACTACAGTGAATAATCTTGCTGTTATCCTAGGATACCTTAAGAATGGCAGTGCTTAACTTTAAAAGCCTAATCTTCAGCTGAAAGAACTAGAAAATATAAGGAGTACTTTTAGAATTATCTTACTAATCTGTAATATCAACTTAAAGTTAAAATTCAGTGAAATGGAAACTTGGTCAAAATGCATATTGTGTGTTTTTATGCACTTCAGTACTCAGCGTAGTCCAACAAGTAAGGAGATTTGATGCTGATTAATGTGCATTTTTTGGTGGTTGAACTTTTATTCCCTCAGCCCATGATATATCTTTACATTGTTAAGAAGTAGTGCAGATTTTTAGACCGAATAGGGTTTAGTACAATGGTCATCTTGAATAAGGAGAGGTGATTCTGATTTTTCAAAACTTAGAAAGTTTTCTACTTACCATGCCACCTAGAACTCTCCTTTTACTAATATTTGTGTGCTTGTGGTCCAGATTCACAGCTACAATAAATAGTAATGGAAGAAGCAGCAAGTGTGGAGAATCATCTTTGTGCCATTACTTGCAATAAATCAGTGTTACTCCCCAAATATTTTGTGAACTTCATGGTAGAAATAATCAGTCATTCCAAAATGTGTTGCTATTATTTGCACTAATATGTGTTATCGATGTGTTGACTCTCAAAAGAAACTTGTCTAAGCTTTTTTCCTGTTCTCAATTTTTTACATAAAAACATTCCGTAATAGATAATCTTTGCAATATTTATACCTATCTAGAGATAAATCATTTTAAGTTAGCTGTTATATGTTCCTTCCCATATTTTCACAAAATCAAAGTTCTTGCTTTTTCTTAAACTTGGTGTGGAATTCTCATTCAGAATCTGAAAAAGCAGAATGTTTTAAATCCTTTATTTTAGGGTTGTAAGTACATTTTTCTAGTACTTGATGCCATGAAAATGTGTAGAAGGTTTAAAAGTAAATTAAAGATTGGGGGGAGGATTGTAAGATGTATCGAAAGAAGAGAATTCCAATAAATTAAACACAGATAGCAGACCGACTCCATTTGTTATGTCTTCAGTGTTCATTCAGTCTGTATCTATAGTTTGATCAAAATACAAATGTATTCATTTAGTGGAGACTGTATGTTAAATGTACTGCAGTTACAGGTTGTGAAACTGTGTAGCATAGGTAAACTATAAATTCCTTATTTTTGTACAGCAGAACTTTAGCACTAGCACAATGTAGAATAAACTAGCTGTTCAAAATTGCACAATAAAGGAACTTGGCAAACCAAATCCGAGATCTTTGCTTCTTATTCAGATTTAAGAGTGTTAGATTTGCTATTTACTAAACACTAGAGGGTAATGTGAATTTTTGGCTGTAGATTTTCAGGAAATGGCAAGCTTTTGAGGTGTCTGTGGTGTGTGGTGTCATGTATTTAAAACGTAGGTTTGGAAGTAAACAGCTTAAAGCTTTTGTGTTGCAGAGTTTGGCACTGGTTGAGGGTTAGACTGTTTCCACCATCCCTTGCAAATAATTTACACAGCCTGACTGCAAGATACAGCTGATGCTTTCTGTAAACACACACAGCCCTGAAAAACTGTTACATGCACCAAAAGTAATTCACAATTGATGTTTTTACTATTTTTAACTGAAAAGGACTGGATACTTGTTGGTTTTAAAAGCTTTTCTTGTGCCTTATTTCACTAATTAATTATAAAATGGAAACTTGGTATGCGTTTCTGGAATTATCACGTAGGGCAAAAACGGAATGCTAGAGTGTTTTCCAAAAGTGATGCTGGTGAATTCCAACTACTCTTCAAGCTGTGTAAATGCTTTATTACGTGAAGAATAGTGTGCGTGTACATACGTGCATGTATATATATGTATGTACACATTGTGTGTGCTGCAGTATTCACTCGAAGATCAACAGCGACAAGATTTAATAATTCATATCTCTTATAATTTCTAAGAGCTCATGCTTAGAGAGAAACTGCTGAGATGCATGTTAACAATGTGCTTGTTCTTTAAATTTCCTAAAATCCCTGTTTAAGGGGCGACTCGTCAGCGGTGGTATGGTCTGAAATCTCTAGAGTTCAAATAAAATTGTGTGCTTCTGACTTGCAAAAAAAAACCCAAACCAAACAAAAAACAGGCCTAAGAATAAAGTTAAAGAATTAATTTCTTAGAAAATGTGACACACCATACAAATTCTCTTCACCCAGAAGTTGGAGTGGATCAGCTTTAAATAACTGCCCAATATTCACGTATTCCCTAAGTGAGTTGAGGATGGAACTATGTCTTAGATGTGATGTCCCTGACTTTTAATTTCTACGAAATAGTTCTGAAAATGTGCATGGTGTTGTAATGCAGTGAGGTAAAAGTGTTGCCTGATATACATACGTCCATGGGAGTTTTTTATATGTTTAACCTTTTATTTCTTGAAATTATTATGTTTTCTGTGATGGTGATAATCTTTTATCTTCTGTTGCAGCAATAAGGCTGGTGTTAATATCTGCCTCATGCCCAGGGCATTTTGTTGGAAAGATATTGCATCTTCTATGATATTTAATGTATAGCAGGAAAGCCATTAAAGATTTTTTTTTCCCCACTTTTATTAGATAACTGTGTATTTCTAAAACCAGTGTGCATGTTAACAGTTTGTCAAATCTGTTACAGGTTCTTTTCTTTATGGAACCAAAGTTAACAATTACCATGTTGAATATGGTTGGTCGTATTTTATATATATATATAAAAATATTAAGAGAAGTTAAGCTGCCTTTTTATAAAACTGAGTGTTTCAATCTTTTGAAGTTAAATTTGGACTGCACTTACAAAAAAAGTACTTCTGATTCCCAGAGATCATAAAGAAGCAGGGTGAAGGAGTCCCAGACTTAGTCCACGTGATGCGTACGTTAGCAACTGAGAGCATCCCAAACCTCCCGCCGGGGGGTGAATTGGCGAGCAAGTGAGTGCACATGGGTGTCAATGTGGGTTTTGCTTTAAATCAAAATTTAACTGTAAGGCCACTCTTAAAAGTGAGGGGGGAGGGAAGAAGGGTGATGATCTGTTCTCCGTTTTTTATTACTCAGTCGTTCTGAGCGAAAAGCTCAAGCGGAAGACCATAGTTAACTACGAATCGCTACTAAAACTGAATTCCAAAAGCAACTTTTGGGGAAGGGCTGAGGGGTTTTTTTAAGGGTGGCCTGAGTGTATCTGTTTATTGTAATTAACTCTGTTTTCTGGGTGGGAGGGTACACCTGAAGATGCAAAAATAATGCATTGACTTTAATAGTTACTTGGGTATCTAGTTCTACACCTTGACAAGAAGCGATATTGTATGTTTTGCTTGGCAGCTTTCTTTCCTTGTCTGCAGCTAAAGCAATATTGTAATTGCTTACAAATTTGCTTTTGTATCTCTCTGCTTGTGATAAATCTGAAAACTAGATAGAAATCTATCAAAAAAGAGAAGTGGGAAGTTGAATTTAGAGCTTCCTATATAGGTTGGATTTGTCCTTGAAGAGTTCAGTGTTGTCGCTCTGCAGCTTTTCAAATTGATGTTGAGTCTTCAATGGGGCAATGAGCTTAGGTCGTTCACACCCCAGACTAAGTGCTTTTAGCTTCAAAAGATTGTTCATGAACCTGCGCTGACTTAAAATGGACTGGGCACATATGGTCCAGGCGATATTTTTAACCCTTCAGAGTGTGATTTTTTGTATTGTTACACCAAAAGGTGAAGGCCCTAGGTATGTAGTTGAATAAATGCTAACTGAACTGTAAAGATGACTTCTACAAAATATAATTGCTCTTATATGAACTGTTTGAATAGGAAGAGCAGAGATGGCATTTTTATATAGAACAGCGTATATTTAGGATGTGTTGCTGTAGTCTCAAGTATCAATGAGTCAGTTACACATGAAATGTGGCACACACGTTGATTTTTTGCAGTCTCCTTTGGCTCGCAGTAGCATCATGGTTGTGAGGAAGTGCTGAAGTGACCGACTTCTGTGGGATTTTGTGTCTTAGTGATGATTATGGTTTGATTAGGGAGTGGTAGAGGGATGGATTTAATTGGACGTTAGCATAACTCAAAGCACTGCTGCCAATTGTAAAGGAAAAATAATACTTTTGAAGAAACCTGCCTTTATTTTGAATCAAATATACCAATTTCTTGAATGATCAGGGAAGCTTTACCGTTCTTACGTGCAGTATACTTTGGGTGTAATTGCTTGTTTTCATCGCTTTAAATTCAGCCTCTTCTTCCATGCCCTGTAATCATTCACTAGATTCATTGTGACATATATGCTGCTGCATGGTAGTTCTGACTTTTCGGTGTGATGAGATGATTATAAAGCCTGTTGTCTGCTTTTTTTTCTTCTAATACACTCCTTTGTGATTGCTCTGCATGCATCCATCAGCAGCTAAAAGGTTGTTCTTTGAAGTTTGTTCTGTACCACAGTTGTAGTCTGATACTCTGTCACACTGAGTTCTGCAGCAAGGGGGTCTGGAAGAAAGTTGCTTTTTAAATCTGATCTATAATTCTTGTCTTTAACTCCCCTCTTTCCTTCTTACTCCCCATCCAAAGTTGTTTCCTTGCTTGTTGGGTAAGGCAAAGGCTTCCTCTTCCTTCAGCCTCACTTGATTTTTTGAGTATCACTATTGGAGCAAACCTTTTCACCAAAAAAATCAGGTTACTCATTTACATGTTTTTTGCAATATTTCTTTTAATATTTTATCAATACATTTCCTATCAATAGTAGAAAAAAAAAACGAGAATCACAGAGATGAAAGTTACTTACAACCTATCTTAAATATGCTGAGCAAATATTTTTCTTCTTTAAAGGAGGAAACTGTCAAGATGCTTGGATTAATGAATACTTTTTACCAAACAAAATTTGTGGTCTGAAGATATTATACATAGAACTGCTTTTTGCATTTTGATTTTTTTTTTGAGAAAAGTTGATGGAGAGTATTGGACATATTATTGTAAAAGAGGATTTTACAAAGTAAAAGAAGTAATTTACAAAAGAGTAGAAATGTTTCCAGGCTTGCACATGACAAGTCCATTTCAGAATTGCAACACAAACAAAAATGTACTTCGGAATACAATTTTTGTGCATCTGTAAAATAAAATAACACTATTCCCCTATGAAAGTGCCGTAGAACTGCGGGGCTTCATCAGACACACAAGTGACCAGGGCGTTCAACGTCCATCGAGTTTTCTGATGCATTTTTCCAAAATCAAGAGACTTTGCACCAAACCAAACAGCGTCACAGCCTCATCTCTGTGTCAGATTGAGCTCTGAGCGGTATCCTGCTTCTTCCTTGACCCTGACGATTTTAAAGAAAACGATGATTGTATTCAGTGTTTAATGACATTGCTAACTTAATGTTGGTTCTGTGAATTTATAACCTTTTAAAGTTTGAATTTTAAATTAAAATTGTACTTAGGGAATTTGACTTAAAAAAAAAAAAAAGACACAGCCTTAAAATCTTGTTTCTTTTTTTTGCTCTAGACGGAGTGTGATTGAAGCCGTTTATAACAGACTGAACCCCTACAGGAATGATGATACTGTAAGTATCCTTTCTCTTACGTTATCTTTCCCCCCACCTGATTAATTTTAGCTGTTTTGTAAAGAAACCTATTGCCAGTACTTGTTAAGACTCCTTCCCAAAAAAAGCAATAGCAGCGTTATGCTCTTTGGGCTGTGTTTTGTAACAGTTTTCTGCTGTCTTCTGTTGATCGTAGTCTCAAAACTCTGGTATGGTTGATTATTTGTCCTCTGTAATTTCATCATTTGAATTCTGCCTGGGCTTCCAAATGTGTTCCTGCCAAATGGCGCAGAGAGTCAGGTGTGTATGTATATATATATATATATATATATATATGTATTTCACCTCTTATGGGAGACATTTTCCCCCAGATACAAAGAAGAAAAAAAGCTATACTGGTAGGTTAAACAGATTTGTGGCTGTCAGTTTTAAGAATATATTAATGATCCAAATGGACTGTAAGCACTTCTATTCTTAGGCATAGAGCATCTTACAGCAAGCATGCACTTTACATTCTTATGTGTCTGTGATCAGAGTGACAAGAATCCACTGAAAAACACCCATACAAACCCACCACCAACAAAATAAACCACAACAAACTCTAAAATATGAACAGGGATCCCAGTTGCACTTAGATCACTCGAAACAACGTTCTGTCACCAAAAGTGCTGTATTTCCTGAAGTAGTTACGTTGATCCTTACCAGCACAAATTATTTACGTGCTTAGATGTCACACAGGTGAAATGCGTCCAGACATAAAGAATGGTGTGCTGGCTTTAAAGCTGGATGCTAGTTTATTTGGCAGTTCTCATTATATCTTTAGCATAAAATTTCCTAAATAGTGGCTGAAAGAGAATTCTTTACCTTCAAAATACATCCTATAGTATGTTACTGTTCTACAGACAAGCAGTACGCAAACTTCTCTTCATGGATATGTTGACAACTTGTATAGAGACATTTACATGCTGGATGGCTGGCATGCAGCTCCTGCGGTTTTACTTGCTATGTTTTTATTGTTCATCCTTGCACTTGGAACGAATACAACCATTTTGGTCTTTCATAGAAAATTGTTCTCCTTTGCTACTTCTGGTCTTCGAGAAAAAACTGGAGGTGGTACTTTTGCAAAGGGTAATTTTAGTGATTTGGATTTTTTTTCTTTTTTTATACTACACCTCCGTGCCAACTGTTCTTTATGGTTTGTAATTAATTCCGTATGCAAGTTTGAATGAAAGGTGCAGAACTTTAGTGCTAAGAAATTGTCGTGTGTGGCGTTGCTGGAGACTTAATGAGCCTCTTTTCTTGAAGGAATAATTAAGGCAGGGCTTCTACAGGGGAGTAACATTTCTACCTCCTGCAGCCCTAGTAATGGTAGGGAAGTATAGCTGTGGAAGCACCAGCATAGACTTTTATTAAAGCTCATTGTAGCCCCTAATTACATAGGGCAGGGTAGCAGGTAATGCTGAAACAGCCTGAGTTGTTAGTTACACAAAACCCACTGTTGCATGTGGGTCTAAAGGATCAAATTTTGGGGTTACTCGAGCACTGGATGTGTGGTTGTAATGCCATGTACTGTGGCTGCATGGTTATGATTTAGAGCACGACATGTCTCTGGTTCCAGTTTTTCCGTATATACATATTTTTTTTTCTCCTTGCGGTTTTATTACCATCCAAAATTAGGGTTTCACGCAGTTACCCAAACTAGACTTCTGTAACCTTAAATTATAAGTGTTAAAACTGATCTGGATTATAACAAGGTGTCCATTGATGAGCGTATCAGCCTGTGCAGTGAGGGAGGGCTGAGAACACTAAAGATGGTGATGATAGTGACAAATCCTGCTCTTTTTAACATGCTTGTGTAGTAAGTATCCATTTTGTATTACTTCTAACTCCTCTGGGAATGCTTTTGAATAATGTTCCTAGGATATTATTTGTAGGAGTGATAAGGCTGTTATAAAACACTTGGTCAGATTTTGAAATGTCTTGGTACTAATGCTTCATTACTTAAGCGTATGTGTTTTTTAAATGCTTCTAAAATGCTGTTTCTGAAAGGGGAGAGAAAACAGACTCCTAAAATAATTCAAGTCTTTACCCTTTTCAGTCTGGATCATCCAGAAACTGCTGTAACTATGGGCACTCCAGACTTTAAAGGGCTCCTTCTTTTTTCTTTAAGGATTCTGCGTCAGCCGATGACATGTGGTAAAACTGCTCATCTAGCTGCGGAGTTCACGTTTCATCCTTCAAATGAAAGTGCAGCCCAACCTCAGTGACCCTTCTTAAGATCCATCCTCGACCTTAATTAAAGAAGGGAGTACGATGAGTTGGTGAGAGTGACTACAGCAGTATGACATCTAGCCCAGGAACTGATCTTTTTTTGTAAAACAGACTTCTGTAAACGTGATTTCAAACCATAATTCATGTTGTAAATCAGACTCCAGCAATTTATGTTGTATGATTTTTGTTTTTGTAAAGTGCAATTGTCTTTGTACAAAATGCTCATATTTAATTATGAACCGCTTTAAATCACTATAAAGGTTAGGAGAAATGTTTGGCTTGTGTGATGCAACAATATATATCCCTTTAAATTCATGTTGTGGTTTTGGATTGCAAGGAGCAGCAGCCTAGCCAGCTAGGTGCTCAAGAGGTGCACAAAACTGTAGAGAGAACTTGGTTTTATATGAAAGCTGAACTTGTGGGCGACTTCCCAGAAACTACAGTGTGTAAATTTGTTTGGCAATGGAAAAATAACTTAAAAGAGTAGTGCACATTCTTCAGACGTGTATATTGGTTCCTTGGACGTACTCCTGCTCTCACATTGAGTTAAAGGGAGTTCTGATCTTGACTTCAGTGGGAGTTAAATCACCCCCTATTAATAGTAACGTGTTCATACGCAGATGGAACCGTGGGATTAGAATGCCTTGATTCTTTGCACCTCTTTTTTCATTAACCCTTACCTGCAACTACTAATCACTGAGCACGAACAGGCAGCTTTCTACGTGCAGTAGGAGTCTGCAGCATTTTTACAATCCTGAGGGGCTGGGTCTGCTGCTGTTCCAAGTAAAATACTTTGAATTCCATTTTATCAATAAAGCTTGATTTAACAAACAAGACATTTATCCATAAATGTGTAATTCCTTTTTTTCCTGCCTTTTTAAATGTCAGTGCCATTGTAAATGATATTTTACTTGTGGAAGAATATTTTTATTAATTGGTAGCCCATTTTTAAAATGGGTAGGGTTTTGATTACTGCCCAAGACATAGCCATATGGTAGAGGATGATGTGGGATTAATCTGTTACCCTCTCTTTTTTTACAAGTGTGTTTTTTTTCTTTCAGGCTTTCTGTTTTGTTGGTTTCTTTCCCTCCCCACTGAAGATGTGCATTGGTTTGAATTTGCCTACTGTTTGATGAAAATACATTTGTCAAAGCCTGACAATCTTTAACATTTTATGGTGTGTGTTTTTAATTGACCCACTTACTTAGAATGAGAGACTAGTGGTTAAACAGTACTTGTGATTTGAGATATAGCATGTTGACAATATTTAACTGTTCGTTGTTTAAAAATTCTAATTTAAAATTTTATAAGGTAATAAACTAATTTCATTTAAGCTTAGCTTTCTCCCATTGAACATACAAAAATTAAGTTTTCAAGTCAGTCGTGTTTGCAAAACTGTTGTTTTGTGCACCTTGTATTGTCTTTTTGGTTGAGAATATTGTATTTATTATGTAGTTTACTCATTTAGTAGGCAGATTCCCCAAAAGGAAAATCAGTAAAACAAGTAGATTGTAACATTTATTGCAGTTAAACAGAATCAAAACTTGGTGTATAATTACTTTTTGATAGGAAAATGTAGTACAATGCATTTTGCTATATTTGTCTTTCCCTAACTTTGAAATATACATATTTGTATATATAGCCTTAAAACTAATGCAGAGTTAGGGAACACTGAACAGTGAAAAAGTAACTTATAGTGTCTTGGAACTAAGTATAGTATATACCAGCAAACTTTTCTTTTATCCCTCTTGTCTATGTGGGGTGCTTAAACGTAACTTCATTGTATTCAGTTTGTAATCTGTTCAAGCATGAATGAAGAAAACATAAGCACTATTTGTATTTATAAATTTATAGCAATTTTTGCTTAAAGAACCAGTTCCTTACCTACCTATGAATAAATGCTTAAAATGTCTAATTTTGTTGTAGAGTGCAAAACTATAATAATGTTAAGTTATAGCTTCACAGGCACTTAATTAACGAGCGTATTTAACAATACATGGCGTATTAGTGCAAAAAGCTAAACCTAATTTAGGACGAGGCAGATGGCTTTCTGTCCTTTCTCATAGAGACTAAAGTTTAGGTTTGGAAACTGCAAAACCTTGGACTGGACTGTGGAACCTTTGAGTTTTTTTTAAACTTTACAAACCAGAAGTAAAACTGTGGTGTGCAAAGCCATACTTTGTAATCACTTAAACTGTCTCAGCGACAAATGATGCGTTTGAAGGCTCTTCTGCTGAGGTCTCCTAAAGGTTAGGAAGAAGTTAGTCCTGCTGTTGCTAGAGGCAATGTCGGGAGGTTTGAGGGCAGTGCAAGAAAGCCCGTTTCAGGCCTTTCTTCTCCCCCAGCCTGTGTTCAGCGTTTCGATGAGGTCAGAGCACTGAGTGTATTACGTATGCATTAACACTGCCATTTTAGATACTGATTTTGATTACAAAATAGATGAGTTAAGTATATGAAGCATCTTAGAAAAGGGGCAAGCTGTACTTTTCACTGCTCTGAAAAGAAAAAGGCACTTTTGCACCTTTGTGCATCTCCTTCTTGCACCAGAAACTTTTTCTTTTTAAATGCTAAAAACATTAGCAGCTCAGGGGCAAGGCAGCAATTGTTTTAATTTTTAAGTATTGTGTCCTATTTATTTCCCTCTTAGGAAAACAGAATTCCTGTGTGACAAAACTGAAAATTGCGTGATGTTTAAAGATGTATTTTTAAATACGTGTTCAAATAGGACGGTCCAAATTTGCTTGTTTTTAAAAGGAAATGACGTTTGTAAAGCTACTGTGCTTCGTATGCCATGCGACTTTGTTTTCCTTCTGCTTTTGACAGCTTCACTGGCTTTGGTTTCTGTGAGTTTTGTTATAGTCAGATTAAATGTTTCACTGGTTGTTCTGGGAAAATACCTGTACTGCTCTATAGACAAAACTGTTTCCAAAAACATTCTCACTAATTCAGCATTGAAATATGTTCAAGACAGAGGCTTCTAAAATGTGCTTTAAAACCAATGTTGGATTAGCTAAATGCAGTTGCGTTAAACAGGGTCCTAGATTTGCAAGGCTTTGTGAATGTGTTGTATCGATAGAAATCTGCAGGTCCTGTGTGAATTACGAAGCTTGTACCAAGCCAGGAGTCTGCACCGCAAAAACCTCTGTGTGGGGCCGTCGTTTGTTTTAATTGTCCAGCAGGATGAATTGGAGAGAGAAATTTCCTCCGTTTGTCGTAAAACTGTGCCGAGTCGCGGTAATCCCGGGTTGTGTCATTAGCGAGGTGCCTGATGAATACGAAGTGGCAAATGAGTAACGGTAGCACTTGCCATGGCAGCTCATGCGGGCGCCCAAGCTGGTAATTTTAACGTGTACTTATGGTAAACTGAGTTCAGAGCCCGTTAAATTGTTTGTTGCAAAGCTGGTGCTGTCTCAACTCTACATAGATTAAAATCTGAGCCATTTTACTCGGTTCAAGAATTGGAAACTCCAAAAGGAGGTTTATAGTAACAGGATTAGGAAAAATTTCTTCATAGAAAGGGTTTGTGAAGCACTGGAACAGGCTGCCCAGGGCAGTGGTGGAGTCACCATCCCTGGAGGGGTTTAAAAGACGTGTAGATGAGGTTCTTATGCACGTGGTTTAGTGCTAGTGCTGGGTTATGATTATACTTGATGATCTTGAGGGATCTCTTCCAACCAAAATGATTCTGTGATTTTATAGTAATTTAGGAACTAATGATTCGGATCCATGATCAACTTGTATCAAGACTAAACAGTTGCCATAGCCCTACTGCCCTCTTTGTGCCAGCACTCGTGCTTGTGTGGCCGTGCAGTCAGGAGAGAGGGAAGCGATGTGTGCTCTTCAGCTGGGTAAGTCCATGTACCCACATCCCACAGCTGGATTTAGGGCAACATGGGGGCAAAGGGATGGGTGCACCAGCCCTTCTGCCTCAGTTTGGGAAATAACGCCCTAAAAGCAGATAAATGATCGACCTCTGTAGGGAGTATCAAAGCCTTTGCAGATGTTTCTTTCTCCTCTCTATACTTAAGGCAAACATTTTGCTTTGGTAAACACTCTTCTTTTTCTTAAAACTGGAATTGCGAGGCTGGTTTTAATGTTGTCTTGTGGCTGGGTTCCACGCTGACAAACTTATTTTCTGTTCTTTCTCTAGTAGGTAGCTCTGTCCTGTGGGACAGATAATGTGGCTGCCACAATTAGGTTAACGATACAGTTGTAACAGTTCACCTTATTTCAGTGTACATCAGGATTTCATCACGCCAAGATGTTCACCTTCGACCCTACCTGCACCTTCTCTAATTGCTTTTATGCTCAAATGACTTGATATATTTACATTTCTCGATATTTAAACTGGCCGCGTCTGTAAGGCGCTAACCTTTAGTCAAATGTTACCCTTTTCCTCATCGTTTGGCAAATACAGTGTTTTAGTACTAACCTGATGTACCTCACTGTAGGTTCAGAAACAGCAAAACCGTGTAGAGCTATAGAGCTGTACCGGACAATTTTCCATGGAAAGTGGAATTGTTACACTGTGCCAAGCTTCACGAGGTGTGAAAATCATGTCTCCCAGATAACTAGTGTAGCTCCTTGTTCCTACAGCTCCCGGTGTCCAAGAAGATCGCAACCTGAGCCTTTATGTACCAGTACAGGCTCTAAAGTCACTACTTGGCTGGAGAGATTTTTTTTAACTCTCTAAGTGGTAAAAAGAGGCTCCGCGTGTGAATTTCTAGGACGCTGTAGTGCATGGAATGAACACGATTCCTGCTATAAGCTGTAAAAACTGAGTAAAATATAAAAGTCCCAGTCTGGTGCTGAGTACTTTTGACTGACCTGTCTGTGGAATATTGATCAGAGAATCCGATGTTTTGAGATCTCTGGAGTGTCTGCGTGGTCTGCAGGTCTGTACAGACCCAGGTGTGCACCTTCTGAAACACTCTGGAGCCTTATTTTGCTTAATTATTTTAATGAGGTAGCAGTCAGCTGGACCATGGCATTCGTTCACAGAAGTTCAAGAAGCTGTAGGAAAACATAGAGCTTTTATTTATTCTCATGGACCACTAAATGCTTTCGATTAAAAAGTAAATATACAGGGTGCTACATGTTGAGTTTACATCATTTCCCACTGAAAACTTGATTCCAGAAAAATCTACAAATATTTCTACTGTTAATACATGAAAAAAAGATGTCTGGAGCTGTTATCTTCCGATTGTGCTTAAGTTATTGATCTATAGAGATTTTAGGTCCTATGCATATTCCTTGCTTTATCTGTGTTTTCATTCGATGTTCCTTTTGAGTAGCAGTAAAACAAAACTGGTTTTATTATTTGATGGGTTTTTTCCCTTCATGTAGATACTCCTCTACAGTCACTGTGCTTCCAAGCTAAGAGAACAGGAGCGACAATGGTATCTTAGGAAGGGGTTTGGGGGAGACTTACTTTAAATGCAACAACCACCCCCCTATCCTTTGCAACCACAGAATTTGGGAAAGTGGGCTTAACGTTACAAATGCCTTTTCTAGAGTTAATGGAGTAGCTCTGAAAGTGTCAAATCTTCAGTAGAGGTGGGATGACAGGTCAGATTTCTTGAGTATATATTGGTTTATGCCTAGCTATATTTTCACGTGTACTGACTCCTGGCCAAATGCTTCTTAAAATATCACTCAACATCTTTTGCTCTTTTTTTCCTCCCCCAAAAAGAAAAATAAACCGAATGATGCTTTTACGACTGCGTAACCAGCCATTTATTTGCGAGGGTGAGCGCTGTGTTGGACGGCACCGTTTTCCTTGAGCGCTATGTCTGCGCTTCTCGGCTCATTCAATATCATCGAGCCAAATCTGAAATTCGTTTTCGCATCCGTTAACTGTGTGGCTCTGAAGAACGGTGGGAGTGCGGGGTTTTACACACCGTGAGTAAACCCCCAGGGTTGAAGGAGGTGCCGTTTGTTGTATTTTCTGAGCAATATCTTCAAGGAGAAAATTGAGGCTGGCGGGCCATAAAACGTTACATACTTCTACTTCAGTCAATGCCTATAGACTGAGGTCCAGAGTTTAATTTTGCCTGAATTACTGAGTTCAACCTGGTCTGAGCAATGGAAATACGGAGTAGCCGATTCTGCTTTCACTGTTGGGATTTCAGGCTGAAGCGCAGTATTTTTGTTCAAATTAACACAGTCTTGTGAAAATCAGGCACGTCCTTAACTTCACGTCCTGCTGATGCTGATGGAGCTTCACTCACAACATCCAAAGTTTGCACGTGTATCATTAAAGCCTTAACTGTCCCACTTTCGGAATGAAAAGGAAATGTAATCTTTATTCAGTTTGGGATTTGAAAAAGCTTTTCAAACCCAAAGGGAAGGAGGCAGCAAAGTAAAATGTTAGATTAATTGGAGAGAACTACTTCATAATTCTTTAAACACGTAAGTTGGCATTTTTTTTTCTTTTAAAACATTAGAAAGACGCAGTTTAGGAGGTTCAGACTTTGATATAGTGCTTTTAGGTGTGAAGATTAAATAAAAGGATGAAACCCAAAATGAGTTACCCAGGATGGAAAAACGACGAGACGCTAAAAATCTAGGGGTAAATGTGCTGAATTTAACACAGTGTGATTTCCACGTCTGGTCATGGAGCGACCAAAAGGATCTTTGTCGGTGTCTTTAGGGGAACGTTTTGTTGCTGAGTGATGCTGGACTGCCAAACTCTTAAACTGGAAATGGGGCATAATAAAGAGTCCCATATGTGACATGTGGCAAAACCTGTTGCCACACATTGATGCTTATGCAGCCGTTTGATGCTGGAAATCGGGATTTCCCAGCATTACTGCTGATGGTGTGATTCGCAGTGACCTTGAGTACCAAGAGTTAAGTTGTATTTGTTAACTGGATCTAACTCTTTGGTGCCAGGAATCTAGTTTATTTGGAATAAGTGCAGAATTAGGCAAATGTTCTTGACAAATCGCGCTGGGTGGTTCAGTACTCGGAAAACCGAATGACTGGCGGGTTAATATGAAACAAAACCTAGATCCTCCTAGCCAAGGAATACTGGATATATGAAAAGTGAGGTTTGATCGCCAGAACTGGCTCTTTCTAAATCTTTCCAAGCGGAGATTTTGGTTTCTAGCATCTGTCTTGTTACTAAGCCCGCGTACAAACATGCTGCATTAGAGAGTTTTCACCTGTCTGCTCGCTGAATTGACTCCACATCGTATCCTAAGAGTCTGGTTTGTGGTGACATGCTGTGCCTGTCTTTTTAGAAAAGTCATGAGCTCTTTATATCTATTTTGTGGAAAGTGTAACTTTTTTCATTGATGACCTGTATAAATGTGTGTTATGAATGGAGAGATTTAAGCTTGAAAAGCACGTTTGCAGATTACACAGCTTCATTATGGAATTTATAAATTTAACAGAGTAATATACAAGAGCATAACTATTTTCCTTAAGTAGAATGTATAACAATAAATAATAAATTATTCTCCACCTAGTTCACCCACTATTTACAGTTTTACACAATTCAGACTGTGTGTTTACAGAAAGTTCAATAAATGTATATTTTGTACTATGTACAGATTCCTGGTCCCAAAGAAAATGTGTGAACTTAGTTTCTAACTTAACTTTTGAGATTGTACTTTATTCTTTTCTCTTTCTTTCCTCTTGGTTCTGGTTTGGAATCAGTTGAACAAACCGCGTTACGCCTGTCAATGGTGGAGCCTTGCATTGGAATAAACGGGAGTTGGAAATATTTCTAATCTACAACAGTGATTCCACTAAATAAAACAGGCAATTACATCGTGTGTGTGTGTATTGAGTGATGTGCTGTAAACCGCTTTCACATCTCTTCTGTTGATACAAATTTACAAGCTTATCAGGCCTCCTTCGGTTTTCTAGTTGAATTAAAATGGAATATCAGAGTGCTTGTTTGCATCATGTTTAGTTATAGTAATAAAAATCCCCCTTTTCACTGGTTTTTCTCCTTATATGTTGAAATTCTGAGATAAAGTCACAGTGTTCCCCAAAGGCCTGGGGATTTTGGAAGAGCTGGGGGTCAGTTAAGATGCCCAACTTTTGGAAAATCAAGTCACGCAGGAGCAAAATCTCTTTGTATCTTCTGCCCTGATTCAGTACTGGACTTTTGTAACGTAATTCGTAAGAGTTCAAGGATGCTAAAGGAGAAAAGAAATCTTTGCACTGGATTTAACCTGTGTGATTTGGAGGGAAATGCCCGTATGTTGTTGGTTCACGTTTATCTTCCCTGGAAATGTTGATTTACCGGAGAGCTGGTAGGATTCTGACAATTAAACCAAGTGTTAATCAGCTGGCCCTGCGGCCTGGAGCAGAGTTCTCCCTTCTAGAGACTCAGCCCCAGCCTTTTATGGATGAAAAAGCAGAACTACGGAGTTGTCTGGCAAAACGAGGGAATGTTTTCCATGGATTACAGACCAAAATTGCTACGATACGACTGACCATTTGCCTTGGTGCATATTAATGGAGCAAGCATGGGAGACGAAGCATATCCCTTTCTTTTCTAGCTCAAAGTGTATAAAAAGAATATTTTATCCCATCTAATTGGAAATTTACATTTTAGTGTCTCTTTCCTCAAAGCCAAAGGGTAATATACCTGTGAATAGCATTGTTGGCTGATTTAATTTTTTTTATTGACATGTAATAATAAATTTGAATGTCACTGAAGGTATTTAGATAGAAACCTTAAGCTATCTTAAAGTGTTGTGGCTGAATTTAATCAGCGTGTACATGGGCTGATGGAAAAGAGGGAGAACACTGAAGCCCAGCTGAATAATTTAAACCATTATTTAAATTTTAGATTTCAGCAATTTTTAAGAATGTAAGAGTTTATTCTAATGCAATGTAGTTCTGAAGGAATGAAGGTGAATTTGGCAAAGAGTAGCAAGAATAATTGTTTACAGTTACTGATACAAATAACTAAGACAATTATCCCTCCAAATACGCATATACGTATCTTTGGGAGCTGAGTTGAATGTGGTCTGTGCTCTCATTGATGAGCCTGCAGGAGTGGAATTCATCAGTATAACTACAATTCCTATATTGATTAAGTTAATGTGTAGTTACCAATTTTATTGTGAACTCTCCAATATTTTTATTGAAAATAGGAGAACTTCCCATTATCTGCAGCCTTTCCAAGATCCTACTTAGGAGCTAGAGCTGTGAGACAGATTCACTGTTGTCCTGGGGACAGCAGGATGACCATGAGCCAGCACTGGGCCCTTGTGGCCAGGAAGACCAACGGTACCTGGGGTGTATTAGAAGGGGGTGGTCAGTAGGTCAGAGAGGTTCTCCTGCCCCTCTACTCTGCCCTGGTGAGACCACACCTGGAATATTGTGTCCAGTTCTGGGCCCCTCAGTTCCAGAAGGACAGGGAACTGCTGGAGAGAGTCCAGTGCAGGGCAACAAAGATGCTGAAGGGAGTGGAGCATCTCCCGTGTGAGGAAAGGCTGAGGGAGCTGGGGCTCTGGAGCTTGGAGGAGACTGAGGGGGGACCTCATTAATGTTTACAGATATCTAAAGGGTGAGTGTCAGGAGGATGGAGCCAGGCTCTTCTCGGTGACAACCAATGATAGGACAAGGGGTAATGGGTACAAACTGGAACACAAAAGGTTCCACTTAAATCTGAGAAGAATTTTCTTCTCAGTGAGGGTGACAGAGCCTGGCCCAGGCTGCCCAGGGAGGTTGTGGAGTCTCCTTCTCTGCAGACATTCAAACCCACCTGGACACCTTCCTGTGGAACCTCAGCTGGGTGTTCCTGCTCCGGCGGGGGGATTGGACTGGGTGAGCTTTCGAGGTCCCTTCCAACCCCTGCCATTCTGGGATTCTGTGTGATTCATTTTCTTTCCCAATTAGCAACTTAGACTTGTCGTGAATTAAAAGTTTGCTGAATAAGCATTTAAATCCGTGAGTTTATTTGTACGGTAGGGCAGATATGAAGTGAATACAAGTAGCTACATGAGTTTTCTTGTCTTCACCTCTTCAGTAATAGAAGTGTCGGTGACACTACTCGGTGTCCCGCTGAACCTCTTTAGGAAGCATCATCTTGCTGAAGCTGCGTCGTGGCTCTTCCCCTTTACACCAGAACAGTCCAACGCAGTTTGCTGCCAGCTCATGAATCCCAAGTAGAACGTGGTGACAACAGTCACCTTCCTTTGAAACTTGAATCCTGTCCCGTATACTATAAAAAGGTACAAGAATAAGGCAGCTGTGCGTAATTGAGTTCAACAAAATAATTCAAGCTATGTTACAAGCATGAATGAAAAAAAAAAGGCGTTTAAGGAAACAAAATCTTTTTTGGTCTGCTTATAAAATAATCAGTGATGTCCTTAGACTAAGATCCGGACAGCAGGAACAGGGTATTTGGACATGGGTGGCCCCCAGGTCATTTGAAACTCTGCTTTTTTTTCTTCTCTCTTTCTTTCTCCGTTTCCTACTAATCCAAATTACCTTTTCCAAAAGGCCAGAAGCCTTTCAGAAGTATTTCTTTAGAACAGTAGTTTATTGGTTTGGTTTTGTTCACGCCTATCATGGATATAGCAGGACTCTGTTACCTGAGGAATATGAAGTGACACAATCAATTTAACTCAATCCTAATGTTTTACTTTATATTAAAAGTGTCCGTAAGTATGCACTTCAGATATTTTTTTCCCGTTGTTGCAGTGTTTTGTTTATTTGAGGGATTTTAATGTTCACCTTTGGCTGTCTTCAAAGACTGCATGCAATTGGAATAAGAAAGTAAATGATGTCTCCCTCCAGTTGGTTGTTCTTTTGTTGTTGGCTCCCAGTACTGAACTGGAGACTGGCAGGATATCAGGAATCTCTTTTTTGGGGGGAAAAAAGGCCGATTTCAGAAGATTCTTACTGCAAATAGTAGCAATGAAATGTACACAATAGATTGAAATGACGTTTTTATTTACAGAAGTATATTACCTTAATATTTTTACACTCTTAAGGCTTAGAGGACTTTCAGCATCAAAACTTTATTGTTCTGTTGAGAACCATTAGTAGGTGACTTGCCTCATAGGGCTGGATCTTGCCCCGGTTTCAGATTCTGAGGGCGAGGGACTCAGTCTACCTGTGTCTGAACGCTTTGGCGTGGGCGCGAGTTCAGTGCTAGAAGGAAACTGCTCCAGGCCACAGCCCAGCTTTCATCATCTAGTAGCTAATACAAAGCTTTCATATTGAAATTTGATAAGGGGCTTATCACCTTGTTTCTAGGTAGAGTGCAACCTTTAGCCTAATTTTTATATTCCCTGTGTACACAAATCAGTTGGGTCTTGTTCTGCGGTTGGTTCTTGCTTTGCGTGCAGTAAACTACATTCCTTCTGCCACCCCTCGCGTACACCCAATCCCTTTGATTTTTTCGTCCTAAACCATCTCTTTTTTTTGGCCTGAAGCTTCCAGAGCATTCTGTAAAAGTCTATATTCCCTCTAATTGCTAAATTTTTGTCCTATTAGGAATAGCGCGCACTTGGTTTCATCAACACGTGGTCTAACGGCATTTGAGGCTCTTGGCTGCTAAAAAGTTGAACTCTTTCAGTGGTCTGTTGTGCCAGCTGTGTTGGGAGGCCAAGTCCACCGGATCAGTTGAGCCCAGGTGTTTGAGACCGCAGTGTGGCTGTCTGCACCAAGGCCAGTGTTTGACAAGGTGTGGATCGCTGGAGGGGTGGCCGGGGACACCACATAGTGACCAACAACAGAACCCAAGGGAATGGCAGGGAGATGTGCCAGAGGAGGTTTAGGTTGGACATGAGGAAAAGGTTCTTCACCCAGAGGGTGCTGGACACTGGAACAGGCTCCCCAGGGAGGTGTCACGGCCCCAAGTCCGACAGTGTTCAAGAAGAGACTGGACAAGGTCCTCAGACACACGGTGTGAACTGTGGGGTGTCCTGTGCAGGGACAGGAGTTGGACTGGAAGATCCTTGTGGGTCCCTTCCAACTCAGGACATTCTATGATTCTATGGCCTCTACAGGCACCTAATTAAAGCAAATACCTTGTCTCAGCTTACCTGACTGTGTGTAGAGATCTAGTGCATTTCCACTGGGTACGTCCTGCCTTGGCAGCATCTGCTGAACGTTCCATCCCGGATGAAGCCAGTGAGCTCCTCGCGTGCTTATAGCTAAGCCCATTCAGATGGTTTTTTGCAGCGCTGAACCCACAATTCATTTCCTCTACCGTTGCTATGGGTTTTTCTGAAAGAAGAAAGAGAAACAAAGGAAGACACAATTGTACCCTCCACATTAGCAAAGGCAGAGAAAATGAATGGAGCTACTTTTGAGCTTTTTTTTTTTTTATTTCAATATTGCTTAACTTCAAAAGGTCTTTGTACCATTGCCTGGAAAATGTGTTTAGTCTAGAGAACTGGTGCTGGTGTATTGTGTTCTCCACATTTTAAGAGTGCATGCTTTTAAGCAATGTGATTTCTCTGATCCAATTTATGAGGTTTTTTTAGAAGCAGTGGTCTCCAAACTTCTTCCCAATTCCTTCATCTTTATCAGTTTTAAAATACTTTATATGGTTAGCATAAATAGCTTCTCTGCTTTAAGCACTGAGAGAGCAGACTCCATGCATGTCAGTGAACCAAGAGCTTTACTGGTTCTCCTGCTCTAATAAGGATGATGGAAACAGCCATTGAAAGCGGAGTTTCTCCCGAGTAGTCACACAATAAGGCTCATTTTTCATCGTGAGTCTTAATATTGACGCTTCTTTGCTACCCAGATCGCAGTCAATGGTTCCCTCCTGTGTGTGAATGCTCTGCTCATTGGGAGCAAACCCCCTTCCTTCTCGTGTATCGGTCATGGCTTACGCCATCTGAGCAGAACAGCTTTAACTTTACAAATCCTGAAGGACACGGGCTCAAGCGCAAAAAGTGAGACACTGGCAATTGGATATGCCACATAAAACTGAACCCGTGAGTTTTAGTACTGATTCCTAGTTAGAGAAAACCTTAAGACAAAGACACTGGGCAGCCCAAGCCTTCAGGCCAGCTGTCTCTTTTGACATATATTTCATTAGGCAGTTGCAGTTCCTGAATTACACACGTTCTTTGTCTAGTACATCGTGACCCCTAGCACAGCTGGTGATGGGTTGGGTTTTTTATTTTGCAGGGGAGGAGGAAAACTGGGGTTTGTCTATTCTGATCTCATGGAAATCAAATCTTTATGAAAAGAAAGCAGATGTTTTCCTTTCCTGCTCCGAAGAAGAAGAGCTGGGAGGGGCTGTTCCATAGGTCCCTTTCGCTCGCCACCAGGAGGATCTCGGGCCAGGAACCCTCATACGTATTAGCTCAGAGAAGATGTAGCTGTTTTCCTTTTGCCGTGCATGGACAGGGTCATTGACTCCATTCAGCTGAAGGCCTTCTCTAATCGATTTTCAAAACAGTCTGAGGTCGTTGCGTACTGTGCCCTACGGCAACCCAAGGATTTGTATATTGTGTGCTTTGACCTGATTCTTTTCCCGCCCCACTCCCAGCATCCTGAGGTAGATCTGCCACGCTTTGTTGTCCCTCACAAGCATCTGGGGAGGGGTAGGGGGAGAGATTTGATTTGATTTTTCAATTAATGCCTAGCAATCTACACGTAGCATCAGCTTTGGCTTTTTGGCCCAGCCCTTGGTGTCATTGTTACAGCCCTGATGGGGCCTTTGCATGATGTGTTCAAACTGTTGGGACCTGTTCTGGCAGCACATTCACAAAAATGTTTATGAAGCCATGAGATCAGACCACAGGTCTCTAAGATGCGAAGGGAATACACGTTTTGAGCCGTGGTCCTTGTTCCTTTGCAAGAGACAGAGATAAAGGCATCACTTTGCGTAGATCTGTTCGAAGACATTTAACTTAACGTTCAAGAGCTTTCTTATTCATTAGACTCAGCTCAGGATGTTTTAACTTGATACCTGCACGAGCTGAAATGTTTCTATGGATCTGTCCATGCGTGTGGCTGGTGCTTTCCAGCCAAACATAAACAGAAGATACTAACAGAGTACTTCTCACAGCAGAAATACAGAAACAAAAGAGATTCACACAGATTAAGAGTAGGAAAAGCTTGCAGTGAAAAGAACTTTAGAATAGGAAAAGGTGTTATTTCTCTAGATGTTAATTATTTGCACATATTGCATACTTACATATAATATTTGATGGAAATATGAAAATAGGATAACTCATTTTTAATATATAGTTTGGTAAACCAGCTTATTCCTATATGAATGTAAAATATGGTCTGTGTTTAAAGGGATTCACCCTGCTGTCAAAAACAGACGTAAAAAGTCTCAAGGAAGTACCCGAGCAAATACATGCCTACATTCCAGTCTCATTTAGGAGCACAATCTCTAATTGCAAAAGTGCTTTTGAAAACTGTATTAGGAATTTCCTCCGGCAGCAGATCAGCTATTTTCTTTGCAGGAGCGAACAATGGAGAACTGACCTAAATACACACAATTATGCAGGAAATTTTGCTTTGAGGCACAAAATGGAATTGTAGGCCGAGTATGAAAGTTAATTTGAATTTCAGACTGAGTCCCAACTGTTGCAGAAGGGAGAGTCAAAGGAAACTATATTTGAGGGATTTTTCCAGGCAGCTGTGAACACCGAGTTTTCCTGCAGTAATCTCCTTTTTATAACTGAGACTTGTAAATGCTTGTAAAATAGGCTGTCACTGCTCAAGTTTTCTCACCCTCTTTCCTCCTGCGCTTCAAATAATTGTCTGCCTGTTCTCAGGGAGACGTCCTGGAATAGGGTGGCCTTGTTCTCCTGGTTAGTGGCGAATGCTGGACCTGGGCTGGTGCCACCAAGTCTGGCTGCTCCAGAACTGCACAGTAGAAAATGAGACCTGCATGAAGCCAAGGTCCCAACATCTCCACAGTCAAAATTTGAGGGTGCAAAATGCTGCACTTGCCTTCTCTTTATAGACTGGGTGTGCTTTCCAGAACAGAAAGCAGCAAAGAGAGAAACAAGTTAATGAAAAACAAAACAATGCCACGTAACAAATGGGAAGAGGCCAGAACTGGCTATTCATCTCAACTGATTATAATGCCAAATGATGAAAAAAAATAGAAATCAAATAGAAATAGAAAATCAAAATAGAAAGATTATTAGAAAGTGTAGAGAAAATCAAATAGAATTAATAAAAAGTTAACAGAGAATCAAATATAATTAATAGAAAATTAATAGAAAATCAAAAGCTGCTGTTCTCTTGTTTATGTACAGACTAAATCTGTAGTATCTGATAAAACACTTGCATTTGCAGTGTGCTCCGAAAATAAGGATGTTGTTATCTGGTAAACCTACCCCTGTGGTCTGCAATGCTCCTACTGAGCCGAAGCCTTCGCCTGGGGGTATCAAAGATTTTCCACAGGAGGATCTCTCATTCTGCTCTTTGGCTGTAAACCAGCAGCTCCTCTCCTGGGAGAGCCAGGCGGTGAGAGGTGGTGGGGTGGGACAGACAGACAGACATGCTGCTGTCATGTCTGGGACCCACGGGAATCCGAAAACTCCAAGAATGCCCCGGTGCAACCTCTTAACCTTTTCTGTCCTTTTCAAGAGCTGAGGAAAACCTCTTCTATATTGTATAGGATCTGTATCCCACTGGTGGGCCCATTTCCTACAGTGCTTGGGATCAAGTCAAATTTGGAGATAGCCAGGCTTTATTACTTTTTTATGCTATTCCTTTCCAATTTAAAATGACTTGTCCATGGGAGAAATACCTGCTGCATCCAACAGCAAGGCTGAGACTTATTTCAAATGCCATTGAAGAGAAGCGTCCCTCAAGGAAATTATTTTCCAGTCCTCCTGGTTTAAACTCACTAGCAGCAGTCTCAGTGAGTGCACAGATGGTCCTGGGCATGGCCAGGTGTGCTGGGAGTTCTACAGGTTTTTAGGGAGAAGGTGGAGGTGATAGGAAAGAGGGAAGTCAAACATCTCCCAGATTGCAGGCTCCACCTTGGGGCTGTGCATGTGCCTTGCTTATGCTTTAATTTATTTAGGAATAATCATGCCTGGCCCCACTTATGTCTTACAGTTCATACAGATGGAGGATATAAAAGCCCAGTGAGGCAATGTCTCCATTTGAAACATCTGCCCGCTTCCTCCTCCAGCCTGTGGGTCAGAGGAACCCATGAAAAAAGAAAGCTCAAGGACATTCCTCCTGCCTCTGTCTGGTTTCTGCCTTCGTAGGGCTCAGACCAATGTTGCTTCAATTACATTATTTTCTTTTAAAGCACATGTTTCGGAGCACTTCAAAAGCTGGGTTCCCTAATCTTTGGTAGATCAGCGTGAGTCAGAAGCATCTGCGAGAAGAGCAGGAAGGTGCCTCGGTGGTGCTTCACGGCAAGGATCGGGCTCACTGTTGCTTCAGGGATTTTCAGAGCAAGCAACTTCTGCACTGCTGCCCTCCCTTGAATATTCTCTGTGCATTTGGAAATGGATTAGAAAGGGAAAAGAAAAAGGTAACATTATAAAAAATGAATTTTATATGTACAGGAACACACCTGACCCTTCATTTCCCCGCTGGAGATCTCTGCTGCCTGTAACTTCTGGCTGAATGGCCGTACAGCGGGGAGTTCCCATGGCAGATGTCAGCAGGGCTGAGGTTTTGTGGTGGGACAGCAAGTCTTCAAGCATCTATGACAGCAAACCTGTGTGGGGTGTAAGGCAGCAGAACCGAGAGCACTCTGCTGGGGCAGGGTCACTGCTGCACAGCTCCCAGTGAGTTTGTCCATCCAAGACCTATTTCCCTGTACTCTGATGAGGTTTTCAGGGGTGACACCACCCTTGACCTGCTGGTGATGCTCTGCCCAAGGCAGCCCAGGAGGCTGTTGGCCTCTGTGCCATGAGGACATGTCCCTGACCCGTGTGCAACTCGGTGTCCAACAGGACGCGCAGGTACTTCTGTGCAAAGCTGCTTTCCAGCTGGTCAGCCCCAGCATGTGCTGGTGCACAGGGTTATTTCTCCCCTGCATAGGACTTTACATTTCGCTTTGCTGAACTTCATGAGATTGCTGTTGACTTGCTTCTCCATCCTGCTGAGGTCCCTCTGCATGGCAGCACAACCCTCTGGTGTGTCAACCACTCCTCCAAACTTTATACCATTCTCAGACTTGCTGAGGGTGCATCCTTTCCTGTCAACAGGTCAGTAATTAACAGGTTAAACAGTGTTGGCCCCTGTATTGATCCCTAGGTTACACCACTTTTTTGGGTGTGACATCTGAGTCATGGTGTGACCTTTCCCCTGTTCACCTTTCTCTGGCCTCCAGGTTAGAGACCAGACTAGGAGCAGTGGGCTGCCCTTTTAAAAAGGGCAAATTTGGGGCAGGATCACAAGAAAGCATGGCCAGGGTATACAGCATATTCTCTGGGAACCAGAATTGCTTCTGAAAAGAAGTGACCGGGGCTCCCGCTGCCTCCTCTCTAGGTCTGGATGAGACAGCAGTGGCTGGGGACGCAGGCTGAAGTTGAACAAACAGGAATTTCTCGCCTCCAGCATCCAGGACTCGTTTAGCTCATTGCACACGCTTTTCAGGGAAGGGAAGCAATGAGAAGTGATGGGAGAGACAGAGATTACCTGGCATCATTGTCTCGTTACTTTTATTTGCATCTCTGTGTGATCTCTGACCTCGGGATTTTTCTAGGAGGGAAAGACAAGAGACACCTTTGATTTAGATGGATGAAAAGGGATTGTGCTTGAAGTAGCTTTGTCCAGTGGCATGTGTGCTACACGGCCAGGGCTAAGGCAGGAGCACTCAGACTCCCTTCATCCCCTGGTTCATCCCTGCCAGGACTTGCTACATCAAACCGAAATCACCCCACTCCTCACTTTCCCCTGATTATGGTTGTCGCTGTTTGTTTGTTTTACAGCAGTGCCCAGGGGCATCTGTCTGGGATCAGCCCTGGCTGGGGAGAGCGCCTGGCCACACACAGAGGGACAGGTCCTGCTGCATGTGGGTGCAACAGGCAAATTCCAGGAGCTTCAGTGAAACAAAGAGGCAGCATCACGGGTGCCATGGGAGCGGAGTTTTCACAGCGTTTCTGTTACCCCACCTGATCCTGAATGCAGCCATCAGCAAAGCCTAAGGGCAATGACAGGTCAAGGGGTGATGGTTTTAAACTAAAGGAGGGGAGATTCAGGCTGGACATGAGGAAGAAATTTTCTGCAATGAGAGTGGTAAAATACTGAAACTGGTTGGCCAGAGAGGTGGTGGATGAACCATCCCTGGAGACATCCCAGGCCAGGCTGGACGGGGCTCTGAGCAACCTGAGCTGGTGAAGATGTCCCTGCTCATGGCAGGGGTGGCACTGAGTGAGCTTGGAGGGTCCCTTCCAACCCAAACTACTCTATAATTCTGATATCTCCATGCACGAAAGTCCGCAGTCTGAATCAAGCAGTGATGGGGCAATATCTGTTAGAAGCCAGGAAGGGAGTGGGCAAATGCTGCTTGAGTTGAACACCTTCCATCAGCACCGAAGACCCTGTCAGCTACAATATTTTCATTAATTTAAACTTTAAATAGCACCAGCAGTGTTTACCCAAAGTTAACAGCACAAGGCAGCGTGGTTGCGTGTGTCCCTGGGCTGCTGCAGGTGTAGCTGCCAGCGCTGCTGCCACGCTGACCGATTTTATATGACCCCAAGGCTTCTGTCACCAGAGACCCTGCAGTCAGCTCTGTACAGTCACCTGGGGTTAGAGGCAGGGAGCGCTAATACCCTTTGTTAGCCGGGTAAATTCTATTTCCCTTTCCATTGTGCCGTGCGGGTTGTCAATGTAACATTACACCCGGGGTAGGAGACTTGGACAAAGAAACTTCAGTGCAGGCTGGCAAATTACAATCCTTTACTTGTGAATGGGGGCGTCATCAGAGATGGGCTGCAGCAATGCACCTGGTGTAAATAATTACACGCTTGAAATGGGGGAAAAGGGCTGAAGGCAAGCTAAATGCCAGGTGATTGTTTTGGATGGCAAAGGAAGGAGTTTTCATGCAGGAAGAACAAGTGCCCTGCTCAGGAGTCTGCTGGTGATGGAACGATTAATCTTTTCTCTTTTCCTTCTCATTCTTTTCTTGACTTTTGGGGGGTTTTGTTCGTCCTCCACTACCTCCCCCTTTTGTTCTCACTCCCAGAGCAGCACCTGGAGGTAGGGGCTGCCTTAGGAAAGGAACCCCACAGTGGCTTATTCCAACCAAGATTGTATTTCAAATAACCCGAGTTTTCCTTTTTTCTAAGACCCCTTTGATCTACAAACTACCCTTTAAAGGACTGAAACAGGAATCTGAATGCCAGTGACTTTACCTTACCAGCCATCTGAGCTGGATTTCTTAGACCTGCAGCAACTACACTGCGCTCAACTGGAGTTATAAGCGATGGTGGTGGTCCTTGAGCTTACCATGATCAAAGATCTCTTTTTTGGCAATTCTCTGTGCCTTCTGCCACTGCAAGAATAAAACAAGCCCACATGGGTGAAATATGAAATACAGACACATCTTTTCTTGGGAGAGTAATGCTGTATTATTTTCTTGAGAAGAACAGGAGGATTTTTAGGGGTTTCTGCATAAGCCCTGGCTCTCAGTAATGTGTATGCACAGGCAAACAGTCATCTCAGTTCCATCCCTCATCCCCACACAGGTGGGAAGAATGATGTAGCTGTACTCAGTGTTTCTATGTTCCTGGGTTTGTGCTGCAGCGAGCTACACCTTTTCTCTCCATCTGAAAACTGGGGCTGTTTAACCTGGAGAACAGGAGGCTGAGGGGAGACTTTATCACTGTCTACAACTACCTGAAAGGAGGTTGGAGCATGAAGGGGTTTGGTCTCTTCTCCCAAGTAGCAAGTGATAGGACAAGAGGAAATGGCCTCAAGTTGCACCGGGGAGGTTTACATTGGATATTACGAAAAAATTCTTCACGGAAAGGGTTGTCAGGCATTGGAACAGGCTGCCCAGGGAAGTGGTGGAGTCACCATCCCTGGAGGGGTTTGAAAGATGTTTAGATGAGATTCTTAGGGACATGGTTTAGTGCTGGAGTTAGGTTAGGTTACAGTTGGACTTGATGAACCTGAGGGTCTCTTCCAACCAAAATGATTCTACGATTCTAAATGCTGTTTTCTATTATACCAGTTGCCTCTGGACTGATACAGAAGCTGTTGGTCCGTGGACAACTCCAGCCTGCCTTGCAAGCCTGCATCCCCAGAACAGATCACAAATAGTTGCCACGATGCTTCCGTCCCACCTCTGGACACGGTAAGGCAGAGAACAGCCTGAGGCCAAATGCACAAGGCTTTGCTTAACTTCCCAGCTCAGGAATAGTGAAAGGGCTGGTTAACAAGTCTCCCTGCTTGGGTTTGGGGAAATCTGCCATGTGTTGCTGCTTTTCCAGATGAATATTTTAACCCTGAAATGAACAACATGATAGAACAAGCATCGTGTAGATAAGAATAATGATGGGAGATAACTCAGCCCATTAGCAATGATTATTTATAACCCCTTAAACCAGAGAAATTAAAATTCTCTTGTCTTCTTTTCCTCATGTGCCTTGCTTTTCAAACTTTAATTTAGAACACCAGAACAACAGTCATTGTGCGTTTTTCCCACTTTGTGATTTTTTATTCATCTATTTCTCTATTACTGTGCTTCCCTCTCCCTCCCCCTTTCCCCTCTCCCCCAGTAATCACCATAACTCAAGGGGAAAGAGTCAGGATTCTGGCAAAACCTGTTTCCAACTAAACAAGTAAAATCCTGCCCCCGCTGACACCACCAACATATTTGGATTGCCTTCATTTGGGCCAGAGTTTCACCAAATACAGAATTTAAACTTTATTTTTGATGATTTTTTTTTTCCCCAAAGTGGACATCAGTGAAAAAATAAATCAAAGGAAAAGAAAAAATTCAATTAAGAGGGACTTGTTGCCCCAGAGCAGGTGTAAGAGCACACGCAGCTTGAGGATTGGTCCCAGTTGAACGGTAGCGGATCAGCTGCTTTACCACCCCAAATCTGAAGCCACTTGAAAGATCCAACGTAGGGTTCTTGTCTGATCCTTAACAGAACCCATGGTTGCCATCATGCAACGTCTACCTTTGCAAAGCATGCTTCAAAAAAAAAAAAAGTGGTTTCAAAAGAAAAATAAGCTCCCTTTAAAAGCGTTTTATTGCTTTTCATCTTCAACTGGTCTGGGAAAGCAGAGAGGCTGGGGAAACCTGGACGTTTCCACACTCACCATGTTATTTAGCTCTTGTCATGCTCTGTTTCTTCATGTAGCCATTACAAGTGACTAATGCAGCGACACAAGGCTGAGCACAGCTCTCCCTGGGGCTGGGGATCTCATGTCAGGAGGGTACGATCCAATTCACGTTGAGATGGATGCATTAAATCTTTTTACTCGATGCATTGTCAAGAAAAGCCGATCTGCCTGCTATCAAATGCACGGAGAGCGCCCCAGCCCATGAAAGCAGTTTTATGTGCTCATTGATACAGGAATAGATTGTCACTAAACCTTTCAGGCGTTGTTGTCAAGGTCAATAATACTGATCTATTTTAGCACAACGGGGGGGCAAAAAATGGAATCCTGTCAAGATATGACCTTTAAAAGACCTCATCTGTGGAGAAGGAAAATTTAGAAAAAAAAAGTGGAAAGGATGTTATTTTGTTACTTTTGGGCTTATCTGAACTGGCAGTAATTATACTCGTTAGAAAGGAAATAGCTCAATAAATGATTGGGTTAGTAAGGAGATGTTACAACCAATAAAGCAAACAGTGCACTAATTTGGTGAGTTCACATGAATATCTTTAAAATTCACTTTTCCAGCTGTGATTTTTAGCAATATTCAACTAGCTTTCCCTTCATGGGGCAGAGACATCACACACCCACCCGCACTCGCCCTTCCCTCCCATTCCCCTTACCGTATGTTTCTTTTCTGCTGGTTCCCAACCAACCAGTTGGTTTTCCCAGCCAGGACTGCACCTGGCTCTGCACAGCCCTCGGGTCTCAGGTGGGGTCTTTGGGCACCGTGGTGTCATGTAGCATTCGGTGGGCGTCACACCCGTGTTTACATGTTGGACAAAGTCTTCAGCCACGGAGAAGGCAAAGCAGAGGCAATGGCAGAGGTCCTGCCAGACTCACTGTGTATACTGAAAGCAGTTTAGTTGTTTTAATCTCAGTCTCAACTCACTGCTGGGCCAGGTCCTGGTATTGGTACAAACACAAGAACTTTGTACAACCCTTCTCAGGTCCCTGAGGTTGGACACTAGGGCAAACAGTTTTCTCCAGTTTTCTGTAGAATGTAAGCAGAAATCACGGTGCTGTTTTGCAATTTAATGCTGCTAAATATGCATCAGAACATGACCTTACAACCTTTCTTTAGGTACACAATTATTTCATCACTGCTTTTCCTCCCTTTATCAGAATGAAGATAACCGGGGATGCAGTTACATGTCTTAACCCATGATTCACTGCCTAGTGCTTTAACTCACATGTATTACATTAGCCAGCATCTACAGACATTATTGTGTCTAATAAAAAGATCTGATACGCAAAATCACCAGGCTAGTTAACCTTACTTGGGAAGAGCTATAGGTAGAAGAAGAACAAGTGTACAGAACAAGGAGTTTTTCCAGCCAGCATAAATAAGTCATTGCCTACTTTGCTCCAGGGAGCTAATTTTTCATGTGCCACCAACACTGGCTTTTTCGCTTGACTTGGTCTGTATTGTGGCATATGCAGCAGGCTGTTCTCCCTTCCTCTATGTTACATTTATTTTAGACCGGTATAAATACATCTCTGGAAATCTGGAGAGAGGCTAAAGGTCCTTCACGCATTCTCTTGAAAAGCTGGTTTTACATGTTGTGCTCAGAGCTGCCACCCTGTAGTCTGCAAGCAAGATCTCACCTGTTTCTGAGATCTAGTGTCTACCTCAATAGGAGTCCATCCCACTGGCCTTGGACGTTCTCTTCAAGGTATCATCCTCAGCAGTACCAGGGACAACCATAGGTCTTACATCAGTAGTGACCAAATGGGGGATTAAGGTGGCTGTTTCTAGAGGTTCATCTATAAAAAGTTTCCCAAAGAGATAACACATAATACTTTCAACATTCTTCAAATGAGAGTAGTGTTCGGGCTTCAGAAGAACTGCAGGATCCAGTTAGCAAGTGAACAAAGTTCCTTTCATCTGGGGCCCACACAGGCAGGACAGAGTTACTGGGAACGTCTGTGTATGTAGGACATCTGCAATCGAACCAAGGAAGAGTTGTCTGAGCAGGTCTTCTCGTTCTGACTGTTCCGAGGCCTCCATCAAATCTAATGTTAGATGGAGGACGATTGAGCACGGGATTCGCTCGGACTGTGGAAGTTCAACCATGTAAAAAGGGAGCTTTGACCATTATTTTACCTGAAAGTTACTGATTTCCTACCAGTTCTGGCAAAGAACAGGGACTGCAGCTATTTGATTCTTACTTGGATGGGAGGACCTTTGGGAGACCAAAGACAGAGGGGATCTTACCTGTTACACAACGAGCAAAGCTATCCTGTGCCAGAGATCTCCGGAGTGGAGAATTCCCTCCCACTTCCCCATCTTTTGGTATAAACACAAGATACTGGATATTAAGACTCTGTCTTTCGAAGGGATGTATGTTGTGGCATCTGTATTTTGCAATTAAGCAGTATTCTATTATTAGCAGCTTTTGGCAAGAAACTGGCTCAGAGGTCACTGTACTATCCCTGAACCTGAGGCTGAAATTAATTTCTATAGCAAGTCCTTTGCTCTTCATCTCTTAAACATCTCTGGGAGAAGCCGGATTCAAACCAATTGCTACTGATGCTCTTCAGGTCTTCAACTTGGCCTTATTCTAGCAGCAAAATCCCTGGTCTGGAATTGTCCCATGCCCAGTTCAATTCCAGACTGTATTGTGGAATTCCTCTCTCTTACCTTTTGGAGCAGGGCAACGACAGCGTTCAATTGGAAAGCATTTCTTGGGTCACTGAGCTAAACTTTCCACCACAGGGAACTGAGTCTTGTAATCCTGTTGATAGACAAAGGCATACACAAGAAGTGAAATGGCCATTAGTCTTGTTGGATTATCTCCTAGCGTATAAATGGACAGACATATAAATGGATGACTAATTCAGAGTAGCGAGTAATCACAAGATAGCAATATTTCCATGGCTTGGGAAAGTCTAGACTATGTGTGCTGTTTGGTGTCAGCTGAGATGAAAAATGGTGGGTTTAGTAGGTCAGCAGAGACATATTCACACAAAAAACGTGGCTTTTCATAAAACAGGCAAGCACATGCTGTGCTGCCTAGCAGAAATATTCCATAAACCCCGTGCATTATACTTTCAAAAGAGAGACCATATGTACAATTACATGATAAAGTTTAACAGAATCTGTGAGCTCTGCCAGTGTCCTGAACCATGAAAGCTGCAGATATTCATAAATGTCAGCAGGATCTCCAGTGAAACCGTAACATTGGTATTTACTTCAGGACTTCATTACTATTTATTAATGTATAAGATCACAGATTTGAAAGTATAAATAGATGGAGGAATTTTCTGTGGACAGCAAAAGCATGATTTGGAATATATGCGTCTGGGAGGCAAGTGGAATATCTGATGCATAGGAAACATTAAGCAAAGGCTTTTTCTAGGAAATCTTTTTATATGCTCTAGTTCAGTTTATATTTCCACCATCACAAACAGGGCCCAAGCAGAGAAAAAGGAGGAATTACATAACTTTTGTTTATATTTCCATTATTTTATAATAGTTGATGTATTTAGAACAGCTTGATAAATTAATCATGACTTGTGGTCCAATTCACAAAAGTTTGTCGGCCAGTTTGCATTCCTGCATTTGTAGAACATGAAACGCGATGCACTTAAACTTGGGACAATGGGAAAATCGTCTCTCCATTGAACCTAACGTGTGCCAAGTGCTTTCTGCCCTCTAACGCTTGCTCATGAACCAGGAATTCAATGGCTGCAGCATGGTTCCTGTGGCAAAGAAGATAATTACGTTAGGTTTATGCAAGATGAAAGATTTGCCTTGTCAGGGGAGCTGCTGGCTGACTGCTGTCGCCCTCCTCCCCCATACACGCTAAAAAAAATCCAGGGTGACCACCGTGTCATTGAGAGGATTACACTTCAGATCTGCTCACGCATGAATACATGTGGTTGTGTTGTTGTTGGGGGGTTTTGTTTGTTTGTTTGTTTGTGTTACCGTTGTTGGTTGGTTGGTTTTTTACCAATTAGTGTTCTTCTGCATATTTCTTTAAGCAAAACGAAAATTTCTAGTAGTTTTGATTTTAGATCCAAAGTTATCCTTGCCCCCTTTTCCTCTGCTACTCATTACCCGCATTTTTCTTAGTTCCCCTGAATTTCTAATGTACCCACTAGTTTATGTCAGTTCTTCAGATCATCTGTCCCCAGAAGTAAATAAGGTTCAGCTTCAAAAAGTGCAAAAGAACTTGTCATTTTCTCTCCAGGTTTCCAGCTGCTTTAGCTCCTTCATATTATCTCCCTGACCTCACTGTCAATTCTCATGTATTCTCCACGGCCCTACGAGCAGTAGCAGCTCATGACATTGCAGCGCGGTGTCACAGCTCGCTCCGACTTTGAGGCTGCTCCCTGCCCCCATACCAGATGCTCCTGGCCATCCTGTTCCACAATGCACATCACAGAAGGCTCCTTGTGCAGTGGAGAAGCCATGAGCAGCTGGGGACTGCCACACCACAGGTCCCCATGTGGTCCTGATGGTCCTGCCCAACTCTTAGAATCATAGAGTAGTTTGGGTTGGAAGGGACCTTCAAAGCTCATCCAGTGCCACCCCTGCCATGAGCAGGGACATCTTCACCAGCTCAGGTTGCTCAGAGCCCCGTCCAGCCTGGCCTGGGATGTCTCCAGGGATGGTTCATCCACCACCTCTCTGGCCAACCAGTTTCAGTATTTTACCACTCTCATTGCAGAAAATTTCTTCCTCATGTCCAGCCTGAATCTCCCCTCCTTTAGATTAAAATCATCACCCCTTGTTCTGTCATAAAAGGCCCTGCTAAAACGTCTGTCCCCACCTTTTTCTAGGCTCCCTTTTAAACACTGAAAGGCCGCAATAAGGTCTTCAGGCTGCAAGAAGGTTGCCCCATGGCATGCCAAGCTGTTAGCCCTCCTCTTCCACTTCATATCACATGGCGATGGGGTTGGCTCTTGATTATCTTCACACCTCAAAAGGGGCAGAAAAATTGTACACAAAGCTCCTCTTAGTTTGCCATGGACAGTAGGTTTCAGCACTTTGTTCTTCAGCACCACGTTCTTAAGCCAAGAGTTCTTGATTTACAGGCACCAGAGACAACCCTCAGCCATCAAATTCTTGTGGACCACCCAAACCAACACCTCCACTGGAGGGCCTATAGGGAAGATGTTAAGTATGTATACAGAAACAGTCCACCAGCAATGGGCACTCTTGAGTTCCTGATGTGTTAAACTCAGGGTACCAAGCAAAACAAAGTCAAATAATTAAGGAGCAGATGCCACCTTCACAAGAAAACCAACATCTGAGGAGCAGGAAGACAACACAAGGGATGCGTTAAGAACAACACACAGGACACACATCTCTGAGCCACAGAGCTCAGCAGGGTCCCTAGGTGAAACAAGGATAAATATTTAAGTGCAAAATCTCTCAACCAAGACAAATGTCAAATAAATAAACAAATAATCACTATTCCAGCTATTTCAGGAAGCTGTAAATTGCATAGATTTAATTAAGCTCTTCATAAAAAACCACTTTGCCATTACCAAAACTAAGCATTTCAATTTCTGTGAGAATTTTCCATTTTAAGTTTCCTTAATTTTAAGGAAAATGTTGTCAAGGAACTTTGAAGCACCAAAAGTTTGCATTTCAAGTTAACCATAAGAATTACCTAAAACTACAAATGCAATTTATAGGTTAAAGGAACTGTGCAAGCTGTGATCTCAGTGGATGGTGTGGATAGGAAGAGGATCAGGCCCTTATGGTCTTATACTTCCCTTGACCAACACCAGCAGCTCAGGGCGCTGAGTAGGAGTAGCCTCATCAGCTTCTCACAAGGCATCCGTACAGCACCCAGCCCATCCTGGTAGAACCTGGTCTATGAGTGGCTCCATACAGGTGATGAAGCCAACCCACAGTTTGAGAAGGTGAAGGTGGTGGAGTGAGATATTCTGGAGGTGGGTGGACAGCAGCAGAAGGAACGATGGACACTTTAATCTGGATGTAGAAGGAGAGGCTGGATTTCAAAAGAAGAAAAGCGCTGCAGAGGTCAAGTGAGTAGTAGACTGTAATCATTCAATGGTCTACATTATTATCACATCCACCATCTGTGTTTCTTACAGCTTGTGCATGATTCAGTTGGGAGGAAGATGTGTACTCAACCAGGGCATAATACCACACATCCACCATGGGTTATGGCGCTCTACATCTATTAATATGTAAGATTATTAATGTTTGCGCTTTTTTGCATTATGAATGGGTAATAAACCATGCTCTTTACTCTAATGACTACAAAGACAAGCGTTAGCTGTTTTCTGAGACCAGTGGTGTTTCTACAAGTGACAGGTGACTTTGTGCTGACCTTGGGCTTGGGACAAATGTTCCGTTTCAAAAGATGCATCCAAGAGGTAAACGATGAGGATGCTGCTGCAAAGCTTGTTCACAGCTGTCAGGTTTCCACCAGGGACGAAGTTTCTATGTATCCTTTTTAAATTTTTAAAAAGAAAATAGATGGAAAAGTACTGTAATCTGGGCACGTTGGCTTGTCTCAGATTGCATTGAGTGCAAATATCTTAAATATAGGGTTGTAAATAGAGCCATGGCACACAGTAAAGAGACTGCGGAGTGTTTAACATGCTACTTTATTCAAATCAGCAAGCCCCATTACGGTACATTACCATAATATCTTCTGTCAGAGCCTTCCTCCTTTGCTTCGTTAGACCTCTCAGACACACAGCTGCTGTTTGCATGAGGTATTAGGAACTCTCTCTCAGTGAAAGGTACTATCGGCATCAATTATTTCCATTTCAACTGCGCCGGGGTGAAAGTCTGCAACTGCACGCTGTTGTTCAGTCCCTGGTGTGCTCTGCAATCCAGACAGTAAAAGCTGAAACACCTACAAGTTATCTCTTTCAGTTGTTGTTCCTTCAGGCCTGAAACATAAAATATAGTTCTGTCTGTAGGTGTTGTGTTTAACCACAAGCAGAGGAAATGCATCACTTGCTGAAGACGCCTTTGTGTCAGATTATAGTCGTGGTCTTTGACATATGGTGAGAACCAGGAAGCAAAATGAAGATCAAACATGACCTTCACCTGTGCTGAATATATCTACACTGTCAACCAAATGTAGACTATTTTTTTTAAGTGATTTACGCTTTTGGGCATTTTTATTAATGTTTGGGTTTTTTCGCTTTTCAAGAGAACGAGTGGAGGAATTTTTAAAAGGCCTGAATTTTGAGAGGGTGTCTCAGCAGTTCATAAAAAGCCATGTGCCTGTATTGTCTTACAAGCTGGAAGGCTGGGAGGTTCTAGTTGCTCAGAGAATCTTGGTCCACAGCTTAGATTCTTTCTTTTACACAAGGAACACATGGTCTTGGGTTGTACAAACAGATAGAGGTGATGGCAATGTGCAGTGAAAGCCACAACATTTAATAGGATCACAGAATACCAGGTTGGAAGGGAACACAAGGATCACCTGGTCCAACCTTTCTTGGCAAAAGCACGGTCTAGACAAGATGGCCCAGCACCCTGTCCAGATGCATCTTAGAAGTGTCCAGTGTTGGGGAATCCACCACTTCCCTAGGGAGATTATTCCAAAGGCTGATTGTTCTCACAGTGAAAAATTTCCCTCTTGTGTCCAACCAGAATCTCCATAGGAATAACTTGTACCCATTACCCCTCGTCTTTTCCATGAGACTCATTGTAAAAAGGGAGTCTCCATCTTTGTAGCCACCCTTTAAATAGGTTTGCATCTTAAGGACTTAAGAGCACAGGTAACAATTATTTCAGGTTGCCTTAAATGGAGTCTGCAAGATAAACAATTTTAAATGTCTTTGACTAGATTTTTCTTATAGCAACTTATATCAGAAGGGGATTACAGCAAATAAAAATCTCTCCCCACACACAAACTTAAGGCAAATATAATCCTAGATTTTCCCCAACTTTGAAAATGTGACACAATTGTGGTTGCAGAAATAAGAGTTTCTCAAAATAAGATACTGATACTTGTATTTAAAGTGGCTTCAACATCAGCTTTTACTGCCAAGCTGATATCACTAAAAGAGGCAGAAAAGTACAATTTATAATAGAATCATTAAAAATAACACCAAATTTACATCCGTTTCAAATAATCCCGGGAATTCTCGTCAATTAAGATGCTGCTGCTTCCAAAGTGTGTGTGCTGCTCTACCGTAGCCACATACTGAAAGGTCTCAGGTTTACAGAAACTCACTTTGAGTTTCCACTCAGAGGAAATCAATCATTTTGCACAGCTCTGTAGCAGGTGTGAAAAGAGATTGATTTATTCCATGCAGCTTTGCAATTCAAGTGAAATTGCAAATCCTATAGTCATCACTGCCCTTTCTAATATATGCTTCCTATGTAGTTCGCATGCATTTTACCCTCTTAATTAAACTGCAGTGATTAAAAAGACACGTTTTTCAGCAGCTGAGATTAGAGTAGGCTGGCTTTATAGCATAGAATGTTTTTATTTATCTTTTTATTATTAAGTCTGTGGCTTTCAAAGCTGAAATCTATTTCAGAGTGTCACTGTACGTAATGTCACTGCTAATGCAAAGACAAGCAGAGCAGACAGGTTCCTATTTATAGTGGCTTGTCCACAGCACCCAGGTGAAGCTGGGGTGACTTAATCTGAAGGGATTTCTGAAGGGATTGTTGCAGGCTTCGAAACTCAACACAAGAGGGCTCCAGTTCCTTTTTGTCAGGAAATAAAATTCGCAGCTGATGAAAAGAGCACAGCAAGGCTGAGAGGAGCAGGTCCCTCCTGGTAGAGTGCTGGAGCACGGTGACAACGAGCAGCACGTAACTGCCGGCAGAAGATGTCTTGGCTGTGCCTGGGTCATCATTCCCCAGGGGGTGGGAACAGAAAAAACCTGGAATAATCACAGTGTGAATGTTTGTGTAAAAATGAATGAAAACGTGTGGCGTATGAAAGCCTGAGGTTTTGTGCTCAAACATCGGCAGGTTAGGGAAAGGTCAAGAGGAGTTCACCATGGTTGCTCCAGCTCTTGCAATCTGCAGCCTGACTCAGGCTCTTCTCCTCCCCAGGCGCCAGCCCTGAGCCAGGCAGGCCAGCGGTGTGTGCTGCCTTTAGGGTCACAGAATTGCGAAATGTCCTGAGTTGGAAGGGACCCACAAGGCTCATCGAGTCCAGCTCCTGTCCTTGCACAGGACAACCCCACAGTTCACACCGTGTGTCTGAGGACATTGTCCAGTCTCTTCTTGAACACTGTCAGGCTTGGGGCCATGACACCTCCCTGGAGAGCCTGTTCCAGTGTCCAGCACCCTCTGGGTGAATAACCTTTTCCTAATGTCCAACCTAAACCTCCCCTGGCACATCTCCCTGCCATTCCCTCAGGTTCTGTCGTTGATCACTAAAGAGAAGATATCAGCGCCTGCCCCACCTTCTCCCCTTGTGAGGAAGCTGTAATCGCTATGAGCTCTCCCCTCAGTCTCCTCTTGTCCTTGTCCATGCGTAGGAGACCAGGTGGCTTTGAGGCACCCTGGCACCAGGTTCTCAGCTTAGGAGGACACAGCATCCCATCTGATCTGAGGGAAGGCTGACCCAACAAGTTGTGCTGCCATACTGTTTTCCTCAAGCCATCCTGTAGCTGCATATCAGCTACCTTCTCTGTTTTGCAATCCCTGCCCTCCTAGGTTGGGCTCCACAAGCTGAAGGAGGAGACCTGTCAAAGAAGGACTTAAATCAGAGTCTTCCTAAACATGGATATCAAGCTTGCTATGATATAGCTTGGCTTTCCATCAGCAAACAGTATAAAAGTAGCTTTACCACCTTCTCTAATTCCTGTTGGGGAGAAGGACTAGTGCAGCCTAGAGGCTGTAACCATGACTGGGGAACACAAGTGCCTTCTCTTCCATTCTTGGTTGTATGATGACCTCCTAAATGACCAGGGGACTGATCATTTCGGCCGGTGAAGAGGAGATAGCGGTGCTGTCATCGTAAAGGGCTTTGAGATCTGCTGGTGAGAAGAGTGCTGTGTAAAAGCAACATTTTACTGTTGTTAGCATACATGGAAATCGCTGCTGGAGCATCTTGTGGGAAGCTGACCATGCTGGAACCTGGTTTGCCCCAGCAGGGTCTCCAGGGCTGTGCGCAGCTGGTCCTTTTTCTCAGGCTGCTTCAGTGAAAAATAGTTGTGCAAACACACTGCTGCCTTCATATGCACAGAAAGCAGCTGCTCCCCAGGGTCTGTGCACTTGTAACAGTGATAAAGGAGGAAGGAACTGCATATTTGCTAGGGAAAATAAAGAAAAAGTGGACTTCAGAGGAAGTAAGTAGGAAAGACATTGTCAGTCACCTCTGAAAATAGCCCACAATGCAAGGAAGGAAATGAATGTCGATCATTTCTGACACTTATCTCTCATTTCCCCTTGGAAAATTTTATTCCAAAATCATTACAAGGCAAATCTGCTTTCTGTGGAAGACATTTAGAGCCTGCCACTGCTTTTTTGTGCTATAAAGCATTTGAATTAAATGTTTTGATTGATACTAGTAATTAAAGGATTTCCCTTGTGATAGGTTTCTAGACTGTGTGTCCAGTGCAAGAGGCATCCCTTGGAAGTATTGGGTTTCAGATAGGCAGCTTGCTGCACCCAGGATGGGTTGGGGGACGTGGGGGAAAAATCACTTCTCTGCAGTTACTGACAGCTGGCAAGTCTCAGTAAAAGGTTTGATTGAGCTGGAAGCTGTAGTGAGCTGGAATGAAACCACGCAGCGCTGTATGTATGGACCATGAGAGCATGATCGGGCTGGATGCGAGTAATGAGGCTAGTAATAACAAGCCGAAAGAAGATGATGAAGAAGAAGAGCAAGAAGGGTAGGAAGACTAATAATAATACCCAATAGAATGAGGTATTAAATATTAATTTGAAGCACTGCATGAAATATGGCCATAGTACTCAAAAAGACCCATAGCTGGACCTCAACAAAACTCTCAGTGCATTTGTAGCTACACTGATTGTAAATGCATTGTGAATGTTCTCAGCCCTGGACAGGTAACACGAGGAGGAAAGCCCCACTGGCACTTGTACTTGCATGAGCTCTCTAAGTTGTCTTAGAGACATCTCTGTTCAGTGGTTTATTAAGGTCCCTATTCTGCACACCCTCAGCACCAGAACTTGTCTCTGAAAGGTGGATGCTCTGCCACCTTCTGCTGTCTCTGCTGCAGGAATCACCTTTCTGCATTTAACTGAGCTTTTCAAACTTCTTTCTGCTGCTCTGACCCTTTTGTACACTAGCAAATATGGACAAGTGGTGGAGAGGGCTCTTGCTGAAGAAAGGGGATCTTACCCAACATGTATCCCCCCTTGTATGATTCGAGGTACGAACGAGTGTTGGCACAAAGCAGTGTATATTCTCAGGATTTCAACATGCTTTTTACAAGGATGTAACTCCCATGTCTCTGATGGGAGGGATTATGTGCACTTAGCAAGCTGCTGGTATTATGACATGGACATGTGCACATGAAGCTTGCATGGCTGAGTGTGTTATGTCACAGGCCATATCCCTAACTGTGTGACTGCAGAGCCACTTCACATCAGACCCATTAGCACTTCATTCCTTAAGAGCTTAATCTTGCAATCCTTCCTGCTGCTAGTAGCCCTTACTCATGTGAGTAAGCACTTCAGCCCTTGTAGCCCATAAGGTGCTCCCTGTTCCTAGAAAATCCTCAGTGCTGGGAGGCCTTCCAGCCCGAGCGTTGCTGCTGTCATGTTCTTTGCAACCATAATATTCACTAAAAGCTACCTCATTGACTCCGACCTGGCTTTTGAATGAAAATGGTGGCAAAGACCCTGCTGGCTTTGGTTCTGCAGGCTCAGAGGCCTCATCTAAGGAGCTGCACTGAGCACTGTCATCAGGTCCAGGCAAAGGCCAAAGCGTGGGCCAAAAGGTTAATCACACCAAGTGACTCTGCTGCCACTCTTTGAACATCACTCCCATACCGAATTCCTGCAGAGAGCTCGGCACTACCCAGGGTTTAGCTCTGGCAGTCAATGATTTGCAGGGTTTCGTGGCGCAAGTTATTGATCTTTCCTATTTAGTAGTTCTGTGCATCCCCAGCCCCTTAAATATCACTTCTGTATGAACCACATGCTCTGATCCTCTGAAAATGCAGATTCTTAATGTAACTCAGCTTTAGAAAATGCAGGTGTTGCAACACCTGTTTTACTCTGAGAGCACGTTCATGCAGTTATCTTCCCAAAGCCGTACTGTATGGGGAGAAATGCACGTGAGAGCTCCAGGCATCACTGTAAGCAACAAGCATCTCTTTTCTTTCTGGTGTCAGAATTAGGAGACAAAAACTTTCATGGGTGGTCCACGGGGAAGGGAGAAATCTTTTCCATTCCTTTTCTTTTCCCTTCTTTGCAAACCAGCAGTAAAGAATACCTTGCTTTCAGAGGGCAGAATGTCCCTATTGCTTTTAATTGCACCTTTCAGCAAATTTACTAACTCGTCCTTTGCCATTTATTAGCCAGGAGCAGGAGTGTGAAAGGTGGTCATCTGAAGTCAGTCTTATCCAGCCCTGGGGCTTGTTTGATTACATTCATGCCCAGTCTAAGAGGTATGTTTTTGACTTGAAGTAAAAATAAAGCCAGAAAGCTACATCACTTCTAGTTTTCTGTGTTCTTTTCTTAGAGAAAGCAGCTGCCCACATTTAGTTGGATTCAAAGTGAATTGCCTGTTTTGTTTTGCCTGTATTACACCCTCACAGGTTTCACAAATCTGCAAGTTTAACTAATGTCCTCCCATCCCCATGCCGTATCTCCAGGCAGGTATCAGTGATGTTACCCAGATCACACCAGTTTAATTCCCAGTGCGTCTCCTCAGTCTCTCCATCTGTCCCCTAGAGCTGGATCCCCATTTAACCACGCCGCTTTACAACCTGGGGACCGTGGGAAAAGACTTTTCCGCCCTCTGATATTTCCAAGTGTTCCCATGAACAGTGAATGTCTGTGTCCAAGCCCAGGCAGATTTTCCCTCTACGTGAGGGGAGGAGCAGCTGGCCTGGTGGTCAACCAGCGATGCTGTGTGGTTGGCACAGCTGTGCTTTGTGAACAGAGATGGAGTTTGAGGAAGCTGGCTCACTCCTTGGCTTTGCTACAGGCTCCCTTTGGGGTTTTGCCCATGGCACACAGATACCTCCGCTACCACAGAATCACAGAGTGGATGGGGTTGGAAGGGACCCTCTGGAGATCATCCAGTCCAACCCACCTGCTAACACAGGGTCACCAGAGCAGATCGCAGAGGATCATGTCCAGGTGGGTTTGAATGTCTGCAGAGAACGAGACTCCACAGCCCCTCTGGGCAGCCTGGACCAGACTCTGGCACCTCAAAGTAAAGAAGTTTCTCCTCATATTCATATGGAACTTCGTCTGCCCGTCTGTGCCCGTTGCCCCTCATCCTGTCACTGGGCACCACTGAAAGAGTCTGGTCCATCCTCTTGACACCCACCCTTTGAGATATTCATAAACATTGATAAGATCCCCTCTCAGCTTCTCTTCTCCAGGCTGAACAGACCCAGCTCTCTCAACCTTTCCTCATAAGAAATATGCTCCATACCCCTCACCATCTTGGTAGCCACCACACTTGCCTTGCTTGTAGCCCTCAGAGGAAGAAAGTTCTGCCATACTCAGATCTGCACAGGCATAACATTTGAGCCTGTAAATTCAGCCCCATGGAAGCAGAATGTGTTCACATGGGTAGCTCAAGACATCAGCTGCCTTTGGAGCCCTGTGGGTCCTGTGAGAATTCGTCCCTTGTTGCACAATTAAGTTCAAAAAATGCCTTTTTCTTCTTCAAGGATCTTTCCAACCCTCTGGTGTTAAGAAGGTAACCCTGAATACATGAAGCAAGAATAACCTGACAAATGGTTGTCTGTGGGGATCTTGGAAACGATAGTTCTGTGGTATGAATTATCCAGTTATTATTAATAGACCGTTTTGAAACCTGAAGATAGTCCAGAATTGGTTATCAGATAAAGTGCTGTGGCTGAGCATTTTAGTTGGAGCACAGACTGGGGGAGTTCTTTTGAGTGCTAACTGGTGGTTGTTCTTTTGCCAAAACCCCTGTTTCCTCCTGGCAATTAAATGTATACTTGGCTTGAAAAATTCATGTTTGCAACACTGGCTGTCATGACAAAGCACTGTAAAATGAATTTATTAAGCTGTTTAGACCTTTCTACAGATGCAGCAAGTTGCCATTAACTTTGCAATAATTTTGAAGGGGAATTTGCTGTTTGCTGGATTAGGAACATCCGCAGGACTTACTTGGACTCTTAGTTTGAATATGACTTGGACCACACTTAAAAAGAGTTAAACTGATTTCTTTTACAGCCAGATCAGATGGTTATTAGTGTTGAAAATGTTTTCAGATGTGCATTTCTTCCTGGTAAAGCGAAGCACGTACAAGTGTGACTTCAGTATCACTGACCAGAGATCCAATATATATTCAGTGCTGAGCAATGGCTTTGGGGGGACTACAGAGCCCAGACCAATATTATAGCACTAGGACTGAGTGTGTGCATCTCTGATAGAGATCAGCCCACAACACAGGGCAGACAAGGGGTGCTCTGGCAATCTACCCTCCTTTTGGAGCATCGCTACCTTTACCCAAGACAGAATGCAGAAAACTGCTTAAAAATGCTTCCCTGCTTTTTTTCCACGTTCATCCAATGTTACAAAATACAGCTTCCCTGACCAAATGTATGTATAGGCTGCAATTCCATTAAAAAAAAAAAAATAAAAAGGTAAATGTATGACATGTATAAATACGTGCTTATATTTTATACAGAGCTACTTTTTGGTATTTTGGTGCAATTTTTTTCAATTTCGTCTGTCCTGAATGTGTGTTCAAATGTGTCATTTCCTCCTGAGGACTGTAATTTTTGCACTGTGGGTAAAGAAGCCTCAAAAGAATAAGATTTTTCAGGCAAAATATCCAAGGCACAATATCTGCTTTCATAAAGCTCTGGACATGCTGTTTGCCATTTCCTAATCTTATTCCTGGTTTTTTATGCTACTGGAGTCTAACTTCTGGTGGCAAAGTCCTTGTACAGAAACAAGTGAATATTTTGACCAATAGCCTGAAATCACACATTCTTTCATTGAAAACAGTTAATTAGGAATTGAGCTCCGAAGTTAATTTCACCAAGGTCATTCACTGTTCTATTGGGTCCAGTGACCCTGTCTTAAGTAATCACGGCATTAACATACAAGGTTATAGCTTTCTTTTCAGTTGATGACATAATCTCTTTAATTGGTGTCAGGAGGCCTGCTTATGAAAGAACCACGGAAAACACCTATAGACTATAATTTTACTTTCCCCATTCACAGAGCAAATGAAACAAGCCTTAAGAATGTACTAGAGGCTCATTACATCTCCTAGTCTGTCAACACAAAGCCCCTCCATTTCAGCCCAAGCATTAGGAATGATCAATTCTGTTTACTTCTAACTTCAGCCTGTGAACTATTAACCTTTTCAGCAAAACTGGTGAATAGTAAATGTCAGATAATCCTCTCTGAGAAAGTTAAGAGGGTGGATAATGCATTTTAATTGATTAAAACTCACATGAACAAAAGTTTAAAATATCAACAGGAGAATCCCTCGCGATCCCTATTTTTGGTGGGACGCGATCCAACTATTCCGCGTTGACCCCGGTGTCCACCTTAATTTTATCTTTCTTGAGATAAAACTTTTCCAAAAGCTATACTTGAAAACTAAATATGCCGTTTAGGAGAAATTCTGCATTTAGAAGACAAGGTCCCTTCCACAGCTGGTGTTCACTGGCTCAGCAGGAGAGGAGCTACACAGGGTTAAGCTAGGGCAGGATTTATACAGGTTGTTATTGTAGGTAGACTTAAAACAAATATCCCTGTTGACCATATTTACAAATCTCCAGAAATGGTTGTAAATATTTTTATGTGTTCTCTTCCTTTTGTAGTCCTAGGAGTTTCTTCTTGGTCTCTTCGTAACCTAAATATCTGCCTTTCTCTTCTCCCCGGACCAGCAATTTGGACTCTTGCATATTCTATGATTGATCCAACTCCTTTACAGGGGATTTTCTGTGTAACCCCTGTGAAATCTGTCAGCACTGAGTGAGAGAGGGCCCTGAATTCTATAATAAACAACACTACACTGGTTTTGGAAATAGCAAAATGTCTTTGACCAGCACAATAATTATTCACGTCTTCTGCTTTTGTTTTTTTCATTGCATTCCTCTAAGTCTTCTACTATTTCAGGTTTTTAGCATCTCTTTTGGGGTTTCACATAACCCACTTTACTACTGTTGCGCATCACCTTCTGATCGTTCCCAGCTTTGTGGAACTCCCTCTGAAGTTTGTGTTTATCAGTTGAAATTATCTTCACATTTTTTGTACAATTTTTACTTTCTGGTGGGAAATAAATTTGGGTTTTGTTTAAATTTGGGAAAAAATATTGAAAATATTTTTTTTGAAAGGAACATTCATTTTTAAGAGAGAAACTTTTAAAAACAAAACTTTTATTTTCTTGGTTGTTGGTGCACAACACATTCCTGGCAGTCCTTCCCAATCTGTTATCTGTTGTGTTCACATCGGAGTGAATACTGCTTACATTAACCATCCATATCTTCAGAGCCATGGTTCTGAAAACAAAAGAAACAAAGAACCCATCTTGTTATTTGCTACAAAAAACAATGCAAAATGAGAATAAATATTAGCCTGGCAAAAGCATTGATATGAAAGAGAAATTGTTAAACATATTTCAATAAGCCAGAGAATAAACTCAGCATTACCCATCTCTTATTAATGAAGCATTATTCCATGATTATCCTTATTCTATGAGATGATCCCTAAGGAAAGCCCACACCAATTGCTCCTGGTTTTGCCATGCCAAGCACAAAAAACCAACCAACAAACCAACCAACCAAAATAAACCCCAAACCAAACACAAACTAAAAAAACCCACAACCAACAAGATCTCGGTGTAAGTTCTCAACTTCCAAATGGGTCTGTTTTGATGGGCTGAATTATTGTACCCATCACGCTTATCCTGGACTGATCCAGCCTCCAAGTAATGCTGTTCTGTAAGCATCAGATTATATAATAAGTTACACTGTCACTTTTTACTCTGGAACATGAAGATAAATCGGTTCTGGTGTCCAGAAAGAAAAGCGCTGTTCTACCTGTATCTCCAGTGTTTTAGACAGTGAAGCTATGGGGCTTCTGCCAGTGCAGCTGGAAGCCTGTTTTTTTAATCCAAGGAAGCTGAGTCTTCATTATGTTCCCTACGTGTACCCTGGGGCTCATTTGGAACAATTCTCTCAGTTTTAGATGTAACGATGTGCTCTGCACAGATGTGCTGAGAAGTTGTATTCCAGAAGGGGCTCCACGTCATTTCTGGGGTTACCACTGGTTTATCTGGAATTGTGTGGTTGCAGAGTCAGCTGGTTGATGTTGAGGGAAAAGTTTGTTATGTGTTATTGCCATTATCTGTACCTGTGGAACTCCCAGGATGCTGATCCTTCACCATGTGAAAAAAGGGACAAACGAGCTGCTCCTGTCCCAAAGAGCTGAGTGCGTCAACTGGGCTCAAACCCCTCTTCACAGGGTTCTTCTGAGTTTGCTGTGGGCATCCATGTGAGATGGATGAGGCTGTAGTTTCCTTCCCATTGCCTTCTCCTCTCCTTCTCCCAGTTTCTGGACTCAAGATGAGACCTATGAATAAATCTCAGGAGGACACTCAGCACTCCTGGTCCAGCACCCTCAGCTCTGCTGGTGGTGACAGCGGTGATGCTGCTCGGTGAGGAACACTCACCCAGTCTTCTGCCATGGACCATAGTAAGGTTCACGGTGCCAAGACTTAGGTCTTCTAAACTCATTCCCCTTTTAATTATTTGTATTTAGAAAATTGTTATCTCAAAGCACAATAGTGAAATTCATACAGAGGTGGGGATGGGGTGTATGCGGGCACACGGGTCATTTCTGGGTTTGTTTAGAACTTATTGCATGGACTCAGTGATAAAACAACTCTTCTTCTCACAGTGGTACTTCTTAGCTAGGCAAAACAATCATAAAATATATCCTGCCCTTTGCACCCCAGCTTCCCCGCAGAAGGAAGGCAGCTTTCTTCCAACACAGGAACACACTGCAATTTTCTTATTTGTCTTCTCTTTTTTCAAACTTGTTTAAGTCTTTAGGAGCCGGTCTTGCCCATTTAGCCACAAAATGCATGTGCGTGCATGCGTGCGTGTGTGTGCTTCCAGTGAAAAGAAGGGAAAAAACCCACAGATTTGAGTTTGTACAATGTTTGCCCCTTTTCCCAGCAGGGATGGGTTTTGAGAGCCAGGAGACAAAAAGCATGGCCTCAACAAGCTGAATTTAAAAAAGAACATCATTTTCATTATGTAGTCAATCTCAATTACAAGCAAATGTTTTCTCTGTTGAGACTTTTCTCTTTTCAGAGCATTATGCAAGCCTCTTTTGTGGGTTGAGAGAAAGGATCAGTGGTCAATAGGGAGCAGAGTGTTGTGTACAGTGGATTTTTGTATCCTTTAGTCTACTACATAATGCGTTTTGTCAGGAGAACAGCCCAACATCCTGAGCAGATTTGCTGAATTAAAGAGCACAGCAGGGATAGGAAACTTGTTGCTAGGTGACTGACAACTGCTGCATGTCCGTATCTCTGCGCCGGAGGTTACTCTTCCCTTTTCTTCCACCACTCAGTCTTGCCTTTTAATCTGCATCTATAATTACCTCTCTTAATACCGTGCAGCCATTTCTTTCCCTTTTGCTTCAGATGGCTGTCTTGCCATTATTTAGTCTCGAACAGAGAGGAAAAACTATTTGATTTTTGTGCTTCGCTTGGCATGGAGAAGTTGAGAGTTCTACACAGCTCGATGTCTCATGTCTGCGCCAGGATGAGATGGCTCTCAAAACGCATTTCAGAAGATATATGCTCTTTGTTCATCTTAATGCTCAGTGAAACATTTCTGTGTTTACCGTTCTTTCTAAAGCCTGTTTGTTTCAGTTCAACTTAATTGAAACGCAATTGCTTTTAACTGTTTAGGTTTGGTGACCTTCCAAGCTCTTTCACTTGTGTATTTTGCAAAATAGATTTTCTTTGTATGAGGCTCTTTCTTCAATGACTGGAAATCCAGGGCTGCATCTGGCCTGGATTTGTAGTGGCAGAAGTCAATTAAACAACAGTGTTTACCCTGCTTATTTTTTACTCTTATTTTTTGTGCACAGATCAACCATTAGTCACATTTGTGGAGCTCTGTGTTGTTCTGAGGATGGATGTGTGTTCCAGAATTATATCCCTGGTTTACACCCACCAGTTGCTCTGGAAATGTATTTATTTTAATGTTAGTTTTTATTCCAAAAGCTGATCCAAAATACATGATATCTAGTGGGATTTTTTAGAAAATGACAAGAAAATATATATCAACCTTTATTCTGGGTGTCCTTTAAGACAGCGTTTTTTTCTGTATTGTATGTGCGTGTGTTTTGGGGAAGGTGAATTCAGGAGTTCAAAGGACTTACAACAGCAACAAAAGCTCTTCTTTTTCTTGCAGGTTTGTAATATAGCTGCGATCATGGAAAGCACGTTACCTTAGGCACTGTTTATGCTGAAAATTTGACAGCAATTTAAGAAGAATAACCAAGCAGATCTGAGAAGTGCTGCTGGATAAAAGCAGTAGTTATTTCTTTAAGTGGACTGTCCCCTGTTTGCTCAGTAGAGTGCTGAATTTGGGTAATTTAAAGGAAAAAAAGAAACCCCAAAGACAGCAAAGTAGTTGTTTCTAAGCAGGAACTCTTCCCACCAGTGCAAAAGGCTTTACTGACACCAGGAGCCGTAAATTACATCACTCGCTCTCATCTTCTGCAAAGCAGGTCTACTGATAGTAGATTGGGTCACCAAGAGCGGGTAGCATAATGAGCATAATGAGTGCTATCTAATTAATGTCCATGATCTCTGACGTCAAGTTTGTAGCCCAGGAATGTGAATGGAGGGACTTTCACCCATAATTGTGGGTTGTTTCTCCTTCCCATCAGCCAAAGGCAAAATCCTGCCTGGGGAAACCCAGCTTCTCGCTGGAGGAGGAGAGGAAAGATTTGCTGTTGTTTGGAGGAGCAACAAACGCAGTAATGGGGAAAGACAAGAGAGGGCAAACAGTGAGAAGACACCAGCACAGGGCTGTGTTGGCACGCAAGCCTTGAAATATGAGAGATGAAAAAACCAGCAGGGGCTGCTCAAGGAGCACTGGGCACCCATAAATGATCAATCTGTTCAACCAAGGCTTTCCAGCCCAAACAAGGTACAAATCTCGTCTCACACTTATTAGCTTCTTGCAAGCCAGAAAAAGGACATAAAGACAATTTAAGGCAACAGTCTGGAATTGAACTGCATTTCATCCCTTTTTGTGCACAAGGAAGCCAGCGCCAGCGTTGAATAAAGCAGTTTTGCGTTTTGCTCTCCTGACTGCTCTGAGTTTGCTCTTCAGCCTTCGTACAAGGTTCAGGTGTGGTGGGACAGGCCTACAAATCTGGGACAGGCTGGGGTGGGATGCATGGTCTGAAGGGTAGGCTGTTGTATAGAGTGCATTGTGGTAACATGGTTTTGTTAGAGCGATGTTCAACGTGCCCTAATTTCTTCACAGCAGTATGGCAACCACATTTATGCTGACACGTTTCACAGTGAATTTTGGCCAAGCAGAGCGAATGCCGATGCTTTTGTGTGATGTTGTGGATCAAGTTCTACTCCCTTTAGTCGGGTAAAAAGTCTCTTTGAAGTCACCTGGAGGAAGTGAATTGGATTCATGCTGTTACTTGGGGGACCGGCTATGAATTCAAGCAGTTGCATTAGTTAGTCTGAGTTATAATCTTCATAATCATTGATAGATTTTGAAAACTTGATGATTAAATCATAGAATCATAGAATCATTTTGGTTGGAAGAGGCCCTTAAGATCATCGAGTCCAAACATAACCTAAATCTGGCACTAAACCATGTCCCTAAGAACCTCTAATTAGATGCTATTGGTGAGAGGGTCAAGTTCGTGGCAGTCCCCCAGCCTTGGGCTCGTGTTCTAAGCACAGAAGCGAGTTAGCGTCTTTCTCTCCCTGACTCGCAGGGGTGAGGGACACACAAGTGTTGTGGCAAAGTAAATGAAAGTGGGATCTTCCTGCTAAGTAACTGAAAGGCTGTAATTTTCCTGAGTGCAAGCTCTAACCCCAGAGTAAGCACCTGCAGCATCACACAACCCATTCGTGTTTGCCTTCACCAGCTCCTGCAGAAATGCATTACTGCAGGAAAACGGGCTCTCCGGCAATAAAAGGTAGTACAGACCACCTCCATTCTCATCTGACACTTTTCCTGCCACACATTTTGGTTTCCAGTGTCCCTCTTATCTTTCCCAGTTTTTAACATACTCCTTGTTGCAGGTGCAGCTGTTGCCAGAATCTGCCACTGCAAAGCTGAACGAGACCTTTGCGGACACTGATCCCCAGGTGTGAATGGGAGAAGACAAAATGAAAGAAGATCGTGGGACAGAAAACCCAGGATGGACAGGAGGATAAGATGACAGACAGGAACAGCTCTAAGCAAATGTCTCAGTCCCTCTTCCAGCACTAACCAGTTTCTGGACACAAGGTCTGTCCCATCTGGTGGTGTTTTCCCAATGGACACATAAAACTATGAAAAAATCTGTGACCCTCCTGGCCGTACCTGTGTTGCCCTTGCAGGAGAAATGCATTGTGTGGGGCAGGAAGATCATGAGAGAAGTGGGACACATGTCTTTCAAAGCCAGGTCTAGTTTCTAGTGCCTGGAGAAGCTTCCAGGCTTCTTCAGGAGAGAAGTTCTTGCCACACCGTGCCCGGTCTGTGCAGCACAAGGACATGAGGAAGGGCAGTAGGGCCGACTATGCCCTTAACTGCTCTGAAGTGACACCCACTTGCCTGTTCTCCTCACCCAGAAAGATGAGGTTCAATCCCTTCCTCCAGTGGGGGGAACTAAATCCCAGCTCATATTCCACCTCTTTCTCTCCCTGCCTTGCCATGCAATGGATCTTCTGCTTGGCTGTATCCTCATTGGTGCAGCACTGGAGACACATCACTTTTTCTTGCTGTGGGTTTGTTTTCTTACCTGGAGAAACTTGTGAAACACCCAACTGCCTCCATACAAAGTCTAAGATAAGGGGATAAGTACTGTGTGAGGAATATGCCCGAGCATCAGTCATCACACCTGCTTTGCAAAAAATATGCAGGCACCAGCGAGGGCTTCAAATAGACTCCCAGGGACTCCTTTGCTAGGTAACAGATAATAAATACTGCTAATAAAAAAGCATGTTACCCACCCACTGCTGAAAAACACAGGAATCCTAAAGGTAGAGGAAGAAGTGTGGAGTCACAGGGATGGAACAAGCAGCCCTTCAGCGCAGAATCGCAGAATCACAGAATCATTTTGGTTGGAAAAACCATTAAGATCATTAAGTCCATCCAGTAACCCCACACTGCCAAGTCCACCACTAAACCATGTCCCTAAGAACCTCATCTACACATCTTTGAAACCCCTCCAGGGATGGTGACTCCACCACTGCCCTGGGCAGCCTGTTCCAATGCCTGACAATCCTTTCCATGAAGAAATTTTTCCTGATATCCTCATCAGATTTGTGCTCCAGCCCCCTCACCAGCACGGGCAAGTCTTGCTCAGGGCTGTCCATGCAGTTGCTGTTCCTTATTGCAGGGTTTTTTTCATAGCTAAGAGAAAAAACCTAGACTTAGACATGCAAACTGGAGAACACAATATGTGTTTCATGTCCCAGACTATCCTTGACCCACTAAAAGGAGAAGCAGATCTGCATCTCAGGGATTCTTTCCTGACTCGTCTTGATCTCCCTTATTAATAAATTTATGGCCTCTGAGATGACTCGGCCAGACTGTGTTCTTGTCTAAATTTAGCAGTCAATTTGGTTTATTGCTTCAGGGCTCCACTGAAGAAGAATCAACAAAAAAGCATCATCTTTTTTTTTTATCACTGGAGTTGAAACTGCATTTGTGTGAAAATGGATCTGAGCTTGGAAATAACAGCAATTAATGATTTATTAAGCACACACTGGGGATGAGCTTTAAAAAATAAATAAATAAAATAAAAATCACATCACACATCTTTTCCTGAGAGTCATCTGTTCCTCCTTTGTCTGCTTGTTGTCTGTGTTTTGCACAGGGTTTGCCAACAGCATCGCCTGTGCTGCCATCCAGCGAGACCTGGACAGGCTGGAGAGTTGGGCAGGAAAAAATTTAATGAAATATAACAAGGGCAAGTGTAGAGTTTTGGATCTGGGTAGGAAGAACCCCAGGTTCCAGTACAAGTTGGGGAATGACCTATTAGAGAGCAGTGCAGGGGAAAAGGACCTGGGGGTCCTGGGGACAGCAGGATGACCATGAGCCAGCACTGGGCCCTTGTGGCCAGGAAGGCCAATGGTACCTGGGGTGGATTAGAAGGGAGGTGGTCAGTAGGTCAGAGAGGTTCTCCTGCCCCTCTGCTCTGCCCTGATGAGACCCCATCTGGAATACTGTGTCCAGTTCTGGGCCCCTCAGTTCCAGAAGGACAGGGAGCTGCTGGAGAGAGTCCCGTGCAGGGCAACAAAGATGCTGAAGGGAGTGGAGCATCTCCCGTGTGAGGAAAGGCTGAGGGAGCTGGGGCTCTGGAGCTGGAGAAGAGGAGACTGAGGGGTGACCTCATTAATGTTTATAGATATATAAAGGGTGAGTGTCACGAGGATGGAGCCAGGCTCTTCTTGGTGACAACCAATGATAGGACAAGGGGCAATGGGTACAAACTGGGACACAAGAGGTTCCACTTAAATTTGAGAAGAAACTTCTTCTCAGTGAGGGTGCCAGAGCCTGGCCCAGGCTGCCCAGGGAGGTCGTGGAGTCTCCTTCTGTGCAGCCATTCAAACCCGCCTGGACACCTTCCTGTGGAACCTCAGCTGGGTGTTCCTGCTCCAGGGGGGGATTGCACTGGATGAGCTTTCCAGGTCCCTTCCAATCCCAAACATACCGTGATTCTGTGATTCTGTGTGGTCCTGAATGCTGCTACAGGGGACCATGGGGACATCTCTGAGATCACACAAGGCAAAGAGGTGCTCTTGGTGATGGACTGATGCCGTAGGGCAGGTTTCCACCATTTCAGAACCTTATAAAGCACCTCCCATATTTTAATCTGCTCTGCTGAGAAATAAAATTAAATCCCTTCAGTGAAATCAATAGGACCAAGTAAAACTTATCTGGAGCCATCTGCTGCCTAGTTAGGGCACAAAGAGAGACAGTTTCCCAAATTACTCTTTCAATGGAAAATGAACAGCAGGTTTTATAACAGAATTTCATCTTGCAGGACACCAATCAGAAATGCTTTTGTGTCTGAACTTAGTCCCTGGATGCATCTCTCATAATCTCGTACTGAGGCTCCAGCTCTGGCAACTGTGAAGAGTCTGCTGTTTTATTTTGTTGAGAAAAAAAAAAAATCAGTGCGAATTAGGTTAAGATCTCCTCTCTTTGCCCCACTTATCAGTCATTTGAAGAGTTGTCGGTTCATTGTCTTATTTCAACTCATTTTCAGGGCTCAAGTGTGTTGGAGTGATGAAAACCCTCACTGCGTCTTCACTGCGGTGTCCGGTCCCTCCTTTCCCACCCACTACAACCAGACTCAGTAGCTGGGGAAACTGTAGAAAATTATCAAAAGCACGTAGAAAATAATCAAAACTGGAATTTCCATTCTCCTTTTTCCTGATCAAAACCGAAATTCTTCAGAAATGTAACCAAACTTGTGTTTGTTTATGGAGTGGGGAGCTCTGATACCATTAAATTAGTTGTGACATTTTAATGTAATTAGACAACATTAGTGTCAGATAAGATTCATTAATGGACCCTGATCTTTGGTGGGTGTTCAAAAGTGATTTTTGCACTGGAAATCTATGTTGGCCGGCAAAAAAAAAAAAACCACAAACCACACACCACCACCATTTCATAAATTCACCTTTCTGCTAAAATGCTCAGCTAATTGACATAAGTACATTAATGAGAGCAACACACTAATAGGATTATATCAATATTCCCCCTGCATCAGAGAGCCAGTAGCAATGGTCACTAATTATTGCCTTACAGTAATCCTTGGCAGCTTTTGCAGGGGTTGGATTGTCCTTCTTTGAGAAGATTGTTCTGCTTTGTTGTTTTTCCCAGATTTGGGGCTTTGCTGTTGTTTATACCAATCTAATCGCATTGGTCAAAACTTCAATTAAGAAAGAAATCTATTTTTCCACGTTCAAGATGAAAATTTTGTCTAAAGACGTCAGCAGAATTACTTCTAATTTATACTAACACTTTTGTATCCCTTGACTGTGTTACACCAAGAGAAAATGTAAAAACTACTGAGATACAGGCCAAAAGTAGTAAAGCAATTCTGGTATTTTGGAACTGACTTGTTTTTGTGGTGTTAAAACCCATAGTGACATTTAATCATAAACAACACAGGTTTAGTGATTCTCATTTATCTTCTACACCCATTTTTGTTTATTATCATCTCATTCTATTTGATTTCTACCCCAAATAGTGTAAAGTGCAGCAGCTCGGTGTCTGTTAGCACACTGGGCTGTACAAAATTCAGCATTTTAGCTACATTTCTTCCATTGGGTTTTTCTGAACAGGGAGTATCTATATCTGTATGAAACAGCAGAGATACAAACGTACAAAAAGCTTTACATTTATTACCAACACCACTCGTCTGCTCAGGGGAAGGCAGACTGAAAGTAGAGAAGATTCCTCTATTTATAAACCAGCTCATTGCAGTCAGATTCAATCCGCAGCGTTCAGAAAGCTTAGGGGGAAAAAATGCCATTAATTCCAGGTAGTTTTGGACCAGGCCCTGTCTGAAGGGAAACATTTCCACTTGTGGGAACAGCTCCACCAGCAATTTTCCTTTCAGAGCCTGGATGTGATGCACGGCAAAACCATTTGCTGCCGAAGCCGAGGAGCACACACAGAAATACGACTCTCAACAACCATCTGAGACGAGAGGGTTGTTTCTCAGTAAATATTTTGAAAGCAAATATCTTGAAATACCATCTTATTATGAGCTCAGGAAATTGGCGTCAATGCAAGTAAATGGAGAAGACATCTTTGCTCCAGCAAGCACAAGCGGCTTTCCAAGCAGAGAGGAATCGTTGAGCCTACCTGACAAGACACAGGGATAACCCTCTCCAAGGGGCCAGGACAAAGAAGTATCTTTGTCCCACCCAAAAAGAGGTAGAAAAATTAACTGAAATGTTCATGATTTGACAATTATGCAATGGCTTATTCATCTCAGCGCACAAGCCAGTTAAATAAAGATAAAAACGCAACTCAGAGTAATGAAGTAATACAGCAAGATGAAGCAGTGATGCCTCGGTTGCAATGGGGATGTGCTCTTGGTACCCCAAATTTCTCCCCACTGTGTCCCCAGCTGCGTCCCCCGCTCCGGCAGGAACAGCATCGCCTTGGTTGGGTTGGGATGGCCAAACGCTCACGTCACAGCCGAATTCTGCCTGTCCTTCCTTCCGCAGGGACTAACCTGCCTCTATTTCTTGGCAAAACTTCAAGGCAACCGACTGTCAAATGTGGTCGAAAATGGCCGGCAGGTTCAGAGGTTGGAGGAACAGAGTGTGATTGCCTCAAAACCAAATCCAATGAAAAGGTGGGATAATTTCCTTAACAAAATGACAGCGAGGGGTCAGACATGCCCAAACACCAGCTTCACTGCTCAGTCTGTCCACACGGTACATTTTTTTTTACATAAACAACTCAGGTTTTTATTGTGCTGAGCCTCGAACGTGAGCTTTAAAAAGATGCTGATAATGGTACAAATTCAATCCAGGAGCATGCAAATCTGCTGAAAAGAAAATGAGACTGATAGAGAGGAGGAGTGAAAGCAGACTTCGTTACATTTCCAGATTGTAAAAGACTCGGTGTGCAACACACTGCCTGGGTATGTGGGTACGTGGATAGAGAGACAGGGAAAAATATAGGGTTAGGGCCAGAGGTTGTATTGCTCAGCAGAGTCATTTATTTTCCCTCTGGTTTGGACCTAGTTAGCACATCACTTAACATTTATAACGGCCAGTGGGATTTTTCATTGTCTTGTAACTTACACAATATCTTGCATACATGCAAACAAGCAGCTGTCTGGCTTTACAACCCCTTTAAACACCCCGTGCAGAAGAGATGACTGCTCTTCACTACCTCTGGAGAACATCCTCGCTGCTGAGAGAGGCCCTCAACCAGCACAGATACCTCTGCTCAGGTTGCTTTAATAACTGATGATGAGGGGCAATGGGCACAGACTGAAGCACAGGAGGTTCCATCTGAATCTAGGAGAAACTTCTTTGCTGTGAGGTGCCAGAGCCTGGTCCAGGCTGCCCAGAGAAGTTGTGGAGACTCCTTCTCTGGAGACATTCAAACCCGCCTGGACACGACCCTGCGCTAGCAGGTGTGTTGGACTGGATGATCTCCAGAGGTCCCTTCAACCACAGCCACCCTGTGATTCAGTGATTAAGAAGCAGCCAAGGAGTGAGTGCTAAACAAGCTCCCATTGGTGGTCTGCAGCTCCTCAGGGAGCTGAGTGTGATGCTTCAGAGACCCATGGAGGGCAATTAAGAAAATTAGGCATTAAAAGGCATAGTATAGTGGTGATTACTGCCACTGGGAAAAAAATGATGACATTTATCAATCAAAACAAGCTGAAAATCTTATTTGGTGAGACAGCATAGCTTAGGAGTGTCCATTCTGCCTGACCTTGTGACCCACATCCCCAAATTTTCTTGTGAGTGGGACTCACACACCATACCCCTGCGGCAGGAGCCACAACTAAAGGGTCAGAGGGACCCTCCTGCTGTTGTCTTGAAGGCATCCAAACCTACGTGCTGTTTCTCACCGTGCAGATGGGACCCCACAGCATCTCACCATTCCCATCCTATGGAGCTCAGAAACCGCTACACAGCAGCCACCAAGATCAGCTGGCTGGAGAAACATGGGCAAACACCAGCGCTGAAGCTACACATTCCATGAGGCTGATGCAGAGGAGGAGCGACAATTCCCGTTGTCATGTGGGTAAGTGGATGAAGCCACTAGGAGTTGTGTTTATTTTAGGTCATGGAAGAAAAGGTTCTTCAAAAAAGTATTGAAAGTAGGTGAGGGGGATGACTTTGTGAAGCACCTCAGGGAAGGCGGTGAAGAGTGGCAGGAGGGGAAAATGCCAAGAGGTTTGCGGAGAAGCAAATGCACAGGATGCTGAAGTTGGTCGCACGCGAAGTGGGGAAGAGCTGGAATTATGCAGGGCACAAAGGCAAGGACGAGGAGCTTGAACAAGATGCAGTAGAGAAAGGGGGAGTTAGTGAGTGATTGAAAAAGGCTGGGCTGATCTTGGCAAAGGCAGAAAGGGATTTCAACAGCTGTGCTCTGCCTGGGTGGCAGGGAGGACGGAGGAAATGAAGTTTTATTTAATAACTAATAAGCAAATAATTAGCCTGGATTTTTTAGCAGTGCAATTTGAAAGGACCTTTAGCCCTTTACTTTGTTTTCTCCCTGCACACAGACTTCGTTTGATTCCTGCCATTGCTGGAAAGTGCTCTGGCATTTTATTCAGCTTTGCTTTCATTTGTATTGAATATTTCTTCCTCAGCCACATGCATGGTAAATGTTTTCAGTTCATCCTGGCTCAGAAATGCTCAGGACCCACTCTGATCTCTCTTACTCCAGCTCTGCATCACTACAAATCCATCAGTAGCATTGCAGCTGCCTCAAATTTTCTGCAGACGTAAATGCAGGAAGCATCAAGCCTTGTATTTGGATCAGGAAGGCTGACTGCCTCTTAATAGAAGCATAATGAAACCATCAAGGGTTTTCATTCAATTAGACTTTTTTTCCCGCTGGCAAATGGTTATAACACATTTATAGCGTAATGGGCAATTACTTTATACTCCTTGTCTGTTGACATCTTATTAAGTCTACATTTTCTGTCCCTAACAAAGAGATCAGATATAATTGTTAGGAACTACAAGGAACATATAAGAACTACCAGAATACATTTAAGCAGAATGAATATGTATCTGTTAGTGAGGTGCATGATATGCGGTGGCAGATTTCTCCACTTCTTTCTGCTCTGGGGAAATCTCAATTACATATTCTTCTATTTCTTCATACACTAACTTTTCCTCCGGTGTCAAGAATGATCTTTGTGCTGAGTGGGTGGGGATTATACAATAAATTCTGTGCTTGTGAATATGAGACTGAGAGATGAGATGAAGGTTGCAGTGGGAAGTTTTGCCCCTGGAAGATTTGAAGATACATCTGTCCTTGGGGTTTTTTAAACCTGTAGCTTGGAGGCAGGGCAGGCAGGGCACGGGCAAGAACTGATGTAGTTTGCTCTGTCGTGAAGCACAGCAGGTAGTTCTGATGATTCTGATGGTTTCTTTAGCTCAATAACATTTCTCATCCAGCCTCTGAAGAACATGAACCTTTCTGCAGTGCTCTATCACCTTGGGATGTCCTGGTGTCAGGCACCAGCCAGGAGTGTTCAGTATGAATGGGTGTTGATGGGAGTCGTGCATACATATCCCCAAGAGCAGAATACAGCCTTGGATTGGGCTACTTGGCAAAATTCGTACGCAAGGATTTTGACAGTAGAAATCCAGTGGATCATCACTTTGAGCAGCAGTCTGCAGGATCCACTCTGGTCACACAGAAGCTGCCACTGATTTGGGACTCACCTCAGCAACAGTCTGGAGGTCTACACGTGGCAATAATTCCCGTTTGATTAACCCTGCTCACCCTGCTGCAGGTTGTAGCACGGAGGGTGTTGGTCTCCTCTCCCAAGTAACAAGTGATTGGAAGAGAGGGAATGAACTCAAGTTGTACCAGGGGAGGTTTAAATTTGATATCAGGAAACGTTTGTTCACAGAAAGAGCTGTCAGGCATTGGAACAGGCTGCTCAGGGAAGTGGTGGAGTCACCATCCCTGGAGGGGTTTAAAAGATGAAGAGATGATGTTCTTAGGGACATGGTTCAGTGCCAGTGTTGGGTTAATGGTTGGATTCAATGATCCTGAGGGTCTCTTCCAATCAAAATGATTCTATGGTAAATGCTTCTTTCCCAATCCTCGCTGGTGTTCCAGCTCATTGCATTAGAGCTCCTAACAATTGCAGCATGGCTGTCTCTTTACTGACAGATTAAAGGGCAACAAACAATACATATAAAGACCTCCTTCACCTGCTTGGGTTTATGCTCTTTCATTATCCTCTGTGACTACAGAGCTGTGACTGACAGGATAAGCAATGCCACATACTGACACAGTTGCCCAAGAATCCTGAGCACACGCTGGTAATTCCTACCTGGCCACTGCAATGGGGTCAGTGTACAGCTCAGGAATTATCTCATAAAGGACAGCTTTAAGAAACGGTGACACAGTGGTCATCCAGAAAGAGATGTTACTCAGATGCTCTGTCCACGGTGTCAGAGGACTGGGACAGAGCTTGGTCCGTGATGATTTCCACGGCAGGAGAGCCCCTGCCGGGACTATGGGATGTCCAAAAGAGGCGACGAAATTGGCAAGTCAGACAAAACCACCTTGTCTGCAGGTCCAAAAGCCACAGAGACTTTCAACCTGAGCACCGAAGTCCTCACTCCTCTTGATCTGCCCTGTACACCTCCCTGGAGCTGGAGATGGGCAAGGGTTTGCCTGTGATGGGCATGGACTCCCTTCTATGTAAGGTCTTCAACATTTTAGTTTTAGTGGCCTCATCCACATACCAAAGCGCTTCTCTGTTTTGAATGCTTTTTCAGGTTAATTCTGGCTATGTACAAGACTCTGAGAGGATTTATTTTTTCCATTCTTAATGCCAAATTTGGAGGTTTGGATTGCTTTCACTCAGATGTGGATGGATTTTCATGTGAGTTAAGCCGGTGCATCTGCTGATCCTGAGAAACGTCTCAAGCAGTGGGTGATTTATCACAAAGTCAGGGTTAAACTGATGACAGTCCTGGGGTCAAGAAGACATTTGTGTCGTAAATCAGATGGACATGTGCCATTGGTTTAGGCTACAGTCTTTTCTTTTACCCATAGCACAGGGTAAAATCTTCTCCCCAGTGTCACCCAAGTTCTCACTGACACACAATAAAGGTGTTAAACAAACAGAAGGTGTTAATTTAACACACTGGAGGTGTTAAATTTGCTATCGATGTCAGAGAGGCACGCAGGGACATGTCACAATGGCACGTGGGGACTGGCACGTCCCTCTGAGCCTGACCTCTGTCACCAAACCATCTCTGATGTGGGGGGTGGACTTTGGTGAAATAGGGGTCCCTTTCCAAGCCTTTGTCCCCATGTTTCTATGCATTTCTCTGTAGAATAAGAATGCAAACATCTGTGCTTCTGCCTACTGTTGGCTCCTGTTTCTTCCTCGCATAGATTCAAGCATTCCTTTTATTCACACTCTACCTAAATTACCCATTTCACACCCATTTGTCATGGATTTCTTTTCTAAGGTAATTATCTGGGTTTTCTTGAATAAAATAACTTCATGCATTTGGTTTCAGAGTAAATATGAATTTCATTATACTTTGATTATTGTTTAATAGCACTGGGAACACGATGTTGGGAGGCAGCCTGAATTTTGATTCAAAATGTCAGGTCTTCTTCTGAATAGCTCCTTCAAGTGCAGACCTTCCCCATCAGCTCTTTTATAAAGAGAAAGGAGACAAATGGGAAGATAAGCTAACTAGGAAAGAAAAAGATATTCCTTCCCTTGACCTAGAAGCCTGGCAGGACTCTGTTTTCAATGCAATGTATTATGTAGTGGTTTTCACTATTATGCATATATTTAGCAACTGCCGCTCACCAATCTGCAAAGGGAAGAGGGTGGTGAAAGATGGAATTCAAGGGAGGGAAGAAACACAGGAGATGTTTTGTCTCTGCTTTTATGTTGCAAAGATTGCATGGGAATAGACACAAGAATATATCTCCATTGTAACACGGGACTCTGTAGCTTTTAATACCTTTGGCAGCTCTCCATTAATATAATTCCTGGTGACATTGCTGAACCAAAAACCCACTTCAAACTGCTGTCAAGTCCAATCAAAAAGCAGCTCTAATTACAAGCAGAGATAAAAAGATGCACCGCAGTGCGATGAGGAATGCAGAGGCCTATTGGAGAACATGTACCAAAATGGTCCTCGTTCTCCAGCTGGAGAATGTGTTGGGAAAGACTTTGCCCAGGAGCTGGATTTTGAGCATCTTTTAGGCAGGTTATTTTCGGCAAGTTCCTACTTTGCATGCAGTACTTATTTTGTCTTACAAATAACTTTAGCAATAAATTCTGGCATCTTGAGTGTTGAGTACCTGGTAGTGTTTAGGTTTTCTATTTTAAAGACCTGCTAGGGGGAAGAACTTTTAAATGCTGATGTGTCGGTACATACCCAGGGTGTTGTTTCCTTGCCTTTATCCCCTGGTGCGTTATCCAGCTTGCAGATAAATCACTCCTGCACTTGTGCTGTGGAAGCAACACAGATGGAGAGGGTCTAGTGCAGAGTCACAAAAATGCTGCTCCACTCTTTCTGAGTCTGCTCGAGTATCTTCACACCATCCAGTTCAGAGCTGACTGTGTATTGTATGATAACTCATGTGAATTTTAGCAGGGCCTGTTGTGATAGGACAAAGGGTGATGCTTTTAAACTAAAGGAGGGAGATTCAGGGTGGACATGAGGAAGAAATTTTTTACACTGAGCGTGGTGAGAGCCTGGCCCAGGTTGGCCAGAGAGGTGGTGGATGAACCATCCCTGGAGACATCCCAGGCCAGGCTGGACGGGGCTCTGAGCAACCTGAGCTGGTGAAGATGTCCCTGCTCATGGCAGCGGTGGCACTGGATGAGCTTTGACGGTCTTTCCTACCTGAACTATTCTATGATTCTATTAATTAAGCTAATAGTGAGCAGACCTGGCCATACTCAGCGCAGAAACCACACTTGCACAGCTCCTACTTCATCCTGCTGGAGGTTCCTAGATGCACTCACAATGTACCTCATGAGTAACACTTGACGCTGAGATTTGCATAACAGCAAGAGGATCTGGTTACTCATCTGTTAGTTTTAAAATGCTATAGGCAGACCATGAATACAGAACTTGGTTCTAATGAAGGACACAAAAGTAAACGTCCTGCAGTCATCATGTCTCTGGTCATCCATAAGGACACAAGAAGACAATAAGTAAGCTTTGCTTCCAGGAGGAGAAATAAAACCGTGGCTCTCAGCACCATGGTAAGCAACAGGAGGAAACGCACATTGGAAAGGCATGGTAAAGCCACATTAGATAGGGGAAAAAAGAACAGGCTATGAAGGTAATCAGAAACCTTAAGCTTGTAACTGATGCAGGTTTATGAAACAGAACGGTCCATCTGAGTAAACAGACAAGCCAACAAGAAATAAAGCCAAGGGAAGAGATAATTGTCAGTATACAACCTATTTAATTAATACATCTCACAGCACATGTTACTTCCTTTATGTGTTCAGGTATTTTATGCTATTTTTAAGTTTATTGCCATGTTTCTGTTTCAGCTCGCACCTGGTCAAAGGTACTTCATTGGTGAATATTGAGTATTTGGAATTAGGGAATTATTTGCTGGATTAAACTGAATGTACAGTGCATGTTTAATCATCAGTCATCATCCTTCAGCACCAGTTCTGACCTGCCAGCGTCCCTCTGCAATTACAGCATGGATTCCTACACAAGAAAATTTGAAGTAGTGTCTGGACACAGAGGAGCTGGTGCAGAGGACACAGCCTGAGGCCAGACACAGGAGTCGGCCCTCAACCCAACAAACTCGGAGAGGATCTGGAGCAGAGCTGCTTGAAACCCCAGCGCTTCTGCTGCCTCGTCAGTGCATTCAGCACTGCACATGTCGCAGCAGACGAAGGTGTCTGTGGAAGCACCCGTGAACAGAATAAACCAAGTGCTTACCAGGTGCCTGGAGGGACTCATTCTCCATTCTCACAACGTTCAACCACAGACTGGAGAACAAAGGCCTCCAGGTGAGCCTGCACCACACATCTCCTGTCTTCAACGGCGCACACTGATGTCATCTCTTCAGGGACATTTTTTGTTTACTCGACAATGAAAGCCCAACTCATTTACAAAGTGTTTAGTCCCTTTTAAAGGCTTGTAAAAAGAAGCAAGATGTGTGGCTCAAGTTAAGTCTGTCCTTGGCTCTGTCATAATCCCGGTGATGATAACCGTTGCCTAACTTATCTACCAGCCCCTACAAGAACTACTTTTGAGTGGATGTTGAAGTGACCAACAAGTCCATAACACCTGGGTATCACTTGGTAGACGCAGCATTCAGAGCCCAGATGACTGACAGCCAATCTTTCAACAAAAAAAATTCCAATTTCTTTTTCTTCGTCAAAGTGATTATTGATTGGCTTAAGGCAAAGCCGGTGATTAACCATATGGGGATGTCTGTTATACGATTGGATTAGTGTTTGCATCTAACTGCACTCCACCTCTATCTTTAGGATCAATAGAAGATGATAAAGAATTATTAGCCTTGCAGCTTCATTGTGCATTGTAATTCTTCAGCCATCCAGCAAAAAAAAATTAGAAACTAATCTGGGGATTTAGAAAAATAACAGTTATTGCTAAAAAATGCCATTCTATTGTTTCCTAAACTGAGGGAAGATTTAGCAGCAATCAGCAACACAGAAATATCAAATACAGACTTGTATTTAGTTCAACTTTCTGTTCCAGGAGATGTTTCTACTGCCCAGAAGGTGCAGAATCTTAAATGTTTCGGCTGTAACTTTGCCTGCAAAAATTGCCAGAGAATTCCGCCCAAGTTATTGCTTTCTTAAATGATGGAGATGCACAGATTTCACTCAAAACCACAAATTCATTAAGACAGCATAAAGTTTTATCTATAGTCTTTCAAAAATATACTACCTCCCCTTTATTCCTCTTTTAGAATATAGCACAGAGCTTTCCTTTTCTGCTTTGAGATGAATGTGAAAAAACAGATTTTAGCACAAAAGAACCCCCTGCCTTCTAATATTAGAGACGGCTTGGGTTACTAATCCCTATATCCAGGAGCAGATGCTGATTGTCCTATTAATCAAAGCAAATCATTAGGCATTAATTACACTTAGTAACAGAATAATTGCTTGGTTTACCTAAACTGTGGTAGGAATTCTTTTTCTTTCTGAGTAGGATAAGCTTAGTTCAATTATGTCATGTGCGCACTCACAAAACGTAACGAAAGCAGATCAAAATCAGGTTTGTTTTGCAGATATATGAGGTGACCTGAGCTTGGAAACAGTGTCAGTGGGTTGGTGTGCACAGTCTAAGAAAAACTCAGTCTCAGAGATGTTCTGGCAGAAGATTGTTGTGATGTAGGAGGAAACAGCCAATAAATCTTGTATCTTAACTGGTGGAGGTGCTGGAAACTGGTTGTTTTGGTTTTTTTCCTTCTTCCCCCAGCTGAGGTTTGAATGGTGGGTGATCAGTCCTTCCACTGCAGTGAGTTGGTCAAATACACCCCGGGTTAGTGGAATACCTTCTCTGATCAAATAAAGCAGAAAATAAAGACACAGAGGTACGATCCTACAGCACACTATCATCTTTAATGCATTCTATATGTACGAGTGTATTTAACTTCATTAGGGAGAGAGGGGACCCTTCCTGTAAGCCCGGTGCTGGTGAGAAAGGCTGATGTGAGCAGGATCAGACCCGCGGTACCCACAGCAGTGAAAGTGGTGCTCAGCAAGGTCGTGCTCCAACACGAACAGACACCTGTGGTTCAACACCCAACTGAATAGTCTTGGCTTTTCCTCAACCAAAGTTTAGAATTGCTTTCACCAAGTTGCCACCCAAACTTCTTGGAGCAAAAAGCTCAGCACAGCCTTGCTGCATTTATTATCAACAGCCGTCCTAGGAATGTTTGTGATGTTTCTGGTTAAAAAAACCTATCTTTTCAGTATTGCAATAAGACAGTTACACATCTGAGGCGCAGCAAACCAATACTGGCAGTAAGAAGCATTTTTTATCATAAATAAGTAAAAAATGTCCCACACTGATGGGGATTCCCATTTCCCAAGCCAAGAACATCTGCTCCTCTGCCACCTCTGCAGCAAACCCTCAGTCGTGGTCAAAGGACGCTGGGAGCAGCACCCAGAGCCGACAGCTCGGACCAAGCCTCATGCTGGCCTAAGGGCACGCAGACTTCTGACAAATCGTGGGTCTGGTAAGAAATTGAAGTGTTTCTGCCAATGTTTTGCAAGAAAAGCTGACCAGCAAGATACAAATAGAGTCAACATCAGTTGGAATGTTTTGTTTTCCATCAACACTGAAAGGTTGACCAGATCTGGCCGGAGTCACAGAAGTTAGTTTTCAAATTGTCATTTCAGCTTTTTTATTTTGTACAAAGAAATCTAGTTTTTAAGTACTTGAAATAAAAACATTTCAACTGACCCCAGACATCCATAAACCATTTTCCTAGTGGAAAACTGCTCCTCTCCTGCAACACGGAAGAACAGTAATATTCCACGATGTCAAAACCTGCCATAAAGACATCCATCTCTTGCAGAGTTTTAATCACAGGCTTAGGTGGCAGCAGTGGAGTCCTCCTGGGTGCTCCTATCCAGTGCTGCAACCTCAGACTTTCTCACCTTAGGCTCAGCTTGAACAGTCCCTGCAGACAGCGCTGCAGCACAGCAGAATTTCATCATGGGGAGAGATGTTGTTTTCGGATGAGACCTTGAAAAGAAACCTGCAGAGGCCTTCACAAAATCCCTCCCCGATGCTAGACACAGAAATCAATTGTGCGAGTGAGAAGTTCGGCCTCTCTGAAGGAGTGGGAGAAGCCGCCAATGCGTGAAACGAGAGAATGGAAAGAGACAAAGTCAATGAGACAGGCTGGACGCATCAGTGGAGAAGCGAGGCGGTGGCGTGTGGGTCTGTTTTCACTGGGAATCCTGGGATGAGTCGTGCCTGTGTTACCAAGATCATAATTCAGCTTTACCGGAATCATGAAAACATTGAGAAACTAAAACCTTTGTGTAAGAGGCACTCAGCTCCCTCCCAGCAAGAGATTAATCATACACTCTTCCACTTGCAGTCTAAGCAACCAAAAGATACACCATGACAACTGAAGCTAAGTCAAATTAAGTTAACATTTTTCCCAGTTGTTCAGCTTAATAAAAGGCATTATCGCTTCTTACAGAGCCTGTAGCACGTAAAAATAATAATGATGATGACTATGCCATTATTAACATGTTAATTTTTACCCACTGAGAACAGAGATACAGGAAGACTTGTGACTTGCCCAGTGACAGATCCAGATCTCCAGAGCCTTAATGAAACAAAGAAATTCAGAGCTTGGCCATTGATCTTAAGAAAATAGGACTGACTCCAGAAATTGCGGCACTGCATTTATAGTTGTTCTAATTAGAAACTGGGAAGGGAGAGGCTGACAAGTGTGTGGAACAGGGATCGCTGCTGTTTGTCCGTGTGACTGCACTTGCACGTATTCGGTTTATGGAGATAGTGCTCCTGCTGACCATGAACGCGCAAACAGCCAGTTCTGTCAGCCACAGGAGTGTGTGAGTGGCACTTAGACCATGTTATAAGTATTGGCAAGTGGAACAAAGCTGAAAAGCACAGTGTGCTTTGTCCTTGCTCTGCTTTCCTAACCTTTGAGAAAGCATCAGGAATGTAACCAGACTCAGTTAACACTTGGCTTCTTATTAAACAAACTTATCACATGAAACAAATTCATCATATGGCAAATGTTGCCACTTTTGGATAACTCATCTGGTGAAATCAGCTGGTGCCTCCAACTGTCACAAGGAGAAGGAAGCGAGCCCTTAGTTCAGGAGATTGGCTCCATCCATCACAAAAATCCCACCCCAGCGACTCAGGTATCGTCCATCCGTGATGCTCTGAGCATCCTTGTGTTCCTGTCAGAATATCCAAGAAGCTGGCCAGACATGAGCCCTGTTTAGCACCGCACAAGCACCTCAGGTGCAGAAATCAATTTGAGCAGAGCCTGTTGGGCTGGAGCAGCACCTTGCTTAAGCACAGCCCACTTCACAAATGAAGAGCGACCGTTTGGGCACGTTCAGCTCAACACCACAGAGGGAAGAGCCCTGGCTCTGTGGAACAATGTGGCACATTGTAAGCAAAACCCAAATGAAAAGATATTTTATACTGTGGCCGGTGTGGCAGCATCAGGTGGCAGGGCTGGCACTTCGTACAACGGGGGAGTTGCAGAAGCGGAAGCAAAGAGAAATGGGCATTTCTGCCTCAGGATTTCTGAATTTCTTTGCTACTGTCCATCTCAGCAATGGCTTTACCAGCTATGTCTTCACTTCAGCATCTCCTCAGATCACTGCTCATCTTGGTTGATGTAATTGGCCATTGAGGTCCTAATAAAAGCTATTAAAGTGGTAAAAAAAGCTGAGGTCCCTGCCTGGCAGCAGTTGGCCACGTTCTCAGAACAGTGCCCAGCACTCGCTGGAGCCATCGCGCAGCAGGGAGCACACACTGAGGAGGTAAAGCATTTGTGTCAAAGAAAAGTGACTCAACTGGAATTAACAAGACCCATTTTGGGATCTGTTTTCCCACCCAGCGTTGCTTCTTCATGCTTCATGATCCTGTTCTTTTTCTGATATCTTGCTTATTCTTCTTTTTCCCACTTGCCCTCTTCTGCTCCACATCTCATAGCACATGCAGTAACTAACATCACATCTGGCCAAGTGATGCTTTCAGCATCTTGAGACTTCATCAGCAGAGAGACTGGGAGTGGCACAAGTAAGTTCAGTGAATCACATCTACTTCCCCAAAACTTAATTTTTTTCTCACAGGGGATGGAGAAAATTTAATTGTTGGCCTGAAACAGTGGTCCAGGCCTGAGGGCTGGGAGGTTCACTGGCTTCAGTCCCACTGTTGTGAGAGAGCAGGTGACAGCAGCATCTGACCCTGTGTTCTTCACAGTATCCTGTGCACATCTGTGTCACTCTGTGTACAATGTAATACAAACAGAATTGCCAGGGATTAAGGTTTTGTTTCTGCTCCTACTAATAAACACCAAAATCCCGATTGACTTCGCTGAAATAAAATCAGGCCTTGAATGACCCACCATTGACATTTGTAAGAATCTTCCCAAACGCCAGACGCTTTTGATACAATACGCAGCGCCATATGGATGCCCTTCTTTTCGCCTCCCACAACAGCTGCCAGAAGCTGTAATGCTGACTGTAGCAATGACAATAAAAATAACCTCAACACAGACGGCATTTGTGACAGGAAAAATGAGGCCAGCTTCCCTTACCTGGTGTAACGCTGCTGTCTGCAGCATCTTTACGCTGACGGACGTGGAGTAGTGCTGTTCCACTGTGATGTGATGTAATGAAACACACTGGGCTGTGGACACCTGTGCTGCAGATCTGCCTTACTGCGCTTGAATCCAGCTCTGAAAACCCTGGAGCATGCAGACATTAATTAATCTTACCTATAGTCTTGCTACAGGCTGGGGGTAAGAAGGAATAAATGTGTATATCTCTGGCAGCAATCATCAGCCTGTCTTTTGTTCTATGACTTTGTCCTTCTTGCTATCTGCCTCTCTTTCGCTCAGCAGATTTAGTCTTTCAGCATCTTCCTAGACTGACGTGCACTTGAAAGGACATTCAACACTTTGGAAGCTGCTGTTTTTCAGATTTTATAAATTTCTCCCAGCTTAAGTTCTCGATGACAACTCTGCTCAGAGCACGGCTTGTCAGTGACGTTGATCTAGTGGAAATGGCCCAGACTGGATTTGGTGCACGATGGCTTCCCAAGACATCCTAACAAAATCTGGCCAAAGAGAGGAATTCTGGTTTATTTCCAACAATGACAGTTTCAAAATGCCCAGTATTTCTTTTCAAGCTTTTTCCCCTCTGCAGATGCTATAAAACTAGCAGGAGGAGGAGGGTTTATTCTTTATTATTTTAGTTGATATTTTGTTTTTAATGAGTCCCACAGACTTGATGGGGCAGACTGACTGGCACCAAGAGGTGCTAAACAACCTTAACTCCCATCGGCTTCACTGGAGGCCAAATGTGCTCCACACTTGTGGGAGGCACTTGGCATTTTGCGATCCAGCCCATCATTGTCTGCCCAGGCTTTTGAAATTGTAAAACATTTAAGGCTTGGCCAATCTCTCTTTGTGCGTAACACAATGCAGCCCTGGATGAAGATGTACCCCATGGGCACTCCTGTAACATCAATGATAATTGCTACACAGGTCTCCCAGCTATAACTGCAAAGTAATTCAGACATGTTTGCTTTCACTGATGGAGGAAGAATAGGAAGGATTGTTCCCAAATCCGTGTTCTGAGCTGTAACAGCAGCAATGTTTTCTCAGCTAACAATATTTACACAAAGTTTATTCTGTTCTCATATACAGTGAATAAAAAGGTCAACTAAGTTTTGACCCGATACTACAGAGTTCCTGAAATCTCAGCCATATTATCAAAATGATTTAGCAGTGGTTACTGTTTTCTTTTGCCAATACCGCAGTCACACTGGCTACACTTGGTAACACCACATATCTACATTGCACTTACAGCACAATGCAGTTATAACATTTAGTCATATGAGTGCAAAGTTAATTATTACTTCAATATTTAAACTTTGTCATTCTCTCTGGTTTGGTTGGTTTTTTAATGTCCTGGTATGTTAATTAAACTGCATTCATATCACAACCCTCAACGATAGAACCTTCTAATTATAAGGACTAGTGCTTCAGCTACAGAAATGTGATGTATAGTTAAATGTTACCTGTGTAGATCACTAGGTTATAAAACCACAATAGGCTTAGCACCACTGTACTGTAATACATAAGAAAACCAGCTAATAGAAGCACACATTCATTATAACAACAACTTCCACTCAAGAGCTGCAGAGATGTAAATATTTCCTGAAACACTACAAGTTTACAAGACACATACTCAGCACAGTGTTTTTATCTTCCCTGCTTTATTACAGAAAAAAAAAATCTGAAGTTGTTCTGCACAACTTAACAAGTACCAAGAATTTTACCAAGTCTGAATATAGGTACATGACAAATAATCCTATGGAATTAACCTCCTAAAAGCAGAGGAATGCATTGGCTGCTCCTAATTTCACTTTGTAATTTACGAAGACAATATATAAGCACTGACCATCAACTGTCAGTCCTGATATGATGATAATAACAGATCACTTAACTATTTCTGAAGTTCTGGAAGAAATCACTAACCCAGCAGCACTCCCTTGTCAAAAACATCACCATAACTGACAAAGTAAGCCACAAAAGACAGAAAACAGAAATTCGAATCATTATTTTACTTTATGCCAATACTTAGAAATGATAAAAGCGCTCTGCCCGGCCTTTGACAATCTACTTTATTCCAGTAGTGTCAGCTCAGATAAAACTCAACAAAGGGAGCTGAAATACACACAGTATCCACTGGAGCATCTTTCTTTTTTCTTTTTGCAATGTAAAATGTTCTCTGTTAAAATATTGACACTACAATATGCGAGCGAGCTGTGATAAACATGCGAAGCGGCGTATGCTGCTGCCAGCCTCACGCTGCTGTGAACGTGTAATTTCCATACTGGAAAAGACTTTTGCCTCAGCCCTTTGCTTTTGCTGTGTGTCACAGAGACACCCAAGGTAACACTAAAGCAATTTTGGCAACATAGGAATTCTTCTGTTTCAGATCATCTGTGCTTTCCTTCTTCCACAAAATCAGCACAGGGACGTGAGCAGATGGAATGTGTGGACCTCCTGTACCCCAGCAAACCCTGGTTATCGCAATCGCACACACACAGCACAGAGAATTTAGGCCAAACTCACAAATGCCTTATGTGCAAAGGGAGTTTCTCTCATCATTCTGATGCAATGTTTTTGATTCTTCAGGAAAAAAATAAAACCTCTTATGATCCCTTGATTTTTAGGCAAATATCTCATGCCTACCGTTAGTATTTTAAATCCTTTAATGTGAGTGTGCAGCTGTTGGGAATATTACTATTGACAGCCATGGACCTAAACCACCTTTATATATCCATAGAAGTGCCAGCAGTTCAGACAGTAGCAACAGATTCTGAAGACCTGAGCTAATATTGCTGCTTGTGATCCTGCTTTTAGACCTGTAGGAAGTCAGTATCCTACTGATGAGCAACAAGAATATCTCAGGACTCTTTAAAAGAGCAGTTTGAACAATTACAATAATTGCTAATGTCCATCAAATTATTGGATTTTTTTAACAATTCTTTTAAAAACTGTCACTACAGTTGGTCATTTTGATGCAACTCTGTCTACAAGTGATAATAACACTATATTCTTACTGCAGGTGCCAACAGGCATGCAGCAGATTATAATTTTTAGTCACTACTACACTATATTAATTTGTAATCGTCAAATGAGAATTACAGGCTTATGCAGCAACAACGTCACCCCCACCCCTAGGCCCAGTCTCATGGCTCTCAGGTCTCCAAAGTTACCCTAGAGCAGAGAAATCGGTCCAACTGTTATCACACTGTTTTTGTGATCAGAGTGATTCTCCTGTGCTAGCAAAAATACACTGCCTATTTTTTTGAAACCTGTTAAGAGCACAATTCAAGGTAAAGTGGAAGTTTACATGACTTACTTCACAGAACCAGCTTCAAGTGCTCTGGAGGGATGGCCAACGTGGGCTTAAAAGCACCTCAGAAGTTCAGTGTTGGTTTTCCACATTGTCTGTGATTTACATATTTTCTTTTTTTGTCAGAACTCTACTGCTCTTCAGCCTTCAATGATGAGTCACAAGTACTATAATATAAGTTCAAGAAGGAAGAAAAAAAAGCCAAAATCAACTGAGCCGCCATGTTCTGCATCGCTCTTCTTACAACAACACACCAGTGGTGGCAAGCAACAGGTCTGCAATGAGCACAAGGAGTCAGGGCCTTCGTTTAACATCTGACCTCCAAGATCACGTGGGTAACAATGGGCGTATTTCTGAGAGCCTCTTCCAACTGCGAGAGAGAAAAAGAAACAGGCAGCTGCATTTGATAACTCCTTCAATATATGTAGCAGTGAGAAACATGACTGGTCAAGTGTTTGGGGCAAGATTCCCAAGGCAAAAAAAATCACCTTGAAGCATCTATTGTATATCTGGTGACATTTGTCAACCCGTGTGGCACGATTTGAAATTGTGGTGCACATCAGCCCTGCTTGGGTAACAGCCAGAGTGCTTCAAAGTCTTGGCACCTCCCTGAAACATGATGGAAACGTCGCTTACAAAGGGGTTTGTGGATGATTTTTAAGCAAGGTTTTTAATCACTTGTGATCCTCATAGCTTCTGGACATGAGCCCTTTGCAGCTGTGAGCAACATCACTGATCGCAGCACCACGCGTTTTGTGGGAACAGTAAAACTAGCCAAACACATGCCTCGAGAAAAAGAGAAAAGCAGCAAGAGATGATGCTTAGCTCCAGGCAGTCCGGCTCCAGCAGAAGGGAGCAGACAAGAACTCCAAGCTCCAAACCCAGTTTCATCATGGACTGTCAACTACCAGGCTTCCCACCAGTTGTAACAGCTGGTTCCCCACTAGCAAGAACTTTTTTTACTTAACCATATACTTCTTTCTCCGATTTTACCCCCAACCCAAGTCTTAAAGGACTACGGAGTGAGTCCTGTGCTGTCTGAAATAATTTTAAGTGCTTTGTGGATTGCGGTACAATACAGAAAATTAAGTTCATGTTATTAAAACATTTGGCATTATTTCTCTTAGGGAATCATGACAGTCAAAGCATTTGCCTTTTGTATATATTTGAACATTCTATTACTGTGGAAATGTCCATTGTTTATACTCTTTGGGCAACATCTATTGATCTGAATGAAACCAAATACAAACCACATATTATTGCTGAATTCAAATGATCATTGAAGAGAAGAAAATCTGGGATGTAGCAAGGTGAGGGGAAAAATTTACCTTTCCAAAGGTAACGTGTTGCGAGTGCTAAAAAGAGCATCATCTTCACATCAAATCAAGCAAGGTACAGGACTCAAGCAACAACATGCCAAGAGGCAATTTCTCAGCACGACGTTGGCATCAGAACACAAAGTGATGTGTCTGGAAGCAGAACTGCTGAGCTGCAAACAACCTGGGTGTGAGTCAGAGGATATTAGGACAGTGCCTGTCCACCAGGAATATGGACTTGATTGCATGTGACTTGTGTCAACTCTGGAGACATCAAGAGCAGAACATAAAAGCAAAGGCAACAGAGAGATTTCTAAATGAGCCGTTCAGCCTCTAAGGCAACGAATCTGGCAATAACTCAAGTTCCAAGAGAAAAAGTCAATATTCCAGGTTTGTGTTCCACGGTTACATCCCTCATTCATTTTTTTTTCAGGAAAAAAAAGGTCACCCAAACATCATGTTTTAAATCATTAAAAGACACAATCATCTCCTTTTAAACTAGCCCATAACTTTGAAACCAGAATCCAATTGCCTGTTAAGGCTCATTAGTGTCTTTGGATCCTAATGACCCACTCAGTTGCAGTAAATGAAAAACTAATCCTTGTTTTATGCCACTGGCCGAAAAGGATTAGCCAACTCTTGCTACCCATGCAATCAGCCTTGCACTGCGGAGATTACTCCCATCTAATACTGGGAGTCTACACATTCCAATCTGTTACAATAAGTAGCACTTAAAGCTTATTTCCTTGAAATGCTTAAGCGTATTAATGCTATAGTGTAAGATTGTTTTCTTACGATGCAATGATTCTTCTGTCCCTGCCCCCAAACTTTGCATTTATCCACATACATGCAGTGATGCCCCTTCCAACATGAAGTTTTACTTACATTCATAGGCTTGAAATGAAAAATGAAATAGATTTCTTGTCTTTTGTACAGGGCCCAAACTGGGCAGTCAACCATGTAGAGAATTTCAGTGGGGTTCAGTGCAGTAATTTTCTTGAATTGTGTGGAAAATCTGCAACTCAGACTGGAAACAGTTGCAGCTGAAACCAGGGGTTTAGTTAATTTCCTGATGTTTAAAGATCCAAGTGATATTTTTTACACTCTACTATTAATCTTAACGGGTAGATAGAAATAGAGTCACTACTTACATTTAATGTTCTCTAATCAACACCGTGGGTTGTAGCTCAGTTTTGTACCACTTGTATCACTGCAATTTTTCCAGCCCAGAATTCTGGTTACTCTTGATATATTACACATAAAATGAGTGAGCAGCTAGGTGGGTCTACAGTGTGATGCTATATACATATTTTATTTTCCTAGAAGTATTCACACAATGTTATTCTTGAAAATGTAACATGGTAAAGAACCAATTTTAACACTATCACGTGCCCCATTCATACTTGAACAGTGAAGAGGTTTTCTGAGATAAAATTAAGGAACTCTTGTGTTTTTATCACCTTAAGAATTATATATAATAGTACAATTAAATTTGTCCTGAAGAATGGTATGCTGTGCATATATGCTTTATATTTATACACTTAGACTGAAGTTACAGAAAGTGAATAAGTTGCTGAAACTGGAAACCTGATTTTTGAGTGGGAACAGTTTGATGAGTATCTAATTTTTTATCAACAGTGGTGCATGAAGCCATAAAACAGCACTACATTAAAATAAATGCTATATCCCACAACTGCTGGAGATCATCCCATTAGTCTTTACCTCCTAGTTTCTAAATTATTTTTTTAACATCAAACTCATCCAGCTGTTGCTTCTTTGTTAGCCAAGTATCCTGGACTGTTTATACGGATGCTTTACATTTATGCATCAGTAAAATTAACAGTGAAAGAGTAGATTAGGCTACAGTCAAAGTGTTATATCTCCTTACAAATTATAATTATTTTTTAGTGGAAGACCACTTTACACACGAGGCAAATGTGGAGAAATGCTCTTTGTGTTATTTCCGGTCAGAAAAATGACATCTCCATATAGGTATTATTTCTCTGGAAAAAAGAAAACTGAGGCATCAGTGCCTTCCTCCCGACAGCAGCAGGTAGGACTGTAAATTTTATTATACTCAACAAATGCAAAAAATGATTTATTCAAATGACATTATATTTCCTACTATTTGGGTGACATATTTAACCAGCAATGACTTAATGCTGGGTGGTACACTAGCTTCTACAGGGAATTTTCAAGTTAAGTAGTTTTCTGTCAAAAACATCATTACAAACTTAAATGGAAAAGTAAAGATACCAGGGCCCTGAATACAAATTTGCCTTCTGGTTAGGTTACTCATATAAGATTCAAAGTCAAATCCCTGCTCTGCTTATTTAAGAAAGGTTTTCTACTGTTATTACCTTAGGGCTCAGCTGTGAACCTGAACTCTTTTACTGGGTGCAACACAAGGACAGAACAAAAAGGCAGCCCCCACCTGCAAGGATTGACAGCAGAAGTATTAATACACGTTATAACCACATAACCACACTGCAGACAGCTGCACTGCTTCTAAGAGATTACAGCTCCCAGCTGCCATCGCTGTCCCGCTGCTGGAGGTTACTGGTCTCTAGTCATGTATGTAATACCTGCTCTTCATTTGCTGGAGTACAGAGACAGCTAAGTTAGCTTTCCACATTTTTGACAGGGATAGAAATTAAACTTATGGACTCTGTGTTGAGGAATGGGGAGCTAGCGCACAGTCCATTTGCTATATCTGCACTGTAGGAACAATAATCGCGATTAAAGAGTGGTAATGAGTAAAAAGCACGTTGCCGACAAGAGGATCTCTGCTTGTGCTTCAGGACAGAGGTGAATGTGGTTGGGTGTGTATGTAAAGGACAAAACAAAATGACGCTGGTGAATTAGGTACATGCTGGTCTCAGCAATCCAGCAATGTGACTGCTCTTGATCTTATAGGCATAAAAACAAGGGGTCGTTTTTAGGCAGAATTTGGCAGATACTAATGAAGAATCTCAGTGCATGTCTGTAAGCCATTCATGCTCTTAAATCTTGGAAAAGTATCCCAAATACTGGGTGGTTGCCTTTTTTGAAGCAGCTTTCTATTTTATGTTTATGTTTATTTGTGCAAGTAAACACCCAGCAGGATCTAGAACTACAGTTTCTCACTTGACTGCCAGACTGTGACATCAGAAACAGAATTCATCAGCAGGCTTCAGTTACGGAATAACTGAGCAGACAAAATTGTACTTTCCAGCTTTCTAAATGATCTCAGAGTTACTGCCAGTAGCACATACTAAAACTACCCCAAACAAGGTAGATAAGCTCCCAAAGTTGCCTCTAGTTTATGTTTTTCAGATTGCGAGGTATGCAGTAGATTAGAAAAACTGTTTAAAATAGATTTAACACAGAAACCCACATTTGGAAAGCATCAAGTCCACCAAACCCATGTGTCTCCTTATTAGCTGGATCTCAGCAGCACTTCAGTAAAACTTCCTGAATCCCGCTCCAGTAAAAAATTCCCAACTTTCACTAGCGTCTAGGCACAAGTACTTAAGAAGAAGCTGGACTGCACAAAAATAGTCCTAAGACATTTAGGAGTTTGGCAGAAAAGAAGTAGTGGCATTTTAAAAAAGAGCTTTTGGTCATTTAGGGCTTTGTAGGTCAGCAGAGGGAAGGGGACTCTACTCCCCTTTGGACTTTTTTGACATTTTACTGCCAGACTGTGCAGACTATACTGGTAGGATGCTTTTTTCCAGCTTGTTCCACACAGTTCATGTGCCCTTTGACTAGTTTGTGCATTTGCTATGTCTTCTGTGAAATCTGCTGAATGATGTGGTCTCCCCTTATTTGCTTTGCTTCCATTTCAGCATTTTGCTTGTCTGCTGTCAGGCAGGCTATTTACTTAATAGTAAGTGACTGAGATACCTAATTTCCCTTATAAATTCATAAGGAGTTTTAAAAATTAGTAACCTATGCTTCACAGGTAGCAGAAAAAAAATAACTCAAATGTGATCTGGTATTTCCTTCTAAGGCCATAAACGTGAAGCGGCTGGTTCTATACAAAATGGTTGTGAGAGGTTCACTGTGCTGGGGTGGCTCAGAACAGGCAGCGTTCCTTGCCGATAAAGCCAATATCGTCTTCACAGCCAGCAACTCCATAAGAAAAGCCACCTGTGGAGAACTGGTGGATATACTGGTGCTGACCACAGTGAAGACTTTGGGAACTGTCTGCTTTTGTAACTTTTTGTGAAAGCTGCTAGATAAAGAGGAAGGAGCTTGCTTTCAGTGCTTCAAGTTAGAGAAACAGAGATTGAAATCTTAAGTATTATAACAGAAACATTATTTTACTTCAGATATCAAGAAATACCCACAAAACTTCAAAGAAAATTAACAACACGTTTTTATTTCAAAAAATTTATAAATATTCTGTGTATAACAGCGAAGTTAAGAACATTGTCTTTAACTCAAATTCAGTTTTTACTGCTACAATAAACAGCAACTCTTACCAACACTTTCTCTACAAGTTATTTAGTTTCTATCAGAGGCTGATAGTACTCATCTAAAAATTTGGATGGTCTCTCACAGATACTGAACTAACTCAACACACTACTGTAAAATGATATTTCTACTGCTTGTAAGTGCCAGTCTAGTGAGTATATATCATAACATTTTATGAAAACCACATATTCAGAAAATACATAAGAAAAAGAAAAGCTGCATCTTAAAGCATGTATGCTGGATGAACGTACACATGCTCTCGCAGCAATTGCAATCATGTATTCTTATATGAAATGAAAGGAGAAGATTAAATGCTTTGTACTTTAACTTAAGAAACTGAAAACATTTGTCAAGGCTAAGTAGCACAGGAATTTAAAAGGAAGTCAAAGGTATTCAAAAGAATGTAAATGGCTTTGTATTTTGTAAGGAAGAATGAAAACCTTTCACAGAAGGAGACTGTGATGATCTCTGATCCTGTCCAAATGCAAATGGAAAACTAAAGTCATCTTTTCCATCTCCAAATGCAGGAGAAGTCGATTCCGAGGGGAAGGGAAAGGCAAATGCATCCTCACTTTCTGATTTCCCGAACAAGCTTCCTATATGGAATACATATTATATTTATTATTACATTAACTCTTACTGAAAGAGTACTGCATTCAGCATAACATGTTTCTTTTGTCATATTGCACTACCAATACCCCGCTTAGTATCAGCTGACAGTTACGTGTTTATTTCTGCACCAGAAATGGTACTTCAAGGAGGGCGCTGTTAGAATCTACACAGAATGAAGTGTGAAGTACTTGAATGATTTAGAACAACAAAACACTTCTGCATGATACATTGGATAAAATATTATGAATACTAAGCAACAGAGGTCTTTGTAAACCGATAAATTTTGCTGAAATACTTGGAGAAACACAGCTACAGAAAGAAAAACACTTAAGGTTTCTATTTAGTAACACGAAATTCACACACTTTTGTCTACAATGGTTAGATATGCATACATTATACTCATCCACTTCAAAAAAGTAGCTTTGCACTTGCAACACCTCAAAAAAAGACTACAGTTCCCTTCAGAAAACTGTTTGATCAAGAGCAAGTTTTGACACCACTGATATCACGAAAAATTGGCTTTTCATTTTAGTAAAGCCAGGATTTCCCACAGAACATGTAAATGTTGGTGGCTCACAGTGTGAGCAGAAGATGCTGCCTAAGTTTGGTTCTCCTCTCTTTCACTTGTGCTATTTTTACATTGTGTGCCTCCAATGGTTTAAACTGATGGAAGTCAGTTTACTAACGAGACTTCTGTAACCAAATGAAAACTTTAATTTTATTTGAGAGATGAAAAAGCCCAACAGATGTAGTCTTTACAACACTAAGCTGGTAGTCTTAAAAGCACATTCCTGTGCGACCTCACCTAGGCGTTCCTGCTCCAGCAGGGGGATTGGACTAGATGATCTTTTGAGGTCCCTTCCAATCCCAAACATACTGTGATACTGTGATACTGTGATTTGCCAAATAGTATAGCTTTTTGCCGTAAAAGAACTGGACTTTTTATCAGTGAAAAAGCTTTAACACTTAATTTTTTCTTCTCCCTTGCAGCTTCCCTCAGTTTTCTTCAAACCTGCCTAACACTATCCCTATTTCTTTCTTTCTCACACTTCTTTTTTCATGACATCTCATAAATTTGAAGTCAAACACGCAGGGAAAGGTTCAAGCTAGTCAAAACACAACTGAACACAATAAACTTCTGAACTACAGTGTCACAAGTGGACATCCTTTTAGAGAGCCAAAGGTGCCTTGTTAGGCAGGATCATGAGCTCATCGGTCACACAAGCACAAGCTGGTCTACACAAGTACATCTGAGCATCAGACTTACCGATATCTTTCTGGGGGGACAGAGGGTTCAGGTTTCCCACAGAATAACCTTCCTCTATCTGAAATGTAAACAGACATTCTATTTAATGAATGAGAAAGACAAAAGATGAGCTCTAATGCTGATATGTAATAAGTTCATTCACTCTTGGTGAGAAAGACACTGTCCCAGTGAATGTTAGTAGCTTTCATAAAATCTACATTTAAATGTATATATCAGTTCTTAAAGTTGCAAGGTAAACTCTTTGATAAGCTTCATGATATTTGCTTACATCTGCAAACACACTCCATTCTTCTGCAAAAAAAACACATCAGATTGAGAACAGACTCTGATCTGATCTGGCTTCCTGGTCTTTTTTAAACTGGAAATATTCAAAATTCTGTGACATTTTAGAAAACCTCTAAGCAAAAACATAGGTACTTCCCACTGAGTAGGACCTCATATTGCCAGAAAGAGTAGCAGAATAACCACTTACCACTCTTGAGAAGAGTTCTTAAGCTAGATTTATAATAGATCCTTGAGTCTTTCAAAACCCTCATCTGACTTCAGAGAATCCCACAGGACAGCTACACAGGCTGCTAACTTCTTGGTTTATGCCACTGAGTAGGCACAAAATAATGTAGGTTCTTACCTACTTCATTCCTAAACAATTCACAAACTACTCACCAGTGTATCCTCTCCTACACGCAGTTGATACTAAAAGATATCAACACATATCTTGCCAAACACAAAATAAAACATCATTTTCCCTCTTCTATCATTCATCTTTTCCCTAGTAACCTCAAGACTGAGCAGACCCACTGAAATAGGAGACACGTGGGTTCAAATCCCTTACTTGAATAATGGGATTGGATCTATAATACATTGCCTGTGATACCAAACCATTGCCCTGCGCTCTGACACACATCTATCCCGAATACCCAATTATCCACCTATTAGCCCAGAAGAGTAAAAATTATTGCAGAGCACTGTAATTAGGGAACCTGCAAAGGAAAATGAAAGCTCAGATTCCACTCCCTGTTCAAATTAATTGCCAAGGTATCTCCTCTATTTAAGTATAGCTAATCCATATTTGCTTTTCGATATTCCTAATAGATATTCCTATCTTCCTTTTATTGGTGTTCTGTATTTTGTCACAAATGAAGGAGGAAATAAATATTTAAGTACCTGCTTCCCAGCTTCAGCAAGATGAAACCACACAGGATAGGCACATGGATTGTGAATTCTGCTAGAGTACCTGAAGTTTGGCATTACCACACTGAACCAGAAGCCCTCTGGGGAATCTTGGCACCTGTATATTTGCACAAGATCCAACCTCGCCCATATGGGAAAGATTCATACCTGATCAGAAATCATCACAGGAGGATTGCCAGGAAAGGAGATAAGCATTTTCAAAGCATATCAAGTGAAAAATTGAGCAAGCTTGTAAAAAAAGTATTTGCTATGGAGATAGCCAGTCTGAAAAACCTAATTCATGGTCAATGCAATTTTCTTACCATATTTTGCTTTGTGTAAATTTAATATTCTCAGGTACTCATTTTACCTCGTCAGATGAATTTTCTGCCCCAAACACAGAAGAATCAAACAAATTAAAGCCAGGTGACTTCTGGGAGAAGTTCATGAGAGAAAAGAAAGCAGGAGATTTTGATGTTCCTTCTTCACAACCCAGATTTTGAATACTGTAAAGATAGAAAGGAAGAAACCACATTAATAGTTTTTAAAGTAGTGTAGGTGGCTTTTTTGTTCTATTTTTTCTTTTTTCTGTTTTGTCACATTTTTAGATTCCCATAGCTCCCATCAGTAATTCCTTCTTGCGACACAGAATAGGTAGCACAACTCTTAAAAGCAAAGTGAGGTGGTGGCCTTACCAATTCCCCACCCTTTTACAAAAAAAAAAAAAAAAAAAAAAGAAGCCTTTTAAAGATAGAAATTGGTGTAACAAATATTACTTCAGGAAAATACAACAGTCTTAGCAAGGGAGCTACAAAGAATCTGTGTCTCATGTATTTCTAAGCAGTGTCCCCTTCTTTCAAAACAGCATCAAGTAGAAATGATATTGTAAGAAGAATATCTAATAAACTACCTAGCATAATTCAGTAAAAAAATATTTTCAGGAGACCTTTCTAGAGAAGTCCTTCTGTAGCATCTTTCAAACACAGCAGAAATGCTTATGCAATAAACACCAATACAACTTTGCTCACAAAATCAAAATTAGAGCTGAAATCATACAAGTCAAAAGGAGATGTTTTCGAGAACTGGGTTTTCTTCCCCTTTGAGTCCAGCGTTCCTACAAACTCAGGTGTTTTAGGTGCTCTTAAAAAGTGTTCTGTGCTTTCTTCTGTTGTGTCAGGATTATCTTCATTTGAGTCAAAACATGCGTGCATGTCCTATTAAAAAGAAATATACAATAATGTTTCTGGCATATAAAATTTCCCAAAATATCACCAGTCTGTTTACCCATAAATATATTGATTATATGTTTTGGGGTTAGTTATCCAGTTATTTTTATGAAAAACAAAAGGATTTTAATAAAATGCTCACAGTGACCTATTCACCATACTCAAAACTGTAGCCTTAATATATCAAATTTAAAATATGAATTAAACTATATATGAACATTTTCATTCAAATAATAAACTCATGAGCTGACTGAAAACACTGATTTTTAATAAAAGAACAATGTCACTCTTCGCATGATGTTTAAAGTCACACTGGAATCCTCCTGGTGGTCCCTAATGAAATAAGGGAACATCACCATCAGAATATATTTCAGTTGACTGAGATATTTCCTCTTCCTCAGAAAATGATAAATGAGAACATGCACTTGGATTCCATGGAGTGATTTCCACCAGATTCAATATTGTTTTAAAGACATTCTTCTCAACCAGCTGCCTGCAGGCATCAGCCTGTAGTGAGCACACCAGAAGATGAGGAGTATCTCAGGCTTGACCTTGTGTACTAGTTTTGGCTGAGAGTTCATAGCTTGTATGGTGCTATATTTTGGATTTGTGATGAAAACAGCATTGATAACACAGGGATGTTTTAGTTATTGCTGAACAATGCTCACACAGCATCGAGGTCTTTTCTGCTTCTCGTGCCTCTCCATCAGTGAGTAGGTTGGGGGTGTACAAGAAGTTGGGAGGGGACACAGTTGGGACAGCTGACCCCAACTGACCAGAGGGGTGTTCCACACCATATGGTGTCGTGCTAAGCAATAAAAGCTACAGGGAAGAAGGAGAAAGAGGGGGATGTTTGGAGTTACGGCATCTGTCTTCCTAAGTAAACATTCCATGTCATGAAGCCCTATGTTCCTAGAAATGGCCAAACAACTGCTTGTAGGTGGGACCTAGTGAATGAATTCCTTGTTTTGTTTTGCTAGCAAGCACACCTTTTGCTGTGCCTATTAAACTGTCTTTATCTCAACCCACGAGTTTTTTCACTTTTACACTTGTGATTCTCTTCCCTAACCCACTGTGAGCTGAGTGAATGAGCGGCTGGGTGGTACTTAGCTGCTGGCTGGTGATAAACCGCGTCTTGATAGCGTCTATATACACAAGCTACACACACAACTGGCTTGAACATTAGGGCACGGTGAGCTTGAACCCACATTCAGGCACAGCTGGTAAAAGCAGTGCCAGTGGAGCCACACAGACTCCATAGCCAGCACAGTACCTATTTTACTATAGTTTTGTGGGAGAAATGAGTTTCAAACATAAATATTTTTTTAAATGTTTCATCAGCTCACACTGATGAAAATAATATGCACCGATTAATACAAAAACTACGATGTGCATAGGATAGCCTATTGTTGTGGTAGCATAAAAACCCACAGAACGCTGACATGATAAAGCCAATGATCAATACATTAGTAATCAGAAAGCACTGATTGGCTTCTCACCCATGGGTGCCTATGATGAGTCACTTTGCTAATTTCTGAGACTTACTTCTTGCCAATAGATTCAAATATGTTGAGATACTTTGACTATTCTACGTAAATAAAATAATTACTTATGACTGAAGAAATGCCTTGCTTACTTGAGGTATATATGAAGAATCCTTTGGCTCATCTTCTGCTTCTTTATCACCACTTTTGGCCTCTTGGTTTGCTATATAAAAGAGACAGCACTGTGTGTATTATAGCAGCATTTTAAACGAATAAATAAAAATCACACTGTGGGAAAGAATCCTTGAAAAAGCTTTACTAACTCGGCATTGCTATTGGTAAGGAAGTGTTCTTTCTGTAGTTTTCATAATAACCCACTTCGTGACTATGTCCGTAATAGTTACCTCTTGTTCTGCCACTTGCTCGCTATAGTTAAAGCAACGCTTTGGCTGCTTCGTATACTTTGGTATGTTCTTCAAGCCTCACTATTATTCCCTGAAAGCACTGTGTTTGTCTAATCCAGCTATTGCTCTCTCAGAGTTTTAATACCAGCCAATAGAAACCAGGTGAAAACAATAGAAAAAGCACATCCATCTGACACTGGCAAAGTGTATCTTAAAGAACTGAGCAAAAGCCGGAATGAGAAACGAGAGGAATGTTATCAGACTTTCTTCTCCAAGCTTCAGACCGTGCAACGTTTCGTGCATGTTTCCTGTCTTTCAGGACATATAATTAGTATAATTAGAAAATATATATTTAAACTGAAGCTCAGTGCCTTGTGATTTCAGCAACTATAGGTGCATTTGTAGCTACCCTGTTTGCTTTCTTTAAGCATTCTGTATGTATTTCTCAAATTAATTTTCCTTATTTAGAATCCTAACCTCATGCCTTCTGGGCATCTTTTCAGACTGGATTTCCTTTTACCCAAGTAATTTGAGGCTAGAGTATGGATTTACAAGAGATGCTGGAAAGTTCCTTTCACTAGCAATGACTAATGCAGAATGAATCCCACATTACCAAGCAGTTCAGTCTCCACTTAAATTAGGACACTTCCTGTCAGCTATATTCAAATTTTTAACTAAATAATCAAGGTGTGGAAGGAATACAAATGTTGGCCACTTAATAGTGGAATGGAAAATTTGGCCCCTAGAATTTTCTCTTTTATAATTATGCGATCCAGTATACAATAATTGCACATCCTATCAAAAAAATGACAGTGGTACTTCACCTATTACTGCATTTTCCCTCTCAAACTGTTGATTAGAAGTTGTCTGCTTTGGAGGTATTACCAGTCTAAAAGGCAAAAATTACTGTTTGAATATGGGTTATTTCCATAAACCTTAATCTCAAGAATGAAAACTACTTTAATAAAGTTACCTGAATTGCATTTGATTTTGTAAGCTTGCTATTGATGGAACTTGGGCAATTTGTGGGTTATTGGTCCCTGCAGTGTCAATAACCATCTAAAAAATAGTAAAAAATTCAAATGAGGTAGCATACGAAATTATCACCTCAACAATATCACTCTGTTTTCTCCTTAGACTGTGGAAATCCTTCTTCTCACTTCTCTTTAAGGGTCAGGCAACATAAAAACGTTGTTCCCTACATTTGCTTTACCTACATTTTAACAGCATGATACCCAGAACAACTTCTATAATATTTTTGAAGTCTCATTCACGTCATTGATGACTAGAGGTGAATAACTAACTTTTCTGTTGTGCAAATAGCATTACATAATTTACAAACTTTATGCAGGTTTTCGACTATTGCAGCCAGGCTGCTCCTGCTTGGCAATACAGAAAAGGCTGCGGCCAGGCCTGTCTGCACCTCCGAAGACCAAAGCAAATATGCACATCAGTGAATATGTCTCCTGTGCGGATTGAAAAACCGCAGAAAACATGGAAATAGTCCCGCCTCACAGATTTTTCATCAGATCAGAAGGCCTAACTCTTATACATAGCATGTATTTGTGCCTTAAGGGCAGAATGGCACTAGAAATCTCTGCCTCAGCATCAGATAACATGTTCTTTCACAGGGAGCTGCTAGTTCTGGTTTGGTTTTAATTTTTCAAAATGTGTCAAATTGAATTCAGTTCAGGGTGGGAGACAATAGGGCTGGTTATGCAGAATCCACCTGCCACTCAACTCCTGTAGTTTACAGCACTTTTTTTCTGAAACATAGCAACTTCCTTTCTTCAGATATTTTTATTTCTCCTCAGACTCCATCTTCTTTTCTTTGCTGTCATCACCCTTTAATCTTAAAGTTCCATTAACCCTGACTTACTGCTTCCCACTATTCTCTAAATGCAATTCTGGGCCCCAGATTCCCACCCTCATCTCTGGATGACCCCAGCAATACCCCTTCCATCATTTTCATCATGTTCAACTCACTTAGCCAGTCACAAATCAGAACTGCTTGACATTTCTTCTGGTTCCGCTCAGCCTAACTATCGGTCTTCATGTTGTCTTATTGTATGAAAGCTGCTTCTTCTACCAAAGGCTCCATCCTAAACCATTTCATCTTTCAGTTCCCTTGAAATTCTTAAGAAAATCACACTGGTTCTGTTTATTCTTTACTTCACAATTTTTGCTCTTCATCAAAATTTGGTTTTAAATAGAACCAGTGAGATGTCTCTTATAAAGAAAGGCTTTGGTATAGAAACTTCCACAAGATTCTGCACAGCGAACACAGTTGAAAACTATTTATTTTATGTCCTTTGGCCTTACCTTACCTGAGTACACCTTTTATACTTCAACAATCTATTGGTCCTGTCAATGTTCTTGCACTTAATGAGATTTTATTAGTGGTTTTCCTAACTGTGCAAGTTGTTTCTCCAGCTTTTTTTCTGGATTGTTTTATTGTGTTCGCATATATAAGATATTAAGCTAAAATACACTTCACTTTTTCCAAAAATAAAGTGCCATAGGAACTATTTGTTTATGGGGTGAGAGATGGAAAGTGTACTTGTGGACTCCCTAGGTGTACAAAGCAATGCTGCTTGAGGTTTTTTTCCTCTCAGCCTAGATTTTTGTTCCTGGTTAAACTTCAGAACTGAGCTGTTAGCTGGGGGCAGTTCTGTTTAGCATCCTGAACATTTAGTCCTTTATGAAATCATTCATTATGGAGTAGATGACTGACAATTAATCAGTAATAGGAGATTATGTCCCTTCTTTAGAATTCAAAAAAATTGCTACATAGAACCAAGGGAATCTATAAAGGTTATTCTAAATTTTAAAAACTATTATACAATATTATTTGGAGACATGGTCCACGTCAAGTTTGGCATTGAAATGCTTACGATGACTACCAGTTGCACTTCATGAGAACATACATATTTTCAGTTGAATTAGAAATAACATGAAAGGAAGATTTTTATTACATTTACCAAGGAATAGAAGATTACCAAGATTTGTGTCCCAGTTCCAGCGTTAATAAGTTTTATGTAAGATATAATAGCACTTGGTACATTTGAAGTGTTTTAAATTTGAACAACCACATAAACCAGACTATATAATCTCATGTTTTTCCCAGTGAGAGACCTGAATACCTGAGAAGAAGTTTCTGCAAGGCTGGAGGAACTGCCAGTGGCCACTGAAAGTTCCATAGGTTTTTCTTTTTCTTCTCTCCCTAAATTAACAAATATTGCTTAATATTGTAAATAAGATTAAGTACCTAAAGCACAGCATTGTTAAACTGAGCTTGGGAACAAAGGTTAGAAATGTTCCTGTTAATAAAGACCTAAAAGAAAATTCTCATAAAATATGAAAGTTTCAATCCATTTACCGCAAATAATACTCGGTTAATATTTACCATATTTATGCAAACAGTGCTAAAGGTACATTTCAGATTCTGGCACTATGCATCAAGTAGAGCTGTCATGTTACTTTACTCGCTGCACAGATAAGAGAGGAATCAGACATAGAAGATTTTCAGAACATTAAGATAGGTAAGTACCCAACTTCCATTGAAAGCCTGGCTTCAGCTCTCACAGTAGGAGCACTTCACTGGATTTGTTATCATGGTTTCCATTCATTTACAAAAAAATAAACCAAAATCCTCGCAGAAAGATCAAATGCACTGCACCTGTTTCTGTTCGTTGCATTGAGAATCTAATACTCTGTACAGACTGGACTAATTTCCGAGGAATGCTTGGGACATGTAATGGTTTATACAGTTGATGTTTCTCATTTAGCAAAGATGGATGTTTGCTCTCTTCAAATGTCCTGGAAAAAAAAATAGTTAAAGAGAGGAAATCATAAAATACAAGTGCCTCAGATAAGTGGAGTTTTCAAGGGAGATGCATGCTGCCAGGGAGGTTCTACCTCTTTCAGCTCCAGCAGCTGATAAAAACTGAAGGGCTTTTTAAATAATATCAGACAGAGAATATTGCTGAAAGCAGAAGACACAAAGTAGCAACAAGCCAATCATAAGAACATTGCTGTTTGAGGTTTTACACTTTTGTCAAAGTACTTCATTATTGTAGTTCTGAAATCACATTTTTACATTTAGAAACACTTTTTCTCTCTCTGAGGTTGTCTGGAATACTCACACTATACGCACACAAAAGAGAAAACTGCAGTAAGTGTTTTCACTTGTGGAGTAATTATCTGTGTAGGGTAAATAGCCTTTTACAGTGTACAAAGTCTAAGGTTAGCAGAACAATGCAGGGTAAAGTGGCCATTTGGCACAGGAACATTTACCATTTCTTTAAATAATGAGTTCTATTTTATTTTCTTTCTGACATTCCTGCTTAGTGCCTCTGTGCTTCTAGCTACAACATCTGGTTCATAGCTGACTAAACAATGCTATTCAGAGTAAATGAGGAATTGAGTCAGTATTTTTGTTCTTCTTGAAATTTTCCATGAATAAAAATGAGATAAAATATACAATGGAATTTATAAGGTAGTGTGGAGTACAATTAGTAACATTAATAAAAAAATACCAAACTAGAAATACTGGTTAAGACATATGGACCTAACAACACATTGAACTAACATACGTGCATAACTGTGAACACATAAAACCATGAACACCTCATTCAAATAACTGTGATGAAAAGCACTATCTTCACCTGTAAAATTACATATACACCTAGTCCTGTGCTCGACTGAGACCCAACAAACTATATAAGCCATATAATATATAATAAGCCATATAATATATAAGCCATATAATACATCAATCAAAAAAATGGGAACTAGAAAATATTTTTAAAATCTGTATTTCTTCCACTTACAGTGATTATAGATACTACCTGTGTCAAGAATGAGTACTACAGAAAGTAAGAGGTGTATTTGGTGTATCTTCAAATTCAGATGCAGAGAGGGCAAAAACAAGAAGCTAAAACCAAGCTCAGCACAGAGCCCTGGCTAAAACTGCTTCATTTTGTTCAAAATGGCTTATTTGGCCACTTTACCACAATCATCATTCAAAAATGAATTGAATAAGGCTGGTGCTGAGGTCATCACGAGTTAGATCAACATAAACCATTTTTTTACACAACTTGAGATGGCAAATTGTGGTTTTAAAAATTTCTGGAGTCAGTTTCTAGGTCCTCTACAGAGCCTAGCAGACAACTCTGTACTTCTAAATAATTGCTCTCAGTGAAATAAAGCATTTTTTTACAGTATCTATTCAGAAAAATGTATTGATGGCAGAGTTATAAACAGGACTCAGAAGCTCTTAAGATATGCATTTTTTAAAGTAACAAAACCTTTGAAAGAGACTGAAGTTAAACTTTATGCATATACAATACTCCTGCTCCCTTCCCTCCCCAAAAACGCTATTGAAAAAAACCCCACACACGTCTTCTCTGAAACAATAACCATTGAAAGAAAAATCAAACTGCAAACTGAAGCTCAGAATAGTCAAAATTGCAGTAACAACAAGAAAGATCATTAGTCTTTTTTCTCTACTTCACTGTTAGTAGATATCTGAGTAGATAAAAAATCTTTATCTTGATCCATACAGGAAATAGATGACATGCAACTGAAGTGCAAAGAAAAAAAATAGATATTCTTAAGTAAAAATAAAATCTCATTTTCTTAGCAGTAGTTTCTTCTTTGTAGCATAATGAAGCCCAAAGATTGATATGATTTTATCTTCACTGTAGGAATCATGTGTATTTGATTATATTTATGAAGAACCACACTTGCTACTGTGGTATTTACCAGGACTCTCTGTTGATGTTCAGTATTCTAATCAGACACATGCCAACAAATCCATCGGAAGCAGGACTCTTAATAACTACCTGCCATAAGAACTAGTAACTGATAATTGTCTGCTGTGGTCAGCATAGGGTTGAATCTTCATAAATGTTCACATTTAGAAGTCCAGAAACAGCTTTATAACTATTTTTCCAATAAGTCTATTACAAAGCTTTTCTTTGGTCAGTAAAAGCTAATCATTTGTAATGCAAAGATATTGAAAGAACTGCAATAATCTGCCATGAAATATCCTTTACAAGAAGTTTTAGCAAAAATCTCTCACTTTGAACAGAAGGTATTTTAGGTATTCAGATGTGGAATTAACACAGTCAAATTGAAGAAAAAAACCCACAGAATTACAGAATCATGGAATTAAAGCACTCTCAAACATCTCACAAAAGCAGAGAGAATGAACATGATATATACCAAAGCACAGTTCAAGATGTCAGTCTTCCTATGCAATAAATATAATCTCTCCTTGAGAAATCAAGACCAAGGCTTCAAAAGAGTTGAGTCCTATTTGGTGATTGATGAGAACTCTTGATTTGGAAATGTTAACTATGATACTTGCCTGTGTATCTATTGAACTGTGAAAGTCCACTCATCAGAGAAAACAGCTGGGACGAGAAGAGGAATCTGGGTTTTGCAGTCCTCTTAATCAAGGACTTGCTGGCTGGAAATAAGTGATTCAAACTAAAATATTCAGAGCATTTTAAAAGAACAGTTACCACCGCCATCCTCCTGCCCAAAGGAGAACGTATAGATCAGCACCTAGCCATTAACTTGCAAGTTGGTTTCTTTGCTGGTATCCCTCTAAAGCATTTCATGAGTATTAATTTTTTACATCATTCTGCTCAGTGCTTTCATTGCTCTGTTCAGCTCTTTTCCTTGATATTGCTGGTGATTTCTCTTCACACTGGTCTGCATCAGTCCATGGAGATTCACCGCACAACTTCTTTTTTTTTCCTTCTTTTGTGGCAGAAGATGAAGATATCTCGTTTTTCTTCACAACACTCTCTCTGCTCAGTAGAAACCTTGTAGTGACTGCCGAACAGCTCGCAAGAGACTGCTACTTGGTACCCAGATTCTGCTGTTCTATTTGCGTACATTGCATTCAGTTTGCAAAGGTTTCAATTCATTCCACTCATTACCTTCGCTCATTTTCTGTTTGTGGTTTTTTTCACGGTGATTATAATCACAGGTTCATAATACATCTGGTTTTAACATTAGTAGTTATTTAATCAGATATTTCTAAGCTTTATAGTGAAGAATTTTTTTAATACACTAATGCCAAACAGGGATATTTGAAAACAAGTTTTATGGCATTTTCAACATGCTTTTGTGTTATAGATAGCTTTGACACAAATCTCCTTTAAAATTTACTCTAGGAAACACATAATAAGTAATAATCAGGTTATGGTCTGATGCCAAGTGCATACATGGAGGTTAAAAGGCAATGTGAGTTAAGATAGTGTAAAAAGTTTACAACATCTTATAACCATGATGCAAGCCATGGAAATATTGCTGCAGTAAAAGCACCAAAAAGATCTACTTGTGCACAATCAAGAGACAGCTTCAGCTGAAGGTACAAGTACCGAAGACTCCATGACACGGAGGTGAACACACAACTGGCAGGTCTAGCAACGCACCCCATGGATTCCTCTCCATGAGGAGCCTGAGTGCTTCTCACATCGCCACACGCACGGCACAGATCTCTGCATTAGTTGGTATTTTGCTTTCTGCAGACTGGACATAGATCAGTTTCTTGGAAAATTCAAAGGGAGTGCTTCCCTTCTTTTTTTCGTTTTTCTTTTTTTTTTTTTTTTTACCTAGTCTTAAAACTAAGTGGTTTTCTTGCTTCCCTATGTTTCTGAGGTCTCACCAATTACAAAAAGCTTATATAAGAAGGTGGAATGGGTATAAAGGCTTAAGGCACACACAAAAAAATCATCTGAATAATTAATAGGTCTGTAAGAAGATATTAAAGACCTAAGATGCCCCTGCAGTAAGGATCTTAGGGATGATTAAAATGACACATTACTATAGATATAGTCCATTAAATCCCTATTTAAAGCCCTAAAAAGCTTATTTTTCAAACACACCATAATGTAAAACCACTTGAACAAAGTCTTCTGGACATATTTTCAGTTTAAAATGGATTGTGTTCTAAAAGCATCAGCTCTAAGGGTGATGTATCAACATTCACAAGGACTCCAGATAAGTGCAAGATGGTCCTGATGGTGATTTTCAGTCATTGTAATTTAGTTGAAATTAAAGTGAGTCCCAGTTGTAAACGACCACTGACTAATTTACTAAGCCATTAATCCTGTGCATGAAACTTTCACTCAGGCTTGTTTTTAAGAACTCAATTAAGAGTTAAATTAAGTAGTTCAGAGCTGAAGAGGAATGACATGTGGAACCCTGACCCTTTTCCCAAAATACACATTTAGGAGAGTCCATGTATTTTGTCTCTGACTGCACCGTCACTGCAGTTGTATTCAAAATTAGTAAAACTATTCACATAGATCTGTCAGCAGCAGCCATGAGGAGCAGAGGTTTCTACAAAATGCTTTTGAATAGTATGTTTCCAGATACATTTATAATAGCTTCCAATAATCAAAATTTGCCACCATCTTAACCCCAGGAAACACAAAACTTTTAAAATTACTTAATTAAATCACACGGCAAGAGGTCAAGAAGCTTGCCGGTCATTATTTAGCAACAATTTGTAGTCTGTGGCAGCCTTTGTGTAAATGCTGAGAAAGTACTCTGGATGAAAACAAGGGGAAGAAATCATTTTTAAGAGTAGGAAAGCAAGGAAAAGAAATAGTTTTTAAGTGTACCTTTCTTTAAACTCCTTTGGCTTTTCTAGACTTTTCTGATTCTTTCCTTCAATAATATCAGAATTATTTTGATCTTCTGTAGTTTCTTCAAATGTCTTAAAAGATAAAGAACAAACAACATAAAAATAGTAATAATAATTAAAAAAAAAAAAAAAACAACAACAAAACAAAACACTTGACGAATTGTAGCTATGTCCTGCAAATGTTTTCTAAACCTGATGAATCAGTGCGCTATAGTGGAGTTTTTGTAGCCAAGACAGTTTGAAGAATTAAGCAGAAAAAGGTTGAAGAGAGGATCAAGTGGAATAAGCACAGAAATTTTTGAGCACATACTCTACACATCTATTGAGAACAAGGAGCTTCTTACATGTTCTTCATCATAGTTATAAATAAATTCGCCACATCCTTTCTTACTCTATGTTTATACAGCCCATACCACATCAGGAACTTTAATCTGTACCTATGAGTGTCAAACAGTATCACAAAATATGAATAGAAAACACCACCAGTGCACACAACACGCTTCCATCAGAGCAAGGCTGGCTGAAGCGGCCACAGCTGATAGGCAGGAGATAGAGGAGGAAATGATCCAGAGATGGAAAAGTGCCCAGATGCAACACTATAAAAATTTATTGAACTTTACAAGATTGGCCTGCTGGGCTACTCAGGCTTAGGACAGACTTTTTACCTCCTAGCAGAGGAGTCAGTCAAAATGCTGTCCTGACAAAGTCCTTTTTTTTTTTGGAAGACTATCCCTTTGGAGTCAGTGCTGCTTCTCGTCAGCAGAACTGTACTGATCTGCTCCCTAAAACCAGCCAGTTCTACCTCTGAGTATTATTTACCCACACATTTCTTTGACAAAATAAAAATGAAAAAGAAATGTAATCAAAGGAATTGACATGATTCTTATTGTAAAGCATATTTAGTTATATACATTCATAGTAACAAAGCCTTAAAATCCAGGAGGGTCTGTGAAGGCTGGATACTCCAGCCCTGGGGCTCACTAAGGAGCAGCCCTGCTCTATTTTGAAGTGTGTTCTCTGGCCCTCTTGAGCTGGCATGACAGCCACTGTGACGCGATGCCTTGGTGGAAGTTAATGGTGTAAACTGAGGTCAATAGAAAGCAAACCCTAAGAGCCTTTACATTCACAGACGTCTCTCAGAAAACATATGTGATGTTACAGAAACACAATTACTGATACTGGAATCATCCTGTTGGTCTGCGTGCTTGAAAATACACTGCTTTTTGTGTTTTAGAAAATGTAATGGTGGTATATATAACCACATCTATAAAATGTATTTACATAAAATAAAAATAAAATAGTTACCTTTTTTAAATAATTAATCTTCATCTCTAATTCGTCTGCTTCTTCCTGTAGTTCAATGGATTCTTGCGCAGCAGCTGCCGCGAGCTTTAACATTTCCTGCGTTTTTTGCCTCGAAGAAGCACTTTTGTGTTATGGAATATAGATTGCAACATCACTTTTTTCAAGCAAGTGAAACTATCAGATCCCTGACCCCTCTATGCCATGTGAGCAAATGCTGGAGGTGCAGAAAGTTCTGACTAATCTACATTTCCTAGACAAGTCTTCAAATCTAATTTCAATTAGGACTCTCCTCCTTAATGAAGCATTTTGATGGATATTTCATTAAGTGGGATTGGATTTTCTTTCCTCAAAATGCTCCCATAGATTTAAACTGAAGAGTATTATCTGACCTTCAGTTTTCCCACAGAGAAATGCTAATGCTGCCCCCCTAAACATAAACATATAAATAATTACTATACTTTTCAATAGAAAGTTTTAAAAGGTAAATATGAACTTTCCTCCCTGTAAACTGCATGAACACTACAAATCAAGGATACATATGCAAAGCCCAATCATTTAATGATTTAAAAGGAACAGCCTCTGTAGAAATAAAATATCATTTTAGATCATTAATTCACAAATACAATTTTCTTTACAAATACAAGATAAATTAATAGATTGGGAGCACTTTACTTAATATACATAACAAGAAGAGCTGTATAACAGACAGTAATGCCGTTGAAAACAGCATTAGAAATATATAAAAATAAATGTAAAATGTTGAGAGGCTAGTTCTAAAGTCATTTTAGGACATTTTTACCTCAAGAAGACAAATGCCAAACCTCTCCCTCATGGGCTGGAGGAATTAATATTAGTGTGTATATTCTAAATTATTGTTCAAAGTCTGAGATTTTCTCCTAAAAGCTGTATAACAAAACCAAGACTTCTTATGAGCTGAGGAGAAACTGCAGAAAATTAGAGGATTTCTGTACAGCACTTTTAATGCACAGTGCACTACCAACAGACTCTACTGTAAAAGCATGGGTAATAGTAGTACCCTGAATATCCAAGCAAGCATCCTCTTTCAATTTATATTTTTGAGACAGTTTCAAAACTCTGTTTTGGATTTCTTCAAGCTCCTTCTTTTTTTTGTAATATTCCTGTGCAAGAGGAGTTTCTGCATATTTTTCACGGTGTTGCTTCAAAACTTCTTTATACTGGGTTATGTAATCCTCATACATTTTCCTATAAAAATACATATAAATTTATTATTTTTCACATGAAGTCATGGTTTATATGGGAAAAAAAATACATTAACTTACAGCATCAGCTCAATTACACTTGCTGCTGTCCTGGAAAAAAGTCCTGTACATATCACTGGACTAAGAGCTGCCTCGACTAATTGCTGAGTAATCTGCGTCTGACTCAGGGAAGCCTTAAACACACACATTAGTCACACTAAAATAATAAGACTATTCACACTTGAGGTTAAGCAAACACTTAAATGTTTTAACTGGCAAAGAGCCAGAATGCTCAGCTTCTTGTAGGGCTGCCCTCTAAATTAATGTTGTACTGATACAATTTCGCTGACATCATGTGAGCACGTAGCTACACATAGGTAGCAGCAGTTAATGTTCATGACATTTTTAAAACTTTAAATCGGCTTTTGTAAAAAGCGTACTATAAAAATAAACAAATACCATAACAAGTAAGAGGATGTAACTCATCACACAAAGCTGGAAATTGATCAATATTATGTTTGGAAAGAAGAGAAAGAAAAGTGCCATTGCACAGAACGGCGATGGTCTAAACCAATGACAGTGACTACACTGGAAAATACTTTCTTCTTTTATTTTTCAGGCTTTCTCACTCAGGCAAAGAATTTACAAGATAGATTACTAATGACAGATCAAATATTCAACTATCTCATTGGGATGAAATAGTTGTTATTACACCAACAATGCTGCTAGGCATTACTTTCATGACAGGTAGTTTGCAGCACAAAAGTGGTATCTTTTGGGAAAGCTGAATAATTAACAATGCAATCAAGGGACTGTTTCTGGTTCTTAATGTCACACATTGGTAATCTAAGTATAGACTTGCAGGGAGTCTGTATTTTCCACATAGACAAGAGTTAACTATCATTAATAACAGTTTTTTAAATGATGAATAACAGCAACCAGTGCCCAGTAAGTACATTTCTCTCTACTTTGGAAAGCAGAAGCTTAATAGCTGCTTAAAATGAAATTAAAATATGTGATTTTTTTCAGATGTTAATATTCTGTGCCACTTATTACTGAAAAAATATATTTATGCATATGCAAAATACATAATGAGAGTTTGATGGCAGTGCAGATGGCACATTTATAAAGACATATCGCAGCTACAGACATCCAGCATGTATCATTACGCAGACCAGTCATTTAACTGAAAAATACCACACAGAGTTGCTTGACATTAGGATGTGCCAATATAAAATCACAGAAGGTGAAGGAAATGTCATTCTCTAGGAAAAGGTTCTGTGAACAATAGATACAAATTATAAAATATTAGGTTACTGGTATGCTTGTAGATTAGCCAGAAATTCCTTTATGAAAGAAATTTTGGTCGATAATAGCAACTAACCTGTTTACCTGCACCAAGTCAAGGAACAGCTCTCACTGCTTGCAAGGCACACACTATTTCTCTTTAAAGAAGACATTTTATCTCAAACCGCTATTAATTGTCTAAATACAGCACAACTGACAGGCAGACACCCCTGGCTGCCCACTGGCTGGCCTAGGCAGTGGAAGAGAGAAAAATTTGTGTCCAAATTCAATAGCAGAAGCTTCCGCTCTTTACAAAAGTAAAACAAAAGTCACAGGAAAAAAAGGTAAGATCTTAATTTTCCAATAAAACTACACTGTAAATTGACTGAAGTGCAGTAAGTTCAGTACACCTGTTTAGGGGAAAGAAGATATAGACCAACACTGTGAAACTAAAGAACTGACACTTGCCAAACTTCATGTAGAAAATTACATTAATCTATTTGTTTTTCTACATGGGTGGTCTCAGGAATCTAAGTTGCTTGATTTATTGAATGCCTGTGTATACTGTACATAATTTCCCAGATATGAAAGATGGCAAATATTCAATTCTATTTAATGTAACAGATGCTACAGCCTCAAAACCTAGGGAAAAGTAACTTCCCTAACAGTAACTGAGCAACAAAGAAATTTCCTCATATACAAGTAAAAATGCATTATAAATAAATCTTAAAAATATAAATAGTGGGTTGTAGCAGGTACATTTCAAGCTTCTGAAAATAACTTTGTATTATTTTCCCACAATGTATTTTCCAGATTTTTGGTCATATATAGTATAGTAGTCTTGAGAAATTGTTACTATTTTTAATATTTTTCCTAAGTAATTAAAATCCTTCAATTCATGCAGTTAAACATGGGCTATAGAGAATTCAGCAATGTTCACATTCAAGTCATTAGAAAAAGTTTTTATCTAATGGCAATGGGAAAAGTACAGCACCCACAAGACCCCTGCACATTATGTGGATAGTTAGTTATTCCTCTTTCCTTCTTCATATCACTTCTTTCCAGGATGAACTTCCAGTTTACATAAGCATTCTCATACGTTCTTAAAACCAATAATAACGAAAAACCGTGGAATGTTTCTTAAAGCCTCCGTAATAAGTCCCTAATTTAATGCAAACTGATCTGCCCATCTTTTAAAAATATCTTCCCATTTAAAGCTGTGTGTCCTCAGTGCCCTCAAATGCCAGGCCAGAAAGTACATTCAGCACATGAAGATCTAAATGTACTTACTTCTTCCTAATTTAAATATTTATAATTTGCTGGATGCACATCTTGCTGATTTGAATATATCATCAAATGCTTCAGTACAGAGGGACTATATTTGAGAAACCACATTTGTAAAATACATGAATTAAATTTGTTTTATGATTTAGAGCCATGATGTCTTATAATTAAGCTCAGGAAAACAGATCAAACACTTTCATGTTGGAATTGAAACTAGGTATCTAAAGAAGCAATTTAAAAGTAATGCTTCTTTGGCTTGTCAGCTCAAATTAGTGAAAGCCAAAATGGCTTAATCATATACTCATAGAAAGCCAATTTAGCCTTATTTTTCACCAAATATAGAGCTCTGAACAGGAAAAAGACAGATGAGCTACTAAGTGAGTTAATTAATGGCTATCAGGCATGTTACTTCTGCTGTTTTGGACCATTGGCAGGAAGAATATTTACGAAAGAATCCAAGCCAACGTTTTAAATCACCTAAAGTTACACCTCTATATCGGTATTTAGGTACTCAGATGGCTCTGTCATGTTTTTTCCATCCCAGAGCTAACCAACCTCTTCCCCTTCCCAAGCAAATCAGTAAAGGGGAGCAACCTCTCAAAAACAACCATCAGTTTTACCTGAGTGTTCAACAGAACTTCAGAGGGTTAACATGGCACACCACATTTTGAACACCTACTGACAATCTTCAGCGCCTCTCCTTTATTCCACTGAATAGAGGCAGCTACACCACGCAATTAATCAGTTCTTTAAAATGCAAAATCTAATTAATGAAGATGAAACAACTGAAATGCCACTTACTGAACAGAATTGAATTTGCAATTAGTACTGACTAGAATCTTACCCACAACTGGTCTTAAAATGGTCTTAGGCTGGGGTTTCATGAGCCGCTCTCTCTATTTTTCAGGATCTAATATTGAATTTGCATTCTCTGTGGTTATTTTGAAGAATATACAGCAGTACACAAAAAATTTATTTGTATATTCCAATCATCATATACAATTCATATTCACAAATAAATATACGCATCAAATTATCTGAATGCTTCTAATTGTTATCTTACTTAGTCCATATATGAATTTAAAGGCTTATGTTCCATTAAATGATACCACTGAAAATAAGGAAAAAAAAAACATAAAACCTGTGCATTTTCAAAAAAGTCATCCCAAACCTGAATATCTAAAACTACAGAAATCACAGTATACATGACAACATGCCATAATAATGGCAAAAAAATAATTCATAGATAAGACTTAGGTATGCTCTTGTAAATATGCTCTGATATTTCATATTCCTGCCAAAGCTGAAACATTCATTGCTTTTATTTCTTTGGCTTTTCTTGAAATTGTAGGCAATTGAATAATGCTCTGAAAAATTATAACAGGCATTTGGGAAGCAACTGAATTTGAAGAAGCCGTATCTTCTCCTATTCCACTGACAACTACAGAAGAATATATGACCTTATAATAATGTAAACAAACAGCTCTTTTAACTATTCAGTCACTTATAGTGAAAAGTTTGCATGTTTTTGATACAGACTGCACTATATTTGCTGATTATTTTAAGCAGGTTAATAAGAAACCTCATCTCACGTGATCATTGATACCTCTCATTTTCTGTATCTTCTTGTAAAGCTTCAAGTTCATTTTTCAAATATTCTTCATGCTTGCTGAGAATGGCACAGGTGGGCTTCCAGCTGTGGAGAAAGTAAAACAAACAAACAAACAAACCTGATAGCATATAATAAATAATAAAAGCCATCCAGAAATAAAGATGTCAAGTTATTCTAGCTAGCTTACTAGAAAAAATAATTTACTTGATGTTTTGGAAGTCAAACATAAACGGGTTTAGTATAGAAGGCTTTCACATGCTAAAGCAGTTAGACATCTAAATCCACAAATTAGGTACTCAAAACAGCGTCCTTTAGATATATACTGTCTTCTTACTGGAGATGCATGCAGCTTTGGTTCCCCTGCAGCCTTGAAACACAATCTATTTGCTGTTCTTCTAATTTCAGGAGCCTCCTGTAACGTAAGAACTACGATGCAGCCCATTAAAGTAGTTTTCTTACAGCAGGATGCTGTAGATTGTACTGAAATCACAGCAACTTCAAGGAATACACAAAAGACCTACAACTCCTGGAAGTAACCAATCGAACCTTCTCAACATCCGGGTATTAGAGATGCCTCTTCCTTGGATGTGCGACCTCTAGAGAACACGCAGATAAACTTTCCGATTAAAGTGAAATTCAGATGTCATCTTAAAAGAGAGGCAGAAGATGGGTCTTTAAAAAGAAAGCTTCCTGATTGAAAAAAAAAGATGGTGTAAGGAGTACGAGCCATTCAGGCCTGGATGTCTCCTGTCCTCTCAGCTGAGATAACGGCTATCAGAAAAGATATTTGTACAGAAAGTTGTAACTGAACAAACGGCCAGGACGTTGCACAGATAAAGACAGTAAGAAACAAATTCAGAAATCTCTGGTGCATGGAGCCTCTGAATAGCGAGTAACACTTTAGTAAGACTTAACATGTACTGAAGTGTTGTGAGATGGGGAAAGAACAGAAATATTACTTAAGTCTACTAAGCTGAATAGGTATATGTGCACTGACAAGCACTCCACTCACTCAGAGAATATTCTCTGTAGCAACACGTTGTCAACAGGCAACTTCTGAGATGCTCAGAGCTGAGATTTAGATGAGCAGAGCACTGGAACAGGTTGCCCAGGGAGGTTGTGGAGTCTCCTTCCCTGGAGACATTCAAAACCCGCCTGGACATGTTCCTGTGCGACCTCATCTAGGCGTTTCTGCTCCAGCAGGGGGATTGGACTGGATGATCTTTTGAGGTCCCTTCCAATCCCAAACATACTGTGATGCTGTGATGATGTCTGGATCATCAGAACAGGCTGGGTTAGAATAAGACAGAGATTCTATTTCCCATGAAAAAAAAAAAAATCACACGCTCCCTCCAAGGGAACTTTCTATAGAAAAAATTAACACACCCTCTCTCTAGTCAGGGCTTAAAGTATAAATTCAACTCTTGTCCAGAATACAAGCTATCCTAAGGCAACACAAACACATACAATGAAGTTTGACTGAGTGGAACTATGTGTCCAAGGAGATGTACACACAAACCCCAATTTTAGGAACACATACATAGATACTACCAAAGCTAAATATTGAAGAAATAAAAGAAGGAAAAATCCATAGGGACTGAAGAGAGCAAGTGAATTCAGAAGAGCAGAGATACATTACATTTAAAGAGTTACAACAAGAAGAAGGAGCAGAGAAATGATGATACAGAACAAGGCTGCAACTGAACGAAGCAAATAATTCATTACTGGACAAGCGAGAGCAGCTGAGGACGTATGGTTCACTTTGCACTGCATATTCATGAACAGGGCAAGTAAAGGGCATTTTTGGATGTGAGTATGCCCTGTGGCTCAAAACTGCGGGGTTTGTAGCATGCAATCACACAAACTATGAATGTGCATTTGGACAATGGCTACCAAGGTGGAATAGAATAGAGGCTTCAGTAACAGCTAACTTCAGGCAATTTCCGCCAAAGAAATAAAGAACAAAGATCTGGCAATTAATTTGCTGAAGTCCAATAACCTTGAACAAAAATTAAAGAACTCCAGGTGTTGAGACAACACAGCACACAATATCAACATTTATAATAGCTGTAAAGTTTGTCAACAAATAAGCTGAATGAGAAATTGCAGCATCCATTCAGGAAATTTAGCTCTATTGACACAAGTCGTTTGACACCACTGGTGCTTAAAAATGTAATTACAAAATGCTACTTCACCACATCTACCGCAAGTTCAGCAGAAAGCTGAATTTTTAAAGGGTCAGATTTTTTAAAAAGGAGAAACCAACATGCCTATATACTTATACAAAAATTACTGGCACAAAACCAATGTGATCTTCTTCTACTCAGAAAGCTCAATGCCTTTCTTTAGAGGGAAAAAAAAAAGAAATACTCATAGAACTTCTATTAATCAAAGTACGAACCACGTTACATTTTATGTTCACATCTGTTCTGCGGACATGCAAAAAACACATAGTACAAGAACGCTGTTTTGTAAACACCACAAGCTCTACAGGATTCAAGCAGCTCATCTATTCGTTTGTTAAATGCATCACTGTTTCACAGAGGTTCTTGGTAGTCATCACATTTCTTTGTCCTTCCTTTCATCAGCTAAAGTATAAAAAAAATCTTTATCCACACTAATCTAAAAGCAATAAAAATATCTTGTAGTTTAGCTAGTGGGACAGGACAACAATTTATTTTCCAAATTACCAACATCCTGAGTTCGTATGGCTTTTTTTTTTTTTTTAATTCCTGTGAAATCTCACAATCCTTGAAAACAAATTTGAAAAATAGAAGACAAACAATCAAACTGGAATCAGTTCCATCAGCAGTATTTCACCACTTCTTGTTCTAGGATCAAAAGTTCCAGTTTGCATCATTCAAGAAACTAAGTATTAGCAAAATGTTATCACTTGTCTAAAAACATGTATTTTATTTTGGTAATTTTGTGACTTCAGTTCTTTGTTCCATAAACCAGTGTGGATTTCCTTAGAAAATACAGTAGTGTCCCAATACACCTGTCTCGTATATCATATTTTCTCTAGACTTGAATATAAGAATCCTGTATTTTGTTCAGTCTTCAAACATGCTTTAATATAATTATGATGTCTAGTAATCCAGACAAAAAGTTGTTCCTTTGAGTGCTCTATTGAGTATTACTGGCATTCAGTCAACTCTGAGGTTGATTACGACTCCAAAACAGTATCTGAATTTACAAAATCAACATTTGAGTCATGTCCAGTATATGTGGAGTATCAACTAGAATGTATTTTAGAAGTTTAGGATGCTTATACTATGTAAGTGCTCTAATTGTCAGATCTTATGGCCAGGGCTTGTTTGTTACAGTTTTCAGTATGTCGTTAAATGACATTTTCAATAATTTAAGACACAGTCTCTACTCTTCTGCAAGCATTGTCTTTCTATGAATACTCGTATTCATTAATGAGTCACTTCTCATTTTCAGTCTCTTTACACTAATGCCATTAATTATTCTTTGTAGGACCTGAGCCAAAACCCATTGAATTCAGTGATTAAAATTTAGATCAGATCCTTAGTTCTACCCTTAATTTTTTATTTATTTTAGTCATTTAACAGTTTGTGATTTACAAACAGATTTGCAACTTCAAAAGGCAGATAAGGAAGTAGCGTGAATGGTTTCAGAAGCTTACAGAAGCGTTCATTTTACACTGCATTGGAGGCAAGAATTTAAAGGAAAACTGGAATTTTCTTGTCAAGGTCAATTCTTTTCCCAACCCTTTTTATGAAAAAGCTACAAATTAGTATGATACAGCAACATATTCAAACCCCTAGCTACGACACCCACTTCATTCACTGATGTTTCCATTCTTTCTTCTATTTTTAGATGGTTCAAAATAAACCTAAAAAGGACGCTGATGCTATCTTCTCTTTTTAGTCTTAGAAACGCCCACATTCTCCATTCACATTAAAAAAATCAAATATACATTTCAGACAGTTCTATTCAAATACTTATCTTTAGATAAAGAATTGCAAGAAAACCAAAGGGATATAATTTGCTAATAAATCATCACTTCACCTGCCAAGGAACTAGAGAGATTGTGGAGAGATGAACACTGCAGTGCAAAGACAGGATTAAATCATCTGGGCCAAGCTCTCTGTATTGTCAAATACTGATTTGCCTTTTCAGCTACGCTTGCAAACACCTGATACTTTCATTTTGAAATATTATACATTCTGTGTCAGTAAGAAAAAAACTCTTCGAAGTCAAATTCTTGCTTGAGAGACTTCTCATTACTAAGATTCAAGAGTGATCTGCATTTACATCTTGCACTAATAATCTGATAGGTAAATGTCTGTGAAGAAAACTGTGCACTGCAGGCTGTTGCATTCATCAAAACAATATGCCTAGAAAAAAAAATCTGCAGCCTGCAGTAAAAATTATACCAAAACATGATAGCAGGATTGCACGCATATCTGTACATAGAGACACTTATAAGACATCCTACAAGAGAATATGCATAGCACAAAAAGTCATGCAAAACCTGTTGTGAGCAAAGAGTAGAAAGATGTTGCAATTTCAGGAAGCCCAATTCAGAGTTAAATAAAGAACAACATAATGAAGCCTTATCACTGACAGTTATTAACGTTTTTTAGCTAAAAAGAAAGTTAACTTCTTTTGAACAGTACTGTCAATACTATTCAACTTTGACAGTATTCACATGCATCCAAACATAGGAAAATTATGTTCCTGTTATCTTACTACTGAATATTTTGGCATGCTCCAGACAGTACCTGTGATCTCCGGAAACTATTGATTTTAACAAAAAACTAAAACAAATTTAAATGTAGTACAGTTTTCCATAATTTACTTTTTCAGGGGGTGGACAATACCACAATTTTTGTACCTGATGGTTGGCAACTTGAGAAAAAGAGGAGAATACTACAGTTTTCTTTAACATCCCTCCTGTCTGAACACATACACACATATTTTTACACTATTTCTGAATACCATCTACAAATCAAAGTTCAGAATATATTATACTTACACGTTACAACTCTCCTTACTACTCTCATTTTGCTTGTGCAAATCAGCAATTGCATCATTGGCATTATTTATATTTTCCTGCAACCTATCGATTTCACTCTTTTTTTCCTTGATTTTTTCAGTATACGCTGAAATTAAGAACAAATATTTTATAGTAGGCTTTCATATTGTCAACATATCCATGAAATAGAACCCTACATTCAGAATGATTCAAAATTACTTCCAAAATACTGAATCTCCATAGTACCAGATGAGTCGCTAGCTTACAACTAAGCAAATAAACTACAAAGTGGGTCAAAAGCTTAAGGAGTTTCAGCTGTGTGGCAAGTACCTAATATTGTGATATTGAAATTATTTGTGTTGTCTGTGCACCCCAGTCTATGTAGAACTGTAATAACTGTTTGTGGTAGAAAACAAAGCACTCTTAGCAGTTAGAGCTGACTTTTCCTTTTTTTCTGCCATTCACGGTTGTCTGCAGATACTAGAAACCAGAATATAAGCAACTCTGCCCTTGGTAACGTTTGCAACTGAGGAGACTGATTGGAGCACAAAAGTTGTTTGAGATGAGGGTGTATTTCAAACATCTGTTTGGTTTTACAGAAGTCCAGAAACACAAATGTTTTGAATGGGAAAGCTGACTACGAGAAGGGAAAAATTAAAACATTGCTAAAGGTGTATGGGCAAATTATTACTAGAAATGGAAACACAGGAATTTAAACGAAACTGGAATTTACTCAAGGTGAGAATGTGTAATGTATAATACATTAATACAGGACACAGAAGTTAATTAATGAAAAAGATGCACTATAACGACAAATCCTCAAGTTCTGTGCTACTTGTGGAGAATCTTAAGGCAGATTTCTGAATGAATGGTTAGTAATGAATCCATACTGTTGCACATGGCCAGTGTTCTCCTTCACAAAAGCTGAGAGCTCTCATGCATGCTCACATTGCAATACAATGAGCACAACTAGGTGCATGTTTTTTTTCTCTGTGCTGTTTCTTTCTAATTTTTTTCATATAAGGTTTCAGGGTGATTAGTGCCAAATCATCCCTTGCCATCACGGCTGCCCTGACATGCTATACGCCAAAGCTGGTGGCCCTAGATAGAAGTCAATCACAGTCATCCTGCCTTTCTTATCTACTTAACCAGAAAGAGCATCTTAGTTACACAAGATGTTTCTTCAGTTGTTTGAATTACTGCTCTGAAACTTCAGGTCATCCTGAATTTTCGGTCTGTTTTTGCAGTACTTGCTGTATATTCACTTTCAACACCAGCTGCATTTATACCATAAAAAAACCCCAAACAACACACTTCTCAGAGAGAAATAGTGCTCAGTGAAAAGCGAAAAATTCTCAATGTACTTTAATATCTTGAGTTACCCTGAATATCTTCAATATCTTAATATTTTCGGTATCTGAAGTCACTAACTTGCCTTTACCTAGCATGAAGCGTAACTTTTGGAACACTGACACATGCCTCATTTCTGTAAAAATTCAGGTGTATCCTGAAGACAACATTTTGAGATGTACTGAGATATAACTGTATTAACAAAATATGTATTACAGAAGCAAAGCCATACACTCAACATTTTATTTAGTATTTTCTAGAGAGGAGCACTTCTGAGATAAGTGTGAGTTGTTCTACTCAGCCTTTGCTTTTGCAAGGACCTTGGGGATGAGATCCATCTCACCCAACTTTACAATGCAGGCAGCTAATTCAGAACTAGACACACAAGGCTCCAGCCACACTCAGTGGAGACAAGTGAACATCTTTTAAAGCTTACTTTATCTAACCTACTTTAAATCCTTTCTTCAGGATAAGACAAATCACACCCTAAAAGTGCCTGTTTCCCTCCACCGGTTATAAAGGGACTCAAGCCAAAAAGCCCAATGAATCTCACGCTAAAAGTCTAAGGCTGAATGCTACAACTGTTGCTCTGCCAAGTAATACACAGAGACAAAATTTAATCAGCGGAACTATTTCTGGGTAAGTTTTTGGATGATTTAACCCAAACTCCTAAAAGTCTGAGTGTTGGTTTTGAGTTCACACATATTTAGAAATCTCTGAACTGAACACACAAATAGCTATGCCATGTTACTTACACAGTCTTTGGATTTTCCCTAAAAGCATGCTCGTTTACCACAATCTTGCACGAATGTTAAGAAAAACCTCAATGCTAAGGCTCAGTTATGTGATTGAAGAGTTAGAATTCTAGGTGTACCAGATTTAGTGTTACAGATGTTTTAATGTTTAAGATGCTTCAATTTAATACTGATAATCTTCTTTATTAATAAGTACTTGCTTGGACATATCAGCCAAGATTCTTAGAAATGTCACCATTAAGAGGAACCAGACCAGAACTCTCTTTTGTGCTTTTTTCCTGAAGGTTATGAACTTCAATATATACCTATGAAGTATCAGTGATGAGGCACAGATGTCCTCAGAATGTCTAAAGAATAGTTTCTGTACCAGAACCACTCTCATGAATGAGTGATACCACTTAGTAACATGGTAAAGAAAAAATCAGTCTAGACCTAAATCCGTAACATTATGCTGTCTGTTAGTCCTGGGGACAATGAATTGATGTGGAGCAATACTGTCACATTGGGTTTCCTGTTTTAAATTTCAAATAAAACTATCAGCTGTTTGATTGCAGAAAACAAATACCGGGCTTGAGTGGGTAGCAGCAACTGAGAAAACTTTCATTATTATGAGGAAACAGAAACAGAGAAGCAGCAGTGAGGCAGAGGTCCAAATGTGGAGAGAACGAAAAACACGAAGAAAGAAAGGGAGGCGAGTGGCAGATGTATTGAGCAAGCACAGCTGAATCAAAGAACTGCCAGTGACTGTGAAGAGCTACAGAGTCAGAGCAGGAAATGGCGCAGCACGAAACTGGCTGCCCATGAGACAGCTGAACAGCATTAGCTAAAAGTCACAAGCAAAAGCAAAGTCTGCTGGGGAGAATGAGCGAGTATTGATGGCAAAAGATGAGGTAGGGTGAGCGCAGGACACGGGACAGTTTTCATTCTTAGGCTTGCTTCCGCTGTTGAAACACAGACCTTGTACAGGGACTAATGAGACAAAAGCAGTGTGTTCAGTGTCTAATAAAATGATAATTTATCACTACTCACATTTTATCTGTTGTTTCTCATATTCCTTAGCACAATAAATTTGTTCTAGCTGGAAAACTAAGAAGAAAATAAACACTTTTACATACATATACACATGTATAGATATACAAGTTCAGCTGTGAAACAAAATGTATGCTGTGCAGCATTACTTGCACTGATTAACAAATATCTAAGTATCTAAATAGCAATTTTACTATTAAATAGTTGTTAGCATCCCTCTCCATAACCTCAGAGCTAACAAAACACTATGCAGGCAAACATCAAAACCTTAACATTATAAATGTATTTGAAGTTAATATAACCGTTTGAAGCAGAAAACATTGCTATATGTACTGCATTAGTAACTATTAATTTAAAAATGTACAATGACCTACCAAACTCGAGCAGAAGTTTGTGCAAGTTGCTCAAAAGTCTGTCACTCATTGTGTAAACTACAAAAGAAAAATGCAATTCAAGGATTTACGCAGTCAGAGACTCTACTGGCACAATAAACGAGTCAAACCGCAAGCAATACCATACACGTTAAGATACAAAAGAGGGGAAAAAAAGTTTTAACTGCAGTTGAATTAGTATCTAAACCACTTTAGTGGAACCAGATTTCTCATGGATAATGGTAATGGACTCACTGAAAGTCTAACCCAGTTAGGAAAAAAGCTGTATCGTTTAGGTAAAGTGTTGTTCCTGAAGCAGCTCTGTCTTTGAGAGGTTTAATGTTCTTAGAAGGCATGAAGAATGCAAGAAAAGATGCTTGTGTATAAAATGCGTAGCCTCTACTCCAGCTGGTTTACTAAGCCTATTGACTGCAATGCTGGTAATGGAAAAGCTACTTAACCATTCTGCACACTCCTCCTGCAGTAATTGCTAAGTACATTTAAATCAGAAAGTATATGCATAAGTGTGATTAAAGACAGAACTCACATACAATGGAAAGCAGCTTATTACAAATCCATTCTTCTGTTTGCATGGTGGTGCTACGTGCAGAAATTCAGTTATGGGTTTTTAAACAGTTTGGGAGTCATGTAGTCTTCTAAAAAGGAGGCAATCACTGTTTTATCAGAATGTACTGAATACATCTGGTTAGCTCGGATATACTTAACATGAAGCAAATTTATCTGATATTTAACTCTCCTACAATGGCTTCCCCATTCCCTCAGTACTGTGTAAAAAGTAAAGCCTCAACAAATTGGTGATGAGATCCTAATCCGGGATAAAGTGGAATGGAAAACAACCGCAGAATTTAACTCAAGTGGCATTAAGGCCCCATACTGTAGAACTGAGACTGTGGAAGCGGGAGGGGGTGGGAGGAGCATTGAAAATGCTGGATGTTTGACAGAAATGAATTTGCTTAATAGTTAAGTGAAGCTCAGAACCCCTAATCCAAGTGAATGGATTAGTACAGGCTGTGATAAAAAACTCTGAGAAAGAGATAATAGTTTTACCAAATGCATTTAAAAGCTTGAAATCCTAGTTCCTGGTGCCTGGAAACACTTAAGAGAGCAAATAAAACATTTTCTGAGAACACTAAGAAAAATACTATGAGACAGCACCTAAAGCCACAGGTCACTGCAGAATATTTTTACTCTTACACAATGTGAAAGAAAATCCTAAGTAATTCCTTTGGATGCAAAAATTAGTTTGGAGCATATATTAAAAACCTGTGCTCTAGAAACAGTTTAACAATGTTTATCAGTTGTTTCTCTGACGCTTCCCATCAAAACTGGGGTGTACACAGAAGATGCGCAGATGAATGCAAAAGAAAAAGCAGAAACATTACTTTAAACAGCAAATAATTTCTACTCATTGGATTATAAATTGCAACACAAAGTTTACCAAGAGTAGACCGTAGAGCTGTGTGTTATCAAGATACTTACAATTCTGTCATTTAGTCACTAAGACAGTTATTATTAATTTGATCTTTTGAATGCTTTCGTAAAAGAGAGAAACAGAACTGAAGTGAGCATTTAATATTTTTTTGTAGTTTTACAATACAATTTATTTAAAGGGTAAAATTGCAGAAAACGACAGTGCTCCTGAAAGCATGCATATGTAAAATACCTGCTATTCTGGACATTGTTAAAATGAAGTAACACAACTGCAAATAACAAATGCTATTCTGTATTGTCAATTAAGAGGATACATGTGTCACTGGTAGAAAGGGCTGGGAGATTCAACTACACCGGTAACCTAGAGGATGTTTGTGGATTTTAAAAGCAGTGGTTAACACCAGCCTGAAACAAAAGACATGTACATTTTGGACAACTGATGACAACTGATTGTAGTAAAGGCTGATTCTTGGTCCTACTGGAGAAAAGTAGCATCGGATCAGTAGCAACTCTGGATGTTGTAATTAAATGTATAGCTTTGGTAGGAACACCTTTGTAATTTTTCTGTAATATTAAAGAGAAATATGTAATACACAGCAAGGGGTAAAACAGCTTCCAATAGCATTATTATTTCTAATGGTGCTTTTCAGAACGCTGCTAGAAGAAAAATATTATACATCTTGCATTTTTGTACCACATTAATAAATGTAATTATATGGAATTCCGTTGCGGGAGTAAAGTTTCATGTATTACATGAAACCACAAACTGCCTGATGGAGTCTCTAGCCATTATCTTAACACTAACATTGATGCCACTTCTGGCAGCAGAGTTACAGCAGTAGGGTCATATCCCATCTGGCAACGGCCATTTCTAGGTTCTTCAATAAAAGGTGCAAAACACTCATAATCTATGGAGTAAAGGCCTTACTTTAAATCAAATGCTCAATTCTACCCACTGTCAGCTGTGCAACAGTATTAGTTTCTATTGGCTTTATATAAATATTTTTTGTTACAGCAGGGCTCTTTTGACAGCAAGCTGTATTTGCCTCTGTTATTCATTACTGTTTAAAACTGTCTTAAGTGACTGGTTATTTAATTCTTCTTGGAATTTAGTAGAGTTCACATTTCTAGACTAACTTTTTACCTCTTTTAAAAAAAGAAAAAAAAAGAAGAAAAATAAAGTTCCTTTCATCGTACTGTTTCTCTTCTGCCCCACTCCTACAACACCATTCAGGAACCATGTGAGGAGACTTGAACCCTGCATTCAAGGCAAGGACGTGCCACCTTTTTCAAACCTCGCTGCCACGTTCACCATTTCTTACACCAAAGCCCTTTTCTTGACTGCTGACAATTCTAGTTATTACATCTGAGTTAACATAATTGCAAGGCTCTTCATTTCTGAAGTCCCTGTTCCTAACACTTATGTTTTAAAGCGCCATTACCACCATGCATTATGTGCCGTGCCTTCATTCCTGGCTACCTACGTGTCTTGTCAGGTCCTCAGAAAGTCAATCATCTTCTGAATTGCCACATTTTACTTAGTTAAGGCACATACCAAACAAAAATATATTGCTCTAGATTATTCCCTAAATTCATAGAATTCAGAAATTAAGGCTCTTTTGGCAAAATGGTAGGGGGAAAAACATCCTGTGGTATACCACACAGGTTGCAGGTGACCACCACAAAATGGTGGTACAAGAGAAGGGGACCAGGTTCACCCCCAATGGAGAAGGTGATGGGGCCAGGGCGGCCAGGTGGCCCCTCTGCATTTTGGGGGGCCATCAACACTCGGAAAGTGACTGGGGCACGCTGGTTCTGCACCGCCTTAGGCGCTGCCAGAAGGGGAAGGGCGAGGAGAGCCATGACAGCCGTCCAGGGCCTCACCCCAGGGGCAGCATGGCGAGGAGCCGCAGCGTGGCCATCGACCCGCTCCATCAGCTTCGCCCAGAGCCGCCGCCAACCTACCCCAGGAGGAGCCCCAAACCCCGGCGAAGGACCCGCTGCAGCCCCCGTGAGGGCCGAGCACCTTCTCGTCTTTCTCCCTCACAGACCCAGTGAGGCGGGAAAATGGTCGGGCAGCCCCAGAGCCCCGCGGGCGGGAGGGGCGGGTGCGGGGCCGGGCGGGAGTGGCGGCCTCAGCGTGGCGGGACGGACGCTGATTTTATTACTAATTGCTGATTTTTAGGTGTCGGCTCAGACCCACCAAATTGAAACCGAGAAATAAACTTAAGAGCAGAGTCAGTTATACTGTGAAGCGGCATTCTTTATTTTATCAGCGCTGCGGATCATCCTCCATAAGTGCTCCAAAGACTGGACGCTCTTGCGTTGCTTATAGTCACATAATTATTACATATGCACTACAATTTTCGAAAAATTTGACATAAAATAAATCTATACTAAGAAGTAATTGTTAATGTTATAATTGCTTAGTTTCTTACTTACATCTATTAATTATTAGTTAAATATAAGCTAAGCACTCCGCTTCTAAACGATGTATTACTTAATCTTCTGTTTCCCTCCTGTCGTGCAGGAGGATCTAAAACTTGAAAAATATCGCCTCGTTTTACAGGTGATCCGAAAGCATTAATCACGTCAATTGGTTAATGATGGATGCGTCTTTTGTAACTTAATTGCAGTGTACATTAATTTAGGAGCTTCTCTTCGAAACGGCGCAGAGAGGGTGGCAGGTGCTGGCACTTTCCGCTGCGACACCGGGAGCAGCTTCACCTGCCGGGAGAAGGGGCTGAGGACATTTTGCGGGCAGGTCGAACAAGCTCGCAAGTTTCCCCCCCATCCAAAAAATAGAAACCCCACCCGTTTGCAATAACAGTGAGAGTTATGAAGGAAAGATCAGCATTTCCGAAGGCTTCGGGGCGAAGGGGGAAAAGCGATGAGGATGCTCCATCTACCGGGGAGACCGCGCAGGCGGAGCCGGGTGGGAGCCGGGGAGAGGCGGCAGCATCTGAAGACGTGCCGGGGGTTGAATACACATACACACACTCATACACACACACATACACACACACATACACACACACACACATACACACACACATACACACACACATACACACACACATACACACACACACACACATTCGCACCGGGATGGACCACTGAAATAACAGCCTGCAGCGTGGAACTTGCTTTATCCACCATGCGGGTCCCACGCGTGTTGCTGACCCAGCTATGGAGTGGGGGAAAGCTGTGATGGTGTAGCGATTGCATAAAGCCGCCTTCTCCCTGTACCTCACGTCTAAAGGCGCGGCCCGGCTGTCTGATGATTTAAAAACGCATTAAATTATCGCACTTCACATCCTTTTATATTGAAGATGCTGGGGAATGTCACCAGCTCCGACAGCTCTGAAGCGCACGGCGGCCTCGCCTCAGCGCAAGTTGCCCTCACAAAATTGTGTGAGTTTATTTATTTATTGATGTGCAGCATTACGAGGCAAAAATGCACAGCCCGGGTTCGGAAGAAACTAGAACATGATACTTGTCTCCAAACTGCAGTAGCAAAGGTGTTGGTTTTTTTCCCTCCCTGTTGAGATTACTGAGGCAGAGTTTAAGACTATGATAAGGGAAAGAAAATAAATGATGGGGGCACAGGGTGGTGAAGGGGAAAAAAGGACATCAACATGGATGATGAAAGAAGAGAGGATAGTGAAAGCAGAAACAGGATAGAGGAGACGAACAGAAAACTATTTCTGCCACACGCAGCACAGGGGTCGGTCAGACGCAATGCTGCTTTCAGAAGAGTCAATTCAACCAACAAGAAATGCAGCTTCAGAGAGAAACAGCTGACCTACCTGGCTTCAGATCAGAGATGAAGAAGTGGAAAGAAAAGAGAGACAAGTGGAAAACGGCATGTTCTTTTGGAAGCCACATGTCTGCGGCCTCTACTCTGTGGAACCCGATGTGTTGAGGCTCTGTCCTTTCCAAGAGCATCTCCGCACTGCTCCCACCACCCACCATATCTCCCTGCCTGTCCCGAGAGGCGAGAGCTGCCTCTCCAGGGACACTTTAACTCCTAGATGCCCCTGGGGCCTCCATAATTGCTGCTTTGCAACCCATCTTCCCAAATCATTGCATAAAACCAGAGGAGAACTCGCCTCAAAGCTTTGTCCTGCCTTAAGTAATTCTCTTTAAGACCCCCCCCCCGCCCGCTTCGCAAACTTATAGAAGTAGCAGATCACTTCAGTGATGCTCATTAACACCTCCCGGTGTTCCGGTGATTTAAACAGCGATGTCAAGGAAGGCTGAGGTTCCCACAGATCCAGGGACCCCAGCTCACCCGGAAGGCTGTCAGTCATTTCAACAGGCTTTGGATAAAGCCAGCGGGGACTTCCCGGTTAATTACCTGTACGGGCTGTCAAGAGCTGGTCCCCACTGGGACTTTACAGGACCCAACATCTCCTTCAGTCCATCTTATTTATTACAAGGACTCCCGACCCCAGGTTGTCGCCCTGCACCCACTAAAAAACTGTTTCTGCGGCTGTAGAAAGGAGGGCTTTGTGTCCCGCTGGTTCCGCCTTGTTTGTTTTGCCTTGCTTCCCAATAGCATCCTTAAAAAAAAAAAAAAAAGTCATAAACAACTATTTTCATTCCCACTCGGCAAGAAGAACTCTTTAATAGTATAATCTCGAATCAGTGATGAACGGATCGCATTCCTCTGAAAATATATATGGTCAATTCAGGGCTCAGAAAGGGAGCTAGAGCCCCCAGTCCCCCCGACACTGCCTCTCACTGGGCTCCGCTTTCTCCTTCTCCCTCTCCTCCGGTTTTGGAGGGCTCCCCTCAGCCTCCTCCAGCTGATGGAGAGGGCAAAGAAACCCCGAACCTTCCCCGCAGAGAGGACAGAACACCCTGTGCCCCCAGCCGCACCTATGGACGATTTTGGGAAGATCTCTAGGGACAGCCACGTCAAACCCCCCCTGGGGGAAAGCAGGGAAGCGTCATTGTCTAGTGCTCCTCGAGCCTGCCCTGGCTGTCCTACCTAAGGGGGAGAGTGTCCGGTGCGGAAACTCACCCAGGGGTGTAACGACTGGGGGGGAACGGGATCTCTACGGTGTTCGGGAGACACAAGGCGAGGGGAGCGATGATGGCGGAAGGGAGACAAGGACAGAATAAACGTATCCCAAACAAGTGCCTTTCTTCCAAGCTGAATAACTTAACTCAGAAAGGCAGCGAGCAGATAACGCGGAGAGGCTGAAGTGCTGGCCCTTAAAACTCGGCAAGGTTCAGAGACCTTCTGGTCGTTATCTTTGGGGGAAAAAAAAAAATAAATATAAAAAGCCTATCAATTTCTTGTTAGAAAGTATGGACTATTCCCGTCCTCATGCGGCTGCTGAGGGATAAACTTGCTCCTTGAAGCAGCACCGCGAATGCCGGAGCCCAGGCAGATGCCCACCTTCCCACCTTCAACGGTGGCCCCAATGCTGTTTCCGCCCCCGGGTTGGTGCCAGGGAGCTGGACCAGGAGCTGGACTGTCCCGGGTGTGATGCTGCTGACACCCACAGGGCACCCAAAGCTGCGGAGGAGCTCCCTCGACAGAAATCAGGGCCCCCAGTTCCCGAGCAGCCCTCACGGCAGCGATGAAGCCCAGCCGTGACACACAACTCCCGAACTCAACCCCGGGCATTCAGCCCCAGAAGCATTTAGAGACTACACTATCTCAGGGTATCTAATCCTGGTTCTTTCCTCTTATCCAAATATGGGAATTGTCCCCATTCCTGCTTTATGCTAAACACGTGTTTTTCTGACATCTTTCATCCTTGTCCTGGGCGGGTATGAAAAGGCTGTTGGATTTTTTTTTTTCATTTCCATAGACACGAAATAGTTTTCCATACGACTACTGCTATCCATTCCCTGTCTCCCGTGGGAAGGGAGTCGCAAGAACGCCTTCTTTTCCTAAAGGACCACTTCCCACGGGGAAAAAATATAATAATAATAAAAAATATGTATACAAATATATATATATATATAAAAAATACATATATAAATAAAAGAAAATAAAAGGAGTTACTGGGAAAAAACAAGCAAACAACCCCCTAAAAGGTCAATAACTTCCAGATATATTTGAGTACTTTGATTTTTTAATTTGATTGTTATTGTTGGAATTTTCAGAGGAAATCCTGATGGAAACCGGAGGTTTTAAGCTGAGTGAAGATTGTATGTGAACACGCCTCAGTTAAAAAGGAGACTGGGTGCTGTGTGTATTTACCTGCAGGTAAAGGCAGCAGCCAAATAAATCCCGATGGATCAAGGATTTTAAAACCAGACCCTTAGCTACACCCTAAAGAAAACTGAAGATAAATCTTGGGTGGTAGATCTTTTCTGCCTGCAGGCCTGGCCTTGGCCAGGGCCCTGTACAAGGAAGATCTTTCCTTACTAGTCTCAACATATTATTATTATTATTATTATTATTATTATTATTATTATTATTATTATTATTATTATTATTATTATTATTATTATTTAGTTTTCAGTGCTTCTTAAGTCTAACAGCAAACGGACAGGCCATGCTTTGATACTTTTTATTACAAGTAACCTAAATAATACGCCGAAGGGCAAAGATTTAATGAATACCTGGTCTGAGAGGGGAAAATGAGTAAACATCTGTCGGTCCGACAGCATTTCGGGGACTTTGGTGCTTTCAACCGTTATCACTAATTTAAGTGAAAATCCAACCTGCACAGTCTCCCTAATACTAAGTAGGTCACAGCTTTAAACATAACTCTTTTTAGGAAGAAATGGAGCGATCGATAGCTGGTATTTCAACAATTATGGCACTCTTACAAAAATTTTAAAAAAAAGGCAAGCACACGAACCACATCGAAACACGGGGCTTTTCCCTACCAAGCATCCCCCACCACATCATCCTGAGCTTGAGGTCTTCCCTCCACCAAAGCTCCCGAGTGGCTCGATGGGAAACGCTCCCGAAAACCAGGTCCCCCGAGGGGTTGACATTTTCAATAACCTTTTCTCTAAGCGACAGCGGCCACTCCACTCCGCCTGAACATCCATCCCTCCTCCTTCGGCGGCAACGGGGCGAGCCGGGGGAGCGGGCTGAGGGCAGGGACCCGCGTCCTGTGCCCGCTCCAGCGCTTCCCGACCCGCAGCGCTCCCCGGCACCCGGCCGGGTCGTGCCGGTACAGATTCAGGGTCGAGAAATCCCGTTCGATTGCCCAGGTATCCGCCCGAGGGACTGCCTGCACTTGGACTCTCTCAACCAACGCTGCAGACTCGGTTAGCATCACTTAATGAACTCCCACATCTCCGGCCATCCTCCCGAGACCTTTAAAGTAGGGCTTCTCCTTCCCAGGGGTATTTTTTTAATGCAATACTTAACGTTAAACAAAAGTTTAAAAAAAATGAATTCTCACTTCTGCTGCGCTTGGAAACTCCACCTAAATAGGTAATCGCAAGGGACTGCCATTCTGGGACCCAAGATAGCTGATAAGTGCTGATAGGAAAATGTGTAGATATGTTGCTCAGCATATTTTTGAGGCCCTGCGGGAGGATGCCGGAGAGCACACCGTGCCGATGCAGGCTGCCGGGATGATACGGATTGCTGGGAGTATTTCTGATAAATATTTTTTAATGTACAGTTTTATTCCTCGTTCTCCAGTGGGTTCATCTCTGTAGGGATAACTCCTTACGCTACCTGTAGCAAGGGTCAGAGTCGTGACCTAAATTAAGGTAGTTATCATTGCCGGACACGAATGTCACGAGTTTTGTCCCTATTATACGGGAGAGGTGGGAAGAAGAAAAAAGCGGGGGAGGGGGGAAGCGGTAAAGCTGCTCTGGAGAGATGGGGGTGAAACCTGCAGGGGTTCTCTGTGATTAAAACGCCTGGGGGGTCGGGGGAGGAAAGGAAGAGCTCCCTCGGAGCTGGCGTCTCTCACTCGGCGTGGTGACACAGAGCGAGGAGCCCCCAGGTCCTTCTCCAGCCAGGCACAAGCGGGTTACCCCCGGACTGTGCCACTTCCCAGACAGAAGAGTCCAGCGTTCACAGCTGGAGAGGAGGCAGAGCTACTGGGGCTGGGCTGATTTTCCCCCTCGGGTCACCCTTTAAATGGTTAACACAGGGTTTCTGGGTCCATTTCGGTGTCGCCTTTTCTTTCTCTTCCTCTCAGCTCCGAGCAGACCTACCAGAACCTCCCCGTCCGGGCCGGTTTTTGGGGAACAAAGGCTGGGGACCTGGGGGACAGCCTCTCTCCCCTGCGAGCTGCTCTCGCTGCTCTTAATGAGGATTCATTTCTTTAGCCTCCAGTCCTGGCTTTCATTACGGAGCCTGTCTCGCTCTGTTCATGGTCATTAGGCTGCAACCCAGTAACTCCCGCGCCAGATCATGTGCATTAAAAAATAAAAATTAAAATAAAAAGGAGAAAGAAAAGACCTACGGTAACATTAGTAATCATTATCATCATCATCTGGCCGATCTAAATTAGCTACCCATTCACACAGGGTTTCCAGCCTACCACCTCTCTCAAAGCAGAGATTTTCCTCCATCAACCCCTGTCCCGGAATGTTTTTGGGGCTCCGGCGGGGTGGGCTGGCGGGGCCAGGTCAGCAATGGGGACGCGTCCCTCGCCGTGGAGGTCGCCGCCTTCTCACCCGCTCGCTGGGAAGCCCGATGCTCATGTCGAGGAGGTTTGGTTATTTGTTTGGTCTTGGTTTTTTTTAATCCCTGTCCGAAGTGGTTATGTGGGATCTTTCCTTGAGCTGGTCAAATTACTGTTTTTCCCTGGCGGAGAGGACAGGGATACGGTGGAATTTATAGTTGATATTTTACTCTGATTATTTTTTCCCCGTTTTTCCCCTAAGGGGATCAACAAATCAAACCTGGGTCTGTGAAGTGAAGCCGAAGAGTCTCCGCTTTCCTAAGTTTCTTTGGAGTGTCTCTGAACTCATGAGTTTTGTCTGTGCTTTTATGTCTCCCCAGCTCTGTCGGGTTTTATGAAAATGAGCAGTATTGAAAGCTTTTCCATCCCGCTAGCTGTGAGCCTCACATAAATGATGTAAATGGCTCGAAGGGTTTTTTTCAAGTGAACTGTGTAGATCTGTGAAAATAATATCAGGGTTTTCCGTCAGAATGAGCTTAGCACTGTACTGAGGCGTACCATAATCTGACCCGACACCTCCGACCATCTGCGCTATCTATCTGCCTTCTGATTTACCAAATCTTCACAAGCAAAAGACAAATTGTACTTGATACTAAAGAAAAGACGGCGAGCCCCAGTCCAGCTCCATTTCTGCGGAGAAATCATTGGAGAAAATGTAAATCTGTTTAATTTCGGTCTACAGGCAAGTAGCCTTTGCTAGCTTTCTTAAAGAAGGGAAGACAGGAGAACAAAAAACAATAAGGGGGGGAAAAAAGATAAAAGAGAAGAAAACAGAAGGGAGAAAGAGAGAACAACAAGATATCAAATTAAGAAGGCATTTCTTTGACAAGCGTTCTCGGAGGAAAAAAAAAAAGGCATTGCAAGGAGCAGAGGGGAGAACATATTGAGCTTAATTCAAAATATATGCTGCCTTTTCGAGCGTGGTCCCTAATGTTCCAGGGAAGAAATTGCCACTGAGCAGCTATATATAGAATAAAGCGCATGGCTTCTGGATTTTTTTTCTTCCTTCTCTCCAGAAAACAAACCGTATCCTCACAGCTCCGAAAGTGATTTCATCCTTGCCCCGAGGCGGCTGGAGGTTGTCCCGCTCTTCCAAATGGGCAACTGGGCGCTCACCTCGCCCCCAGCCTCACGGTCATTCAGTTGGGGTGGGGAGCGGGGGGGGGGTTGAAACCCGCGGGGAACGATTACTGCTATGTGATCAATATTTCCAAAGATTACTGAAATATGCTTTAAGTCGCTGTCCTGACCTACAAATGACTTCTCACTCCCCGTGACTCTTCTCGGCGTCTATTCAGGGCCACTCAGCCGAAAACAATGTTTTAAATGTTAAAAAAATATATAAAGTCGAACGGAGAAGGACGTTGGACTCCTTGCAGATAATTCCTCGTCTTAGCAGGGATAGAAAGTCACCTATAGATAGAAGGGGGAGAATTTTTCCCTAATCTCGCCTCTTTTTGCGGTGCTCCCGCTGCATCCATTGTCACTGACACTCCCTGCGTCACTGTCACTGTTATGCAGCCGGTTTTATCTGATTTCTCAGCCCCGCCACATCCCCCTCTCCAACCCCGGGTGCGCCGAGCTCTGTGCCGTGCAGCACCGGGCCGGATCCCGAATCTCTCCCAAGGAGAGTGTAGGGGGTCCTAACCATCCCATCGCGGGGGCCGCTCCCTCCAACTTTCCGGCAGCAAAAGGCAACGGGTGTCCCACTTCTCCCCCCTGCATCTTGCCGCTCCAGGGACGGTTGAGCTGCGCTCCCCCTGCCCGGAGCGGAGGGACAACCGGCGGGGTCGCGGCCGCCGGGGAGCGGGCCAGGCCGAGCCGGGACGCCCCGGGGAGCGAGGCGGTAGCCGGGGCGGGGAGCGGGGCGGGGAGGTGCCGCCAGCCGGCGGCGTGGGGCCTTCCGCCGTGATTGGCAGCAGCTGACAGTGAGTGGCAGCCCCGCCATGGAAACCCGGGAGCCAATCTGCCGAGCCCGGCAGCAAATCAGTCGCTCCCGCAGCAGCGCGGCGGCGGCGCGGAGCTCGGCTTGTGCCCTTTTTTTTTCTTTTCTTTTCCTTTTTTTTTTCTCCTTTTTTTTTTTTTCTCCTTCCCTCCCCCTACCCCCCCCCCCCCGCTCCCCACTCCCGCCCTCCCCCCTGCTCCATCCTCCTCCTCCTCTACCCTGCCCACCGCCCCCAGTCGCCGGAGCCGCCGAGCGCTCCCCATCGCCTCTCCGCCCTCCACCGTCCCTCCCGCGGCAGCTCTGCCGGCACCGGAGCAGGCAGAAGCGGAGCGAGGGGCGGCCGCCCGGGCCGCTGCCCGCTTCCCCGCCGCGGGGGTGTGCGCGGCGGCGGCGGGCATCGCCGGGGCTGCGCGGAGCGCGAAGCGGAGCCCGGCGCCGCCTCCATGTTCCAACTGCCCATCCTCAATTTCAGCCCGCAGCAGGTGGCCGGGGTATGCGAGACCCTGGAGGAGAGCGGGGACATCGAGCGCCTGGGGCGCTTCCTCTGGTCCCTGCCCGTGGCCCCTGCGGCCTGCGAAGCCCTCAACAAGAACGAGTCGGTGCTGAGAGCCCGGGCCATCGTGGCCTTCCACACCGGGAACTACCGGGAGCTGTATCACATCCTGGAGAACCACAAGTTCACCAAGGAGTCCCACGCCAAACTGCAAGCCCTCTGGCTGGAAGCGCATTACCAGGAGGCGGAGAAGCTGCGGGGCCGACCCCTGGGGCCGGTGGACAAGTACCGGGTGAGGAAGAAGTTCCCGCTGCCCCGCACCATCTGGGACGGCGAGCAGAAGACGCATTGCTTCAAGGAGCGGACGAGGCATTTGCTGCGGGAGTGGTACCTGCAGGACCCTTACCCCAACCCCAGCAAAAAGCGGGAACTGGCTCAGGCCACGGGACTTACCCCCACGCAAGTGGGCAACTGGTTCAAAAACCGCAGGCAAAGGGACAGGGCAGCAGCCGCTAAGAACAGGTAAGATGCTGCCCGTCCCGTCGGGGCACAGGGCCCGACGCCTTAGGGAGGCTTCACCCCCGCCCGCCGAGGCCGGGGAGCCGGGGGGGCCGGTGGGAGGCTGCGCGGCCGCGGCCTCGTTCCCTCGGGGGACGGGGAAACGAACCCAAACTTCCCGGGAAATGCAGCGAGATAAAGTGGGAGCAGCGGGAAAACCCTACGTCTTGTATTATTGATTTATTTTTAATCGCGCTGGGGTCCCCGCTCAGGCTCCCCCTTGGCCGCCCTTGGGGGAGCGGGGAGGGGAGAAAACGACTGCCCGGGCCCCGAGACTGGCGGAGCTGCCGTGACCCCGGCAGGACCTGGCGGCACAAGGGTCGTATTCAGCGGCGAGGCGGAGAGAAACCCCTCCTTCAAAGTTTTGTCCGGACATATAGATACCAATTTCATACATATCCATCTAGAGCAGAGCCGACAATGCCTCTCCGCGGGCCATGCTCATTTTTAGCGAGCTGCCTTGCCCTAAACCTCTGCCAGAACCAACCGGGAACGTTTATTGGGATATTTTTCTTATTTCTCTTCTCTTTAAAAATTTACTTTAAAGCTTACAGGACAAAAATCGTGGCTCTAAATGCACGGTGTTTCCCTGACCACTAGCGGCACAAGCAGGTGCCCCGGGAAGGGAGCAGAGTACCCCTGTTTTCTCCTATCCCGGAGCCCGAGGCGTGGGGTGTCCCAGTTGTCACCCCGCTTGCTCCTGCGCTCATCCGGGCAGCCGCACGCCGGTTAAATAGGTGCTGTCACCCACAGCCCCTTTTCATCGGCTGAGAGGGGAAATGCAGGGCCTGCTGGAGCGGAGCCGCCGCCTGGGCGACGCTACAGGGAACGACCGACCCCTCGGATTAGGGAGGAGGCTGTGGAGTGGAGAACACAGCCACCCCCCGGGTGTGCCGGCCGAGGAGCGGGGCTAGCCCGGGGGTAAGCACCCAGTTTCTCAGGCAGAGCCGCCAGACTGGGATAACTGGTGTGAGCTGGAGTTGGGGGCATAAACATGGGGTTGCCTGTCCAGGGAGTCCTTGGGAGGAGAAGCGGGGGGCTGTCGGCGGGTTCCGGGGGCGCGGACGGCCAGGCGGTGATGCTGTGTGTGCCGGTTCCTTGCAGGCTACAGCAGCAGGTCCTAACGCAGGGCTCGGTGCGGTCGTTGCAAGCGGAGGAGGAGAGCGGTGGGGAGGCGGTGGGGGCCGCCTCCAGCCCCGCAGCCAGCCTCTCCAGCAAAGCGGCCACCTCCGCCATCTCCATCACATCCAGCGACAGTGAATGTGACATCTGACACCACCGCCATGACAAACCGGGGGGAGCGGGAGGTCCAGCTCACCGGTGCCTGCCTGCCTGCCTGCGGACGCGGCCGGAGCAGCGGGGCTTGCAATCGTCCGGCCTCGGTCGCCAAACCCGGGCTACCGAACGCTCCCCAGCCACACACCGCCCGGCCGCGCCTCCCGCCCAGCCCCGCAGCAGACTGCATTAAAAAAACGTGATAAAAATCGTTGTCGCCTTTATTTCGAAGGATTTGCAGAATTGATGCCTAAAAGAGAAAATTAGAAAAAAATAAAGGAAACCCACAAAATGTAAAAAAAAATGCAACAACAAAACAACGAATGCCAAGTTGCAAAAAAAAAAAAAAAAAAGCCTGAGCGCCTGCCCTTGTCAAGCGGGGGTGTTTCATGTTGAAAAGACGCTGTTCTTTTGGTTGGATTTTGCTTTACTTTAAAGGGTTTTTTATACATATATATATAATGTTTATTTACTTATTTAAGGGATTGCTATGGTAGATTTTTTCTATTATTATTATTATTAATTATTATTATTTTTGGCTTGTTCTCTATGTGCACAGGTGACTTGTAGAGCATGTGCAGGACGAAACTGTATGAAGCAGCCTAAAACCATAATAAAATACTCGGTGAACGACCCTCGCATCTGCTTTGAAATGACGGTGTCGGTCTCAAGCCCGCCAGTTAACGCAGAGCAGATCTCCGAGGCCACGGGTATTTCGGCATCAGTTCGGTAGCAACAGAAACAGCGGGGCCCCCGGGATCGGGGGCGATGCCTTTGGAAGTCAGGGAGCCGGGGAGAGCCCGGGGAAGGTGAGGGAGCGGGGCCGTGGCTGGCGGAGGATGCGGGTTCCCGGGGAAAGCAAAGAGAAGGTATCGCCTCAGCTTCTCCTCTCTCAAGGACTGAGGCTTTTGGAATTATCAGCGGCGAATTTTCGGACGGGGCGAGGGAAAAGGAAGGAAAAAAATAAAGGTGGGAGGGGGGAGAAAAAAAAAATAAGAGAGAAGAGAGAAGTGCTAGGGGACAACCCAGCCTAGGAAGCTAAGCTTCCTGCCTCACCTGGCAAACGCAAGGAGGAGGAATTCACAGCCCTCCATAGCCGGGAAGGGACGGATGGGGCGCGAAATAACCCCAAATCGCGGCCCCTGCGACGTGTCAGGGGCTGAACCCACCGTCCGCCTCCCTCGCTTTGTTTTGCGGCGGTTTTGCTGGAGGAGACCAAACGCCAGGTCTAAGGGGCGTGCTAAGCTTTTTATTTTTTTTTTTTTCCCAGTAGAAGGATTTTATATTATACAATTTGACATTGATCTTTAAATCGCCTGAGCTGTGCTTTTTTCGTCTGCTCGGTCTCATCGCGTTTGCTTCCCTGTCCTCAGAGAGATGCCTCCCCGGTAAGCTGATTGCTCGGCTCGTTTTATTTAGCAGGAGAAGTCTCGCACCGGGAGAAGGTGGACAGAACGGCCAGAAATGCCCCGCTCCCCTGAACGGCCGGGGGGCACAGGGACCATTTCAGCTCCCTGAGAGAATAAATCAGTCCTGCTGCCTTTTATCGAGAGGGGGATTCCTGTCTCAGCAGTGGTTTTCCTCACCTTTTCCTAAGTTTGAATTTAAAGCCCGAAAGGCGTTGGCACCGCCGATGTTTAAATCTGCGTTTCATGCCCAGCGCATGTGCGTTGGTTTTCCTTACAGACCATCACAGGGACGGGGCAGGTGGCAGGTATTTATTAGCTGTTTTTTAAGTCTATTTCCAAGCAACTATCTCCCTGGCGGGGTGTAATTTAGGGTGTCGGAAGAGGCAAATAAGCTGTATTTTGCCAGTGCGGGAGCAGCGGGAGGCTGAGGAGAGGAGTGGGGGCAGCGCAAGGGGTTTCCAGCTCCTTTTGGGGGTTCGGACCCCACCTTGCACCCCAACCCTGACCCAGATTTGTTGCCTCTTAAACCCCACTCGGTTTGTTCCCGACAGAGCCGAGCAAGAGGATCTCCCGGCTTTGCTTCTCAAACCTCAAACAAGCTGGGTTTTTTGCCTTGATTTTGGGGTTGAGGGGTTCGCTGTCGGGCAGGGCTCCCCACCCAGGAGTTTTCTGGGGGGAGAGCAAAAGCAGATTTCGCGCCCAAAACGGAATCGACTGAAATACAGAGCGTTATTTATTTCTTTCCCCGGGAATCGGTGAAGCGAATCGCAATTTCTCCATTGGCTTCTATGGGCAGAGTATCTGGCGTTTATTGTGGGAATATAAAGCTTTCGAAAAGACATATAGAGAGGCGGAGAATTATGCGAACGCATCCTCTCAGCCTCTGATAACGTGGAATTTCTTTCCAACTAAACAAACATGGAATTTGGACAATAGATAGCGTCGTGAATAACATGTATTTCGACAAAGGGTTTGAATGGTATAAAGGACGCCGGATCTCCCGAGTGGGCGATGGAAGGACTCCCGCCGATGCTCCGTGCCCTCAGCAGCAGCCAGGGCACAAATCAACCTCTTCTGACACGGCGGCAGGGAGGGGAGCGGAGCAAGGGGTACCCGGGGAGGAGCAGCCCCGCTCCTCGCTTGGTGTGGGGGGATCAGGGGAGCCGAACGTCTCCCGGCCGCGCTTCTTCGCCGCCGGAGCTCCGCGGGGGCCGCGTCTGACTGTACCGGTAAGAGCCACGGAGGAAAAGCTTTTTTCTCTCGTTTTATTTTTTGGGTTTTTTCCTTCTGCCCTTTCCCTTACCGCATTGAAAGGGAGTACGTTTCCCCTGTCATTTTCAGCTTTTTTTTCCTGAAGATCAACCCAAGCCGTAGCCCTCCAGAGCCTTCGCTGTTTTAAAAATAATAATAATAATAATAATCGGGGGGGTGGGGAAGGCAGAGGGAGTTTGTATTTACATTAAACAAAACGCTCAGAAAAGGTTCGCTAAAAAGTCAGCCTTGACCCCTCTCTCTCCGCTTTAACAAAGAAGGAAAATATTGTATCAAAAGTGAAGTGAATGGGGAGGGCGGAGAAGAGAAACAGCTTTTCCTCTATTCAGCTGGGGCGGGGGGGGGAGAGAAATCTTTGAATATTTCCGTTTCTTTTGAGAAGCGGGGCAGCCCCGGGCAGGGCTGAATGGGAAAGTCTTGTAAGCGGGATGGGAGGCTGTCAAACTGCTCAGAGTAATCACTGCTAATGAAGGGGTCTCCAGCCCTCCCTGGGACAAAGGACGCTTACGAATGCTCGCCGGGGCTGAATAGCTAATAAGTTTGCAAGGGGGAAAAATGAGTGAGCTGTCAGTAAATTGATTTTGCAAGAGAAAAAAAAAAAATAAAAGAAAAAGAAAGCAAAAGGCTTGCAGGTTGGGGAGAGCCTGGCCCCGGTACAGCTGGGGACAGAAGGCCCACTTATCCGGGGCGCATTGTCCCAGCCCCGGCGCTGCAGAGAAGGGTTGCTGCTGTTTGCGGTGGCAACCGGCATGGAGGGAGGGCTGGGAGGTGCAGGAGCCTAGGAAAAGCCACACTGGCCTTTCCAGGCCGGGATCGCTGCCTGGCACACATGGGTGCACCCTGCACGCCCATCTTCACACTCCAGTTTGCACGGGCCTCGTGGAACGCGAGTCCTGGTCCCACTCCGCAGCCCCATCCCACAGGAGGGAGCGACTGTTCCCTCATTGTTCTGCCCCTGCCTTTTGCCTCTCACCTAACTATGGCATTTTCTTTGCAGAACAAAAAAAGGTTGGGTGTCTGGAGAACCATTGAATATTTTGTTGCCACCAGCACCCTGCTTGGCTGGGAGGGATCCCCTACGAAGGATCTGCTTCAGCTTGCTGGCCTGGGAGCTGGGTGGCACCAGAGGGTAGGAAGGAGGCTGGGTTAATTGGGAAGCACCCTTGTGTGACAAGAAGATGGTGCATCTTGTGGCTGGGGAAGTATGAGAGTGAGCTGCATCTTGGACCTTTCACGCATCCAATTAAAGGCTCGGGGGGATCAGACTCTATCACAGATCCAGTTACCCCTGGCCGATGCAGGAGTAATACCATGAGAGAGAGCATAATACTCCCCAGAGATGTCTGTACCTGCCTCTCAGCAATGCCGGGCATTGGCTTTTTTATATTTGCATTATTTCTTTCTTTTCTGGGAGAAGACCCAAATGTATTTGCTGGAGGGGAGAATGGAGGTGTGGGAAGCTAAAGGGAAAGGGCACCGTGGGGTGCAGAAGCTGCCAAACTTTGACTTGTCCTCTCCCCTACCCGCTCCCCAAGGTCACCCCACAGTCCCAGCACCCACAAGTGAGCGTGAACCCCAGGCTGACCTTGGCGTGCCTCCCCTCAAGGGGGGTCCGGAGGGTGAGACCTAGCTGGGAATCAAGGGAAGGAACATGTCACCTTAGATCCCCCAAGGGATACAGCACTTTGCACTCTATCAGCATTTATTTGCAGCACGGGAGTGATGGATAAAGCCCTTGGATTTCTGTTCCCTTCTGTTTCAGGACAAGCTGCAAGACACCCAGCAGAAGGCTGGGAAACAGTTCCTTTCCATTCACCGCTTGCTACATTCAGTCTAAGCTCCCCTTAAAATGAATAAATTCTCTGGAAAGCCCATTTTAACCCTGCTGCCTTCACATCTGCAACAGAGACCTCTCTGGCACTCATCTTCCCCTGCAAGAAACACAGTTTGGAGGAACATTTCCAGCTTCAAACCTTATTAAAAAAAAATGGGTTCCCATGTTTGTCCTCTCAGAGGTGCGGGAGAGGCACCATGGGCCCATAACCCTCCACACTTTGTAAGTTGTGTCTTTACACTTAGCAGAGCAGAACCTGCTGCCACACCATCCTGCCAGAGCCAGCCCCGGAGCATCAGCCTTCACCACCACTCCCACTGTTTCTCTTCCAAAAAGCCTAAAAGTGGTGCCCATCACCCAGTTCTCTCCCCCCGCAGCCTCTTGTTGTGCTGTATAAAGTAAAACTGCAGGGGATTTTCTTGCATATTTGCCTTCCCCACTATGACCCATGTACATAGCATGAGTGGGATGGGATCTGTGCCCTCCCCACTTAGTGCTGCAGGAAAACTACCTCTTCTACAGCAATGGCTGAGAAGAGGTTTGGTGGCACCTCCACAAATTCCTCCCCACTGCCTGTGCCAAGCTGAAAAATGGAGATGGAGTCAGACCAGACTGGGAGCTTGCTCTCCCCAAAATCTGGACTTGCAGGGACTCCACCTCCAGCTCATCCTCAGCCAACCGGGACAGCCTTGTTGGGAGGGTGTCCACACAGAGACCAGGCTCACAGGGTGCTGTCTCTCCCTCAACATGACTTCATCCAGCACAGACCCCTGCCTGGAAAACATCTGGCAGGGTTTTAGCTCTATATTGTCACAGCAGAGACCTGCCATGGGCTAGGCAGCCACTTTGCCATGTCTGCGCTATTAAATGACATGTCCTGGCACTGCTGCATGATGGTGGGGGGCTTTGCTACGGGATTTTCAGCCCTCTCACCCTCCAAATCAGGTGACTGTGTCCATACCGTTGATGGGAAAGGCTCTACAACCCATCCTAGCTATTGAGCTACTTTCCCAGGGACCATGTGGATAGCACTGCCTGGTTCAAGGAAACCCTGTGCCATGCATTCTTCTAATGTTTTAATAGGATAAGTGATGAACCTCAGTGCCCTCATACCTTTTAATGTACAGATACAGCTGGACTAAATCACTTGAGACATCCCAAACAGCCTAAAGGATTTAGACACATCTCTTTATTTCCATTTAAAGCTGTTCCTCCTGACACTTTTTTTGGGAGGCGAGGTTATTTGCTAGTGGTCTGCTATAAACCAAAGATAATGTCATGGTAGGAGCAGAACAGGAGCATCCACTTGTCCAGAGCACTCACACTTTATTTGTACTGGTCTCAGAAGTTCAAGCCTTTAGAAAACTTCACACGAGCTGAATGCAGGTTTTGGAGGGGAATATCCAGGAGACACACAGCCACTGTTGAGATTCGCATCTGCATCCGCACACAGAGGTATTGATCAGCAGAACCAGCTTCTCAGCCTTTATTCGATAACACCATAGTAACCCACAATGACACACTACTTGGGGCTTCACTAGGACAAATGGGGAGTTTTATTCTAGCGCTACCTTCTCTTTTTCAAGACCCATTGATTTCAACGGAGAGTCCTACAACAGGAGATCACGACATGATTTTTTTCAGCTGGAAAACTTCCCTTGTGTTGAATCTTTTTTTCAGTGACCATTAGTGGCTCCGTTCAGAACAAAGACACCCCATTCCTCCCAGTTTCACCTACTGAAATACATGTGCTTCTTCAGAAGCAATTCTTGAGATGTTTTCATACCACATAGTAGTAATAAAAAGGCAGATGAGGACAGCATGACAGCTCTCTTTCTGGAACATCATATTGTAGGATAATTCCCCATTAAATGTGCCGTTAAGCCAGCCGCACATAGGGATGCACAGGTCCAGTGTTTTTTTCAAGCACTTTAAAGAAACACAAGCACATGCAACTGTTCTTCAAGGAGCAAATCCTGTGTCTATAAGCTGGAAAAAAAAAGCCTTCTCATAAATATCTCTATCAGGACATTTATATTGGAGATCGCTCTTCAGGCCAGGTTGTTTTTCAAGTCAGTTTTAAGGTTTTGAAGGTTGTTCTTCAAAATTACCTGGGTTTGCAATCACTGTCTCATGCACTTGCTCCTGTGCAGGTCGGCAGCCGGTCCCTGGAGCCACTGTGGGGTTGGATGTCCCCAAAGCTGACACGAAGGAGGTTGATCTCCGCAGGTTGCCAGCATGGTCAGTGGGAGAGAGAAGTTCTCACGTAGGTGACTCAGAGCACCTAATCCCCCTCTGGTTACGCTAGCGCAGTAATCCAGCACCATCAATCTGGCTCTGTTGCCTGGAGAGATGGTCCCACCCTCCTCCCCCTCCACCCTTAGCAGCAAGAAGATCTAGGCAGTTTTAACCAAGATCAGCTCTCTAATCAAGCTCACCGCCTGCGAAAGCTTGTCTCTGTCAATTGACCGCCAAGGTAGATGAGATTCCCGAGGCCAAAGTTGAGTTTCTGTGAATACTGTTCCCACACAATCGGTGATCCTTTTTATCCCTTGACATCCCCAAGAGCTGAAGAAGCCATGTAACCAATTTGGTTGTTAAGCTTATACTGCTAAAGTATTTCCCAGCAGACTTGTTTGGCAGGTCACTGGTGGGTCAGAAGTACTTCAGGGCTTCAATGGTGGGATGTTTCCTGTAGGCAACAGCTCTTGAAGCAATACTACGGTCACATTGGTAGTTGAGGGCACAGTTCATGGTTCTTTGGTGCATCTGCTCACCCGTTTCCAACTTTCTAAAGCTGTTTTCCCAGTAATATTTGATTTCATTACCACACAATGCTAATAAACATTCCTATTATAGTATTTTAACTGGTCTCTGGTGTTTTATTTTGATTTTGCTTCTGCTGGAAACTCACTTTCTCCAGGAGCTGAGAGGTCAACAGGCTCACTTCTCTGCTCCAAAAGCTCTTTGCTAAAGAGTTGAGCTGCAGGAACTCAGCTAAAAATCTTTAGGGTGGCATCCTTGGTGTATACAGGACTTGATGGATTTGGTTCTTCACCCCAGACCCCTGCAGCATCAGGTTTTGCCTTTCACCCATCCATCATCACCCATTGACTTGCAAGTATCTCACCTCAAAATTAAGTGTTTGTAGGACCAGGGCTTTAAGCAGATGCAATACAAAAAACTAAGGCTTGTAATGCAGCCTCAAAGTGAATGAGCTGCTCTGTCCCTGGCTTGTTTTTTTAGAGACAAGTGTTTGTTCTATTACTTATTAATGTTACTAATTGCCATCTGAGGGTTTGGACGGGGCAGGGAGTGGGCTGCATTGCTGGATGTGGAGCCCTTTTGAGATAAATGAGCTTTGAGAAGTAAAGGATTTGCTGTAACAGTCCTGGAATACGTGCCACATTTTGCAAAGTCACCCAGTGCCCTGCATCTCCTTGCCGAGAGACAGCTGTGGGTGCTCAGCTCTTTTATTTAGGAAGCCACAAAAAAATAGCTACTTCATTTTAAAGTCTTGAATTTGAAAATGCTGACCCAAGAGCTCAGGTTTGGGGCACGCTTGAAGGGAGAAAAAAAATCCATTTTAGAACATTTTTTTATTGTCTTTGATTTTGAAAAATCAAATTTAAATACCTTGTCTCAATGTGGGATCAGAACACCCCAGCCAGGAAATATTTGCTTTCCTGAATCAAAGACAGAAGTCTTCTGCCTCTCTCATGTCACACATCAAATGCATGTACACACACAGAGGGAGAAGGATATGAGGGAGGGAGCTCCTAGTGTTCTGTTGAAACTAAATGTCCATTACAGAAACAAACGTGCTCAAAGAAAAAGAAAAATGAAAAAAAAAAAGCAACATTGCAGCCACATTAGACATTTAATAGGTTATTTCTTTACATGTGCAGTATACATCTTTTTATATAGCTGATATCTCTTGCATTGGAGCATGAACATTAACCTCCTACAATTCACCTTGGTTTGCAAGCCGTAAGAATCAATTCACCTAAGATGGATGTTCACATCTAGTTAGCTTTCTGCATTATCTCAGCTGGAGAGGTCACTAAAAATAGTTGTATAGCACTTTAAATTTTCAACAGGGAGACTTTATTGTCGTTTAGATCCATCATCGTTACTTTACCTACCATGGTTCTTCCAGCTGAAATAATGCACCGAGCTGGTAGTGGCTAAGTGTTTTCAGAGTTCACGCACCGATGAGCAGGACAGCTTGGACAATATCTGAACTGCTAGCAACAGCAAACTGAGCAAGCTGCATGGACAGTGTAACACTGGTTCTGTAAATTCCCACTGCTTCAACTGTTTCATCAAATATGCCTTTGTTTTTTTGCCTTTTTTTTCTGTTCTCCTGCACTGCAGAAGTGGGACTGAGCTGTCACCGTGCGCTACCCTGATCCTGCAGACCGTCACCTTCACGAGCAGCGGTTCTCAGCGTCCCCTCTGGTCCCGCTGGAGTCAACGGGGCTGTTTGTGCCAAGAAGCATCGAGAGGCTGTGGGGTCACATCCGCATTGTGCCAGACAGGGTGACAGAAGAAAGGCTGCTCTTAACAGCGCTGCACTGTGATTTTCATTCATCTTTATTACTTTTAACAATTTCCTGTGCTTTGTGACGGATAAGTCACCTTGCCGAGACTCTCACGGCCTTCCAGGCATAGAACTCGTGGTTCACATGTCACCTCTATATGTCACTGTACATACATAGGGATGTAGGTATGCGTTTTGGCTGTTCAGTTGTGTTTGTGTTACTGGACTGACTCAGCCATTATGAGGTTTCTAAGTTTCACCTTCCAAGTACGCACACGTGAAAGCACAGTGCTGGCACTGCTGATCCTGTTTGCAGTTATTGCATATATTTATTTAAGCAATGGGGGCAAGGCTCGGAGAAGACATGAAATGCCTGGGAGCATCAGTAAAACATCAGAAGACGCAAAGAGCAATGGAGCAGACTGAGTCCTTCATGACATTGCAAAGTAGGTGTAATTAATGAAATGCTTCTTTAATAGGATGGCATTAATTATTTGTTGCATAAACAAACGCTCCTCAGCATTTGTTGTTGAGCTCTGCATTGCATCTCGCTGTCAATTCATGTCAGATCCAAATGCATCTTAAGATGGGTGGACAGGTTCCTGTTGACTTCAGCGGCCATAAACCTGCTACAGCAACATGGAATTGCAATTTTCAGGTGTTTAATTAATTGAACATTAACAACTTTGTAACAAACTGCACAACAGAGCCTAAAAGAAGTATCTTTCTACATTTGCAATTCTACCTAACTCCAGAAGAGGCTGTGTGCTGTCAGGCATTAAGAAAATCCAGATTGTACCTCACTGACTTGTAGCCAGGTGAAATGGGATGCAGCTTTCCTACCACAGGAACAAATAAAGAGTCTCGTGATAGGATAGGACTGTAGATATGTCAAACCCAAAAGATGTTGACCTAGATTTCTGAGTCCAAGTGGTATGTAAGTCAAATGAAAGCCATCAAACAGAAGTTTGGGAATATTTTCAACTTCCCACATCTTATTGAATGATGGAAGAAATACACACCTGTGGGCGTTTGCGTGGTCATACTCCTGTCTCTCATCTCTGCCTCACAGAAGTTTCAGGAACTGGTCTTAGGAAAACATGCTGCATGATTTTTAATCCTGCAGATGTTTGTTCACAAGGAGAGTCCTTCAATGGGTGCTGCTCATACAAGTCAGGACCGATCATATCCAGCTGGCATCTTCTAATACCTCAGGATGAAGGCTTCAGGTTCCAAGGAAGTTGATGGACCTTTAAGTTGGGACTACACCAGATTAACAAAGCTCTTAACAAAAGTAAGCGAATGCAGAAGTCTATAAACTGGGGCTATATTAACATGACGGGTTACATACAGCTTTTATGTCCAACAAGATGAAGTACACAGACAGCCTCGCATGACACACACTCACAGAATGGTTGTGGACCTGCCAGAGCTCCACCTTTTGGCCTCCCACACTCAAACTGTGTCCCAGTGGTCTCTGTCATCCACTCCAGGGCACTGGGACCCCTGTGGCACTGAGACATTGGAGGTGCCAGACCCCAAAGCCAACAGGAATTGGGGCAAATCTGAGGCACTTCAGGGAAGCACTTGGGTGTTTTCATGGTGGATTCTCTGCCCTGCAGTGACAGCCTGCTTGCTCACGACAAACCCTCTCTTGTCCATGTGCTCTTTAGCATCATTTGACCTCATTAATGTTTATAATATGTAAAGGGTGAGTGTCAGGAGGATGGAGCCAGGCTCTTCTCGGTGACAACCAATGATAGGACAAGGGGCAATGGATGCAAACTGGAACACAAGAGGTTCCACTTAAATATGAGAAGAAACTTCTTCACAGTGAGGGTGGCAGAGCCTGGCCCAGGCTGCCCAGGGAGGTTGTGGAGTCTCCTTCTCTGCAGACATTCAAACCCGCCTGGACACCTTCCTGTGGAACCTCATCTGGGTGTTCCTGCTCTGGCAGGGGAATTGGACTGGATGAGCTTTTGAGGTCCCTTCCAACACCTAACATCCTATGATTCTATGATTTCAAACCCCATGGTCCCCTCACTTCTGCTCTTCCTCTTCCTCATCGCTCACAGAGAACCCCTCTCCCCGTCTCTCTCTGGGGCTTATCTAATCCCCACCTGAGCTCACAAAATGACCTGGCATCAACATGCTGCTGTCACACAGAACCCTACACTAATGCTAATGCTACCCACCTCCTTCACACACCCGTTCTTCCCTCACCGTACCGAGCTGAGGTCAGCAGGACCTGACAGTAGCAGGAGATGCCAGAAGAGAACAGAACAACAGCATGGTCCTTTCTAAGACAGAAGAGGATTTCTCACCCATGAACCTCCCTTTGAGTGATAGAACCTTTTACCATTCACAGCATTTTGCATCTCAGCATACCTGAACATGGTGCATGTTTCTTGCTTAGCTCCTAGACACTCCAGTCACACAATTAGATCCTGATGCATTAAGCTGTGGTAACTGTTACAGCATCACCTGTCTGGCAGCTCTGCTGTGATCATCTTTTTTTGCGTCACACATAAGAAGAAAAACAAATGAACAAAGTGGTTTTTATCTCCTGCTGTAACAATCACCCTTCTCTTAGAATTGTATAAATCCCATGAATTCTTCAATATTAATTCAAGATTTTTCCTATTAAACTACTAACAATCAAAGCATCGATTGTTTTCAATATGAATGTCTTCTTGATGCAAAATGTACAAGAAATTTCAAAGGCCACCACGCAGAGATCCAGTGTTGATTAAAATGCATTATCCACAGAGTTTGTAAGTCACAGGGGGCATATTTATGGATAATTAATTTCAATTTTATGGGGCTTAGGGCTGCAGGTGAAAGGTTTAGCTACCTAGGGAAGAGTCTAATAGCACTGACAGAAATAAGGATGCAGCATTGGAAGAAACACGGGTGATTTCAAAGGAAAGGAGAGATTTTCTTAATGAATTTTCAGTCTCTACCCTCACACTAGAGAAAGACTCTGATTTCTCTGCCATATCTCAGAGGAGCATTTCCACAGTGAATTGACAGCAAAGTGGCAGGTGAGCAAGCGTGGGACTGAAGACACCTGGGTCTATGAGGAGTGCAGAGTCTACCAAAGCCTTAAAAGTGGTCTTGGTGGGACAGAGGGACAGACATGGTGGTGAGCAAGAAGCAGAGGAGCCGGTGCCTGGTGTACAGACGCTGACAGGTACTATAATGCATTCTGATTTATTTGCACACTGTTTTCATCCATAGTCCTCTGGAAGCCTCTCTGAATGTACACAGGGGAAGATGGTGACACCAACCCCGTGTCTCTGCAGCTGATTTCAGAGCCCAAGGCCAAGGGTACCACTTCTCCAATAGCATGAGCAGCACTCCCGACACTTATCCCTGCGGCAAAAATGGGTAAATTCAGGCTGAAGAGAGGAGATGGTGCTGGAGCACACAAAAACCAGCCAGCAGGGACTATCCCTTTGCCTTTTGGGAAGGGGCAACAGCATGGATTAGGGTTAAACGGATTTGTGCTTGCAGGACCCTGGGCCTCTAATTGGTTTTTTTTTTATTTAATTCCTGTAATCCTGGATGATTTGGAGCAGATGCTTCAAGATTACTGCCGGGGCCCAAAGGTGACTGCAGGAAGAAAACAGTCTGTGCCTGGCTGGCAGCAGCACAGCGGGCTGGGGGTGTCACGGTTCTCAGGGAGCTTCTCCCCTTCCTCGCTGCTCAGAGTGGCCACAGCGCCAATGGGGATGGGCCTGAGCTGGGTTTTTGCCCTGCACCAGGATTTGGGGTGACTCAAAGTTGCCTTTGCCCTCCCAGCAGCCCGCAGGCGCAAGGGGATGGAGCCTGTTCCCCAGGAGGCGGCTGATGGGAAAGACAAAACCATACGGAGTTGCCAGAGAGAATTTATTTTTCTTGCCTGCTCTCGAACAGGTGTGAAAATCCACAGGGGTGTCGGCAGAAACACTCGCACCTGAGAGCCCAACGCATCACACCGGCCAGCACAGACTCGGCAGGTCCTGCAGGCGAGATCTCTCTGTGTAACCCATCAAAGGATGAAGCTTCAACCGCTGTCAAATATAACACATCGAATATTGATGGGGAGAGACTTTTTAGCAGGGCCTGTTGTGATAGGACAAGGGGTGATGGTTTTAAACTGAAGGAGGGGAGATTCAGGCTGGACATGAAAAAGAATATTTTTACAGTGAGGGTGGTGAAATCCTGGCCCAGGTTGGCCAGAGAGGTGGTGGATGAACCATCCCTGGAGACATCCCAGGTCAGGCTGGACGGGGCTCTGAGCAACTTGATCTGGGTGAAGATGTCCCTGCTCATGGCAGGATGGGACTGGATGAGATTTGAAGATCCCTTCCAACCCAAACCATTCTGTGATTCTATGATTCTATGATAACCTGTTATACATGAGCTTAGTCTTGGCTTAGCACTGTCCTGCAGCTTTTCTCCAGATGCTGCTGGAATTGAGCACCTCCTGCCCGGCTTTCACAGGAAACACCAAGGGACTGCATTGGCCAGAGAGACAGCAAAAGTGTGGGAGAAGCAGGCAACAAGTTTGGTCCATGGGATAAGTAAAAATGAAGTATACTGTATGTCAGCTCAGGGAACACTGACGAAAACCCAGCACGTAATCACTTTCTGCACAAGGAAAAAAAAAAAAAAACAACAACATATATATATATATGTATAACCAAGAAGAATTGTTGAAGTTCTTGGGTTTTCTTGGCCCAACAGGACTTCTTGCTCTTCATGCACCAGCTCTTCCTTCCTCTGCCTCTTTGCAGCTCCAGGTAGGATGATTTATAACCTGTATTTGATCTTTAGCAAACCGTTGCCTAACCTGATACAAAATATTAGGAGGCTGGATCCAAAAGCAAACCTGTGTTTGCCTGCGAGCTCCAGCAATAATTTTGTAAGTCTCTAATGCTGCAACTTGAAGCAGCCATTTCAGCTAAAATAACTTATCTGACCTTAAATATTTAACAAATACTATACAAAGATATGTAATATCTGCAATATTCATAGCCTGGCTAGCAGGTTGAGAACATTTGGATTTGGCATGGGGTTATTTGAGGTTTTTCTTTGAAGACCAGCAGATTTCTGTTGCTTCTTTGTCATTGAACATTGCCGTACAACATTAAAAACATGCAACTGATAATTCATAGGCTATTTGTGATAACATGATGGCCCAAAGATGGTTGCAGTAAAAAAAAATCATAACTTAAACAGCTTAAATAAGATGTGGTGTACAGGCTGACTTGTATGAGGCAGATATTAACTATGATTGTTAATTATTACAAGCCTCAAGCAGGAAAGAACTTAAGCACAATCTTATGCCCCATTGGCTTCCCAGTGCAGCCTCTCCATCAACTTCTGGGAGATTCCAACATGTATCAGTGCTCAGCACCGGGCCAGGGTGTCCAGGAGCCGGGACTGTGGTGTCTAGCCTGCAAAGACCCTCCTGTACGAAAGCTGCTATGCGGGTGGATGGCAGCGATGCCTTCCTCCCAGGATGGGTATTGTCTTCCTCCTTTACTTGGAAAGGAAAGAGTTTATCTGGTAACATTAACATTAAAGGTTTGGATAGAAAAGCTTACAGCCAGGCAGTTTTATTGCTGCTTAACAAAGCCAGCTGCTTAGAGAGGCTTTGAGTTGGGCTATTTAAAGGCACCATTGATCCTCAGCCTACTCTGCGCCTACGGGTCTCCTCGACTGAAAAGGAGTGAGATTTGAGACCTGCTGTGGGTAGCAGGGAAAAATGGGGTCCAGGTCACCCCGACTCCAGGGAGGCATGAACTGAGTGAGGACTGAACATGTATATGGTGGCGTTGGCCACAAGAAGGAGACACGGATGAGCAGAGCTATGTCTGGCTGTCCCTTTGCACAGTGTCATGCTCCGGAGCTGTCTGGGTGATGAGGCGGGGCTCACCTAGATGGCATCAAGCGTCACCTCTTATGACACAGTGGTGACTGCCTGGATCAGCCATGCAAATACCCTCCTTACCCCTCCTGAGTCGCTCAGGACTGGGCCAGCCGAGGTGGCAGCAGGGACAGGCAGCAGTAGCTGTGGATCCCCGTGCTCAGGCAGGGACCTCTGCAGGACAGCCCATGGCCTGGGCGAGGGCAGCAGGAGGAGCTGGAGCTGTCAGGGATTTGGGTTGGAAGGGACCTTCAAAGTTCATCTAGTGCCACCCCTGCCATGAGCAGGGACATCTTCACCAGCTCAGGTTGCTCAGAGCCTGGCCTGGGACGTCTTCAGGGATGGGGCATCCACCACCTCTCTGGGCAACCTGGGCCAGTGTTTCACCACCCTCACTGTAAAAAATGTCTTCCTCGTGTCTAGCCTGAATCTCTCCCCTTCTAGTTTAAAGCCATTACCCCTTGTCCTCTCCCCTTCTATTTTCTCCAGAAGCAAAGTTCCGGGTAAGGATCTAGTCTCCATTTTCCAGTTCAACATGCCTCTACCTGGTTAAAGCTGGTTAAAGGGGGATTGGACTAGATGATCTTTTGAGGGCCCTTCCAATCCCAAACATACTGTGATACTGTGTGAAAGCTGCTCTTCTTGACTCAGCCCCTCACTCCCGGCCCCACTCAGGAGCAAAAACAAAGTTGAAATTTGAGTGGGGGCTTTGGGGCACCAGTGCTTTGTGCCAGTGCCTTCACAGAGCTGCCCGCACCCCTCCAGCCGCCACTGAAAGAAAAGTAAACTGTCTGTGCGCGTCCGGGAGGTGCAGCCGGCGGAGCCCCCGCGGCCCCGGCCCTGGCGCGGAGCAATAGCTCCCCCGTGTGCAGAGCCGGGAGAGCCGGGAGCGCCGGCCGGGGACAGCTCACCTCAGTCACATCGATGCCTTTATCTATTTATTTATTAAAAAAAAAATATTGAAAAGCGAAACAAGCAAACCCCGCTGTTTCAAAGGGCATCCTCCTACCCGGCTCTCAAGGAAAGCTGCATTATTGCAGGACCGAACAGCCCAGAATGTTGCCAGAATGACAGCCTGCTGCGCTGCGCCTTGTTAGAGCCTGCAGTAATTCTGTGTGGGCTTGGTTATTTTATTTCACCCCATATCTGAAGGCTTGCCAAGGGACACAGGCTCTCACTGATCACCCTTTTCTGCTTCTTCTGAAAGGACAAGGTCATAGATTTGTAATTTTTTATTGTTTGTTTGACTTGCAATTTCTCCAGGGGTTCAACAGTCACACTGGAGTTTGCCTCTTGCCAAAACAGTCCAAATACAACAAACCACAAAGCCATATTTTGTGCTCACTCAAATACGCTTGCTCTGTGTCCAATCCCATCCTTTTGAGAGGCTTCTCAGCTCGGTGCCAAGCACGGTCAGGTCAGTGCTCACCCAGGGCAGCCCCAGAGTCATGTAGGACCGGGTTTACACCCACAAAGCTCAGCACGAGCTCAGGCAAATACTCCAGCCAGAGCACATGCATCTGTATCGGTGGAATGCGGGGATATCACACCCACTTATGGTTGTGATGGGACAGTATCTCTGGCCACTGGTCCTGCTGGGGTGGGACCAGCTCCAGGGACACCTCAGGGATGATATTTGTGGGGTAAGTGCTGGCAAACCTCACCTCCCAGCCTGGCAAATAAAAACATGGGGCCATGCTAGAGCTATATAAGAAAAAACACTTCTGGGTCCAAACAGGTTGTGTTCGTTGTCCCCCGCTCTCTGGGGTTTCTCTCTGGCTTTGCTGCCCTCTAAAAGACAAACCTGCCTCACATGGATACATCAGCCCCGGGTCAAGCTATGGGGTTATTTCTTCCTAGTGTTTTTGGTAACTGCTGCCACTCCCTCCCACACACATACATCCCCTTGCTGCCGTTGTTTGCAGGGGGGGGAGTACATTTATTTCCTTTATGAGCTCCACAGCTGTTTGCTGTCGTGGCTGCCCTTCCCTGATGAGGTCTGGTAGTCAAACACCCCTGCAGCCCTTGGGAAGCTGGTGGTGGGCTGCAGGTTGAGAGCTGACCTGTCCGGGCCAAATCACTGATAAAAATCTCTTCACACAGCCTCCCCTCTTCTATCTCCCCAGAGAAGTCTGTGGCTACATCTGATGCTGAAACCAATCCAGGAAAGCCTTAAATCCTGTGAGATCTGAACTCTGTGAGGGAAAGCCCAGGTCTTTTGATGCCACCTTGTGGAAACCTCGTTATTCTTCCATCACCAGTGCCAGTGGCACCCTGAGGACAGGGTTGCAGGCAGCGGACTGGAGTGCTGATGCTGGGAATATTCTGGGAGTGGGGCTGGGTGCTGCTGATCTCAGGCTCAGCCACGCACAGAAAAGCTGCTCTGGAGGGACAAGGATCATCCCAGCCAAGCAGCCATGCGAGGAGAGTGCGGGATGGTCTGATAGCAGTTGAACAGGATCAGGCTCCTCAATAAATGCAATCACAGGTACTTTTTCATTGTAAAAGTCAGCCCAAGCAGGAGGAGCTGTGTGTACCCACATCCACTGCAGCCCTAAGAGCTTCAAACGCTTTCCTCCCAGGAGAGCATCCTTGCCACTAGGCTACAAGCTGGAGGATACTGGATTTATTGGAGGATAGGAAAGGAACATTTTCCCTCCTCATGAACATGGACAGCAACAAAGTCAAGACTTTTTCTCTCCTGTTGGTTCACCAGGCTTATGCTTTACTGTTTCCAGTATACAAAGATTTTTGGCTAATCTGCCAGACAAATTAGTGCCTGGGTGGCATTTCTCTGAAATACTGGCAGAACTTTTCCCAGCTGTCACACAGCATCAGACATGCCTCAAATTAAATAAATTTGCACAATCTGTGCCTTAAATATATCTGAATATCTTGCTTTAAGCCTATATACCCTAATGGCATACAGCTCAGTATTTCAGCTCATATCAGTATTTTCTGATACCAAATACAAGTATCTTTATGTAATTTTAAATTTGGAAAGTGTGGGCAATGAACAAGTATCTTTAAAATCTGAAAATAAATAGGAAGGTGGAGTATTTTTTTTGTGTTTTCCCATATTTAACTTCATCTTCGCCTTATGATGGCATAGTCTGGCTTACAGTTTAGAATCCACAATAATTTCAAGAACAGCAGAAGCTGCCAATTAAATCACCATAAATCCAGGTGCCCACATCAAATACACCAAGACAGACCTGACTGATTTACATGGAAGTTGTTTTTCAGGATGTTGAAGATACTCTTGCAAACTTGCGTTACCTCCTGGGGTACTTTGGTAGAGCTCAACCCACATAGGAGATCAGGACAACAATTGGACTTGTATTCCAGATGCAGAACTAGAAACTCAGCAACACAATTGCTGCTTTGGGAGGGGAGTCCCAGGGATGCCACACGACCATTCGCATGACTGAAAAAGTGACTTAGTGAGAGAATGAGGAAATATCTGCTAAATTCTGCCCTGTACCATGAACCCGCAACATGCTGGATACCAAAAAGTGTGAAATCCCAAAGGAGAAGGCATAACCAACACCAAGCCAAAAGCTGTGGAAATGTGACCCTCTGAAAAGTCAGGCTAGGATTTCTGGTTTTTTAGCAGCAATCAGTTTGCAGCTTGGTATAAATGTTATCACTTGAACATCCCTTGTTTTGTACCGTTGGGATCGCATTTGAAAAGGCACACCATTCTCTCATGTTTTCCTTTCCTTTAAAAACCTTTAGGACTGAACCATAAATGGCATTTTCGCATGAAATCCAGCTCGTCTGCCTGAGAGACCACATAAACAGGCAGTAATATAACGTTCCTTCCCAGGTCTGACAGAAACGCGTCTGCATTCATAAATTCAGACATCTGGCTCCACTGCAAAGTAGGTCAGAGCTCATCTGTCAAGGAAAGATTTGTCAGAGATATGGGGAATTGTATTTTCTCCCTCCTGTCTCATTTGTGCAGCAGTAAAATAAGAGCAACCGTTCCCTCTGTAGGTGCTAGGAGGTGGTGGCTGTTCCCCAAGGGTGTAAATATCCTCCTGCAACCGAATTAAAATGTGACCAGTCCCTTGCTTATGTGTCTATTACAGCTCCCTTTTAAGTGATGCTCTTCAGACTGGGCTGTGGTTTCACACCAGTCTGTACCAGTCCAGCGTGCAGACCTGCTGCCCTAAGCCTTGTCAAGCCAATGGGAAAGAGAGAACGTGGGATAAAGTCTATATGTTGGTAGATGCTGTGGATACTGATGGGTGTTTGCAAATGTGCTACGAGCAAAACTATCGCCTCATGGTTTAGGTGCCATCAGGTGTGACCGTGGCCAACTGTGCATTGATCAGCTCTAGGACTCCTTTCTCTTTAACCTGAACATCACTCCAGGTCAAGAAAAAAAGGCTTTCCAAAAGAGTTTGTAACTACAGAAAATGACAAGAGGACAGTCACTTGAAGGCTGAGAGTGTTGGGGTTGTTCAACCTCAAGAAGGCTTCAGGGAGACCTTATTGTGGCCTTTCAGTACTTAAAAGGGGCCTATAAGAAATATGGGGACAGGCTTTTTAGCAGGATCTGTTGCGGTAGGACAAGGGGTGATGGTTTTAAACTAAAGGAGGGACAATTCAGGCTGTACATGAGGAAGGAATTTTTTATGATGAGGGTGGTAAAACCCTGGCCCAGGTTGCCCAGAGAGGTGGTGGATGAACCATCCCTGGAGACATCCCAGGCCAGGCTGAACGGGGCTCTGAGCAACCTGAGCTGGTGAAGATGTCCCTGCTCATGGCAGGGATTGGACTAGTACTTCAATGTAAGTGTATCTTGAAGGTCACTTCCCACCAAAGTATTCTATAATCTATGAAACAACATCTCCCAGAAAGTCTCTCTGACAGCCTGCTGTGGAGGGCAAACCCCCCAGATCTAGGTGTCATCTCCACAGCTCATCAGGTTGATTCCTGGCACTGTGTCAGTCCTGTGACCTCAGCCTGGCCCCATCCAGGACGTGCCCATTCTCCTGCTGTCGGCAGAGCTCCCTCTCTCTGAGGTGCAGCCCTTGGCACTGGTGTGGGGTCTCCTGCCCAGAAAGCTGCAGCAGGAGCATGTCAGGCTGTGTCATGGGATGTCTCAGCACAACTGCATTGCCCACCCCAGCCAGCTTCCAGACGCTGGTCCTGTCCTGCACATTTGTACCTGTGCCCTGTGCTGAGAAAAGGTCCCAGAGACCCTTCAGACACCTCCCAGCCCAGGGAAATACCCGAAGCAGCTGGAAGTAACACAGCAGGGCCACTGTTTTCTTCCAGGCCTGCCAAAATCCCCAGTAATTAAAAGAATTTCCCTGCAATCAGGAAGGGATGCTGTGGTTCCCAGCACAGATGACCAGGAGCTGACTCAGGGGTACAAGGGTGCATCAGGCTGAGCCCCCTGGGGAGACGGACTGGTTATGAAATGTGACAGTGAAACAGCCCAGGCACCCACAGAAGTGACCACACAGGCTGGCAGCCACTTCCCATACAAAACCAGCCATCTGGGGCAGAGAGAACATCCGTCCTCTTCTGGGAAAGCCAGAGGCAGCCCTACAAGGGAACTCCCAAGATAAGGGTCGTCCAGCTTTGCATCCCTGGGCTGGAGCTGGCACGGAGCTCAGGCAGGGTGGCAAGGGAATTAATGCTGATTTGGACCCAGAGCAGAACCTGAGCCCATGGTTTGGCCTCAGTTTACTGTGCTGTTGCAGCAAATTGGCAGCAGTGAAGCAATCAGTTCCAGTCCTGGCTTTCCAGGGAGAGTTATCTGGGTAAAACTGGGGCGCTGGGGTGTGAAGGAGCCCAGGATCTCAGCAAACATCTAGTGATGGAAAAAAAATTGGTGGGGTGTCAAAAGTCACAGGGAAAGCATTAGCTGTAAGATGGAAGGGGCTGATAAGGAGTAATAAATCCCCCACCTTTCTTTTTATGATTAAAAGAGGTCAAAAGGAAAGAATGGAGTCAAGTCTGGGTGTAACTCAATCCATCTCCCCATAACACAAATGGGATGGGCTACCAGACCCCCTTCCAGCACTGTCACTCCTCTTAGAGACATAATTCACTTTTTTTTTTAAAGGAGGCTGGCATTGCCTCAGTGATCCCCACCAGAGCAGAGCCCCTCTGTGTCTGCGGGAAGAGACAGTGCCTGCCCTGCTGCTCTCCCGACCTCTGCAAACACAGCTGGCATGGGGCTCCAGGAATCGCTGTATTATTTTATTTCTATTTAGTGAAACATCTTGAGAGGGGAGCAGCTGGATCTGCTGAGTAGTGGAAGTCTCGCCCTCAGCCCAGCCCTGGCTTGCTCTCCCTTGCACGGTCAGGAGCAGGTAGACATGAAATGGTCATGAAGCATCTGCATGCACATCTGGGTCTCACTCATGGATGGAAAACAGCTATGGAGAGGTCTGTGGTGGAGGATGGAGCAGCGTTACCTTTCCCCCACCAGTGCCAACCTCTTCTGGAAATTTCTCTTTAAAATAATTCAACACAAGCAATAAAACGCACTGGAGCAGACCTGGTGTCCTGGCTGTGGCCAGGAGCAGAGATACTGCTGGGTTTGTGTGTGCATGGAGACACCACGGCCACAGATGGCCCCAGGAGTAAGATGGCACCTGGGGCCAGACCTCACCTCAGCTTGCACATTACAAAGCTGGTGAGGAGCCTGGAGCACAAGTCTGGTGAAGAGCGACTGAGGGAGCTGGGGCTGTTCAGCCTGGAGAACAAGAGGCTGAGGGGAGACCTTATCACTGTCTGCAACTACCTGAAAGGAGGTTGGAGCATGGAGGGTGTTGGTTTCTTCTCCCAAGTAACAAGTGACAGGACAAGAGGAAATGGCCTCAAGTTGCATCAGGGGAGGTTTAGATTGGATATTAGGAACAATTTCTTAATGGAAAGTATTGTCAGACATTGGAACAGGCTGCCCAGGGCAGTGGTGGAGTCACCATCCCTGGAGGTGTTTAAAAGACGAGATTCTTAGGGACATGGTTTAGTGCTAGAGTTAAGTTATGGTTGGACTCGATGATCCTGAGGGTCTCTTCCAACCAAAATGATTCTATGATTCTATGATCAGCTCATGGACCACTCAGGACACCATCAGCTTTCTACAGAAAAGCTGAATTTGACCTTTGGAGAGGTTCAGCCCATTTGGAGTGGGAAGAGCTGTGTCCATGGACCCAGCATGTAGGAATGTCTTTCTGGGGGCTGTGGCTGTACCCCACAGTGATGGACTGGGAATAAGCAGAGGAAGAGGTTAGGAACCAAAACATAAGAAGATGTCTGAGACATGTCCCTGTGCACACATGGTCATATATTTGTAGCCCTCAGCTGCTATGAATGATGGCAATCGATGCATTCTTACTCAGGGATGAGGGTAAAGTCATCCCCCTGGTACATATGTGTGCATGCATATGCATGAGCACCTATGTGCCATGGAGTCAAAAGGTACAGTAGAGAAACTGGAGGATTGCACAAATGGACCTTTTTTGTCATGAGGAAGGACAGGGAAGGAAGCTTGCCAGCACATTGCAGATGTCCAGCACTGTTCATGATTTCTTGGAGGAGGGTAAGCTCTATTTCTGAATGTAAATGACCCAAATTTCTCCACATTAAGACATGAAAGAATTTTTTTCTGTGATTTTCTAACACTCACTTTCATCCCAAGGAGGGACAAAATATCAGCCCTGGCTATAAAATTAAAAATCTGGAAAAAACCACACAGACAAAAAGCTGAGATTTATTGCCAACTGTTCAAGTAGGAGGGACGTGACTTAGTGCCTGTGAAGTGAAACGTTTCTATTTGTTCTCCTGGATGAAATTCAGACTGACGTGTGGCACTCGGGAGCCCCAGTCCTTGGGGACAGACCCACCGGGGAGCACCCTGCCCTTGTCAGCCCTCGGATGGGACTTCCTGTCCCTCATGCATGGCCGCAGAGCAGCTGTGTCTCTGTGCCCAGAGGTGTGACTGGAGTTGGGTCCAACTCATGCCAGGAGTTGAGGTCCCCAGCACCCGGATCCCAGTTCTCATGAAGCCCTGCAGGCAGCTGGACTTTGGCTTCAAACTGACTAAAATTGCTGCGTTTCAGTTCCTTTTAGCAAACTGAGGTGCTTTTCATTTTTATTTACCCCCATTCTAAATGTAAAGGATCCTGACAGCTTGGGCTGTTGTGTCAGCTGACTTTTCTGTCCAAAAATAATAATATTTTTGATGTGAAATCCTCAACCGGCTCTGTTTTAACTCTCCCTGGAGCCCTGTAAATCTGTGTGTGCGGGGATGCCTTTGTGTCTTCTGGCACACTTGCACACATGGAAAGAAGAAAGAGCTTTTCCCTACCTGAACGCTCACTCCTGTTATTGAACCTCTTTGAAGTGCAGCAATAAAAAACCTCTATATCCAGGTCCAGAGCTCCCTGCCAGCCCTTTAAAGTCTCAAATGCAAATTTCGCCATAACCTTACCGAAAACGTGGAAGGCTGCTCCAGACTATTGCATCGCTCTCATGAGTGAATGGTTCTTCAGATAAATAACTTTAGACCAGAGAACATCCTTGTCCCATCCATGGGGTATGAGCATCTCCTTGTCCCCGATGCAGCCCCAGGGCTGCAGTACACCCACGGTCATGGGACTCTGAGAACCTCACCAGTGAAAAGGCTGTAGGGTGGGAAGTGGAACACAAATGAGTGCCAAAATAAAAACCAAAGCTAAATCTATGCCCTTGCACTGGGATAAATATTTTAACAAGGGAAGCCAGGACAGTTCTTGCAGCAAATGCCGTCAGGTGATTGTTCTCGTCTTGAAGTTCAGCAGCTCTGGTGGGGGGTATGAGATGTGTATGAGTCCAATAAAACACCCAGAGCCACTACAGCTCTATAATGTGAGATATTGCAGCGTCTTTTTCATCCTGCACCATTTTCCCTCCCAATTAGACCGAAAATGAAGGAAAAGCTGGAGGTGGGGGTGAATCATTGTAACCCTTATGGCAACAGCTGAGAGCAGAGCCTGATTGCCACCAGTGAGTCCACAACTGGCACCCACCACTCTGCCCAAATTCACCCTCCAGTCCCTGCCTCCAAAACCAGGGACAATGACGTATCCCAGTCACATATGGGCTCTTAGCCTGTAGGTCTATGAAGCAACACAACGGATCTTTCCCTCTGTTCCATGGGGATGTGTCTTAGCTGGAGCTCCAAAAGAGCTTGAAAAACATTTCTGGATGAACAGGGAGAGAAAGATGCACAGAGACATCCAGGCACAACTGGTGTGGGAGAGTGATGAGCATGGAAGGAACAGGACCAGACATGGGTGTAGTTATCCTAAAAGGAGGCAAAAAGAAAACTTTTCATGTTTTAGGAGGTGGAGGTGCTGAATGACCATGCCTCATTTTCAAGATACCCCAAGGCACAACCATGCTAGCAACCAGGTCAAATGGAGACATGGGAAAAGCATCTCCTGGGGCTGCTATAGATCCTCTGTGTGACCTCGGGTACATCACCGTGTTTGTCTCTGCGAGTTCCTCAAGCATGGCTAATTCTTTTCCCCTCTCCCCTTCTTTACCGCGCTGCTAACCTGTTAAAGGAGCTGCCATGTTCATACACCAGCTGTGCTAAATGGGGCGAGAGCTCTGCTTGTCCTTGGCAACCTTGAGATGCCCGGGTGAGAAAGAGAGCAGGTAGAAAAGCAGGGCACAGCACCCACGTCTTCTCCTCTCCCGGACCAGCTTGGTTTCTGTGGGTGGTGATCCAGAAACTGGTCCTGGTCCAACCATGCGAGAGCGTCTGCCCAGTCCAAACACAAACCTCTGCCCAGCTACAACCAGGAGGCACCTTGGGAAAAGTATAAAAACAAGGAGGGAGAATAAACATCCGGATGAGGGCTGAGGAGGGAAACCAAAACACTGGGAGAAGCCAGGAATAATAAGAACCAAAAACAAATAGAAAAGAGCTAACGGGAGCAGCAGATCTAAAAATAAAATGAAAGAACAACAACAGGGTGGAGGGGCTGAGATATTTCAGAGGACTGCCAAGGCATGGAGGGCTTTCAGGGCTCAGTCCTGTGGCCGTGGGGCTCAGCCCTGGAGCAGAGATGACCTCTCCCCTCACTGTCATCTTGCCAAGTTGGGAAGGATGGAGAGAGCGGGGTGGGACCTGCAGGAACTGTTTGGGTGGCAGTCAGCTGCCCTCCTCTGCTGCGTCTCCCCTGGGGCAAATATGTTTGCTACTCAGCAGCAGGACATAGATGCTGTCCCAGGACAACATGCCCCATCTGAATCCCTTCTCAGCTCCCACCAGAAGTTGCTCATCGCTCCACCCCACTGGTGTGATGTCCCATGGGACTTGAAGAGGCAGGGATCTTGTCTGCTCAGCCTGGGTCTGGGAGGAGAAGACGTGTCTCCTGTACACCCCAAATTAGTGATATCCTGGCAGGAGATGAACCCTGATTAGTCTGGGAATTGCCCTGGGACAGCTCTGCAAATCCTGTCAATCTGGAGCTGTTCGCTTGCTCCAAAATTTATAACCAGAGATGAAACCACTAAAAATTGAACCCCTGAAACATCCTTCATTGGTTCAGATTCCCTGAAGCTCTTCAGCCCCTCAGGCTTAGATCACATAGAATCAACAGGAGAAAAGAAATAATTTGGTTTTCCTTTTCCTTTTTTTCCTTTTCCTTTCCCTTTTCCTTTCTCTTTTTATTCTTATTTTTATTTCTTATTTTTATTTTTATTTTTTATTTTAATTTTAATTTTTATTTTTATTTTTATTTTTCATTATTTTTGTTTTCTTCCTCTTTTTCCTTTTTCTTTCTCTTTTTTTTCTTTTCTTTTTCTTTTTCCCTCAGCAAAGAGGTAATTTTTGAGATGCACATGGAGCCACTCAGAGAGAGGCTTAAACCTTCCCCCAGGAAGCCGCAGCAGGGCTGGGACCTGCCTACACTTTATCTGAGCTGACCACAAGGCTCCTCTGCACAAGCACCTTCTCTCCAAGGAATATCCAAATCCCTCCAGGACCTACATGGGACACTCAGACATTCACCTTTTCATTGGGGGTTTTCCAATTTTTTTACCCATTGCTCAGGGCTGGAAATCTGCCCCATCATCTTCTTCTGCCATCAATGTGTCCCTCATCCTGGCACCAGTGTTGGTTTTTCAGGGTGGCATTTCCATGGTGGGACTCCAGGAGCTGCAGCGAGTCCAGCAGCACACTGGAGTGAGAGAAGACACTTTGGACACCTCTTGGCCCTTGACTCAGAGTAGTTCCCTTCTCCATATCTTAAAAGCAAGACAAGCTGGATCTCCAGTGTTGTTGCCACCGGACCCACCATGCCAGACCTCCCCTTTCCTCCTCTTGGAAGTCCTCTGGTCTCACCAGGGCTGCAAGTCCATGGCCACCTAATTAAAACCATGGTGAATTTTAAAGACAGGGAAAAAATAAAACAATAAAAATGAAAGAAATCAGTCTGGATGAGGAGCCAGGAGGCCACGTGCCAGGAAAGCAAGCTGCTTGCCAGTTTGGCATGCAGTGAATGCTTGGCCTGTTGAGATGAGATGCTGGAGCAGGGCACACTGAAGAGGTACTTATGATCTTCAGGGGGAGTGAAGAGGTAGGGAAAGGGCCAGGGACAAGGACCAGACAGGGCCCAAATGATGACCGATTCCCAAACAAGCACTTGAGTATGAAGATGGGGGGACCGGGAGGACTGAGGCACGTTCCTGCCAGGGACTTCGCTGGCGTTCATCAGCACAGCCTCATAAATAACAATACTGCGGCTGCTGCAGCCAGGCTCCCACCAAAACCAGAGCTGGAGATAAACAGAGCAAGGAACAGTCCCCACCACGCTCGTCAAGGGTGCTGAGCTGAGAAGCAGCGGGGAAGGGCTCCCAGTGAGCCAGGAATACACGCCGATGGGGCAAGGAAAAGAGGAATGCAGCGAAGAGCAGCATGCAAAGCACCAACCAAGAGTCAGAGGGTCAAAGGACAGTGAAGGCCCCAAATCTCTTTTCCTTGTGCAGGAATGAGACACTCAAATCAGCACTGGGAGCCAAAATCATAAAATCATAAAACAGTTTGAGTTGGAAGGGACCTTCAAAGCTCATCCAGTGCCACCCCTGCCATGAGCAGGGACATCTTCACCAGCTCAGGTTGCTCAGAGCCCCGTCCAGCCTGGCCTGGGATGTCTCCAGGGATGGTTCATCCACCACCTCTCTGGCCAACCTGGGCCAGTGTTTCACCACCCTCAGTGTCAAAAATTTCTTCCTCATGTTCAGCCTGAATGTCCCTTTCACTACTTTAAAACCATCACCCCTATTGCAACAGGCCCTGCTAAAAAGCCTGTCCCCATTTTTCTCATATGTGGGATGAAATGTGGGTGCAGACACCCGGGTGCTCCCCCACACACCCCGCACCCTGGCAGGGCAGCATCCCACAGGCTCCTCCCGGGCTGTCCCCATGATGGTGGCATAGGTGGGGAGGCTGTGCATGACTTTCCCCACTTCCCACCTCTGGCAGTGTGCACTGGCAGGCAGCACGGGCATCTTTCCAGGCTCCAGTTTCTCCTTGGCCCCTTTCCCCAGCTCCCCAGGACATGCGCAGCAGACAGTAACGTGCCCGCCTCTCCGTGGGCTGATTTCTTATAACCCAGCGCAAGGAGCTTGTGAAAGGAGCAGCCACAGCCAAGTTTCCCCTTGTTTTTACTTTCCCCATTTCATTTTGTCTGGGTCCAAGTGGTGGGTTTCAAATCCAGCCTTTCCCTTTTGCTGCTCTCTCCCATCGGTCCCAGTGGCACCATAAGAAAATGTGAAGTCGGAGGCAGCTGGCACCTCTCTGGCTCCAGAAGTTGCACCCGGCAGGATCCCAGCTGGATCCTGGGATGGGCTCACAGAGGATTGATGGAAACACATCGCTGCTTTGTGTCTCCACTGGGGAAAAAGGAAATCAGGTTGTTAAACGTGAATCTGAGCTTCCAAAGATCAGGCTTTTCCTCCCCAAATCCCCCTGTTTTCTGTCGATGTACTTCTGGATGTACAGTCACACCAAGACTGGACCTGCTGAGCTTTTCCAACAGGTTTCTCCTAAAAAAACCCGCAGGACTCTCCACCTGCCCCTGTGAACCCTGATCCCCAGTCATACATGACTGTGACTGCACCCCTCACCCTGCAACCTGCTCAGGATCAGTCCCTTCACAGCCCTCCTTCCCAAAAGCAGGTTGCCCTTGAGAAATTAATGCATTTCATACACTAAACCTCATGGGGAGAAGACTAAAAGGAAAAGAGCAGCTCTCTGCTCTCTCCCAATTTTGTCCAGTTTTGCTGGGGTTGCATTCGCTCCCCTCCTCTCCTCCATGCATTACACAGCATCCTGGTGAGCCGATGGGAAGAGGGACAGGTAAACAGAGCTTTTCCATGGAAACATTTATTCAACAAAGAACTGCAACTTTACATGGTGAGTATCCAGTTTCCTCCGAACTTTTTTGTTGTTGTTTCTGAAAGCTGCCTGGCCAGTCTGGGTCTGGCTTTTGTGAGCATTTTTCCCCCTAATGCTTAATTTTCAGCAGCCAGGATGATTCTTCTTTAGATTTCCATCCTTTCTTCAACACAAATGAAGGTGATGGCATCTTGTCTGAGCTTTTCTGCAGGGCACAAACTCTCCTCCTTGTTGAGACGTTAATTAAAATGATGGGTGACCTGGGAGGGGATGTTTGGCTTTTTAGTCTGAGATGAGCTTGGGTCAGAGAGGTGGACCTGCCAGCCTGCTCTGGGCCACATCAGCACATGGACATGTGGGAAAATCCATGTTTTTCACAGGGCCAGCAAGGAGCAATGATAATCTGGGATAACACTGGCCAAAGCCCCTAAAGGACACACACACAGAAGGATGCAAGAGACCATGTCCGACTGTCCAGAAGGAAATAAGAGACAGTGCTGGGTCCACCTGGAGTGCTGTGACAGCGTGGGGACAACCCCATGCCCAAGGGGTCCAGCCCAGCCCTGCGGGCTCATCTCACTCCACCCCTTTGACCCGACACCGCCTTTCTCGCTCGGTGGCTTTTTCTTGCTTAACTTGATTTTTTCAAGCAATTCTGTGGCGATCTTTAGGACGGGGTGTAGGCAGAGACATGGGTTTCTCCCTGGTGTGTGCCCCCAGCGTGCGCCCAAGGTTTCAGTGGTGGCCCAAAGAGCCAGCAGGGTCCCCAGCAGAAGGTGACGGTGACAGCAGGTGGCACTGCAGCCCCAGAAACGCCCGACAAAGCAAAAGCAGCTTGGGATATTATTCCTAATCCAGCCAGAGCACGGTGTCCTGTGCTCAGGGGGGGTTTGGTGTTGGGATAAAACCTGGAACAGCAAAGCTCCCTCCTCACTCTGGGGACAGATGAATTTTTTGGGGGTGCAAGAGGCTGCACACGCCTGTTGCTTGCAAACAGGGAAAGCAGGAGGGAAGCAACCCAAGAAATCAAGGTAGCCTGGACAAAGTACAACCAGCAGCCGCTGCAAAGCAGGGGATATATGGAATGAACCCAAGGTACTGTTAAACTGTGAATGTGAACATAGAAGCTTAAAAGAAACATCACCAACAACAACAAAAAAATTCCATGAACTATACTGATTTATGCCAGTAAATTTATACCAACCTCTCCAGTTGTGCCTGCTAAGAATAAAACCAGGGATGCACCATAACCTCCGTTCCCATCCTATAACCGCTCTCTGAGTTCAGGCTTTATTTTTAGCCCAGCTTCCTCAGGGCTCTGTCTGATCTGATTTCTCCGGAGAGAAGATTTTTTCTGCTAAATGCCACCCTCCTGCTAGAAATTTCCATTCTCCCCAGCACTGCTGAAGGGATTGACCTTTTCAAGCAAATTGGAAAGATACTCAGGTCGAATTTGGAAAAAACTGGCAGCCAAACAGAGAAGAGAGAGACCTAAAAGAGCATCCTGGGGTGAGACAGACAAGCAGGACTCAGCCATCACAGTAGCTGGTCGGTGGCCCAGGGGAAGTTGAAATTGCTGCAGGAGGAAAGAAAGAAACGATATTTTGCTTCTTTCTTTCTTTGATTTGGCTTGTGTCTTATTGCCAAGCTCTTTGTGACTTGCTTTCAAGCAGTTTGCTGTGAGCATTCAGTCAAAAATATGGGCAGTGTTGGTTCGTGGTGTTTGGTCCCGTGATGTTGTTTCTGGCCGACAGTTGGTTGAGCTCATGTCTTGTAATTAGTGGGTGGGCTTGAGCAGACCACTGCGGCTTCCGATCTCTCGGGGAAAGAGAGAAAATAAGCAGGATTAAGGAATTTTAGAAAATTATAGGCATTTTCATTTCACATAAGCTTTGCCAGGAATACCAAGCCCTGGAGAAGGACGGCCACCGCAGGATGCATTACCCATGGACAGGGCTAAAGGTTTTTCTTGTTGTAGTCACCCAAATAACTCATGCATGTGTTTATGTGTGTCTGTGCACAAATACGGTGTGTGCACAAATACAGTCTTGCCTGCCCAGCAGTCCCTGGGCTGGCGATGGCTGAGGGGACACAGTACCTCTGCAAGATTAAAAGGATATGTTCCATCTGCAAACACAGTTTTATGCAGATTTCTTTTCTGGAGGGACCTGAGAGATGCAGAAGGATGTTAGAGCAGGGGGAGCGGTGGATCTTGTTTGCTTTTAACCAAGCCAATCTGCTGGGGTGGCACTGCTGCATGTCCAGACCAGCTCATCTGGACCATTGGACCCCACATGAGCTAATCCCCTTCTCGCTCACATGGTTTTTCTTGCAGCAGAGAAAGACAGAAAACCAGCCACAAATTCCCCTGGAAAATGCCAATTCTGGCGCCACAACAGCTGAGCAAGAGCCATAGGCATAGACATAGCGCTCAAAACTGCTTTTAATCAGGGTCTCTGTTTGTCCCTGTTTTAGGGACCTGGCAGGGGGTTGGGACCCCAACTCCCCAGCCTGTCTCATCCAATACCTCAGTGGACATTTCCACTATACATATACGCTCAGCAACATTTAAAACTCACAAACAGTCAGTACTTGGTGCTAAATGCAGAAAATAAATGCAAATGCATTTTCAGGTGGGCATTTACACTCCTACTTCTTCTGCAGGGCACAGGATCCCATCATCCCTTTCCCATCTCTGTGGAAGGAGGTTCCATCTCCAACATCATCAAACAGCCCCTTGCTGCTATTTTTTCCCAAATAACAACTTTTTCTGGCCAGGATTTGATAACAAGTTTTGTTCTGAGAGAAGGACTGATCTGATATTCATAGAATCATAGAATCATTTTGGTTGGAAGAGACCCTCAGGACCATCAAGTCCAACCATAACCTAATTCTGGCATTAAACCATGTCCCCTAATATTCAGAGCAGGGAGAATCTGATCAGCCAGGTGCTGAGGCACGTGCCCAAAACCACAGCTTTTTGAACTACAACAGACATTTAAAAAAAACAGTGTCTGTTTTATTACTACAAACACAAATCCAATGCTGCACATCTTGCTCATGGGAATGGCTTATCAGGTCAGCTGCTCCTTAGAGTGGCTCTATCAAGTGTATTTATCTTTATATATACATGTATACATATATGATGTGTTTATGGATTCTGTTTCCCATTCAGTGTAGATATTAACCATATGCTGTTTCACCCAAATGATGTTAAAAGTGGCCTATGTCTCGCTGACGATGGCTGATTCCACCATCACTCACGCGATTCGTGTTTGTGGGCTTATTGCACCAGAGCTCCCAATCGCAAGTCCCTGGTCCCTAAAAGAAGTTTTCACTAAAACACAGTCAGCTTTGGCCAGGATCCCATTGCTTTTCTACAGCTGGGCTTCAGGCAGCAATCTTCACCCCATGGGGACATCTCACCCTTGGGATGGCGCCCTTTTCTGGCATCCCTCCCATGCTGCACCCATCCAGCACCAGGGCAGCACTCTCCTCCAAACCAACCAAGAACCTCTCTCTCCTTATTTCATCAAAATAACCCTGCGATTATTTTTCCACATGAAAGTGCCCCGGTGTTCAGGTGGACAATCTGACTCCGGCTGAGCCGCCTGGAATCCCTGCGGTTTTGATTTTCAGCAGAGAACAATCTTATCAGCCCAGATTGTACACAGAGATAGGGAGCCTTGGGATAGGGTTGCACAAGCACAGATTGCCTCAGCTGGGATGGGGAAGGCTCCGCTCACTGTATTTATTTGTTTTCCCCACTGCGGGTTTCAGGTTCTCCTGGCGACCATCATTTCAGCTTTCTTCCCCTCCTCATTGTTTGAGCAGCCGAGCCTTCCTCATGGATCACTGGGCAGGAGGTTCAATTTAAATTCAGCTTCAACCCTTGGCCGCTTGCATGTTGCCTTGAGAGATTTCTTGCAAATAGGTTTTTTTTTTCCCCATTCCACTATGGTTCTTCTCTGGGTGAGGATGGGATGGGCCCCGATTTGGGATGGATGTGATTCCTTCCTCCTTCAGCACACCCGTTTTGGCCTCTTCCCCTCCTGCCAGCTCCTCTTTCAGACCTGGCAACTGCGTGGGCACCTTGTCTCCGATTGCAAAGGCAGGATATACAGTTTCCGCGGAGGCCATCAGCAAATAGCTCTGGCTACGTAACCCTGGCAGAAGAGGGGGATGAGGACAGAGTGGCATCCTGCGTGACACAAAACCCCCAAAACGTCACCCAGACGAGCATCAGGGAGGGAAAGCTCAGAGACTCGGGCATCCGAGGACAGCATGTGTTGCAGCTGGCACTGACACAGGGGTCCCATCCTGTGCCATGCTCTGCTCCTCTCTCAGAGCAGTCCCTTTGTGTGCCACACAAGGGGATGGGGTGGCAGGGACTGAATGCACCCATGAGACCTCCATGCCAGTACTCTGGGATGTCCCTGGTGAAAAAAGTCACCGTGCAAGTCAAAGTGTTTATTTTGGAATGTATTTTAGGTTTGAAGTGGACCCTGCAGTGGCGTGGGAGCATTCAGGGGCTCATTGAACTCCCTAGATGTCAAATTACCCTCACTGTGGGAAAACCTTATGTCTCGGTCCTATCCATCGCTTTCAGGTGCCAGCTCTGCTTTTGCCTCTTCTCCTCCTGGTTTAAAGAATTTTTAGACATATACCTTGTACTGGTGCCTTCAGATAACAGAAAATCATTGCTTTTCTAGGAGAGATTACCAAATTTGACACATCCGTTAACCAGACGGACCACTTTGATGAGATGGTTGGACATCTAGTGTGCCACGGGTCCAGATCAAGCCTGCTGAACATCTGTCAGAAAATCATCACAGGCTTTGTAAAGGGTTGATTCTCCTCCCTGCTAAAACATATCCTCCTTTTAGGCTTGAATTAGGTCATGAGAGGGTTCAGGACAGAGTGGGGTAGTGAGGATAAGCAGCTGCTGATCCTACTCACATCTTCTGTCACAGGCTTTGGCCACACCGCTGTCACCCACTACACTGGTACCAAGACCCCTCTGGCTGGTGGCAGCCAAGTGGGCCAGCAGCAGAGCCCCAAAGTCCCTTTGCTGAATGTCTCCTGCAGCCCAGCCCTGCCTGGTGCAGAGCTCAGAGGAAGAGTGGAGGTGGGGATCTCCGAGCACGTCTCCTGCAGCTCTCCCTCCCCATGCCTTGCTTTGCCTTTGCCCTCCTGGGGGCTCTTTGAACCTCATCCAAATTCCCCTTTGGACCTGGAGGCCTTGGAAACAGCTCCTGCACACAAAGGCGGTAGATGGAGCTGGTACAGCCCAGGGTGGCATCAGCTTCTCGACCAACATGTTGCACTAAGTATGTCTGTTCACTTCATTAGGTACCACGTCTCCCAGGGACAGCACGGCTCCATCATCCTCATGTCCTATGCCTGCACTCTTCCCTCCAAGAAATAATCCCAACTCCCTGTCCAGCACCTCCTGGCCCTTTGGGGATGTTGGCTGGAGGGGTGCTTCTGCCAACAGAGATTCCTTCTGGCTCAACCCTCAGCACATCCCCCTCCAACAGGGGCAGCAGTGATGTTTGTCCCCTCCTGAGCTGTCCCAGCAGTATAAAACCACCACGTGCTTTCCCCTCCGTGCACCCAACAGCTGTCAAGCACCCAGGGCAGCACGGAGCAGGCCAAGGTATCCCCACCTCATCTCCGCTGAAAAGGGCACATGGCACAAACCACCAACAGCCCTGTGTGCCGACAGGGCTGGAAACAACCATGCCGGGGGACACAATTGTCCCCTGAAGCCGATGGCTGCTGAGCCCCCACACTGTTCCCAGCTCCTGCTCGCTTTGGTTCTTCTCCCACAGAGGAGCAACACAGGCAGAGCAGAAGGCAACCTCAGGCTATGGGGAAACAGGCAGCCTGTGGCCAAGGACTTGGGCAAGTTTTGTGGTTTCTTCATGCCAGTACCTCTGCCCAGCCCTGAAGGGCTCCCGGGAAGGGAACAACAGTTTTTAAGCTGGTGCTCCCTCCCTCCTGCACTCTTTCTCTCCCCGCTTCCACCACTCCAGCTCTGGGAGGTTAGGCACATGAAAGTCTTAATTCCATAATTACATCTCTGATTTGTTGTAGCGTGACTCGGCCATTCTGTTGCATGAAGCACATGCTGAGGCCGTGCCTGTCCACAGCACTGGCGCTGCCGCAAAATCCCTCCCGAGCGTGCACGAGCAGTCCTGAGGGTCCCTGTGATACCCACCACCCCGTTCCAGGCAGCAGGAGCTGGGCGGGGGGGACAGGCATCCTTTGGGGCTCAGGAGAAGCGCTGTGATGGTTTGCAGATGTGATTTCATTTTTCAATTGTTTCTAATCTGCTTGGGGTTTTGTTTTCAATTCTAGAAAAGAGACAATTTCTTCAGGGAGTGTTAGCCACAAGCCTCATTTGGCATTGTTCTTTAGTCAATTGGTTTTGTCTTGTATTAGTAAGAATATTGTATTACATAATGATAAGTCGTGATGACTTATTATGGGGACTATAAAGGGAGGCAGAGTGGGTGTGCGGAGCACCAGCCGCCAGCACAGGGCAGCCGCCTTCCCCTCCATCATCTGCCCTTGCTCTGACCTTCAGCAGGTCTGTTGTCCCCCTGGCTCTCAGTTTCCCCTCCTGTAAAACAGGGCTGATAAACACTCCAACTATTACCTGAAAAGTTTTTCCATCCTTAAGTCAGAAAAAGCTTTTTTCCCCTTCCTTCCATCCTGAGAAGCAGGCGTGAGGATTTTCTAGACCCTTCCTATCATGGCTGAGAGCCATGGAAGTCTGAGGAGGTACAGCACCATATCAAAACCACCCTGATCCCCACAAAAGTAGGCTGGGGATGAGAAGCTGAGGCAGAGATGGGAAGGAGCCACTCTGCCTATGGAGGCTTTTTCTGGTTGTATTGGACAAGTGAAAACAGGAAATTGTAATTGAAGTAAATCTGTTTCTTTAACCTCATGATTAGGATTGGCATTATGTGCTTCGGAGAAAGTTCAGCCTCTATTTAAAATTTGGGGAGGTGAGAACAAATGCTAGAGACCCCAGGGAGAGAGGAAATGTTCCTTGCACTTGGTGACAAGCCCAGCTGGAAGGAAAGGCGGGGTGGTAGGGACATGGCTGGGGGTTCAGCCTGGAGCTCTCCTTCCAGCCTGCATCCAGCTGCTGTTGAGGTGAGCACAGATAATCTCTGAGGGCCTGGTAATTTGCTCTCTTTGCCTGAAGAATAAAGCAAATTTCCCTCTGTTTCCATATTTAAAATTGTGTCCACGTCCAGTTGGGAAAGGAGACGGTGTCTCATGTTGCTTTGTATATGTTTGAGCTGAACCAAAGTTCCTGCAGGTCTGGCCTCTGCCACCTCTGCTCTCCCCACACATCACCTGGTGCTCTCAGAAAATCTGATGGTTTCAGACCCAGCAGGAATAGCACAGTCCACCCTTGAAGCTGGGTTGCCGCAGCCAGGTTGGCCAAGCACTGTGCTGGCTGCACCTTCACTGCTTTTTCTGCTGCTAACAAGATCCACGTGTATGGGCAGGTGAAAACACCTGCCTCTGAAGGCAGTGTATACAGAGATGTAGCCCCCAGCAACATCACTCCATAGTCATCTCTTCCTCAGATGTGAAATCACCAATAGCGTACTGCGTGGGCAGACAACAAGGTTTCCACCTGTGCCCATGCAGCGTCCGTGATCTGCTCTGCACAGAAAAACAGGGACAAACAAAGATGTGAAGAACCATCTCAGGATGTGTGCTGCTTTCTTCACAGGTCTGCAGAGGCTGAAGGACTCCCATAATAGTTAAGCAATTGTTAAATAGTATTTTATCTTCAGGCCGGATAACAGTGCAAGCAGCTGCTGGCACTTTAGTGACAGGCAGCTCGATAAAACCATCTACCCAAGAGGGAGGCAGCCCAGATGCCTTGGCCCAATCCTGCCTGTACCACACACCCTGCCTAGTTCCAGCTGTCAACATTTCCAAACCTGTGTGCTCAAAATGAAGCTCCAATGTCTGGCTGAGCAGGCCTAGTTTGCAAAGACACAGAACACAAAGGTCTCCTAACCACAGCACTGCTCCAGGCCTCTGGCATTGCAAATAAGGATGCACAAGCTTTAGGGAGCCAGGCCTGGAAATGTTGCATTTAAATCCATTGGCTGAAAGAGCATCTGCTTCTCACTGTCAGTCTCTGTGGAGGATTTCCCAGCACGTGGCCCAGGGTTGTGGGGACCAAGAGCAGGGCTGTACCTGCCCCTCTGTGGGGCTGTGGGCTGGCGGGGAAGGGGAGCTGAGCAGGGGATGGCAGTGGGGCAGGGGTAGAGCAGGCATGCAGCTCCTGCACGGGACAACGCTGGCGCAGCGTGCCCCGGGAAATGAAATGAGGAGAGAGGAGCGGGGCTGGCTTTATCCTTGGGCGTTTGTTTTTATGCACTGAATTTCCTGCTGAGGGAATCTAAGTGTAACCCTCTCTCTCCGGGCTGCCCCCAAGGCGGAGATAGGCTGGGGAGAAGCAGCTGCCCCATCTGATTCTGCCGGAGGAAAAGGTGCTTGCAGTAGAGGTGACCTTTCTAAATCCCCACTTTGGACAGACATTTCCAATAAGTGCTGAAGAAAAGCCTGCCAGTTCCAGCTTTCTCAGCCTGCTCTCCATTTTCCTTCCATCCTCTCCAGGCTGAATTTAATCGGAGAAGGTTCCTTTGAGCTTTTGTGTGTTGCTGGGGGAGATGTGGGCGCACAAGGGATCGCGTTACAACTTTCATTTCCTGAAATGTTTGAGGGAACATCCAGGGTTTTATCCACACATCAGGCAAAGTTGAGGGCTCGGATTTCAGGTCTTGTCACTCAGCTGTCACCAAACAAATGAGCCTCTCAGAGCTGGAGACGGAGAGAGCTACCTGCTATTCATGACCCCGAAAGCAGGTGATCACTCATGGGAAAAGCAGGTAGAATTAATCATTCCGCTGTTCTCCATTTCCTCCCATTTTTTGGCTGACCTGGACACAGTGTGAAGTCTGTCCTGGGGGGTGAGCAGGAGCAAGGGGTGGGGGCGAATTAACTCCTTCCTGACGGTGGAAATACAAAGCAGAGCGAGGTGAGAAACAGCCCCGGGCTGCCCCCACAGGCGGCCTTTGCTGTGGAAAGCTTGCTGTGAGGTCAAGCCTCATCGAGGAGAGCTCAGCAACCTGTGCCTGTCTAATCTCCAGGGCCGCCCTGGTCCTACCTGCCCGCCAGCCCCTTCCCCAGCTGGGGGGTAGGACCCTCAGTATTTCCCATCCCTCCTCGCCACCTCGTTGGTAACCTTGTCCCTTTCCCTGTTAGGGAAATGGAAGGTCGGGGCGTGGGCTCTGCGGATGGGGCGATCGGCGGGGCGCAACGTGCGCAGCCCTACGCGGAGCTACGCGCTCCTGCGCGGTCTCGCCGCACAGCGGTCGGGCCTGACAGTGGCCCCGACCCGCAGGTCCACGCTGGGGAGATGGGGTTTGGCCGAGGGGGGTACCCTCTGGCAGCTATCCCTCCGGCCCCTAGAAGGTCAGCTCTGGTGCAGCCTGCGCGCAGGAAGCGTCTCTGCGCTGTTTGCTTTGAAAATAACGCCTGGTTTGCGCGTCCCTGCTTGGTTTTTCTGCCACGCAGGGCTGGACCCCAGGACAATATTTATCCTTCCTCTTCATCGAGCCCGTGGCTTGGAAAAACAAAGGAGCTGGAGCTTATCCATCCTAGGGGTGCAGAGCTCCTCACCCTAAAAATCTGCCTCGTTTCCCTGGCGGTTCCCTCCTTTCTGCCCGAAGGCTGGAGGGGGCTGCGCTGTTCCGTGAAGGATCACGTCGGGGCTGGATGAGTCCCTCGGGAAAGGCCATGAGGGTCTCTGGGTGAGGATACACGGTGCTCTCACTCCAAGTCGGGTTTTGCTCCGTCTCCGTCCGCGGTCGTGGATGCCCGCAGACACGCAGCTGCGCGCCCATCCGCGCGGGATTTGCGCCCTCCACGCTGCTCCCACGGAACCGCTTCGGGTCCTGCCCGGGCGGGGGGCGGTCCCCCACTGCCCCGGTCATGCCCTCCCGCAAGAGTCGGGGGCACAGGAAGCCCGGCGGGATCTGGGCTGGGCGCTCCGATGGGGCGACCGGTGCCAGGCCGGAGGGCAATGAAACCGCCTCCGCAGCCCGGGCGCCCCCGTAGCCGGAGCCGAGGAGGACGAGGGGCAGGACGGATGCGCCGCCGCGTCCCGACGTGGGTGAAGGGTCTGCCGGGGACTGCGGAGCGTGTCCGGGTGCCGGGGACGGCGGGCGCCGTTGGGGAGCGAGCGGGCTGGACTCGGAGCGCTCCGGCCGGGCAAGACCTTCCTGCAGAGGGTGACATTTCTCCATGGCCCAAGACCCCGAGAATAAACACTGCAGCGACTTAAATAAACACGCACTTAACGATGCAAAACGCTAACAGGGGGGACCGACACCACCGGCCTGGCCGCAGCGAGGCCCCAACAGCGGCGGGGACGAGCAACTCCCTCCCGGCCAGGCGCCGGCTCCCAAGGGGCAACCCCACGCATTCCGCTCCGGCGGGTCCCCTGTCCCCTTCCTTCCTCGGTTACGAAGGTACCGGCTCCCCCTGCAACCCCGAAGCGCCTCCGTTGGCACGGGGTTAAGGGTGGGCAGAGGGGCACAGGCTCGCCCCTGCAAAGAAAAGCGCAGCCTGGATGTTCCATCATCAGCGTTGTTTTAATTTAGACTGGTTAGGTACAATAGAAAATAAACCTGAAAGCACATGCGATTTTTGGTAACAAATACTCGAGACAGACAGCGTCGTCCGCGGGCTCTCTGCAAGCCGAAGGAGGAAGACGACGAGCGGGGACAGACGGGAGAAGGCAGCGCGGAGCCGGCGGGGCAGCCTGAGTAATACTCGTTCAGGAGAAAACAGGAGACTTTTATTAATATTATTCTTACTCTAATTTTTAGCCACATCGATGCATTTCACCACCGAGGAGAAGGAAGCGGGGGGGGGCGCGGGCCCACGGGAGCTCGCTCGCTGCCCGCCTCGCCCGGCCGCGCTAAGACGTAGGCACTTGTTAAAACTCTAATACTGCAGCTTTTGCCTTTTTTTTTTTCCATTTTCTTTTTTTAATTTAAACTACATCGAAAACTTTCTGGTAAGGCTAAATATGAAAAATGTAAACGTAACTTCCCCTCCCTCCTCCCGCTCCGCCACAGGGCTCGGTACAGACGTTTGCTCCCTTTGCCTCCGTCCCAGCTCCTCGCCGGCCCTGCGGGGACCAGGGCGGGAGGAGCCGCGATTTGCCCGGCCACCCCTGCCCCACCGCTCCTGCGGGGCTGGGATTTATTTGGGTGGAATCGGATCCATCTAGGTTTGGGGATTTTTTTTGTAATTCCCGCTGGGACCAGATCGTTTGAACTCGAAGGGCTGAGGGTTTCTGCCGCTCGCTGCGTTTGGCTACTTGAAAAAAAAAAATAAACAAAAACAAAACAAAAAGATGATAGTGGGAGACGCTTAGGGGAACTGGACCAGGAGCCGATGTGGGGTTGTGTGAAAAAAGCCGAGAGTCCCGTCAAGAATCAGCGGGTGAGCTGTAAAAACGGGTGCTGTCCTCTATGTACAACCCAGAGCCTCTGTCCCCGAGCGAAACCTCCTCTCCCGTTCCTCTAGCCGCCCGCCGCAGGCCTTTAGGATCCCAGATCCACCAGGCTGGACGTGAGGGGTCCCAGCAGCGAGTCCTGGAGCTGGTGGCCTTGGAGGCTGTGAGGGGTTTGGGATGCGGCTAAGCCACTCAGGGAGTAGCCGGAGCTCCTGGTGTGGTTCAGGTTTCCCTGCAAGAGCAGGACCGAGTTCTGATCCGGGCTTTGGGGAGGAGAAAATTCTTCCTCGGAGCTGGACATCAGGGGTTTGCTCCCATCCAGAGGCGAGAGTTGGTTCGGTTTGTTGTTGGCCGCGTTGTTGTTTTCTGTGTTCTCCCTGCAGAAAAGCAAGAAAACCCAACGGGCTTGTTACGGCGGGAGGGAGACGCCGGGGATGGGCGCTGTGCTAATGCCCCCCGTTAATCCTTTGCGTTTTACTTCATCGTGGGAGCAGAAAGGCATCTAATATTTTCATAACGGATCGTCCCTATTTCTTTTCACCCTCCTATAAATAGGTGTCCACCGCATCGCCCGATAATTTCGGTGAGGAGGAAAAGTGGGAGCACCGGGGAATTGGGGGGGGGGTGAACTTTAATTTTTTTTAGGTAAAAATGAAAGTACGGCCCGAGGACGAGCAGGGTGCAGAATATTCTCTAGGAGGCTCGGTGGGGAGGTTGCTGGAGGAGATAAAAAGCAGGGACGATGCTCTTGGTGGTTGTCAGCGTCGCCGGGCCGAGCCGCCGCCCCGTACCGAGGCCACCCCGGGCGGCGCCGCCCGGGGTGGCCTCGGTACGGGGCGGCGGCTCGGCCCGGCCAGCGCGTCCCGATCCCGGTTTCCCTCCGGTTCCTCCCCTGTCCAACCCGGGGCTGCATCTCTCCTCTGGGCTTCGGAACTACTCCGCCCGATCCCAGGCAATAATCGACCCGGCATCCCGACCGCTTCCCCGGCGGCTCCGGGGCCGCATCGTTCCCAGTTTACTCGGGGTGGGAGGCAGCAAACAAAGGCGGCGGAGCGGCCTGGAGAGGCAGGTAAGGGGCTTGCTGTACCCCCCGGGCAGTTGGGGTCGGGCAGCGGGGAACGGGATCCGGTGGGTCTGAGATGGAAAACCCACTCGGGTTTCCCCGGAGGGGAGAGAAACGAAAGTGTTTCAGGAAATTTAAAAGAGAAAAAAAACCGGAGGGAGCGAGATATTTCGTCGCTCCCGTCCCATCCGCCGCCGAATGCTCGCCGCTCTCCCGAGGTTCCCGGTCGCTCCCCTCACGGGGGCAAAACGGGGTACGGGGAGAATAGAGGGAGGTGGGTGGCAGGTACCTTTCCTTCGCCTCTGCCGCTCGGTCCCGCTGCCTCCTGTTCTTGAACCAGTTGCTGACTTGGGTGGTGGTGAGACCAGTGGCTTCGGCCAGTTCCCGCTTCTCCCGGGGGGACGGGTAGGGGTTGTGTGCGTACCATTCCCGCAGCACGCCCCGTGATTTCTCCTTGAAGCAATAACTGGTTTCCTCGCCGTCCCAGATGGTTCGGGGCAAAGGGAATTTTCGGCGGACGCGGTATTTGCCGACGGCGCCCAATGGTCTGCCCCGCAGTTTTTCGGCTTCCACGTAGTGAGCCTTCAGCCAGAGCTGCTGCAGCTTGGGATGGTTGTGGGGGGAGAACTGGTGGCTCTCCAGGATCTTGTAGAGCTCGCGGAAGTTCCCGCGGTGGAAGGCCACCACCGCCTTGGCCTTCAGGACGCTCTCGTTCTTGTGCAGGTGATCGCAGGCCGGCAGCGACCAGAGGAACCGGCCCAACCTCTCCAGGTTCCCCCCTTGCTGAAGCACCTCGCAGACGCAGGCGACCTGCTCCTGCGTGAAGCCAAACGACGGCAGCATCGACATGGCCGGGCGCGGAGGCGGCAGGAGGAGGAGGAGAAGGCGGTGGGTACCCCGCGGGAGCGCAGCGGCGGAGGGGCGGGGGGAAGCCGCCCGCCGGGTCCAGTCCCAGTCCTGGTCCCGATCGCGGCCCCAGAGCGGGGAGGCGCGGTGGCAGCCGGGGGCGGTCGAGCGGGGATGCTGGTCGCGGCGCCGGGGGGACTTTGTCCCCGCTCCGCCGCTGCCGCGCTTAAAGTGCCCGAGCCCCCGCGCCGCGCTGATTGGGCGCCCGCGGCTCGGCCCCCACCGCGGCGGGCCCGGCCCGGCCCGGCCCAGCCCAGCCCAGCCCAGCCCAGCCCAGCCCGGCCCAGCCCAGCCCAGCCCGGCCCGGCGGGCAGAGCCTCGACACGGGCGGGCGGAGCCTGGCGACGGGGATCCGGCCCCGACCTCGGCCGCCGAGGCTGCGCTTCCCGCCGCCGCCTCTGCGCGGGTGCGGTCCCGGCCCCGGTGGCGGCTGCGGGCGGGTGGGAAACCCCGCCGCCCCACACCCCTCGGGCGCATCCCTGGGGAAGCCGCTCCCTGCGGACTTCATCTTTCTTCCACTCTTCTTTTTTTCTCTCCACAAACTACTTGTGTCCCCCCCCCCGCCCGCTGTCCCCATGCCAAGGCAGCCCGTATTTAATTACCTTAATGCTGGGGATGAATAAATAATGCTTTAGTGAATAGCTGAATCATACGCGGTACCCCTGCGCCCCCTCTTCCTTCCCCATGTGCGTCCCCTGCCTCCTAGTCTGCGCCGCTTGGGCGCGGGGAGGTCCCGGGGGGTCCCCGCGGTGGGTCAGGGGCAGCCCCACGGAGCCCCCGCGGCAGCCGTACGGGTGGCGGGCAGAGAAACTGCACCGACCGGCGGCGCTTCAATTACCCTAATCGTCATTTGCACACCTCGCTGAAAAGCAATTATTTTAAAAAATTAGAAAACAATTAGGCTCCCTAAGCAAAGATAATCCATTGTCAGTAGCCGGGACGGGTTGGGAGATGAGGACAATACGGTGAGATAAGGGCAGGGGAGCGGCGGGAAGAAGGTGTCTTTATGACTGTATTTATCTTTGATTAGATAAGTCGAAACCAGTATTTTAAGCACACTCCTGAACGCTTTTGATTCACGAATGAGTTCTCTCCGCGGGTGCTAATAACCATCGCGAGGCTCTTTAAAACCTGTTTGTCTTCTCTAAAGACATTCGGATTTATTTGACTTTAAATGCTTAAAGCTAAGAGCTGCCCGTTTGTGGCCGAGGCTGAGGAGGGCTCCAACCGGGGCCGGCGGCGCTCCCGCTGCCCGCTCCCTGTCCGCAGCCTCTGCCCGCTCCGCTCGTCGCGATACGATATGGGAAAGGCCAGTCCCGATATTTTCCTAATCCTAGATTTTTTTTTCTCCTCTCCCATGTACTTCGCGTCTCGGGGCGGTTTAAAATAAGCCCCTGCCACCCAGTCTGTACAGTGACTTTACTATGTGCGCTGGAGTCAGGGCGCTTCTGTATCCCATGACCATGTGTCTGGTAATTTTCCCTTGCCATTTTATTTTAGTAGTTATGATGTTGCAGATGAAGTCTTAAAGAGCTGCAATGTCCTCCCAGAAGGAATGTCTGCTTGGAGCAGATCCTTATTGACAAGGCAGCTGTGTGGGGACCGGAACGGAGCCTTAAACCCGGCTCTAAAATCAACTAATACCCTAAAGTCTGGAGCAAGTGCGCAGAATTATAACGCATGGGCTCGCAGCCGCCCGCGGCCACGTCCTGGAGCAGCAGTGTCCTGCCCAGCTGGGAGACGGGCTCCCCATCCCTCCTTTTTATTGCTGTTTATTTTTAATGTTGGTGGGGGTTTTTTTCTGTCTAATAAGGTGCTCAGTCCGGGAAAAACACGGACCTGAGGGCTTATGTCTTCAGGATGAGGAGGAGAGAAAAGCAAAGCTCCTTTGCATTTTAACAAGCGCAGTTTTCTCTTGTCCTCACAGTTGTCTTTTTTTTTTTTTTTTCCTTTTCCTTCAAAAGGCCGAGCAAAACAAACACCGCTCTTGCTGGGAATAGGCAAATTATCCCGACACGGCCGGCGACAGAGCTGACAGGGACGGGCGAGGGCTGATCCGAAGGCTTCCCCGCGATTTCCGAGCGGGACTTTATTCTTCTGTGTCACCAGCTTTCACAGAAGGAGGGGACGGACTCGCTGGGCTCTACCTGGGAGTTAAACGCTGCAGACGAGAACTGGTCAGCATCAATGTTAATTATTGCCCGGGGTTGGTTTTCCTAAAAATTGGAAACCTTTCACTTTAAACCACGAAAAGAGGTAAATGAATTCCCAAACCACCCCATCTAGCCTCTTAAAAACAGCCCTCCCCGTCCCCCCCTCCAAAAAAAAAAGAGGTGGTTTCGTGTCGCTCTAAAAGAAAAATTTAAAAAGGAAAAAAAAGTCAGATACAAATAACTCAATAACAACACAGCGGCGGAGCTGCCGCCGGTCGCTCCTCGCTCGTCGGTTTTTCGGCCGAGAAGGAGTAGCCCGGACGGGTCACCCCGTTTCCACCCCGTTTGCCCCCCCACGCCGGCTTTCCCTCCGCCGCCGGGGCCTGGCAGCTCCGCGCCCGCGGTGAGGAGGCGGCGGCCGAGGGGGCCGGTGCGCGGCCGCGGGGGCCTCCGCGCCTTGCCCCATTTGCCGGGGCAACGACCACCTCCGTTTGTGCTGGATATTCATTTATTCGCTTATTTATTCGATGCAGCGTTATCCAGCGCATAGCGGGGATGAAGATGGATCCCACGCAACGCTCTGCCGGTTTTCCTCGATTTCGCCAAAAAAACAAAACAAAGTAAAAAAGAAAAAGCGAACACGACTTCCTTTTCCCCCCCGACCTTAGAAATAAACCTCTTCTCCAACCGAAAATAAATTTAATATTTTTTTCTTTAAGTGTGAGGCTGTGAGGGAAACAAATAGCGCGACAAAATAAAATCGGCGGCATTTTTTTCGGTGCCTCGTCTCGGCGTGATGATAACCGGGGTTGGAGGCTGGGAGCCGGCGGGCCAGTAACACAACGCTGCCGCTTTCCGAACCTTTCGAAGGCGAAATCCAAAACCGACCCATTAAGTCAATGAGGTTTGTGTTGTAGAGGATTCCTTTCCCATCCACTTGCTGTTCTGAAAAATAGATCGCATTTCGTTATCTCGAGTGAAGATCTGCAACGTGATACCGGATCCGCGCTACCTTCCCTGCCGAATGCGAGGCGCAGGGGAGACAGCCAGCTTCCCCGGCTTGTTTCTAAACAATAAAGGATTTGTATTTTCTTTCTCTCCCTCTCTTCCCTCCCTGCCTTTATTATTCTATTTTTTAATGAGGAAGGACAGATCCCTCTCCATATGCATCCCCTCTTGTCTTGCAGGGAGCCTTTGGCCCGACGCGCTTGCAAACTGGTGCAACCTTTAATTACTTGTTAGTAAATTGCCCTCCAGACACCTGTAAAAACAAAACCAGTGTCCGCGGGGTGGGGGCCGGGTCCCTGCTAGGGTCCCACCCGGGGGTACCTGGCAGCGAGGGTCCCCTCGCTCCGAGCGGGGTCAGGCCGGGCCGGGGCTGCCGGAGGAGGGCCGGGTCGGGCCGGGCCGGGGGGGCAGGATAAGGCCTTCCCGGGGGGGTAGGTTAAGGCCTTCCCAGCGTGGCCCCGGCGGGGTGGCGGGGGCGATCCCCAGGGCACAAAGGGCTCTTTCTTTGCGCACTTACCGGGACATTTTTCAAAGGATTAGAGGTGATCACGCGTTGGCTTTTTCTCTGCGAGGACCGATACGTCTTTCTGTCCCTGTCCCCCCACATTCTTATTTTCTCTTGTTTTTAGCGTGGGACCCCCCCTTCCTTATCCTCCCCCCTTTCCTGCTCGCTAATGTACCTCCTGGATGCTGATTCTTTTAAGCTACGAAGAATTTCCTTTTGGGAGGTGAAACCCTCCAGCTCCTCCTGTTCAGAGGAAAGTGCTAGTGATGGTAATACGGGGTGACACTAAATAAACAGTTAAAGCAGGGCTGGAAAGATGGAGTTAATTATCCAGTGAGCTACATTTAAACCGAGACCAGGAGGGGCTGATTTGTTTAGGCGCAGGGAACTGAGAAGGAGACGAGCCAGCGAGGTCTCCTTTTCTCCTCTTTGGAGTCTCCTGAAATTGTCCTTGCTGTCGCCGGCCGGAGGACCATGTTCCTCTGGTCCGAGTGGGTGAACTGGGCCGCGGGCCGGTCCCCCCGAGCCGCCTCTGCCCCGGGGCCGCGGCGTTGGGGGGTTTGGAGGGAGCCGCGCTGGGAGCGGGCGATTTCAGGGGGTCTAGAGGTGGTCATTTTTTTTTTTCATGTTTGTTTGCTTTTTCTTCCCTGTTCTGTGAGGTTAGAAAAATTATCATCGGTGCCTATGCTTCTCAGGTAAGTCTGCGTACGAGCAGCAGTCCCGCGATGCGCTTTTGTTTTTTTAAAAATTTTCCCTCCTCCTTCCTTCTTTTTCTCCTCTTTTTTTTTTTTTTTTTGAAGTCTGATATTAATAATCCCCGTATGCCCCTCTTTCCGGGTCATTACGGTACTGCTGGTCTCTAATCAATCCTAATGCGATGGCAATTGGAGTCTCTGATGAATGCATCTCAGGTTTCTTGTAATGGCTCTACCACATTTTCCTGGACCTCCTTCTTTAACCTGAGATGCCAGGGGGACGTCTCCGTTCTCAGCTGCTGATTACTTCAAGATGTTTGGGCTGATGTGGGGAGAGAGGGAGCGAGCGAGGCAGTCTGCCCCTGAATAATCTGGAACTGAATTGGATGAGCCGTTTCCTAAATCAAAGGACAACGGCGGGGTTTAACTCCTTTTCTGCATAGAAGCCTGCCGGCTTGCTTTCCAGCTGCGCTGCATCCTCCCTGCGTGTTCCTGTCCATGTGCGTGACACGACCCCCAGGCACCCACGCACCTCCGGAGTGTGCAGCTCCCACCCATCACGCAAAGGGGGACCCCTCCACCTCCCCAGCCGCTCACACTTCCCCAAATCCCCCAGCACCGCCGGGGGACCCGCTCCCCCACGCATCCGGGGGCTGAGAGTCTTCCGCGGGCGCGCAGGGACCGTGCAGCAGCAGCGCGTTATTAAGCAAGGCGATTCGCATTTTCGCGGCATTGTTTTCCTCCCGTTTCTCAACATAATGGCATTTGCCGTAACCCGAGACAATTACAATTGCAATTTCTGTTTTGTTTTGTTTTGTTTTTTAATAAGATAATGCAGCTCGAATTAGGCTGCGGCCACACTGGGCGCTGAGCGGCCGCGGAATCGATCGCTCCTTCCCCAGAGCAGAAGCTTCCCCGCACCGGTGGGAGGTTCCCCCGGGGTGCGGCTCGTCCACGGGAGAAAAACACGCCCCTGCTGCCCCCCTCCTGCCGGCAGCCCAATATACCCCAGCGCAACCCAGCACGCGTGGGCAGATTCGTTCGCGCTCCTGTGAAACGAGGGTCTTCCGGAGGAAAAGGGGTGGGAGGCGGATTAAGTATTTTGAAACGAATAATTTAATTGCTTCGGCCGGGATGCGATGTAAAAGTTAATCCTCAGAGAGGATTAAAGACAGCCCCTTCTCCCGTGGCGTTTGGCCCTGCGTGGGGGGCCAGGAGCACGGCCGCGGGTGGGATAAATCTGCGTATGTGAGTGTGAGTCCTCCCTGTACCTCAGCAGTGCCACATATGCCGTAAATGAGTCATCCCCCAAACCGAAACAAACCAAGGCCGTCCTCTCCCCGCGGTGGCGGCTCCAGCTCGGCCGGCGGAGCCCGGTCCCGCCCCGGGAGCCCCGCGGCGTGGGGGTGATGCTGCCGGCACGGCGGGAGGCGGCCGCGGGGAACCGCGGAGCCCCGCGTGGGACAAAGCGCAGGCGCGGAGGGATCGCCCGCGGAAGCCTGAGCGCTGCTCGCAGCTGGGAGCCGCGGCGGGGGGAGTGGAAAGGGGCACTTCGGGGCGGGAGGAGGAGTCGGGGCCCCCGGGGCAGTGGCGCTGCAGCCCCCGCCTGCATCCGCACCATGCACACTTTGCTACGCCCACCCGTGTGCACGCACTCCGGGGTGCACCCAGCCACCCCCCGTACACCCCACCCGTGTGCACTCACCGCCAAGGTGTGCTCACCCATCAGTGTGCCCCCCGCCGTGTGCTGACATTCCAACATCCACCCGTGTGAACCCCTCCGCGATGTGTGCGCACACAAGGCTCCCATGGCCCTGCGTGCACAGACCCACCCATGTCTCCATACCCACACACACCAGTGACACCCATCCCCGAGCACATGGGCTTTACCGACGCGTATCCCAGGTGCTCAGGAGTGGCGTGTGAGCAGGTCCTCTCCATCCCTTCCTTGGGTGATGACTGGGGCATGTGGGGTGCAGGACACTGTGAAACCTGCAAAAAAACCCCAAACCACCTATTTTTGCCAAAAAAAAAAAAAAAAAAAACAAACCAAAAAACAACCAACCAAACAAAAAGTGTGTGGTGGTTGATTTTTTCTGCAAGACATTGCAACGGTTTTAATCCAAATTTTGAGGAAAAAAAGTCAGAAAAAAAAGTACGCCAATTTGAAAGGGGGCTGCCAGGCTTCCGCTCACTGCTCCTGCCAGCACTTCCAAGCCCAGGCAGGGCCCTTTGGGGGTGACCAGCGTGGCCCGAGCGGCCCCCACGCCCTAATCCACAGGGCTGCAGTGCAATATGGGGCACAAACCTGGTACTTTTCGGGGTATATTGTCCTCCCTCCCTTTGCGACATCTTCAAGCCCAAGTCCATCTCCTCACCGGGGCAATACAAAAGACATAATCCACTCCCAAACCCGAGGTTGGTAGGGTGGCAGCAGGGACCGGGAACAGGATTTGCATCCAGGGCTCTATTTGCCTCCATGCTTTGCATTTGAGCACCAAACAAATATTTTCATTGCCAAGTGACCATGCCGGGTGCAGCTGGGCCAAGGGAAGAGGCGCCACCAGCCCCTTGGATGGGTGCATGGGTGATTTGGAAAGGGTGGCCAGGCCCTGCGGTGGGGCAGTGGGTGGTGCCTGTGGGGATGAGGGGTCGGGGGGCCCATCCTGCACCCGCTGCCTCAGTGGGTTTCTGAGCTAGCTGCAAGGAAGAGACCTTTCACCTCTCATTAGTGATGCCATCAGTGGCTTGGCAGAGTGGAGCTGAGGTCATGTTACATATGGCACACAGTCTGTTCAGTGCCGGCAACGCCAGCTTTGAAATTTTAGAGGGGGGAAAGGTCACCTTGCGTAAGCCGAGGTCTGGGGGTCCCCGCTCTGTCTGCTCCCTGGGTGGGTCTCCATATGCCTCCAGCGTCGCCAGCCTCGCTCTGTCTGGCCCTGGGAGGTGCTCAGCCCATCTTCTGCCTCCCAAATTCACAGGGAATCACTTAAACGAAGGGAATACTTTCATGTTGCACTTCCTTTTCTTTTACAGAACACCTCTCCCAGCACTTTTGTTTTTTCCTTTCTCTTCCCAGCATAAATCTATATCTAACCACTGATTATTTTTTCAAATAACATATAACACAGCTTTCCAGGAGAAAATGAGTTGTCTTAGTTTATCAGCAGATCTGCCCAGACGGATAAATTTACCCTTTTCAGACCTGGGTATATAATTTCATAGACTTTCAAAAGTGTCGTGTTTCCATGGTGATTAAAACTTCTTGCTCCTGAGTCTTGTTGGCGTATTTCAGGTTTTATGTCACTGGGTCTTAGAAAAGCACATCTGTACAGTCGTATTTCTTTCATCTGAAGAGCCAAAAAAAAAAAGCAAACTAAATCTATTTTGTGTTTGGAAATATATGACACATTACATCAAATTTATTCCTGGTGTAATACACTATGTTGATTTTCAGTAGGATCTTGTCATGGCTTCATCCAGAATTAATACAGAGGTGGTGGCTATGGGGAAGAATCACAGAATCGCAGAATCAACTGGGTTGGAAAAGACCTCAGAGATCATCAAGTCCAACCCTTGGTCCAACTCCAGTCCATTGACCAGATCATGGCACTAAGTGCCATGTCCAATCTCAGTTTAAAAACCTCCGGGTTACCATTTTCCCACATATGGTAGCTGACAGTGAAGTTCATGCCCCTTCTCAGCCCTGCTGCAGAATCTTATTTTGAAAACTTTATTTTTTAAATATATGCGGCCCGATTCTTTAGCTCTTAGAGTAACTTGGATGTGTGTTTCTGGCATGCAGCTGTTGCAGAGAGATCTTCAAAAGGACATTTGCATCTACAAAGGTCATCACTCGAAAAGCTCTAAATGAAATAGATGCTTATCTGGAGAATCCCTGAGAAGCTGGAGCTGAACCAACATGCAGTGCGGATTCAGGGTGCATCTTTCTGCCTGCTCCAGCCAGGCATCCTAATGACCACGTCAAAGAGAATTGTTCCAATCTCCTACTAATAGGGCTACCTGTGTGGATTTTAATTTTTAAAGAGAGGGGTTGGGAGTAGAATGATGAGTCGGCTTTTTTTTTTTTAGAAATGGAGGCGATGAGATCTGCCTACATTTTTTTGTCACAGATGATGTTTTCATATAAACTGTGCTCTTAGTTATTGAGTGCAAATCTGTTGATTTAAATGGAGTTCATTGCAAATGGGAATGGGATTTAGCCATAATTTTCCACTGCTGTCTAATCACTTTAGTCTGAAGAAAGCAACATATGTATAATGGTAGCTGAGACGCAGGAGGGGCAGAAGCTTTCTACCAATGGGAACCACATTAAATAATTAATTCCCAATTGCCTTTCTACATTAGTGCTTTCAGCTAAAAAAGCCGGTTGGCTTTGTAAGGCCTCAGGCAATGAAACATTTGGTGCATTGTCAGTCCGAAAGTGGAGGTAATAGATACTCAGGGTGGGCTGGAAAAGTGCTACTCTCCATCTTCCCATTTGCATATTCCAGCTGCGCAGCCTCGTTCCTCATCCCCTCCTTTGCCTGCTTAAGGTTAACTAAGACCAAATCTGATGGGTTAATGAGGAAAGGAATTAATTTCCCCCTCCTTTCCCACTTGCTCCACTTACTCCATCTGCAGGTCCCCCTGTTACCTCAGGTCAGGTTGGGATCTTTCAGGCTCATACATCATCCGCAATAAAGATCTTGCCGTGAGAAATGAGTTAACAAACCTTTTGATGTGCAAGTCATCAGAGACTGCTCCGCTCACCTTCTGAGATAAATACACGTGTGCGTGTGTGGATAAAGCTGAAGAAGACAAGGAAGCACTGGAATAAATTGCCTGGGGAGGTGGGAGATTCTCTGTTAAAAAACAGGTCTAGACAAACATCTGTCAGAAAATACCAACGTGTATTTGATCCTGTCTTGGAGCTGAGGAAAAGACCGAGTGGTGTTGTCAAGTCCTTTCCAGCCCTGAGAGACTGTAAGTATATGCATATATAGGTGCACATGTGTGTAGGTGTGTATATTTATACATGTATGTATGTATTTCCAAACTTTCTGTGACAAGCTCTTCACCTCTGTGATATTTTGTTGTGGTGGATCCTGTAGGTTAATTGCACAGAGGTTCGCTGTCTCTCGGTTTCACTAAATTTGAGTTTCAGTTCCGTTTAACTTAATATCCTTTGTGTCTTGAGTGGATCAGATCACAGTGTCTAATACAGCAGCTACATTTTTCTCCCTTCCTATTTTCTTCAGTTCTTTTCACACCAAGTGAAGCCCCTTCAATTCTGGGAGCTTTTCGGCAGTTCCAGTTACTCCCAAAGCACACCTGTGGGCCCACTTGAGGTAAGGTCATGGTAGTAGAAACTTATCTTTATTACTAAATGCAAGAGATGGCTTAATGGAGAAGCTGTTCAGCTGACCAAGAGAACGGCATGGAAGATTTGGGTTTTTAAAATTGTTTTTGTACACGATCACTTTCCAAATCACCCCTGTGCTGGTCACTGCAGCTGCTGGCACCTCGGTAACTTCTTTCCAGGCACACAGACCTCAGCAGCACCGCTGGAGCTGCAGGTTGTGTTTGAGGGGTGTGTTGTCAGCTTAATTGTGTTTTTGGACAGGGAGTTACGAAGGGCCTGGACTTGCAGTCCTTTAAACAGGAGCCAATTTTAAATTCTTCTCTTAAAATTCATTTGAAAGAGAGTTTTCTCACTGTGACACATGGAGGTTCCCCTGAAGACATGGTCCTGTGCAGCACGGTGTTGGAGATAGAGGCTGTTCCATGATAGAAAGCTGATACTCCAGGTAGGTGAAAAAGGGTTTTGCAGGGCTGGTGTGAAGGCAACTGTCCATCACTAGGCCCAGGGCACACCTGCATCGGGCGATGCTGATATTCCCTGACACACCTTCACCTCCCAGAAGCTGTGTCCCTGGGCCATGAAGCACCACGGGACTTCCATGGCAAGTACTGGGTGGAAGCCTGAGCTGCTACAGCAAATTGCAGGAACCAACGCCAGAATTTGTAGTAGAAATTGAACAGTGAATATCTGAAGCCAAATGCTGGGACAAGTTAGGCTGGAAAACTCTTTGTTCCTGTGCAGACTCCTCTAGGTGAACCTGCGTTAGCAGGTGGGTTGGACTAGATGATCTCTAGAGGTCTCTTCCAACCCCAACCATTCTGTGATCCTGTGATCTAGGCTTTTAATCCCACTACTAGCATTAATGAGGTTTCAGAGGTGACTGTTCTTGCCTGTACATCTTATCCTTTCAAAAGCTCTTTGTTCCCCATAGCAAAGTCATGAGAACAGAGTCTAGCAATTGCATTTGTAAGCTGATGGAGTAGCTGAAACCAGCAGCTATTGCAGAGTATAGTAGTAGATTAGGATATAATCTGTGATGACCATGGAGAGGGCACACTGCTTCTTCTGCCAGGACCACAGCAAGGCAGCAGTCTCCAGCCTGGGAACAAGCAGGGACACTAAGCCCTGACACCACCACGAGCAGCTGGAGCTGCTGAGCTCCTTGGGCAGGGTTTGAAGAGTTGCTGTGAGGTAAGTTCACCTTTGGACCATACCCTCCTGGCAGATGGTGAGCTGAGCTCTCCTGCGAGCTTGTTCAAGAACTGCAAGGAAGAGGGAGAACAAGGTGGTTGATGAGCTCGGGCAGCAGGCTGCACAAAACCAAGGGTCTGATACATCTCAGCTCATGGTGGGATGTGATACAGGTTTTGATGTTGGGACAGGGGACTTTTTGCAAGCCAGCCTCTGGCAGAGCTTTATTAGGTAGCCCAGAAAAGACAGAGGCAAGAGAGGGGAATGTGATTGTCTGCTATGAACAAGTCCGAGAGGAAAGAGCTATTTAAGGGCAAGAACAAAATGTGCGCAGGATGGACAAGCTGGCTGGGAGCGTGCACAAGCTGGACGTAGGAGCAAGGTCTCCAGCCATCAGCATGTGATGCGCAGGGGACGGGCGATAAAAATCACACTGATTTTACAAAGGAGCTCAGTGCGTATTTGAAAAGGCTGAGGTGGGGTGTTTCCTTGCTCCAGCCCTTGGGATTGAAGCACCACAGTTGATGAGGTTTGCCTGCACAGGGTCAGGCAGGCATGACACCAAAGGCAGAACTTCCTGGCCAGCGAGTGCCAATTTACCATTCCAGAAGTGGGCTATTTACATGCACCGGCAGTGTTAACCATCTCAGTCTTTCAGGGGGAAGGCAGAGGGAGAAAGGGGGGGTCTGCCCCCCATTTTGTTTTCTACACTCCTTTTACTGCTGAACCATTACCGCTGTGGCTGGGGCGGTTTGTCTGATATCTCTCGGGTTTGTACTGCAGCCAGCACTTCTGATTCTGTCTGGCCACATATTGTATTTGGCTGGTTGGCTCTCTCTAAAAATTCCTCTTTTTTTGGCTTACCTTTTTTTTTTTTCTCTGTGGCATTTTAATATTTCACAACAGACACCTTTACAAAGAGATTAAAGGCCTAAAAGCAAACAGCTGCTTCATAGGCAAGCTTTAACACAGGTAACAAGTAAGAACCCCTTGTAAAAGCAAATTTGGGGAGGATTTCTTAAGCGCAGGTAATGCTTTTAAAACATTTCTTCCACAACACTGAGGAGCTACAAACAATTCCTGAGCTAACATTCATGCAAAGCAGCAGGAATTAACCAGGTAATTAAAGAATTAAAACCATTTTGGGAGAAACTAGGAGAAAGTGGAGCTGTACTAACCTTGAAAAGTTTCTACAGTGATCAGAGAAAATCCATATAGTTTTGGTGGGGAAGTAGATGCAGTTCAGCTACAGGGAAGGAAAGAGTCACAAATCCTTTATGCTAGTCATGTGTTAAACCCTCTGGTAGAAAAACCATTGGAAACGTAGTCGGGACCGTGCTGGAACTGGCTCAGCACTGCAGGCCAGGCCTTTTTTTGAGCTTAGTGAAAGCACTTGAGAGCCTTGCTTAACCCTAGGATGAGGAGAGAGGAGGATGGTCGGGATTGGGCAGCCGACAGACCCGGGCAAGGAGCGTGGATCCCTTGGCAGGGAGGAGTGGGTCTGTTCTAATGCAGATTAACTTTAAATTAAGTTTTAATTCAAATCTCTTCCTTTTAGTGCTTTAAAGTACTTTTTTTTTCCTCCCTCACCTGAAAGGAATTTCATGGGGGTACAGCTACTGTACAGGATCTTTTCCTCCTGCATCCCAGCACATGGGGTGGGATGCGATAGCAAGTACTGGAAGTCAGGGGAGGCTGGGATGGCAGCAGTAATGAGCCCTTCCCAAGGGCTGGTTTTGGGAAATGCCAGCCTGACCCAAGGGCACGGACTTCTCCTCACCCCAGTGGAACAGCGTGGTCCTGGCCGCATGAGGATGGATCGGCACGAAGGGGCTGAGGCCGCACCGCAGCCGTGCCAAAAGGCATTTGGTTACAAGGACTCCAGGGCAGTGATGAAATGGAGCGCAGGGGGACAGCAGCACAGAGAGGGATTAGCTAATTAATGCACAGCTTGATTAGGAAGTAAGAGCCAAGCATGTGAGCCCTGTTTTCCTCTTCTCCCGTTCCTGGTGCTGACCCCTCTTGGTGTGACTGAGGTGTAGGAAGCCACTGAAGTCCACTATAGGAAAAATAAATATTGGCATTTTGGGTAGAGAATGGTCTATTCTACAGCAGAACTGAGGTTGCCTTCTCTCTGAGAGGCCACACCAAGCTTTGGCTGGGGGGACTGTAGCCCACACAGCTACCAATGAGTCTGCTCTTCCTGATAGTCGCAAGCCCTGGTGCCAGGTGTGCCACCTGCGACCCAGAGGTGACCGGACGATGAGTGTGGGGCTGGTGTGAACATATCCAGTGGCTCCAGACACCGTCCATCACCTCTTCATTGCAAGTAGATCCTTTGTCTGGGTTTAGGCTTGGTTTTAAGGCAGGTGGAGTTGCGATAGGAGCTGCACGGGGCATGTTGCAGAGGGAGCAGGTGCAGAGGCCAGCTATGCTGGGGGAGAGGAAGAGTACGGGCTCTGCCCTTCCCCACTGATGCTCTGTGACCCTTTGTATAATCCCTTTAGCTTCGATGGCACCGTGGTGATTTACAGTGCTAATGCTTTGATCCAGAACACGTTGGACCATGGGACATGAATTAAAATATGAGAGATGACTGTAAAGTGCAAGTTTCCATTCCTGGCCAGATATTTTGTGAAGATGTGACTGCAACCAGGTGTGAAGATCTTGCAGGAGATGAGGGAAAACCAAGCCAATCTAAACAGATTTGTTAGAAGGTGAATGGGAGCGCAGCAATGTAAGTGCTATTAATAGGATTTACACAGATTAGTAAAATAATCTGTGCATTTCAGATTGGATTTCATATTATGGAAAAGAAAATTAAGCCACATACCATGCGGACTTTCCAGGCAGTGATTTGCGAGTGTGATCTATTTGCTGGTAGAAGTAGCTGCTTGGAAAAGTTGTGTCAGCTCCACTGGGTGGGTTGGTGACACCCGCTGTGAACCCAGGAGGAAAGAACATGTTGTAGGGTGCAGAGCAGTGCTGGTGGGTTCAGGAGACAGACAACAAAAGGAGCAGCACCACAGATCTGCTTAAGAAATGGCTCTTAAAAGGCACTACCAGGCTTGGCTCCATCACCACTGGTGCAGAATGGTCCTCCTGACTCAGCTAAAATGAGCAGGGAAGAGAGATGTGAAGAAGAGAGGCTCATAAATAACCTTCCCTTCTCTGTACGTGGCCTGGAGAAGAACAGAATTGGGCAAATGTTCTTGAAGTGGGAAGGAAAAGACCTCTTCAAAGGGGCAGGGTGCTATTGCTGTGCCCTATGAATGCTCCCCCCATGTTGGTGAACCAGAGGTGGGGGGCATTAGAACAGCTTATGGAGGGGCTGAGCACCCAGGCTGATTATGAGAACTCATCTCTGTAAGGGGTAAATTTAATAATATCCTGAAGAGAAGGCTCCAGGGAGACCTTATTGTGGCCTTTCCATACTTAAAAGGGGCCAATAAGAAAGATGAGGACAGACTTTTAGCAGGGCCTGTTGTGATAGGACAAGGGGTGATGGTTTTAAACTAAAAGAAGGGAGATTCAGGCTAAGTATGAGGAATAGATTTTTTTATGAGAGGATGGTGAAACCCTGGCACGGGTTGGCCAGAGAGGTGGTGGATGAACCATCCCTGGAGACATCCCAGGCCAGGCTGGACGGGGCTCTGAGCAACCTGAGCTGGTGAAGATGGCCCTGCTCATGGCAGGGGTGGCGCTGGATGAGCTTTGAAGGTCCCTTCCAACCCAAACTATTCTATGATTCTATATATTATCTATGCCATCATTAGTGCCTAGCCTCAGTATTTTGGCTGTGCTACCCCACCTGGGTGAATCTCAGCCCAGCTGTAACTCTCCCCATGATGGAGGGAAGTGCTGTTACTGCCGTTTTAAAGATGGGGAGATGGAAATCCAGATGTTTAGGAACTGGACTTTTGGTTCCCAGTGGCTAACATCAGCTAACCTTGGGAGGTAGTTACAGTTCAAGTTGCCCCTGAGTCAGGCTTGAAAAATAATGATATCTCATATTTCTGTTTGAGCTCCATCTTACTTTGCAACAATACAAGCATTGGAAACATTTCAACCCTCATTATAGTCAGGGCCAGAGGAAAAACATCATTACTCTTTCACTTCACTCTTTTAAGGCCAAAGCTTTAAAACTGAGAGTGACCTGAGCAGCCCAGTGATTTTTCTTCTTGCAGCATCTGTTATGTTGCAGCAAATAAAAATGCTGAAGTTGATTTGATTTGTCTGGGAGAACAAATATTTCAGAGTTTTCCTGGACCGAGTTTGAAGGTGGTAGCTAATACAAAACACGTGATGACTGCTTCTCTCCCTGCCTCCTTTCCCACAGCCCTTGAGGTTCAGATTCGTCTTGTCTTCACTATCGGTGATAACTCAGCTGATGACCATTTGTTGCAACTGGGAGCCATTTGCTTATGATAATTACAGCTACACTGAAACGCAGGTTTGTATGCAGATGTGTATTTAGTTGTGGTGCTGAATTGGGGCCACAAGTAACCTGGTGTGGGACTGCTTGTGCTGCCAGTCTCGATGGGAGCTGCTCTCAAAATTCTGCCCAAGTTACACAGGGATGTAAAAATAATTTGCTTGAATTCCTTAAAAACAAAACTGGTCTTACAGGTGCTGATTTTAAGAAATGCATATGTATGCTATTTTGGGGGGTTTGCTTTTAGGTCAGTGAAAAGTTTCCTTAATCTGAGTTATACAAAGGTTTTTTAAAAATCAGCTATTACCTTTACCGATAAGACTACAACAGTCTAGCAAATTAACCCAGAGGTCTAATTTTAAGTTTATGGAAATCTGGACCCAAAGACAGCTTCAACAAATATTCTCTTAAATTTGTAGACCATTTTTAATATTTTATTGCTAAAATGGTACCTTTTTGATACTCTGTTTTTTTTCCTTTGAAGAGTTTTGTTGCACACAGTGTCATCAGTCTCAAAAGCTTGGAAAGTACAGGGTTGCCCCTAAAATCATGACACCAGCTTTGTGATAAAATGTTTGTGTACGGTTAGATAGATGTGATACACCCATATTTTTATGTATTCTGGTTTGGAGACCTTCAGCACCTCCAACTTTATCTATTTAAAAAAAAAAACCCAGAAACTTAAGAATGAAGTTAAGCAGGAAGCTGTGGCCATAACCCCCTGCCTACTTCCCCTCTCTCGCCAGCTACTAAATATTGCAAAGCTCATAAATTGTGAAAGTTGGCAAATCAGAACATTGCTTAAGTTTAAAGCTGAGACCTGGGGCCAGAAGATTTCAATCCTCTATTACCTAGAATATATCACTACTGACAGACTCGCTGGGATTCAGTTTCTACCAGCTATAAAGTGGGATTCTCAAATTATGTCATGCCAGCCTAGTTGCCTTTGATGACATGATATGCCATTTGGAAAGGGAAGAGCCATTAGATGTGACACAACTTGGCATCCGTCAGCCTTTTGATGCTGTTCCATGCCCTGATGAACTGAGGAAATGCGATCTGGGCAAAGCCCCTGTAGGATGGGTGGGAAATTGTTCTGAAACAGTGATTATCTTGTGGTTCCAGGTCAAAATACCACAATCTCTTGCATGAGGGTTCCTACTCAGCACAGTGCTTGTCAGTATTTTCAAGTGCATCCTGGAGGTTGGAGGAGGGTGTGCTTATAAAAAAGAGGAAATACACCATGGTGAGGAAAACTGGAGGAGAAGCTGGTGATTCTGCAGGAGTTTCACAGGGTGGGGACCCTTGTCCAGAAATACGGGCTGTGGTGTCTATAGTGGAAATAGAACTTGCCAGGCTGGAGACAGTTCTTCCACTGGACTCGGCTCTGGTGAAACCTAAGCAGGAGTGTTGTCTAGTTTCGGGCTTAAGTATGGCTCTCCTATTGCCTTCCAGTCTTGTAAGTCTGTGTTAATAGCAGCTGCTCATTTCACATGGATATTTCATTTATTATGGTTTGTAAAAAGAGCTGAAGAATTAAGAATAGTTAAGAAATGAACAGAAATATGCTTTACACTGCACTTTAATCTGAGGTTAATCCTCTAGTCCATCAACAGATTACTCATCATGTGAACATCATTTACCTGAACAAGTCCTGTTTTGTAAGCCAAACTGTAAAGATTCAGATATCTGGGAAAATTTGGAAGGAACGGGAGCACTTCTGAGCTCTTTCTATATGTTAGCAATACTTGCTGCCCTTACTGGGTAACAAACATAAACCAAGAGCAACTGGTTGAGTGGTTTCATTTGCTGAGACTGATTTTCAAAAGGAATGGTGTGAAGCTCTTCTGGCTTGATATTCAGGTTCGCTCTGCCTTCAGTTTGCACAAAAAATGCTCAACAGTATCAGAATCATAAAATCATAGAACGTCCTGAGTTGAAAAGGACCATGGAGTCCAACTCCTTTTCCTGCACAGGACAACCCCACAGTTCACACTGTGTGTCCGAGGGTGTTGTCCAGTCTCTTCTTGAACACTGTCAGGCTTGGGGCCGTGACACCTCCCTGGGGAGCCTGTTCCAGTGTCCAGCACCCTCTGGGTGAAGAACCTTTTCCTCATGTCCAACCTAAACCTCCCCTGACACATCTTCCTGCCATTCCCTTGGGTCCTGTCACTGGTCGTCAGTAGCTATAAGAAGCTGTTCCTAGAACCTGAATCCAGAAGTGGTTTAGTGAGCTCATCAGCCCAAATGTCCTTGCGTAGCATGAGGTGCCAAATGTCTGCCTGGCACCCCCCTACTGGGCTGGTAAATTGTTGGCATTGCCCCCAGGGAGGGCTGGCTGGCACGGCCCGATCTCCGTTCTGGGACCAGGCGTCCTACATTGCTGGCTGGTGCAAAGTGACTGTGCCTGGTATGTGCAGCATGCCCCAGGCTCCTGGGAGCGCTTCCAGGCAGGCTGGGCTCTTCTTGATAAGGCGATACCTGGAAATAGGCTGTTATCAGCAGCCTGCTTCCAGGTACCGTTGTTTTTGGGAGCCCTGGCTCACACCTCCCTCATGTTGCGAAGGTCTGTGGGGCTACAGGGAAGATGGCATGTGAGAGCAGCCCCTAAACATCCACCCTGGGAATTTATCTGGGGGGTCCAGAGGGGTCCTGAGCAAAAGGAGACATGGGGAAGACACTCTGGGGGCTCAGCTGACCTGGAGGCTGTACCTGCTGTGGTCCTTCACCCAGCCCTCATGGGCAGACGTGAAAATGTGCCTCACTTCTCCGGCCTGGTGTCGGCTCCCTTCTTGCCAAATCTGGGGGAGACCAAGCCCTGCAGGAAACCCAAGAAGCAGAAACACCCCAAACAATACTTCGAAGCACTGTGGAGAATGTTATTACATTTCTAAGCAAGAGGAAAAGACCTACAGCGACCTTCAGAAAGCTCACGTCGTTCCTTACATAGTGGGTGTTATGTGTGTAAATCCCTCCCCATGCAGGTGATATCTCACCCCTAGTTTGCAGCTCTCCTATGGACATCACCCCAGCACACTTCTCCAAGCACAGCACTAACAAGGTGGTTACCCCTGCTGGCTCTGCTGCCGTTCTGCCACGAGCTCTGGGCAAGGGGACAAGGCGTTTCTGTGCTGTTCAGCAGCGGGGCAGGAATCTGCACCTGTCTGGGGGCGCTGAGCCTCAGCCTGGTTCACTTGTTGAGTTTTGGGACACGGCTCTATCATATGTTGCCTGCAAGAGGGAGTAGGAGCCGTCTCTTCTGCAGCTTCATAGCGAACCTCAAAATAAAGATTATTTTTTTTGAGAGAGAGGCTTAATCTGGTCAGCGCTCACTTCCACCTGCATGCATACAACACAACAGATAATGTTTTTTAACACACACAACGTATATATTTGTATGTTGGTTGCAAATGTGCTTGGATTGGTGTAGAAATTGTTGCCTTCCAGAACTGCCTTCTGATTCCCCTGCCTGGCCTTGTTTGCTTAGGCAGCAGTAAACAGCAAAATCCCCAGTATCTTCCTAGGAATGGGTAGGCTCCTAGCTGTCATTTGTTCTTGATTTATTATTTTAAGAAACCACCGGCTTAGGACATGCAAGAGCACGCACAGCTCAGGCTCTGGACTAACCCATCCTCACCTCCCATGAACATCTCTCTCCCTCAGCTCCTTGGACTTGGTGGGAGAGGAGCCAAACCTTTCTCAAATTGCCTTGGTCTGGAAGTGGGTGGCTTTGGAGTCTTGCAGGGCCCATGTGTGCGTCACCCTGATGGGGTGATTCATACAGGACCAGCTTCTCTGGAGCCTGAGTATTTGCAGGCTCAGTGATCCCAGCCCATGGCCAGTCTAGTTATCAACAGGGCTTTGTTGGAGGTTTACGTTGCTATCGGTCGGCATCAAAAGGCGGCTGTAAACATAGTAAATAAATGAATGAAGCAAACTCAGCTTCGGCCTAAGCAGCAAGTCCTCCTGCTGCTGTCAGGGGACATTCCATCGGAGCCAAACTGGGCTCCTGGCGTGGAGGTGTGAGCCAGTGGGCAAAGCAACAGGGGGAGTCAGAGACCCGGCTTTGTCACCTACCTCTGCCACCCGCTGCAGCATCCCCCTGCAAAGCACCTTCTGCTCCCTTCTTCTCCCCTCCCAGCTTGAATCACTTTTATCACTCTATACTGTAAGCTCCTCAGGGGAGGGGCTGCATTTTACAGCTGCAAGCGGTAAAAGGGACACCGCTAACACCAATATAATTGGCTGTCAGTTTGCAGAGCAGAAAATGGTGCGGTGTAGCATCCTCGAGTCCTTTTGAGTAACAGAAGATCTATTGCAAAGCACTTTGGCTGCAACAACAAAGCTTATTGATTATCCCAAAGTATTCCAAATTGGGTCTTTCTGCCCGAGAAGTAGCAGGATGAGGAATTAAGTACATACACAAGAGAATATTGTACATGAGTTATTGAGTAACCATCAGCTCTGTTCCAGCGCTGCTCAGTTCCTCTGGACTGCGTGAAACTTCTCAGCATTTTATCTTTTTCCTTCAGCTTTCGCAGGTTTGTGCCAGCTTCTGCAGCATATAAACTAGGTGCTATTTTTATTGAATCTGGCTTTAATGTAGTAGATTTTTCACACGTGTGTTGGTTTTGATTGTTGGTCTCATTCCTGAACTTTCTGGCACCTCCAAGTGTAAAGTCAGTTATGCGCACATTGTTTGGCAGTTGAATTCCTATTTCTGGGAATCATTTTCCCTCTAAAATGTATTTTTATATTAAAAATGTGATTCGTATCCATAACTGAGATATACTGTCCTAAGACTACAGCCCAAAGATTTCTGCAGCCAGAGATCACCACACCAGGGGATGCAGCCGCTTTCCAAGCTGTGAGCATTTTATATTAAGACCTTGTTTTACTGACCCAAACTCTGCCTCTTGGAACAGGAAAGTTCTGACCTGGCACCGAGGAAAATCCAGCTAGACACAGGGGATAGAAAGTGCTGTCTTCCAACATTACCTCCTTTCCCAGTTTGTCTCCCTGCTAGATGAAGAGCAACTGCCTGTCTTGCTGAGCCTCCCTAATATCAGCTTTGTTCCAGCTATTGCCTTGGCAGGCCCTGGTCCTCCGTCCAGCGTCCCCAGGCCCTGTGTGACCGGCACAGTCTCAGGGACCTGTCTGCCCACCTGTCCCAAGGTGCTGTCCACCTTTTCTCCATCTGCACACAAGCTGCCAAAGAAGTAACCGTGGCTGTGTGTGGTTTTCTCGTCCAGGGTGACCTGGAGCACATCTGCAAAGCCCTCCAAAGTAGCAGGAATGCGCTCCGTTAGGACATGATTCATCCTGCATACCGCATGGGTGGCTGCTCGGGGAGAATTTTGACATTTGCATACACGGAGACTTTCCGCTTCTCAATTGCCCTTGAGCCCCTGCACTTGGGTTGAGCACGTGGGGGTTGCGCAGCCAGAAACCCCCAGCCCAGAGGGGATCTCGCCCCACTGGAGCCAACCCCACTGTGGTCATTCTTCCCCAACCGCATCTTGGGGCAGAAACGAGAAGAGAAGCTGCTCACAGCCAGGTTGAAGGATGGGTTTAGACCCTCAGTCCCTGCTCCAAGCAAAGCCGGAGCAGAGCAGCCGCCCAGGGATCAATCAGGAATTCGGTATCTGCAGGGCAGGAAAATATTATCACAGTCCTACTGCTCATGCAAACCAAAGCATGGCGAAGGGAAAGGCTACGAAAAGGAGGACTGAGTCACACACGCTCCTTCTGGGAAGGAGTTGGGCAACAAGACATTTGTTTCTGTCTACCTAAGGGCTGCTCCGGGGTAACTGGGTTTGCTTTGGCAGCCGTGGCGTGCGAGGCGGCTCATCCCCAGGCACAGAGGGGAGAGATGCTCCCAGCGCCGCGACGCAGCTCCAGCGATTCACCACCAGGATGCTGCTGCGAGGAAAACGGGAAAGATGAAGGGACAGTGAATAATGGTAAGGAAAGGTAATACCTTGGTGACTAAAATTATAATATGTATACACAACTGGATCCAACTTTAAAATAACTATCTTACAGACCTCATCTTACTTCCTAAGGTCTAAATACAAGGTAAGGGGAGAACGGGTGTTTTCCTGCCAGCATGTGCAGGCTGTTAAAGATCTACAGTCTATATACAGTTTCAGTGAGAGAAACTATTTCACCCTGTAGAGGTTACTCTCCTTGACTGCTGTTCATTTTGGCACAGTCACTGTAACCAGGCAATCCTGCAACCTGGAGCACAGATCTAAAATAACATGGTAACATGTTTAAATCCTTTAGCATCAAAGGAACATAAGTTTCAGGTTGCTCTGGAAAACCTGCCAAATTCAGCTCTGCCACCAAGTGCAACATTCTAAAGGAAATTTAAACAAACACAAGTTTAGCAAATAAGAATTTACCTACCCCAAAAGAAACCCTGACATAGGAAGCATCCCAATGCCATGGGAGCCATGAGTAAATACTGCCCAGTCCTAAGAAGCAAATGGAAATATATTTCACTAGTATCTAATTATGGCACAAACTTTAGACACAGATTTAATAGCTATGTTCGATATGAAATAGAAGATTTATGGTTTTTAATTTAGTATTTTAGAAGCCAAGTTAGGGTCTTACAAAACCCACTCAGGTCAACAGAAAGTCTCATTCTAGCTTAAGTAGGCATTAGATTAATTCCTCGGTGAGCACAGACCTTTGCAGTTGCTGTCACCTTCACCATGAGTCATTAAAAGTCAGTTTGCTACTTTAGATTGCTTTTCTAACACAAAATTCAAAGCCTGCACGCATTGTATGCATATAGAAATATTTACGCAAGATGTGTATAAATATAAAGTTTATTCAGTATAGTGTTTAGAAAAATAAGTTCACATCATCTCAGAATACAAATAAAACACTTAATTGTCCAGGCACAAACCCCTATTACAGTACAACAAACATACATACTTTAGATCTCTTTGGTTGGGTAATTAAGCACAGATACATTTGATGATACGCTCTGGGGAAGCATCATCTAACAGTGCAGTAAAGACTTCTGATTATTCCCTCCTCTAATACGTACATTCTGCTTTAGTTTCATATTTGTTGTAAGGCACAATAAACCCATAGCGCGGAAATAACTGGTTAGTTCTGGACAAACAGTACATGCAGCAAAAGAACAAACATCCTCTGAATGCGAATCCTGAAAGTCAGAAGATTCACCCCGTCCTTGAGTTCAGAAATGTAAGAAGCTAGTTTTAAATTATGTGAAACATATGAGTAAGGTATAAAATATCCTTCAAGATAATAACTGCTAGGAGATACAGGAAGACTTCAGGTCTCCTTGCTTTTAAAAGGTCATTACTTTTGTTGCCAGAGTTATAAAATTACTATTCTTTTTATGATTTGAGATGCTTCTCGACCACAAGCACTAGGCAATTCATGCCCTTGGGAGTCCTGCATGCAGATTTTGTAGGATACTGAAGGGATGCACCCTCTTGATTGTTAATTTGCCCTTGCTGAGAAAAGCGCACAGGCACTGGCAATCTACACAAGGGAAAAGCTTCTGTGCACATGGGGCCAAATTCTGCCCCGCTTAATTTAACTGAGAACAGTTATTGAGGCGATTAGAATGTGTCCATTGCCATTAATCTCAGATTGATAGTAATAACAATAAAGATGGTTCCAGCCTTACTTTTGGGTGAAATAGCCTTTTGAATGCGTCTTCCTGAATCCACAGGCAGGCAAAGCAGTAAAGGGAAAGAGGTATATGCTTGATAGGCTGAAACTACTCGGTTATAACTGAGCGCCAGCCTCATGCACGGGTTCATAGTGCCACCATATACTGGGCCAAATCTGTCCCTGATCCAACTCCAGTGAAATGAATGGACCATATTCTCGGCTGGTGTGAAAGGATAGGAAAATAAAAATATAAAATAATAATAATAATAAAATAAAATTTAAAAAACAGTGGAACTGTGCTAGTTTAGCCCAGCCAAGGACCTGGCCAATAGATGTCCATGATTTATGTGGCTGAAATGTCCTTTTAGGTAAGACCACAGGAATAATGCTGCAAATAGTCCAGACAGAGCATTCGATTGAGTATATTTCTGGTTCTCTGCAAAACCCTGGGCAAAACAGAGACAGCTTTAACTAAAAGTAGTAAAGAACAAAGGGGTTTTTTAACACCATGCTTTGTAGGAATTTGCTTAAACTTTAAGCGTATTTTTCAAAGCTGAGTCTGGGACCAGAAAAGTAGTAGAATTTGGCAATGTTTCCTGTAAGATTTCCAGTGGACTTACAAGTTACAAACATATGTGAAGCTGAAATGATCCTTTATTCTCATTCGTAACAGAGAGGGAGGAGAAGGAACATGTATGCCAGATAGACATACCTTCCATTTAACCAACAGGATGTGATAATAGGGACTGTCTGGGGGGGCTTAGACACTCACTACCATCACGTGTGTGGGAGATGAGAATCCATATCCCCTAAACACCGCATAAAATCCTCAGTTTGGGAATCAGTGGAGCAATGCCTTATTTACAGCAGCCGAAGATCCGGCCCCAGACGCTTTTTGGGGCTTTGTGTACTATTTAGAGCAGTCAGCCTGCTTGCTTGAGAGCCACAGAATAAAAACTGACCCTTATTTTACAGTAGGAGTAAAACTACTATTTAAATATCTATTTTAAAAACACTGTACCATACAATGAGTCTTTATATTGTGCATATGTACCTGCAGAAAACATGAGGTTATAACTACATTATCTGGAGGGAATGACACTTATTTTCATGGGGAGAAAGAAAGAATAGAACATAATAATAAAATAAGTTACTTGATATCCGGAAGACTAGAATAGATTAATCTCACTTTGTCCCAAACCACTGCTTTTATGTACATCCTCCGCTCCCACTGAAGAGCGGGAAGTCTCCTATTAGAAGCACCAGACACTCCAAGATACCCGCCACTGCAACAACACACATGGTTTTCACATCAACTGCGCTGCAAAGCCATGGAATTCAGAGCCTCAGTAACACAATGAATGTAGGAAAAATTAACAACAAAAGAAAGTAACAGGTACTGGCTAACACCACAGTCTTTTCTGTTATGAGACCTGACCGCAACAACAACTGAGGGTGCTCTGAAACACGCTCTAGTTTGCCTCCAAATATAGTCTGAGCTTCACAGAGCAAACATTGAGCCCCAAACGACCCCTTCAGAGCCACGCACACATTCTCCATTAATGTGACAATGATACATGATCCTTCTAATTTTCAAAATAGTTGAACAAATTCATGCAAAGCAAATACAGCTACTGTTACCGTCATCATCACCTTGGTTTTACGGGTGAAGAAGAGGTGGGAAGCAGATTGCTGCTGCTGGAGCCCAGCAAACAGATAAACAAGCAGAGCAGGGAGAAGTCGGGACTACCCGATTCCCTGCTCACGCGGAGATCTCTTGAATGTCAAGGGAAGTTGCGCCAGGGGAACATATAGCTCCATGTTCTGCTTGTGATAATCTCCACTTTAAAGCGCTCGCCTTAAACACTCTCTTTGCTGGGGAGCAGGTGGGGACAACCAAAGGCTCAGGGGCTGCTGCTGTTTGCAGAGCACCAGGGACTTGGTTGCACACTCGCTCCTCCTGCAATTTTCCCTGCAGCCCCAGCGACTCTGGACTCCAGCGCTCATCAACAAGAGCTCAGCTTCCAGATTCCACAGAACACCTTGCAAAACACGCTGTACTCAATATAGTGCAAAACAACAGGGAGGATACCTATGCCACACTCAAGGTGTGCAGAAAAAACCCTTCACTCCTCAAAGGCTTTCCACAGAACCATTTAACAATGGAGACAGGAACAGACTGGGATGTGCTACCTCTATTCTCTTTCCTTTCCATTTTTTGTCTTTTACAAGTGATCTTGTTTTGTCCTAAGCCTGATTTGGAGCCCATAGAAGCTTATGAAAACATTTCCCATTGCCTTCCAAAGGCTTCGGACCAGGCCCCTGACAAGGATGAACACATGCTTCAGTTACTGTATATATTCACATTAGAATAAAAAAGATAACAAAGCAAAACCACAGCATGTCATTTTGATACATCTGCATTATTATTATTATTTTAAAGCTTAAGGATGTGCTTTCCCATGCTACAAAAACTCCTCTGGAAGAAAGGTAAGATCTGTTCTACCTCCTTCTGCTGTTCTTAGTGCAGCACGAAGGGGCGAAGACAGAGGAGCCCCATTCCCAGCCAGAAATCACGGCTGCTCCCACCAGCCCTTCCAGCAGCTGCGGTTCCCACCATCGGCACCCACGCTGCTTATTCTGGAAGGATATATAAACACCTGTTCTAGTGTGCTCCTGGATGGGGGTTTGCCTGCTTGACCAGCAGCTGAAGCCCTCCTGCACAGGCTATTTGGCCAATGGGTTCGTGCAAACGTGGGGCTTCCTTCCCTGCCCATCCAACCCTCCCTGCTCATCTCCCCGAGGCTGGAGCTGAGACCTTTCCCTCCGCACAACAGCAGCTCTGCCCGTGGTCCCTCTCCGCTCTCCTCCTGCCCTGCACAAGGACCCACATTCACCTCTCCTCACCGAGTCACCCACGATGACCCAAAGACTTAAAACTCTTCTTACTTGTGCAAGCAGGGCCACTGAAGTTCGTGGGGCTACTTGCAGAAGTAAGGCATCAGGATTTGGCCCTGAGGACGGATATTTGCAAATCAGTGTTGTTTTTTTTTTTGTATTCCTCCTGCCACTGTGCTTTAGTAACAAAGATAAGGCCACTAGGAAGAAAGGCACATGGAATTCTGTAAAAAATACACAAAAAGGTTCAACTAATTAGCAAATTACTAACAAAACAAACAGAAAACCCCGGAACACAAAGACAAAGGGGGTAGAGACAGAGACCTCCTGGGTTTGTGAGACTGGGAGTTCATTTTCTAGTTTCAGTGTGATTAACATTTTAACTTTTATAGTCTATTGCTTGAAAAGCTACAAAAAAGTAAAACCTTGTCAGAAATAACTACGTTTACTTCCTGCTCAAACAATAAAAATAAATTAAACAGCCAGAAAACGTTTTCCTTTTCAATGCATTATGTCTAAAGTGAAAGGGAACATAAACCATAAATAAAATCCATTGTACTAATTTAAAAAAAAAAAAGTCTCCTTTGTAAGAACTGAAACAATATTTACATTCATACTGGAGAGAAAGCTTCTGAGTTGCATAATTAGAGTTTCAGATGATGCTTTTTCTGGTGCACTGACAAAACGCTAGCTGTAGCATTTAGAAACCTGTACATGTTTGATGTGAGATTTTTGGTTTAAATGCAAGTGTGCTGGAAAAAAAGCTAACACACCAGTAACAATATTATTTCTGATTTTGTTTCATTTCTTAACCTCAAACAACATAAAAGTAGCCGGTGAGGTATCGTCTAGAGTTCCTTAAAAAATTCTCAATGCCCACGGACTAGACGTAAACAGCAAAAATGACTGCATCGTTGCTAACTTTTTGGAGCAAGATTTCTGTTTTCTACCTAAAGTTAGGAGTGTATACTTACTGTTGAGAGTACGGTGTGCTATGGAGAGTCTAGTTAAATTATCAGGGTAGTATCTTAGCCAAACCTGTACCCATTCGCTCGGTACTTGCCTTGGCATTTCCTTTCTCCTTTAATCTGCTTAAAAGAGGATACTGCGCGCAAACCAAGTGTGGCAACCTAACTCTGTTGTCTGAGATTCCTCTGTACATCGATTCAGACCATTTAAATGTTCTTCTGTTTTCTTTAAATGAAAAAACACCAAACGAAAAAAAAAAACAACAAAACAACAAAACACCCCCCACTTGGTGCTTGTTAGGGCCTCAACAGGAGACTTATCTATTGAAACAGAAAGCAAGAAAAAAAAGTTACAAGTCTTGCATATCTTCATCCATCTGAACTGTCTGCAGTTTGGCAAGTTCTTTTTTCTCTGTTTCCAGTTCTTCACAAACCGTGTCGACCATGTTACTCATAACATACTTGGATTTCGAATCCAGCATCATTAAATTGCCAGTTGATTTACTCTCAGAAGTAGGTAAGAAATTCTCTTTGACGTCAGGTACGGCTTGCAGAACTAACCTGTGCTCTCTAACAAAATCTTGATGTACTTGTGCTGAGGGGTGGCTGACACGGTCTCCGCTTGCAGAAACTATTTCTCCAAGCACAGGCTGTGCTGTAGAAATGGACAACAGATCTTGACTGGTAATGAGGGAACAGTTCTGAAGGGTTGCATAGTTAGTGTTGCTGATAGATATCACAGTAGAGGTACTGGTGACGGGCGATGACATGGACTGGCTCTCCGAGATACCAGAGTTCAGTTCTGCAGCATTTAAAAGAGTCGGTGGCGTGAGGGAAAAATTATGTGAGGGCGTTACATTCACTAATGAGGAGGCCAAGGACTGGAGTCCTCCGCTGGATATATTTTCAGAAGACATGTTTACATTTAGTTGTGTGTTCTGACTGACTGGCATCAACTGAGAAAACACAAGGCTTCTTTCCAGTCCTTCTTGCTTGACAGAGCCTACCGCCTGGCCTGAATTTGGAACCGTATAAACGACTGCACTCGGAGCGAGGGGGCTGAAGAAAACCTTTCCTTGCTGCACTGTTGAAGATTCAGTTGTAAAAGTTCCTCCATCAGATGTGCTGGGACTTACTGAAATATTACCTGGAGAAAGGGAACCAAAAAAAGGAAAACACGGATTTTAGTTGGCAGAGAGTTGCACAGGTGTTTTGTTAAGAGTTTTTTTAAATGTTCACAGTACACATGTGTATGCTAACTTTTCATGCAACACAGAACAGCATTGTTTACAACAGGTGAGAGAAAATTTGGTATGAAGAAATAAAAGCCATTAATAGAAACTCCTTCTAGAAAGAAAAAAAAAGTTCTGGTATATTAGGTATCTTTTAGGCTCCCATTAAGAGGCAAACAGTCCCCAGCCACGTGATTAAAACGAACGTGCTTTGGCCTTCACTAGTTGCCACCACTCGATTTCTCTCTAAGAATAGAAGCATGAAAAGCTATTAAAGATAGTTCAGTGACAGACCACAGCTTGTGTGTGGGAACTGGAGACACAGCCCATGAAATCTGCGACTGCTGGGCAGAGCCTACCTGAGTCAACCTGCAGAGAAAACATCAAAAACCAGTAACTTCTACCAGGTTAACTGCACAGTCTTTCAAGCACTCAGATGCATCGCCTTCCACCTGACTTTATCTCATATCTCTAAAAGCCTAACCCTACCACATCTACCACGCTGGGTAAGGTCATGCAGGGATGCCCACCCTCGCTGAAAGCCATGGCACCGGCCGTGTGATGTTGTCACTAGCCAAAGCAAGAAGAGGTGGCCAGAGATGACCTGAAGTTGGTTTTACTGGACATGACTTGTTAAGTTGTCATTATAATAACTCCTAAAATAAGATATACTGGCTCTCAGGACTGGGTCTTACTTAAAACACCTCTGAATTTTTTAAAACAGCACTGAAGATGCTTATCTCACCTGGGGAATATTTTAGCTCCCTATTCACTTCCTTTAAACAATGATGATTTTTGGAAGAAGTTACTCATACACGTGAACTAGAAGAATAAAGCAAGGCAACTGGAAGCTACCTGGCAACAAGATATCGTTTACTGTAGCTTACTTAAAATAGCCTGCAGCACATTTCACTTGGAACAGCCAGCGAGCCATCTCGTGTTGACAAAAACAAAAAGAAATCACAGCAGCAAATACAGATCCTGACTTTTCTCTGCACCAGACCAGACACATATAGTGGGTCACTCTCTGGTGTGAACTGGTATTTTTAATAATGACGAAAATGTTCAGAGAAGGGCTTGTTAAGAATCTTAGGTCTTCCAAATACAATCGTCCCACACTTCTTAAGGGACAGAACTTCCTTTCTCACCTTTGCTGACTGTCAGTTTATGCCTTGGAGCATGCAAATTAAATAGCTTTTGTAATTACAGGTGGTATTCAGACTAAACGTCTTCTCTTTTTCATTTTGGTTAAACTATGTAGCAGTAACTTCCAGGGACTGCAAGTGCCATATTTTAGGACCTTGTAACTGTGCACCCATTTAAAATGTGTTTGTATGGCTTCAGTGCTCCTCCATGTATTACTTTAACAGAAGGAATAATTCACTCCCTATACACATTGAATTCAAATAACCTGACATGAGCACAGCTTGGTTTTCATTACAGTACCCACAGCTCCTGAAACTAGGGACCGATTCATTCAAGTTTAATCATTTTCATAACCAAAGATCCAGCAGCCAATGAGTAAAAAAGCTGTTCAGTTGTGCTTTATAACTGACCTGCTTCAAAACAAAGATCCAGAACCAGGCTCACATTCCCTGGGCTTCTTCCTGGCCGGCTGCAAGTTTCAGTCTATGGTATGTTGAGACAAACTCTAAAGCAAACTTGGGGAGGAGCCTGCATGCTTGGCACGTGAACCTGCGATGACACATCCCTCTTGGACTGAGGGCAGTTTTATCCAAATACCCTCACGTTTTATATCTACGAGCTATTGCATATTTCTATTGTTTCCCTGAAGTGTAATATTTCTTAATTATAAGACAAAAAATGTATAACTGCTAGGTCTTGTTGTGTCTATAGTAATTTAGAATTTATTTTTATGAAATGCTTTGGTTAAAACAGCAAAAAAACCTAAACAACCACCACAAGAACAACAATGGTAACAATTTCCAGCTGCCTCAACTTTCATTTTTATGAACCTTCTTGTTAAAAGGATTCAACAGCAAATGGTGAGTATTTTTAATTACTGAAATGTGTAAAGTGTACAGATTATTTGTGCAGACTGGTATCACAGATTTCTAAGAACAGGATGAGATGAAAGGGGTGTAAAACACCAGATCTCCTCCTCTGCTCTTAGTAGAGGAGTTCAGTCTCCTGTTAAGAGTCTGCCTACAAGCACAACCATCATAAAGGAAGGCAAAAGGCATTATTTGATGCGCTGCACAATCCTGGTACCTAGGAGGAAAAGTACCATAGCTTCTGAAATGCTAAGTGTGCCCAATCCCAACACTTTCTTGTACCTCTTACTGTAAGAGACAAAACTTTTACCTTGTGAAGCTGCCACAGAAACAGGAGGCAGTTGCAGAGAAGAGAAACCGATGCTTCCGTTCAGCAGCTGGCCATTTGTTCCTGAATTGGGGATCTGGACAATGCCATACTGGTTTATTTGGACAGGAGCAGTAAAAGTAACTACAGAGCCTCCATCTTGGGAAGCAGCAGTTTGTACGCTTTCCCTTTTCACCTCTGAGCTCGGTATCAATCCCGGGAACGAGACTGGGATGTTGGTGGGGCTGAAGGCGGCTGCCGTGGCGCTGGGGACTGAAGCCTGAAGGAGTTTGAAGTCCTTAACATCTTCTGATGAAGACGAGAGTATGTCAGTTATGGACACCCCGTTGCTCACAACGCTCGATGTGGTTTTGGGCGAATTTAGGGTAACCGCCTGCGAAGCCCCCACGCTGAGTCCGTTAAGAATGACACCATTGGGTCCCTGAATAAAAGAGCTACCATTGAGAAAGACTGGAGAGGTACTGGCAGGCACGAGGTTTCCATTCAACAAGACGCCAGATGAACTCAAGGCTATTTTGGTGTTTCCGAGCTGCTGCATGTAGACGGGTTCCATGTGGCTGGGAAGGCTGAGGCTGGTAACGCTGTCGGATGAGGTGGAGAGCGGATGGGGAGATAAATCCTCCTGCCCCTTACTGGATTCATCTTCTGTGCTAGGGTTGCCATCTGACTCGCTATGGGGAAAGGTGGAGAGATGACATTGCATTACCACGGTGTGATGGCAAGCTCTGCACAAAGGGGGATTCCTTGCTTTGATGTAGTTTGTGAGAGCTTTTCCAAATATTTTTTTTTACTGTGTTTTGCCTTTACAAGGTACTTTAAATGAATTTCAAGTCAAGGGGGAGGTTTTAGAAAAGGACCCATCAAACCAGCTGCAGGCTAAGGAGAAACTTTACAGACTGGTTTATGGACCTGTAAATAAATGCCCCCTCCCTGGCCATCCGACCCGGGCGACCGAAGAGGGCTGCCCCGGGCCCCCCACACGTGAGAGGGGCCGCAGCCATTTGGCAAATGGCCGGGCAGCAGCTGCGGGAGGAGGTGAGCGGCCTCCCCGGGCCCCTCTCCACCCCCGGCCCGGGGGAAGGGGAAAAGGAGAAGGGGAGGCCTCGCCGGGGACCGGGCCCCCGCTGTCCCCAGGTGCCGGCGGCGGCACCTCAGCCCGTTCCCGGGGGAGAGCCGGAGGGGAGCGGCCTTTGTGCCGCGCCCCGTGGGGCCGCCCCCGCCCGCCGAGCCCCCTCCGCCCGGAGCTGCGACGAGTTTTTTGCTGACTGGTCCGCCCTCGACTGCATTTTTCGGCCGCTCCCTCCCTCCCCCCTCGGCCGCTCGCCCTTTGATGTGTCCCGCGGAGAGGGAGCCGCGGCGGCACAATCGCGCCCTTGGTTGAGAAATGCCTTGGGGCCCTCCGCCGCTTTCTTTCCCTCCTTTCCTCCTTTCTCCCTTCCTCCCCCCCGCCTTCCCCTCTCCCCTCCCTTCCCGTCCCTGCCCCGGGAGGAAGGAGGGGGGCGGGAGCGGGGAGGTCACCTCCACCTGCCCGCCTTGCGGCGCCGAGCCCCCGCCACGGCCCCTCCGCCCGCGGGGAAGGAGACACGGCGGGGGGCGGGGAGGCGAAGCAGAGCCCCGGGCCGGGCGCGGGCGGAGCGGGGCCGGGCGTGGGGGGGGCTTCTCCCGCGCCACGGGGAGCGAGCGGCCGCGGGGCTGGAGGCGGAGGCCTGCGGCGGGCCGAGCCCGGCGGTGTCGTCGCTGAGCCCCGGCGCGGCCGGCCCCGCTCCCCCGCTGAAACCCGAGCCCGGCCCGCTCCCGAGTCAGGTTTCAAAACAGAGCGAGCGGCGGGACCCCACACCCCCGCGCGTCCTCCGTCAATGATTAACTCTGTCAGGCGCGACAATTAAATAAAAACAAGGAGTTGGGGGTGAACAAACACACACACTCCCCCATCCCGCCGCTTCCCCGGAGCCCGCCGCGCTGTCGGTGTCGGCGGGGCGCTCGGCGGCTCCCCCGGCCCGCAGGAGAAGGGGTGGCGGCCGCGGGCCGGGAGAGGGGAGCGCGGGGAGCTGGAAGGGGGCGGCGGGGGCCGGGAAGTTTCGCGGCGCTGCCTCGCATGCCCGGGCCGGGTGGGTGTGTGTTGGGAACGAGGGAGCGGGGAGGGGGAAGGAGGGGAGGACGAAGCGCACCGAAGGTAAGCGCCATGTTTGCAAGGAAAGAAAGAGCCGGGAGAGGGAAGGCAGGCGGGCGGGAGAGGGGGCGGGGAGGAAAGTTTGCTCTCACCTTTTGGACTGGGTCTCGGAAGGGTTGCGGTCCCGCTGCCTGCGGTTCTTGAACCAGTTGCTGACCTGGGTGAGGGACAACCCGGTGATCTTGGCCAGGTTGCGCTTCGCGGCCGGCGAGGGGTACCGGTTCTGCTTGTAGAGCTCCTTCAGCGCGTTGCGGGACTTCTCCTTGAAGCAGTAAACCGTCTCCTCGCCATCCCAGATTGTCCTGGGCAGAGGGTATTTCCTCCGCAGCCTGTACTTGTCCACCGCCCCCAGGGGTCTACCCCGGGCTCGCTCCGCCTCGGTGTAGCGAGCCTTGTACCAGAGCTCCTGCAGAAGCGGGTGGTTGGAGGAGTCGAAGTTGTGGCTTTCCAGGATGCTGTAGAGCTCGGGGTAGATGCCCTGGTGGAAAGCCACCAGCGCCCGGGCTTTCATCAGGCTCTCGTTGCCACGTAGCAGATCGCTCGGGGGCAAAGACCACAGGAACCTGGCAAGGCGGTCCAGGTTCCCACCTTGCTGCAGCGCCTCGCACACGCAGGCGACGTGGTCCGGGGAGAAAGCCAGGGGGGTCTGCGAGGAGGAGGAGGAGGAGGAAGAAGAAGAAGAGGAGGAAGAGGGAGAGGAGGCAGCGTGGTGATTCCTGGCTAGGAGTTCCGTATGGAGCAGTACCTGGTCCGCGGCTCCCTCCTCCCCGGCGGCGGCGGTGGAGCCTGCGTGTTCCATGGGGAACGGGGCAGCGGCGGGAGGGGGCGGCGGTGCGGGGTTCAGGGCTCCCGCCGCGGCCCCGTCGGGGGGCACCTTGCTGGCTTCAGAGAGGATTTCCATCACATTTTCCTGCTTGATCTCCACCGCGCTTGTGATCTCGTCCGTGGGGGAGGCAGAAGACATGTTTCGGTTTGTTTTCCTTTTTTTCTTTTTTTTTTTTTCCTTCCCCCCGTCCCTTTCTCCTCCTCTCCCCCCTTCCTATCTCTCTGCAAAAGTCCACTCCTCCTCCTGCTCTCGGCCGGCTCTAGCCGATCAGGTTTCCTCGCGGCCACGCAATAACCATTAAAGATAGCTGCTATAGCAAACTAGTGTAAACGGGCTCCTCTCCGCGGCTCCCCCCAACGTGACTCCCAGCCCCGCTGCAATACTATATGGCACCGCAGCCTGCTGGCCCGGCCGCGCCCGCCCATTGGCTGCGCTGCGCCGGAGGGGCGGGGTCTGCCGCGTCTCCAGGGCAACCGTCAATCAAGCGGCCCCACTCCTCTCCTCTGTCCCCCCCACCTCCACCTGGAGCGGGACGCCCCCGCGGGCGGTGGGAGGCGGCGACTCCCCCTCACCTGCGCCGCGCCAAGCGCCTTTCCCTGGGCAGGGGAAGAAGTAAAACTCGAGGCGTGAGGCAGCACTGCGGTAGTTAGCCGGGGTGAGCTACGGCGGTTGTCCCGAGCGCGGAACCCCGCGAGGGAGCGACTGCCCCGCAGCGACCTGCTGTTGAGTGACCCCCTCCCCGCGTTACAATCGGAGCGCTCGGGCTGGGACAGCCCGCTCCCACTCCCTGCTCAGCTCCAGCGCCAGGCAGGTGCTGCCTGGGGTGGCTCCTACCTGCTTGGCCCGGCCGCCCCGGCCCTTCCCGCCGCCGCCGGCTGGCTCTGTCTGGTGGTGGTGCCGGGAGGGGTGCGGAGCAGGCCGGGTCCCTGCGGCAGGCGGAACGCGCGGGGCGGCGGGCGGTGCCGGCGGGGCGCTTTGGTGGCAGCACCGCGCGGCGGAAGGCGGAAGTGGCGGAGTGAGGGAGGGAAGAAGGGAGCGAGGGGGAGGCGGCGGCCATGGATGATCAGGGCTGCCCGCGGTGCAAGACCACCAAGTACCGCAACCCCTCCTTGAAGCTGATGGTCAACGTCTGCGGGCACACGCTGTGAGTGGGGCCGGACGCGGTGAGCGGAGAGCTGCCGTGGGGAGAGCCGCCGCGGCCCAGAGCTGCTGCTCTGCGGGGGGACCAAGCAGCGGGGCCTGATCGCTCCCCTGGCCAGTCCGGGGGTGGGGAAGACCCGGACGGTCCCTCGCGGCCTGGCGGGGTTCTGCCAGGCCTGTGCGGGCGTTTGCGAGGCGGTTCCGGGCCCCCTCCTGTCCCCCTCCTGTCCCCCTCCTGTCCCGGTTGCCAGCGGTTCCGTTTCGGGCTGGGGCTGCATCGTGGCTTTCGGCGGCTTCCCCGCGGTTAATTCCTCGGGGAGGACACGGGGCTTGGTGTGTTCGGTACCGGCCCCTGTCCCGAAGGGCTGTGAGGCTTTGCGGTGTGGAATAGGGAATGTAGAGGAAAATACATTTATCAACATCTTAAACATTTATCACTTGTATTTATTACTGCGCTTGGATAATTAATAATAAAAAAAAAAGTTGGTGATTTATTTTTTGGTGTGTTAATTCTCCTGAATGGGGAGTGCTTTGTCTGAAGCTTTGATGCTGGTTTAAGTGTTGGAAAATCCTCCTCTGAGCCTTTTTTGTTTGTGGTGTTTACTCAGTCAATATTTTTGTGCAACAACAGTCATGACTGTTTTTTCTCCTTTTTTTCCCCAAAGATGAACACTTGGCTAATTCCTACTGCTGACTTTAGCTGATTTAAGTCATACATAGTCTGAGCTCATTCACTTTCAGATCTGGAGATCTTCCTTAATGTGGAAGTTTTAAAGGCTCTGCTTCAAATTCCTTTTAGATACACATGGTAGAGCCTCATAACACAGTAGCAGCTCTTTCTGTATTTTTGATTTTACTTGGGTTGTTTGTTTGTTTGTTTTTAATGTCTTTTCATCTTTCCTGCAATGTGTATGTTGAGGTGTTTATAAACAGCCTGTGAATTGCATTCAAAGCACACAGCCTGAAAACTTTACTTACAGTGTTGCAAGTGAACAGGATGAGTAAAGTGGATTGCAACAAAAGATTCATGTTATTTTCTCAGACAAAAAGCATTCGATTTCGTGTGATTTCCTGATCCTGTTTGCTATGGCCATGCAAGCAGTACTGTTACCACAAGGGAAGGTGTGTAGGGGAGCAACAGATGATCTGGTAGTGGTGGTCTGGGAGAGAACAAAGCAGGAGCGTCCCGTTGGTGACAGTGACACTGGCTGTGTTGAAGGGCAGCATTAGCTGGAGTCTGAAAGGTAACAGCCACTTTTAGGCAAGGCTGTGCAACTTTAAAGTGATGCTTCTAACTTCTGTACCAGTGAAGATCAAAGGACAAGTCTTGCTGATGATCTGCTTTCAAGCTCCTCCAGAGCCACTTCAAGCAGAGAACAGCATGTTTCAGTTTGCTCTCTTGCTTTGGTTGTTGGTGGGTTTTCTTTTGAGGCTGAGCTTCCCTTGGGAAAATTAGTCATGTTTTGTGCTTTACAGGGTCCAGCTGCTGACACCTTACTTGGGGTTGATTTTCTTGTTTCTTCCCAGCTGCTCCAGGACTACCTCTCCTTCCCTCAGCTCTTGTTGTTCGTGCTTCTGCATTGAGCAAGGGTTTTATCCAAGACCAGCTCACTTCTCTGAATCTGCGCAGCCGTGGGTTGAGCCAGCCGGGTGTCTCTGTGGGGTGCTTGCCAGGAGAGGGCTGTGCAGACTCAACCAGACTGACCTCACCTGCACCCAGCATGGTCTGTTAGTCTGTCCATTACCTTCCCTGCAAAAGGTGCCTCTGCAGCTGGGCACCGCTGCTTTAAAGCACATGTGTGCGAGGGTAAAGCTAGAGTCACTGTCTAGGTAGGATCTCTGGATTTCTTTGGTTTTCTTGTAATTAAGGACTCTCCATCTTGATGTGGTTCAAGTGGATCAATTTTCCTCTCTAATATCCTTCCAAAACCCGTTGAAGGTTATGTTTTTGTTAGTAATTCCATATGCTGTTACAAAGCCTTCATGCTGGAAGTTGTTTCTTAATAATGGCTAATGAGTTATTGTAATAACTGATGTAGAAGATGGAAGCGCAGATGGGGCACCAGTGAATGAAGTACGAGGCGGGGGGTGGGGGAAGGGGAGGTAATTGACACTTGTTCTTTCATAAATTCACTCTATTTCAGCCACAAGGAAGGAATGTCTGATGTTCTCAAAGCAAATGAGCTGACTTAATTTTGTGATGGAGATTTACCCCTCCTTGGCAATCGATTCTGGTAATTTGTGATGTTCTTACCATTGAAGATAAGTCTCCTGATTTGTACTCTAAATTTCTTTGCTATAATTTAAGCACTTAAGAGTTCTGTCATGTGTTTTATACACCCTGCAAACTGTTTATTACACTTCTTCTGCAGGGATGTGTCACATGTTTTGTGGGCTTTCTCTTTGGTGTGTTTTCTACAATTAAGAAATTCCGTTCCTTCAGTCTCCTCTCTTGAGTGTTTTGTTTGTTTTTTGGTTGGTTTTAATAGACATTTATGGGCTATTCTCATTGCTTTTCTTGAGACTTTTCCAACTTGATTTGTGTTCTTCTGGGACACTAGAACTGGACACTGTTCCATCTGAGTCCGTAGTACAACAGGCAGAGTCAAAATTAATTCATGTACTTCTCATGATATCTGTGTTTCACACATCGCAGTAAAATGATAAGTCTTTATGTACTTTTTATTTTTTGCAGTGATATGTGTTATTATGTTCAGCATAAACCCCATATTCTTTAGAACGTTACCACACTGCGTATCTTTAGGTAGAACAGTGTTTAACTCTGCCTTCCATGTTGTGTTATATACCTGATTGTTCTTACTTATTTGCTCTGTCAAAGAGCTGATTTTTGCACTTGTTTCGGGTGACTTTGGATTCTAATTCCCTCCATCAAAGTGCATGTGACTGTCCCAGCTTTATATCCTCTGTTAGCTTAGGAAAGTGACCTTTCTGTCCTGGTGTTTTCTAAAGTGTAATTTGTGGACATTACTGTTTTTGGGAGATCTTTGGAGTTTGTGCTTCTGACCATGAGCAATTCAACTGAGGCAGAGCAAAATATGGAGTTGTCTGCAGTGAGTTCCTTGCTAATAAACCTTCCCCTTACCCCAAGTTACTTTTTGTAACAGTGCGGAATGATAAATATTAGAACCATATGAATGTGCTTGCTACCTGTTTTCTCTTGAACTGAAATAATAACTTATCTCTGGGGATGGGTTTCTAATCATCTCTCAGTACTTCAGTATGTACCGTACTTGTTTAGATGACATGATACTCAATTTATGAGTGTCAAAAGTCCAGTTAAAACAAAACTATATTGCCTCTGACTGCTGTTTTGCTAGCTACAATTCTACTGTGTCATTGAAGGAAATTGTGTTTGATATGGTTTGTTCTTAACACATTGTGTGTTGGATCTTATCTGATTCGTTACTTGAAATATGCAGGAGATAGTTTGTTTGTCAAATTATTTATTCCAGCATCTTCCCAGGGACTGAGAGGAACCCTGACTGGTCTGTATTTCTATGTATATTTGGTTTCCTGCTCTTTAGAGGCAGGTGCTCTTGTGTTTCTTCAGGCTGCTGGAACTTAATGCAGAGATGATCTTCAATAACTGCCTTTGTTAGCTTTCAAAGGGTAAATATTGTCATGTCTAAAAGGTTTGAAAATCTTGAAGTACTCTTAATGCTGTAACCCCTGAATATAGTCCATAGGTTTATGGAAGCTTATTAAGTTGTCTGCAAAAGCATGATAAAGGCAATATACTTCATGTTTGAAGTTTGCCGCTAAATATGCATGAGAAATTCAGAGTCTTGACTTTATTTGCTTGGGAAGTTTAGAACAATTGCTCTAACGCGTTTCTTGGTTCTGGCTCATGTTCTTACTGCTTTTATTGCGATGTGAGTTACATTAGCCAGTTAATCCATGCTAGTGAATGAAGATCAATACAGAAGATGGCCCAAGTGCTTTGGCATCATCTGTTGAGAGATTTTCATTCCCACTGAATGGGGGGTTAATGCACTTTGAATTTAACTGCTCTTTTTTTTGCTGCAGATATTCTGAAGGAATATTTTCATGTTACCTTCAGTGTTGCCTCCCAGTAATTTCTTTCCTAATGCTTTGACCTTTCCTATTTTGTTAACAGTGGTCTTTGCTTTGAGTGACCTTCAGTGATTTGATTGGCACTTGTGCAAAATCTCTTGAACTTCAAATCATTTAAGAGCCTATATTTAGCTGAGATGATTTGTTAGTAAGCATCAGATCTTCCTCCTGGGTTTCAGATAGTGTGTGGTTTTACCATTAGCACATTTTCTTTATTTTGTGGCTCTCTGTTTTGCCCTTCTGAGGAATTGTGAGAGTTGCCTTCTGGTACCTGCTGTCAGCCAAGTTGTTCCACTTTCTCGTTCTTAGCCAGTTCCTCCGCTTCGGTTAGAATGAAACTAGAAGAGCCTTCCTTTTATATTGTGTGGGTTTTTCTTTTACCTCCTATGTAAACAAAGTTAATCTCGAAGTATTTAAAAACTTGCTGGGCAGTGTGTGTCCTGTTTGTTCCTTCTCTTTTGACAAATGCCTGCAGTGAAGGTTCCTCTTGCTATGAAGTCCTGTGCTTTGGGGTTTGCCTGTTCGTTCTTCTCTTCCCCACTTTGTTAATTTAAATCTCTCCTATCTGGGATAGATACTTTGTGTTAGAGCAGCTGTGTTAGCCTGGCATCTCTATTTTACTGTGACCTAGATTCTGCCAACAAATTAATTCTGGACCTTAGCACCAGCATATGCATTTCTCCTTCCTATGTTAGAACAGCTCGCGGTGGTTTTCTCCTGATGCTGTGCGTTTACAGTGTTCGGTTCCCCTGTGGCCAGAGGGGCTCTGGGATGTGTTTGTGTCCATTTGTGGCAGAGCAGGGGTCAGTGTGCTGATAAGCACAGCGCAGTCAAGATAAGGGGTAGGCAGATGAGTGTGAGAGGATGAAATTGGACGTTAAGTCTTGGCTGTAAACATCCTTCAAGTTGGGTTTCCATTGCAGTTTATTCCAACGGAGCCATGCCAAACCTTACAATTATGGGAATGGTGTTTGATGTGGTTTTTTTTTTTGTTAGGGTTTTTTGGGGGTTGGGGTGGGGGCTGGTATTTCCCTGGTTATTGCTTCTTTACTAACATTGCCAAAAGTGTAATACCATGTGTTTTTTGGCATTAATGTTAAATACATCTTCCCTGTCACTGGGAGGGAGGATGATAAATTAGCAGTTAAAAGTTGTTCTAGGAGGGGACTTAGTATGGAAATGCTCAGTTCAAGAATAATGAAAGTCTTTTTAAAGTTTATTTTCTTCAGTATAACAAAGGTTCAAAGCATGAGATACTTGGCTTTAAAGATGCTTTTGTGCAGGGAAAGGTGTGTCTAATTATGGAGCAATGCTTCATTCAGGTTTGCAGCGCATTAGTTTCTAAGGTGTACTTATGACTTTGCCGCCTTCTAAAAGTTCACTCTCAAGAATTACATTCAAAAGCCTTTGTGCATGCATGACTATTTTTGATTGTTCAGACGGTGTTCAGATTGTTCAGGGTAATGTCTTTTCTGAGTGTGCAGATGCTGGGTGCGTGCTTGCCAATGGAGCTGTAATCCACCTGGCTCCATTTGAGACCATGAATTATCCTTTACTCTGCCTGCTTGGATTCATGGCCTGTGTTGAGTTTTAGGGGGCAGATTAAGCATATCCCACTGATTTACTTGCATAGAGAAGAGAGGAAATGCATCCACCAAAAACTGCATTAAAAGAATGTTAAGGTTGTTACTGCAAACAGGGCTGGGTAAAGAAATTTACTGTTGGCTGTAAACTTGGACCATATGGTCTCAAACAATCAGACACTAAAGTTGTAGTTAATTGGGGCTGCTGGTTCAGCTTTGTTGTCCCACTGCCCGCTGTAGGGAGGAGGAGGGAAACTGGTATGTAAAGCTCTTCTTTTTTTCAGGGTCAGTCCAGCTACCTGTGACCCATCCTGACTTGTAGACAGGGGAAACATGGATGTCTGCAGACCAACAAAAGCAAAGAAACTCCCTTTCCTCCCCAGTGTCACACCAGCTTGTGCTGTCCCTCTGAAGTCTATTTCCCATGCTGGACATCTCTGGGGGACAGGTATCAGAGCACAGAAAACTGATAGGCTTGATTTCAGCTGCTGTGGTGTGGTTGAGATTGCGTACCGCTGCAATCTTAGGTGGTAGTTACTCTATTACAAGCTTTTCTGGTGTCTTTTTCCTGTCCGCAAGACACAGTAAGGTGTCTAGAATCCTTATTAATTTTTTTTATCCTTTTCCCAGAGGGAGATGTGTTTATTTTTAATTTAATTTGTTAATAAGACTTCAAAATGAAGACAGCGTAACAATGCTTACTATCTAGGCCCAGCTTTGTGTTGCTCGGGGGAGACATCAATTCACTGAGTTGTGTTGTGGGGATTCTCTAATCTACCCTGCACCCTGTTGTGGCTGTTCCAGGGATTCATTAGGGGGTAAGTGCATCCTCCGAGAGATCTAATTGCGGTGCTAACGGCTGCTAAAATGAAGAAACAGAGGTTTCATTATTTGCTTATTTATTTTAATGTTAGGAGCGTTTGGAGTTTTGTGGCTGTCAGATTCCCCGGGAGTTGGAAGTAGGAGCATCCCTGGGGAATATGGGGGAGTGGGGTCTCATGCCAGTGTGTGGGACTGGAGTAATTGGAAAAAAACTTGGAATTTTCTTGTTTAAACTCTTTCCAAGTGAAAGGATGGCTTGGCTTCCTGCTGCATTCTTCTCTGCAGTGTGGTTCAAGAAAATACCTTTCTTCTGAGATGTGGGGGAAGCCCTGGAGATTGTGGAAAATAACATAAAACTGTATTTCAGCCAACTGAGCTTGAGTGAAGAAGTCTAGCTAGAGGTAGGCAGTGAGGATCTGTCAGAAATGTAACTTTTAACTTGAGCATTAATGCTTAAATACATAATTGAATTTTATTTGGTGAGCTTTTTCCTGAGGAAAATATCTCAAAAGCAAGATATACAAGGACGACAGTACTGTATTCAGGGCTATAATTTGTAACATAAAGGTTGGCTGTGATGTGTGTGGTTTTTAGGCCACCAGATTTATATTAATGCAAAAGCTGAGGTGTGTGAGCTAAGGCTTATGAGTGCAGATGCTGTGATGCTGGTTGAACTGTAGAAATGTGGATGCAGGAGGCAGCAGGCACAAGGAAAAGAGCTGCTGGATTCTGGTACTTACTGGACCCCTGTGGGAGCTGATCCAGTTTGCTGACCTGACTGACAATGGGAAGCTTTTTTAGTAGGTTAATGTGGTGGTTGTGCAGGATTAGTGAGGTGAAGTGGCTTGTGAATGGTTAGGCTGGTGTCAGAAGTGGCGTAAGATGTTCTACAGGAATGTGTGTCCATGAGTAAGGTAGGAGTAGGGTTAAAGGTAGGACCCTCCTGTGGCAATGTTAATTTAGCTCGCACCATTTTGTGAAACTGCTTGCTTAAAAAGCTGGTTTATCTTCGAGAACAAGTGCTATAGTTTGTCTCTTAGGCTCGTCTTCTTGCTACTTGTGCCATATCACGTCTCAAATTGGATTCCTGGGTGGTGGATCCTTACTTGCATGAAAAACATAAGTAGTCTTGGTGGACTAAAGCATATTTGGCATATTTGGGCTACATATAGCTAAAAATCTAAACCAGAACACAAAATACGTGTGGTCCTAAAAACGCCTACTTCGCTTTGGGGAGATAATGAAAACTAGGTAATGTATTTCATTCCCAATGATTTACATCTCCGAGAGAATTTTCTTAGTTTCTTTCCGGGTGAGTTGGGAGGCACATCAGGGAGGTTTTTACTCACGTTTGTCAGACGTACCATGGGAAGTTAGGTTAACTGATGCTTGTTTGAAATAGCCTGTCTGTATCCTCAGAGGAAGAAAAATTACTCTTTTTTTTTAAGTGGAATGTATTCCCTCAGAAAGCTTTTTCGTGACTTCTTGGGGAATAAAAATCTGGGTCATCTTTCTCCTTTGTCCTTTCGGAGTTACTCCTGTTTTTATTAATTGGGATTAGATGCTCTTTGGACTCTGTTCCATCCCATTACTCTTCCAAAATCCCTGAGTTAGTCATGGGAGGTGATTAAATCATTGCTGAAATACCCAAGAGGTTATTTCCTCCTGCCATCCAGTTCTGACAATTACTACTTGTTTTTAAATTTGGCTCTGAATCATGGTCTTAATACTTCAGAAGAAGTGGTGTTAATGCTTCAGTTATATTGTTCTTTTGTTTTAAAAATGACATATTTAGAACATCTTTTCTCTGTTGAACTATCACCCGGCATGTCTGCTTAGTAATACTTCTTGTCTGCTTAGCAAAGCTTGCAGAGCTCTTCCCTCCTTCTAAGTACGTTTTGGAAGTTTAAGTTGTGCTTCTGCTTCAACACGTGACCTGGGCAAAAGGAACGCTGTTTGCTTATAACCTGGGTCTCCAATCAATAAACTGAAAAGTAAATTCTTTTTCCTTGATTCTGATAATTCAGTCTGGCTAAATCGGTAGCCTGGGATGCTAAAAATGACTGATGGGTTTGGGTGCCCAGCCCAAGGAGCCTTCAGACATGCTTGACCCTTTTTGTTGGGTAAATGCTGACCATGGCAAGTTAGAATGTGGTAAGTGTCCAGCATCATGGTCCAGCACAAGTGTGGTAGATCTCCATGGTTAAAATAAGTGCTTCTCAAAAAGAAGGCAAACACAATAATATTTTAAACAATTTTAAATTAGGCCTTTTTTTCCATTCTCTTAATTGTATCTACTGCATTATAATTCAAGCCAGTAATTCTAGGAGTTTGTGACTTGCTTCTGTGTAGTTATGTTAGCTGCCAAATGTTAATAAGCGATATGCATAGCTTTAATATTTATGAAATTATGGTCATTTTACAAAGCATGTCTCAGTAACTGTAAATTCAAAGCAGATCTGAAAGTGCCTTCTTGGAGTACGCAGGACTTGCATTAGTGTGTGTGCTCTTTGTTTGGGGCATTGTGATGTGGTGGTGTTTGGTGTGTTTTTTTGTTTTGTCTCCAGGGCAACTGAAGGTTAAGTTTGAAGAAAAGCTAGGTCAGCATTTTGGAAATGGAATTGAGTGCTCCAGTGTTCATATCTGGGTAGGAAATTAGGAAATAGTAATAAAAAAACTTGCCTGATAGTAGCAGGGTATGGGACAGGCAGGGTGCTGACCTTGATTTGTGGACACTTAAGTTTCATTGTGTTTAAAAGACATGTAGATGAGGTTCTTAGGGACCTGGTTTAGTGCCAATGTTGGGTTAATGGTCAGAGTTGGTGGTCTTGAGGGTCTCTTCCAACCAAAATGACTCTGTGTTGCTGGTTGCCTCTTTGCTTTAATGATACGCAGGAAACAGTGGATATTTCTTCACGGAAAGGCCACTCTGGCTGTAATAAAAGTAATAAATATTAGTCAACTGAATTTTGTGATGACAACTAATTTTTTTTCTGTGATGTTTGCAAGAATTTTATTTGATAAGGCCAGACCTGAGAAAAAAAAAACAACTTAGCAATAGCTACTGCTGTATATGACAAAATTAGGCTTGAATTGTTGTAGCTAAGAACATTTTTGTCTCTCTGAAAATTATATTCTAAGTTGTTCTTCCTTTGGATATAACACCTATGGGAAGAGAGGATGTATTAGGGAATTCTTACTGTTATTTTCATGTGGAATACATGCAAGCTCAGAGAAGCGAGAACAAGTTGCCTTTGCCACAAATGAACAATGAGCAAGTCATCTGGTCTGATAAATATTTTGGCTCCAAATTGGGTAACATGTAGATAATGAGTTTTGCTGTTCCCACAGCTCTGCTTCAGTGATTGGCAGTGAGGTTAAATATATGTTTAAGCATTTCAGAATGCTGGGCTTAGTGTGAGCATGACAACTTCTTTAACATTATGGAGGAAGATAAGTGATTCTGCTAAGAGTTAGAAAATAATTTTTATTAATGCCAAGCAACGTGGCCAGTCTTTCTGCCAGGGTGACAAAGGAAGACTGATGTTCCTAGATAGCAAAAGCTAAGGGAGCGTTTTGGCTCATGTTGACACCTTCAGGCTGGTGAGCCAGAGTGGGAAGTGTTGGGTCTAACTGGGCAGGGAGGTTTTGCACGGGAGTTCAATGTAGTGCAAGAGCTGCTGGTGGAGCCGGGGTCACGATGAAGAGCTCTGGTCCCAGATGGGTACAGGCAGACAAACCTTTAATGTCTTTGTCATCCTTACTTGCAGTATGTTGTGTTTTGGTTTTGTTTCTTTTTTTCTTTTTTTTTTTAAAAGGGTATCTTTGTGGGGATTAGGAGCTGAACAATCTGTAGGTGTAATTAATGACTAGATAATCTTTAGAGTGAGCATACGAATAGCCTTGTGTAAACAGAAGAGTTCAGATTCTTCTGGGAGTAGCTGTCTGCAGGCTTAAAAAGACTGAAAAAGTAGTCCTTATGTACCCTGGAAGGCATCAGGAAGGGCTGTCAGGGGTGGCTGTGTAGTGAGATAAGCCTGTGACTGATGTGCTGTGAACTGGAGGCTGCCTTTAAATCCCTGAGAGCCCCTTGTTCTAGGAAAAAAAATGAGTTATCTTTAGTTTTGGGATATGATTATATTCTGTAGAGGGAGGTTAATGGGACTGAGGGCAATGCCAAGACGATGTGATGTTGCTGTGGATGTTGTCAGTTGGGCAGGGTTGGAAGAATTTAGGAGCTGGAGAAATACTTGTCAGTTGAGCTTAGTCTAGAATTACTGTATTTCTTTGAAGCCTTTTGTTTCTAGTCCTGCAACAAAACTTGGCCTAACATTTTGCTAAATAAATCTTTGGTTTCTGTTCGGTCTGTGTAGTTTTGGGGAGAGGTAATACAGGCTGGAACAGCAGGGATGGTCAGAGTTAGCTGTATCCATGTGGCGTATCTCAATGGATGAGTGGAACATTGGAGTTTTGTTTCTTGGGGTGAGGTCAAAGAACTCAAATTACATGGGGTTTATGTGAGAACCTTTGCTGCCAACTGACGGATTTTTGGAAAGGAGCCTTCTTTTTTTTCAGGAAATGTGTGACTGGGAAGCATCTTCTGGCTCTGGGGAAACTCTGAGATGGTGTAGAGGAGTCAAAAGGGGAGGTCGACTCCCAGTCTGATTGTGTGACAGTAACTGGAACAGCAAATGTCCTGAGGGGGACTTGGTTGGAGAAATGAGTATGACTACATGAAAACTTGAGAGGAGGAGTGATAACTGGGCTAGTGAAGGCTTTAGGAGTGTCTGGGAAGACTTGGGGAGAAACTGGAGCTAAAGAGCCATAGAGGAAGCTGTGAGGTTCTGGAAGGAAGAATACATGGGAGCTGGGGGCTGTGGGGAGATCTAAAGATCATAGACTGTCCTGAGCTAGAAGGGACCTGCAAGGATCATTGAGTCCAACTCCTGTCCCTGCACAGGACAACTCCACAGTTCACACCATGTGTCTGAGGGTGTTGTCCAGTCTTGAACACTGTCAGGCTTGGGGCCGTGACACCTCCCTGGGGAGCCTGTTCCAGTGTCCAGCACCCTCTGGGTGAAGAACCTTTTCCTCATGTCCAACCTGAACCTCCCCTGGCACATCTTCCTGCCATTCTTGGGTTCTGTTGTTGGTTGCCAAACCAATGGATGGTGAGCATCTGTGTGAATGTGCACATGTGTGTGGTGGAAGGGCTGTGGGCGTTGCCCAAGTTCCCAGGAGCTTCCAGCTGCACCCCTGGATTTCCCTGCAGAAGTGCGGGCTGTGTGCCACTGCTCCCGGGAGCTCTGATTTCAGCAGGGGAAATCCTATATAGCACTAATGCTAATCACTCCCAAATCAGGAATGTGAAATTTGGGCACGCTTCAGGCATTAATTGTAGTGGCTTAATTTCCTTATCTGGTAATGTGGGGATAATACTACCTCATGATGGTTTTGAGAAGGTCAGTTACTTAATGCTGACTATACATGCCAAAGAAAATGGGAGAGGGGAAAAAAAAAGTAAGCTTGTTGAAGCAGTATTTGCACAGGGCAGAATAAACAAGGTCTGAAGATAAATTGGTATCATCTGCATTTATGTTAGTTGAGCGTTGCCTATCCAGAGGGTTGGAGGTGACAGTCCTAACAACCCTACGTCTCGATTCCTGGCAGGCCATGTGCATTTACCATAAGGTAAATGCGTAATGCCTGGGCTGTATATTGTGTAGACTTGTTAAAGAAAAACTTGACATTGAGGCCTTTGTCCCCCTGTTTAGTCTGGAGAAGGAGAGGCTTAGAGGTGACCTCATCACTCTCTGTAACTACCTGAAGGGCAGTTCTAGCCAAGTGGGGATTGGTTTCTCCCAGGCAGTCAGCAATAGGACAAGGAGGCATGGGCTTAAACTCTGCCAGGGGAAATTTAGGCTGGATATTAGAAAGAAATTCTCTACAGAGGGAGGTCAGGCATTGGAATGACTGCCCAGGGAGGTGGTGGACTCACCGTCCCTGGAGGTTTTTAAACTGAGATTGGACATGGCACTTAGTGCCATGATCTAGCAAATGGACTGGAGTTGGAACAAGGGTTGGACTTGATGATCTCTGAGGTCTTTTCTAACCCAATAGATTCTGTGATTCTGTGCTTTAGCTGCCATAAGGCAATGGGTGTTGAGGGGACAAAGGGAGGAACAGCCTGATGGCATAAGCCTTTTTTTTCCTGAAGGAAACCAGTCATGTGCAAATATAATAAATTTATATCATAGTGCATGACCACAAGAGGGATCAGACCACTTGAATCTTCACTTTCATATTTTGGATTCTGCGTTCTTTCATGTAACTTGGTTATGGGTGTTTTACATGCAGAGATTTTAATTGTCAGACTTGCCGAGGACAGTACTCGAAATCTGCTTGAGTAGTGGGCTTGTGTCTAGTTGATGTTCTCTGTCACAGGTCATTACTTCATGACTTTGATAGCTTAAATTTCGGCCTGCACAGAAAGTTATGTTGTATTGTTTGCTAGGTGGGATTTCTTTCCAATACTCTTGCTATGCCTTTTTAAGTGAATATTTTAAAAATATGACCGTCATTAAATGAGTTAAGAACCCCTATAGAGTCTGTATTTCCTATGAGCTTGATTGTTCAAACCTCATTTCTTGCTTTCTACTTCTTCTCTTCTTGAGCATCAATTGTATAATTGGCAAACATGCAAGACAAATGCAATCTGAAAGCAATGATTCATTGAATATAATGGATCCTAATAACTTTATCTTACACCTAATTAGTTTGACATTTTATTTTAAAATCCATATTTTTTTTTAGAGATAGTAAAAAGATGCAAAGTTGCCTGAAGGAGAACTGCTCCAACTTATTTCTATTGCATCTTTCCTTCACAAATATAGAAGCAGCTATATCATTGAAAATTTAATGAAGCTTTCATCAACATAATGCAGTGTCTCTGCATTCTCTGAAACGTATTCATATTTAATGAGCTTCTAATTTCAGGTAACAGGAACAACTGAATATAACCATAAATCTGATTTGTTTGTGAACAGCGTGTCCGTGTCATTTACAGTTCGTAAAGTAGTCATTGATGACCAGGGTGGCAATGCACAGGTAGAGTTGGACAACTGAACATCTATTTAAATCAGCTTTTGACTGCATTGGGTAGTTTGCTGCAGAAGTTTTGCCTCAGATTTTTTTTCCTTCATAAAAATTGGCCTCAGAAAACTGCAGTGACCTTAAAGCAGTTAGGTAGTTGTCTGAGTGTCATATTTGAGTGTTTCTGTTTCATGGTTTGGTGTTTTTTGGTTTTCTTTTTAGCAAGCCTGAGGTTAATTCCTCAGTTAAAAAGTACAATAGTGGGAAAGTATTTTGGATGTGTGGGAGAGCTGGCAATACTGAACAAAATATAGAATTGTGTATAATTAATGACAGAAGATGGAAATAGTCTAGGGATAACTGTGACAAAATCTTACTGCACTCTGGGCAGTCTCAAACTCTGAAGCATCGAATCAAGTTGCACTGCTGGGCTTGGCTGGAAGAAGCAACAAGGCTCGTTTTGCTCTTTCTTAGTGGGAGTGAATCGCAATGCTGAAAAGATGGTATTGTTTACCAAATTTTATGCAATAACACCTATGACTACATAATTACATTTTGAATTAGAAAACATTAACACTGAAACATTGTTTTCATCATGTGAAAATATTGTTCTATCTGCGTTATTTAATTTATGGCCCTTTTATTGTTTCTCATAATCATAATTGGCATTTACCCATTAATATTTAATTTGTGTTTTGGAGGTTAATTGCAGAAAAAGGCCATATATAATGTGATGCCATTGAACATAGAAACATAAAATTCAATAACCAGAATAATTTCTCTGCTACACATAGTATTGCCTTTGTAATAATACAAAAGGCAATGTAGAGAATGGTATTCACCCCCTTTCTTGGCAGTATGCGATCTTCTATTTCATTTAGTAAGGAGTTTTAAAAAAGATCTTCATATAGTACCAAGAGAAAACTACACTTGGATGGCATATGTTGGCATCCCGGTTAATTTTAATCTCTATTTTTTTGGGTGTTAATTTACTTGGAGCATTACACTAGTGGGTTTAATCAGGATGTTTTCTCATTTTTTTTTTTTTATTAAATCAGACTTTTAACGTGTATTTTAGCAACCTCAGAAGTGGAACACTATACACCGAGCATATTGTCATAGAATAGTTTGGGTTGGAAGGGACCTTCAAAGCTCATCCAGTGCCACCCCTGCCATGAGCAGGGACATCTTCACCAGCTCAGGTTGCTCAGAGCCCCTTCCAGCCTGACCTGGGATGTCTGCAGGGATGGTTCATCCACCACCTCTCTGGCCAACCTGGGCCAGTGTTTCACCATTCTGTGTCAAAAATTATATGGATATTGTTACTGTTTCGGGTGTGTCAGCCCCAGAATTTTATTCACTCTTTAGCGAGACTTAACATTTGATGTTCATGGTTTTCTCTCAGCGCAGACCAAGAGAAGTTGTGGGACTGGCATCTCTTGGGAGGTGGCAGCTTTGGAGCTGGTTTCCTCATAGTGTCCAGCCCTCCAAGTGCCACTGTGTACATGCTGCTCTTTTACTTTCTGAATTCTTCCCTACCTGATTTTTAAGGCTTTCAGGGCCCCTTTCTTTACTGGAAAAGGTCTGGTGTGGGCAAGTGAATCTGACATTTACTGAAGTAGGGACGTGAATGAATTTGCTGTACTAGTCTGTTCCAGGCATTGCACACTGGGCTGTGTCAGCCGTGTCGGTGACAGATCCTTCCACTGTGTACTGACTCTATTTACTGAATTTATGATGACTAATTAAAAAATACAAATTTCTAATTAAAATTCTTGTTTCCTAGCCATTTGGGATGCAGAGCAGTATAACAGCGGAACGGATGAAAGAATCACGTTAACAAGACTTTTTTCGAAAGATGAGCTCAGTTCATCAGATGCTTGAAGGCCAGCGTAGCGTCACTCACACAAGTAGCCCACAGAAACAGTGAAGCTCCTCGTGTGACAAGTATTTATTGCTATTTATTTTAATTTCTAAAAACTGTACATCAGTATTTCTGACAGTTGTTTTTCTGTCAAATAGTTTACTCAACACGGACAGTTTGTTTGAAGATAAGTTGATAGCAGTAGATTTGGAGTTTGTCCTAATGCAGTCACTTTTCATATTTGGCTTGGACTATTTACAGTAGAAGCTTAAGGTGGTTATACAAGAGCGAAGTGGTTTTCTTCCTAGTTATTTACTTATTATCAGTTCAAAAGTCTTAAATGGCTGTCCCTCATGTTCTCCTGAGTGACATCAGATATCTTACCAGTCTCCAGCATTGACCTCTTTTGAGGAGGTCAGCTTTTGACTAGGGATTGTAATAAATATGCCAGTCCAACTTCATTTCATGATGAGGGTTTTTCTTGTGCAAGTTCAGAGGGATTAATTTAATAACACTCTCTTTATTTTCCTAATTTCTGCAGATTTTTTTCCCAGATTCTTTAAAGATAATTTGAGTATTTCTACCTGGACCTTCTTGAGATATGTATGCATTGCACGTGAAAACTACATTCCAGGTGTTGTTTTGGAGTTTAGCACAAAGAGGTTAGAAAATGCCAAAAAAATGATTCCTTGTTTAGTCTTAACTTGGTTTCCCCGTGTATATCGTAGTGTACTATTATTGATGTAGAATGCTATTTTTCATCTTGCAGAACCTGTTTTGTACCACACACAGAGAATATTTTGATCAGTTGTTTTCTGGATGTTAGCATATGTAATAAGTAAGAGCATCATTGATTTCTTCTTTTCTGTAGTGCTCGTTGTCTCTGGATATAAAATAATCTATGCCTAGGTGTTCTGTGATATAAGAGCATTGCAAATTCTATCTTGTGAGAAAAATAATGATGAATTTACATTTTTACATGTTTTCTAATTTTGAAGTGTGCTATAAGGAGAATATTAGAACTCCTTTCCCACCTGTCTTTATCTTCCAACACAGAACTGGCTTCCACAGCAAACCCCTTAATGAAAAGTGTTAAACTTTGACTGTGCCGGTTCTATGAATAGGTGTCGGGTATTCCAGAAAAAAGGGTATTTGCGTCACTTAAGGTAATTACATTTCAGCTTTGCTCTGCAGCACGTTTTGGGATTTTTTTTTTTCGTAGAGGTTTTATTTTGTGTCACAACATTAAGCAAATAGATGACTGGTGATTTGCGCAACCGAGTGTTTTGGGCAGGTAATCCACTGGATCATCTCAGTGCTGCCAGCCAGATTAACATAGAAGTTCTGGTCCTGGGGGAAAGGAAACTGGGTGTAAAAAGAAACAGCAGAGTTTCAAAACAAGTGGGGTTATTAGGAGTGTTGTGGGTTTTTTTGCCTTTTTCGTAGAATCATAGAATCATTTCGGTTGGAAGAGACTCTCAGGATCATTGCGTCCAACCATAACCTAACTCTAGCACTAAACCATGTCCCTAAGAACCTCATCTAAACACCTTTTAAACCCCTCCAGGGATGGTGACTCCACCACTGCCCTGGGCAGCCTGTTCCAATGCCTGACAACCCTTTCCAGGAAGAATTTTTTCCTAATATCCAATCTGAACTTCCCTGGTGCAACTTGAGGCCATTTCCTCTTGTCCTATCACTTGTGACTTGGGAGAAGAGACCAACCCCCTCCATGCTACAACCTCCTTTCAGGTAGTTGTAGAGAGCGATAAGGTCTCCTCTCAGCCTCTTGTTCTCCAGGCTGAACAGCCCCTGTTCCCTCAGCCGCTCCCCATCACGCTTGTGCTCCAGGCCCCTCACCAACTTCATCACCTCCTCTGCACTCTCTCTAGTATTTCAATATCCTTCTTATGATGAGGGGCCTAAAACTGAACATGAGATTCAAGGTGCAGCCTCACCAGCACTGAGTACAGTGGCACAATCACTTCTCTAGTGCTTCTCCACCCCCTTGATTCATTTCTCTTGTGCTTTATTACACAGTGTCACATGCAGTTATTATAGGTGGCACATCTGAGGGGCAGCAGCTGTGATGCTGGTGCTGCTCCAGGGAGGGGATGGGGATATGCAGCAGCAAGACCTGTTTTGTCACCAGAGAAAACCTGTTGTGCAGCTGCCCACTCTGGATATCTTTTCGGTGGCTCCTCTGTGTTTTCTGAGAGACTTTGGCAGCCGTGCCCCTTCACATGCAGGTTGTGATTCAGCTTAAAAATGCACAGACAAAACCACAGGGGTTGTACTTTGCCAAGCACCTGTGACCGTGCCCTTTCAGTGGTATTGTTATTGCTTGCACTCAAAACATTATGACTCTTCCCGCACTCTGCTCCCAGCAAATACGGGCTTTGTCACTGACCTTGTTGGTGTAAAATGTCTTTATGCTTTATACATGATGACATCAAACAGCAGTGGTTGTATCTTTTATGTATAAAGGCAACAGGAAGAAAAGGCAAGCAGTTGCATGGCAAAAACAAAGTAAATTAAAAAATGAGTCTCTATGGTTACTGCAGCTAATTGAAGCCCAGATATTCCCTGTGTCACATGCCTGTCCCATCGTTGTGTTCCTGCACCTTTTTTTGGCGCTGCGTGGTGAACCAGTTAATGGAGGGGATCCAGTTTAGGCTTTCAGACTGGTTATCAGCTGAATTGGCTCCTTGCACGGCTCCAGGGCACGTGTGCTGTTGTACAGCACTAGGACTTGAATGTGGGGTGGGAAACTGTGGCATCTGTGATATAAAAGTGGGATAAGCTACTGTAGGACTCGGCTCTACCTTGTCCTTGTAGTAGCCATGTGTGATGCCAGCAAAAATAAATAAATACATCTCCGTATTAGGTGTTCTGTGCTGCTCAGTTGATCGTTTCACCACTGTGCCAGGAGAGCGGCTGCCTTGGTAACATTCCTACAGCACAAAGTGGCCACGTAGGTGTGTGGCAGCCATGCAGAAAAAACCTTTGATCTCAGATGATCCCCCACAATTTCCCCAATACATACTGTGGGAGTTAATGTGTTTGTTTTAGCTGACAGCCTAAGCATGCAGAGACTCTGTTTTTCTTTTGCTCAAACACCGTATAGCTTGGATTTGGATTTAGCTTAAACAAATCGCAAGGAACTGTCTCTTCATGTTATGTAAAGTTTATGTTCCTGAGAATAAAAGGATCACTTGTGGATTACTGGAAGTGTTGCAATTTGAAAAGAGCGATGCTGGGAAGGATAAACCTTTCTCCTTGAGGTGGGGAGAGTTTTCAGATCTCTTCTCATTTAGATCTTTAGATAGTCGTTTCAAATCTTGGGCAGTGGGATTTGATTTATGGTGGCTTTTTAGCACTGTCCCCAGTGAGTGACAAGCTGGTACTCAGCAGGATGATCACTATGCAATGTGGTATTTCGTATGAGCGATGGTTTTTGTTTTGCATATTTCTTTTCTAAAAAAAAAAATGAAAGGGAAGATAATACAAAGCAAAATCTGTTTAGATGGTAGTGGGAATGGCCATGAAGCAAATTTGATATTTGCATCACAACTGTCATCACCAAGCTGCTTTTGCTTGCTTAGTTTCTTGCCATGTCTTTCACTGCAGCTTCAGGATGGGATGGGGAGTAACATTGATTTTAGAGCTTTGTGGAGTGTAGGCTTAAGCAATTGGTGATTTTATTAGTGGTTCTTAACCTCTATGGTGTTTTTCTTTTCCCCTTTGGACCTGAGTAGGTGAGCTGCTGTCAGAGGTGTTTCTGCAGGATCGGAAAGCAATAGCACGCATGCAAGTCATCTTTGTCCCCTGGCTTGGGAAGCCATCCCATAGCTTTGATCTGCAGTGTGTGCAGGTGGAAGAGAAGGACGAGGAGAAGTCATGTTCCCGTTAGCATCCGGAAAGTACTTTGTGTCCCCAGAGTGCTAAACTTGGGGTCTGTTCAAAGGATAATAGATGCCGTACAGGTGAGTCAGCCTTTTGTGCTGAAGGCCAGGTGCTGGACTTATTTTCAGGCTGGCATGCTAGGACACACTCTGGCATTCATCGCGTTTGTAAACACTCCTCAAAGCTGAGGAACACTTTTGTCTTGGAACCGGTTTCCCTTAATGCTCTGGGAGTGACTGGCTTGATGTGTTTTCCCCAGGTGGCATCAGCAGCCTATGAAATATAGAGGAAGCATTTCTGCTATGTGACCTTTACAGCAGGGTGATCTTCAGGAAGACCAACCAGGAGTGAGTGTCTTTTTATCTTTGGGACTTTGCCCAAATATATATGCTTCTCACTCCAGAACAGGGAATGAAAGGCTCCATCTCTTGGACCAGTCCTTTGGGCAACGCAGTTCTTGTCCTCATTTTTCTACTATATGTGAGTTTGATGGTTGACAAGTCATTCCTGCAGAACAAGAAAAAGAGAACTTATCCTTGTTGGTGTTGTTGAGTGGAACAGAGCAGGGTTATAGTCTGTTGTGCTGAGCTTCATGTCAAGTTTAGGCTCTCACCTTTCTGACAGACTGTTCAAGTTTCCCTTTGATAACCTATTGCTCTTTTATAGCCTTTGTTTTGGAGCAAAGACTTGAGAGTATTTGTAGCAAAGAACAATTGAAAAGTAGTTCCTGATGAGTTTTCCACAATATTTGGTGAAATGATGGCCTCCCTGCTAAGCTTGCTTGCAGAGGGGAACATTGGGCAGTCCTAGATCCACACTATGTTGCTAGGGAAAGCAAAAACTACAATTATATGGGAGTTGTCTAATACATATGTGTTTTCTCAAGCATCTGGATCTCGATTTTTCTTTTCTCCTTTCTGTGTACTAGTTTTTCATTTATTTGCTCTCAGTAGGCTGTTGTTCATGACTGTTTGCAAGATCAGGTCCCTGAACACAGAGTTCTTGTTTACTGCTGATACCTGTGGGACTGTTCAAATAAATATATGGAGCTGAATCCAAGACCTCCTTGAAGCCCACTAAATACTGAAGGTTTGTTTCCCCTCCTTCCTTGAGACCTCTGTTCCCAGGGGCCATGAAGCCAGCTTGCCTTTCCAGTAGTAGCTGCCTGAAGGATTAGACCAGATTTTTTTCATAGTAAAAAAGACCTGAACATATTCACATTTTGACATGTTATGTCTGAGAATGGCCAAGCAACAGTTTACAGCTTATACACACTTTTTTAACTTGCCTATGATGGAGTATTGAGTTTTAACATGCCTCTTAAATGGGTATCTTGGGGATGGAAAAACTTACTTAATTGTATATTGTCAAAAACAAAGAACTTCTTTTGGCATGGCGGTTTAATGGACCATTTAGCTTCACTTGAATCTGGTTTTGCTAAAAGTTGCTGAGCAGAACTCCTGGGTTTGTATTTGGCTGTCAGCTGCTTGCTGTGGAGGTGGGGGTACGATGCAGGTGCTGGTGGCACTTTGAGCTGTTTGACTTTGTGCCTGGGGTGCGAATTACTGCCTAGCCAGCAGAACCAAAGCATACCATTATCTTATTAGCGCAGGCACATCTTTATGCAATTAAACAGCATTATGTTTAAGCTGCTTCTATGATACACATTCCCACAATTTTAACACTTTATCATTTAAAGCCTATGAGAATTTGACTGAGATTTAATTCCATGTATACAGTCTGGGGAGCAGTTGGGTGTGATTGTATCTGAGTGGTTGAGGGCGGCTGTCCTGAGAGTGGTGAAATCAGTGTTGTCAAGGTCTTCAGCAACCAGATAGGAGGGAATGACCAGCAGGAGATACTCCTGTGTGGGGGAGAGAGTTCTCCTTCCGTGGGAGCACTTTCAGATAAAAGGTGAAAATTGATCATCTTGGTATTCGGTTGCATTAAATTTACGTAAGGGTCAATCAGCAAGGAAGTTCCTTCAGAGTGTTTCATAATGCTGATTTCTGCACTTCCTAAAGAAAACCCAGTTTCACAGGTGCCTCAGTTCCATTGTTTGAAAGTTTTGCAGCCAAGGACTTGGCCGTTCTGGAAACCGTAATATAAATTGCTACTAGAGGTGATATTTTGGGGTGGATTATTTTTTTGAGTAAGCAAATACGTCTTCAAACCATCTGAGTCATGTATTCTATTTTTTAATAGAAAATGATTTTGAAGACTCAGCGTGTCGTGGTGATGATACAGGACAAAGCATAAGGTGACATGTAAAGACCTCCTAAAAGGTGGGATGAGAATGGAGAGCGTTATGTACATTCCTAGGATCACTGAATTAATTGAGACATTTATTCTGGTGACTCCATCAACCCCCATTGGCAAGTACCATAGGGTAGGGTGATGGTTCCAGTTTTGGGGCTGACATCCCCCCTGCCCCAGTTAACTGGATGGGAATGGTTGGGCAGGAGGTAATAACTGTGCTTCACCAGTACAAAGGTGCGTTGTTTCTGTGTTGGGTTAACTTTCTACGTCGGATTCAGGTCATGCTGCAGTGGGTGTCACCAAACTTGTTTTACAGGGTTTTGCAAGGAAAACACCCAATGTGGTGTTTTCTGCCCTGGGTAGGCTGATAGACTGTAAATGCAAAAAGCTGTTTGTAGTTGCTTTTCAAATATTTCTGGTGCACAATGGCACCATCAGTCATGAACCGCAGCCTGTACTGGTTACAGGATTCTTTTCAGGTTTAATTGTTGGATGCGTGATAGCTCCAACAACCAGGGTGCAGTCCTCAGTATCTACAACCTGTCCATCTCTTCCTTATCTTTGGATCCCTTTTTTTTCGACTAGTAAACTTGGCTTATGTCCTTTGTGGAAGTAGGTAAGGTGATCACTTTTCTGTAGCATTGTCATGTTTCTTGGAGAAATTGCTGGTAAATAGTAGAACAACTTAGACCTCCATCCAGGACGTTGCATGTAGTTTTAGGGGTGGAAGCAGCTTGGATTGCCCTTGAGGTAAGAGTTGTGAAGTTGAAGAAGTGCCTTAAGTTCATGAGGAGGTGAGGGCTTTAGAGAACTTAGTAAAATTGTGTTATAAATGGCAGGAATGTGGATTTAAATGAAGTAGGCTGCTTTCAAAGCTGAAAAATTGCAATTTCACACAACTCTTCTGAAAACTGGTCCCCAAGCCCTGCCGGAAGGAGTCTTGTTTGCCCGGGTCATCCCTGTTGGACATCAAGGACAGATTGTGCATTAAGCTTGCAGGATTGAGCCCAATAATTCATACCAGTATGTAATTCCATCGAATGGTGAGAGTAGATAATTCACAGTCTGGGATCTCTGTAGAGATTCATTTTTCAGCACATACGCAGTTTGCTTTGGCCAAGAAAGCTGAAGGTGCTCAGTGTTAAATGGGCACCTGTGAAATGCCAGCAATTGGAGGTGTCTCTGTTTTCTGAAGAACTGATCCTTGGCTTTTTTGTGTTTCTTTAATGTGTCCCCCAATCTGTTGGTCCTCTCGGAATTCACTTTCTTGGAGGGTCTACACAATCAAAAATTCACTTAACAAATGGATATTTTGGTTGTGGGGGGTTGAAGAAGAAATCCTGTCATTGTCATCCATAAGCTTATTTGAATACACCAAGCATAAAATTCTGTGTTCAAAGGCTTTCAGCCTCCTATAAATATGCACTCATGGGTATACTCTCCTGATTTGTTTTAATTTGGCTGCTTTTGTGGCACTAGATAATATCAAGCGTTTATTGTGTGTGGTTTACATGCATAAGGAAAACACTATTCACTGTTTCTCAGACCAGGAACAATGTTCTTTACACGTGGCTTTAATATAGCAGTTGTGAGCCTAAATAAATGCTGCTTTTGAATATGCACACAGATCCCATATAATTACAGAGCAGTGTGGTGTTTATGAGAGAACCTGCAGCACTGTCAAATGCTTCTCAGCTGATGTTTGGAGAAAACAGATAAGCTCAGGTATTGTCTGGAACTGATCATCTGAATCTTGGGCCGGATTTCCATTTCCTTACTGGTTTTCAATGGTTCGTAATCAGTGGGACTGGTGGGTTTTGGTGCCACGCAGCGTGAGGCCGTAGCCATGGGTAGAGGTGGGTTTTTGGTTGTCTGGAGTACTGAATGGAAATTCTGAGAACTTTTTTGTCAGTTAACATAATGCAGAGATAGAAATGAGCAAAAATATTTGCAAAATGAGTAAGTTGGACCGGTTTTGCTGAGGGTGGCAGGTGGGGTTTATGCTAAAACAGGCCTTCAAAAATCCGTCTTGCAAGCTATTTCCGCACACAAATAATGAGCCCCGCACAAATGCCTGACAGATCTGTGCTCAGAGTTTGGTGTTTATGCGTGGGAGGAACCTCACATAATGAAGAACAGATTTGTGGAGGTTTATCCAACTCTGAATTATTTGACAACAGTTTGATCGTGATCAGCTTCCCAATGCGGGGAGGCAGCTGTGGGTCCCCCTGCCAGTGTTCTCTGCTGTCTCTTGTCCCTGTTCTGTGTTCACTACAGAGTAACTACCCTGGGTGTTCTGTTTTCTATGCTTAGTGGTGTAATGAGTACTGATAAAAGTACAAACAACATAGCATGTTTTGCTAAAATATTTATGCTTTTCTCTTTTTGATCCTCCATTAATGCATGTTGTCTCGCTTCTTGCTCCCACATTGTAGAACCAATTCTTATAGTTTCTCCTACTAACAAATACAAAAAGAAGGAATACGCATCACGAGTTTTCATGGTGTTCGAAGTGTGCCGCAACTTTGGGAGAACACTTTGTGCTACCTCGTTGGTAACAACCTGTGAAGACACCTCCAACTTCACTGAAATAAAGCAGGGGTTTTGTTCCCTACAATGTGTAGGGAATGGTTAAGGTGCCGGTGTAGCTAATGAAGGACTGAACACGTGTCCTCTTTATTTTTAACACCTAAGAGAACTTGCATTGAATGTGGCCTTAAATTTTACCTTCGAAAAGTTTACGTGATGTTCACCAACTGCTTTAATGTACTGAAACAGCAATTGCCTTTTTTTTTTAAAGCATTTTTTAATGATTAAATTCACAAAGCAAAAAAGTTTTAAGTAGGTCAGGATCTCTGCCACCCTTAACAAGGAAATTGCAGTTTGACCTGTTCAATGACCAACATGGGATGGGGGAGGAGGTTTTGGTGTGTTTTTCCTTTCTTTTTTAATAAGTCAAAACATATTTGTTTCTGAGGTTGTTTCACTAGCGACATGTTGTATATTGTAGGGTATTTCAAGACATCTGAGATATTTATCAAGCTGTGTCCCACCAAGAATGTAATTTTAAGGTCTCCACTGTTTATTAAGCACAGTCTATATTTTATCTCATGCTGAGAAAAGATGTGATAATGGTTGTTTAGGGATTATGTGAAAATGGAGTGAGGAATGACCCTTAAAAATGGGTAGGAAGTGAGAGATTCCCAAATGAGACTTGGGAGGTGGAGAAACTGTTTGAATTGCTACTGTTGGGATTTTCTAATGAATATCTCCCTTGCACTTATCCTGGTGAAATAAAGAAGCTTTTTCAAGAAAATGCAATAAAATCTGCTGGCTTACAGAAACTAAAACTAAACCTGTAACTCTAGGAACTTGCCTTTCTTAGTGCTGCCGTTTCAGCGTGAGAAGGTGCCTGTGATGCTAAAGATCATTAGTGGATCAAAGTGCCAGCTCTGGGAAGTGATATGGCACAAATGAGCTTATTTTAGGTACAAGGACAGCACACACACTCCTCAACCAGCAATCCCCTGCAACAAGAGATGCATCACTTGGGTTCAGGTTCATTCTTTACTTCTCTTTTAATGTTTTTAGCTTACAAAACAAACTAAATTTGTCAAATGTTCGGGGCAGACGTGTGTCAGGTTCCTCTGGACAGGAACATGTGGCAGGTGACGACCTGCGACCCCTTACACCCCTGGTTTAATTATCAAACATATTGGATATCAAAGGTATATATTTTTCTATGTTTTAAAAAACAGAAATACATAAACCTTTCACTCTTTGTAAGTGGATTTTCCCTTTTTTGCCCCCCTCCTTTGTTTTTTGTTTTTCTTTCTTCTGATGAGATCTACTGCAACCTAAGAATACTTTCAATTCTGCTCTGTAAGGTATTTGAGGGCTCTGTAGAGATCATTCTTCCTTCCCTGACATCCAGCTTCTCAAGTTGTAATAGTAAAGACAACAGAGATTCAGCAAGTCATTCAAAAAGGTGCTTTAGAGCAGCAAATAAAGAATGCCCTAATCAATTGAAATCCCAGTAGGAAATTGGGATGTGATATAAAATTTCCCACACTAGTCTTGGAAACTAGAGTGTACTCAACAGCAAAAATGCTACGGAGTCCTTAGTATTCAAAGGCCACTGGTGCTTTTGGTCTGGCTCCCTGCAAAGGCAGCAGTCTTGGGAAGAAGTTTGTTCCCTAAAGCTGCATCGGACTGATGGAGAGATGGGAATAGGATTTGTTGAGTCCTGACCACCACCTTTGCTGCACAGAAGTTCATCTAAACTTGTTTTACCTGTGAGCTAAGGCATGAGGTGGTATGTGTAACCTCATCTGAGTGTTCCTGCTCCAGCAGGGGGATTGGACTGGATGAGCTTTTGAGGTCCCTTCCAATCCCTGACATTCTGTGGTTCTGTGAAGGAGTACAGAAATCTGCATCAACTACTATGGACTTTGTACCAGAAGATCGTTTACATTCTAGTAGAATATAAATCCATATTATATTACATGTGCTATCCGAAATAAGACATGCTGAGAATATTTGCTCCCTAGTTTTCTTCTTGCTATTGTATCAGCAGTTAAAGACAAGCAGAATGGTCTGTTTCCATAAGGTGATAAAATTGATCTGAGTGAATCAAGCTTGCATCTCTGGGACATGCACATATTATCTTATCTGGCACAAACCATAAATTAATTGGTTATTGATAATATAAATTTGTGTAATTTATGAAGGACTGCTTTAGACTGATGGTTAGGAGTTGCGTTCTAAGCAAAAGGAGCAGATGCTAGAACATCTGTGCCATGCATGTCATCCTTAAAAAAATATATATTCAGTATTCAAAGATGCACGTAATATTTCAGTATCTTCACCAAAATTAGCTTTTCTCTCTCCTTTTATTTTATTTTCCTCAAGTTGTTGTTGTCTTGAAGTTTCAGAATTTAGAGCATGTTGTTAGGACCAGAGATAGGGCCAGAAGCACCTTCTTGATTATCAAATCCAGTTACCTGTTGAAGACAATCAGGTCATCAAACCCTCTTTGTGAGCTTATAAAACTTAATTTTCCAACTAATTTTTTCCCTTTTACTTTTATTGGATGTGGTTCCAGACTGCAGTTCTCATCGGCCACAATAGTGACAATTTTTACACTACTGGTTGGACCCATTTGTTTTAAGTAGCTTTTTCCCCCATTTCTCCTCTGATAAGCCAATCATCCCAGTGTTGTGATCAACCTAGTTGCCTTTTTCTGCATTTATAGGGTGAGTTCATCTGTCTTGAGTGTGAGTGATCAGAACTCCACATGTCATTTTGGGTAAAGTCTCAAATCCTGCAGGTCATTTCATTGGTGTAGGGGTGTCTCTTCCGCTTCTCGGTGCTCTTTAAATGATGAGCTCCTAGTGACTTTGTGACTTGTTTCGAATGCATTAATGTTTTTCTTTCCAGCTGTGTTGCCTTCTGTTTCTGTTGTGAAAGAACTCGTCTGTAATCTTGCATGTTTTGTTAAAATATTCTGAAACAACATGACATTCTGAAATAAGACATGCTTTTTTGGCTCCTTTATTTTTAGCAATTCTGAAAAAATACTTATCGTCTGTGTGTTACCACACCTGTTCTTGTGTTGTAACTGTGTCAACTCGCCTTTCTAGAGGTGTGTTGATCAAGCAGCTTTGAGGGTACCCTGAAATAATGATGGACACTCTTTGGGTTGTTTTCTCCTTATATTTTTGGATCAAACTAAAATAGCTGAGTGTGCCATAAAGGTTTTGTAAGAGGGAAGCGAAGGACAAATTTTAATTAACAGCATTGGGCGCTGTTGAATTCAGAGCTTGGGAAGAGAGGAACACCTTTTTATGCTGTCCTACCCAGTGGCTGTCCCTGCTAACTTAGTTCTGGGGTCCTGTTCAGACTGGAAGAACCTTTCTGGGGTCCCTGATGCCATGCTGAGTGTATCCCCGGGTTGGATTTACTGTGGTTACTTCACTGGTGAGGAACCCTCTTCCAGGGGAAGTATTTCTCCTAGAGTTGAGTTGTCTTGCCTTAGATGTTATTATGTGGTTTGTAAAGAATGTACTGGATGCTGGGGAGGGTCTTTTGTTGGCAGAGGTTTTGAGGGTGTGATCCTACATCAACCTAAGGTGTTCAGAGGTTGCCTGCCATGGTGCCATCCTCTTCCCCGTTTCCAGCTCAGCTGTGCTGGTGCTCATGTCACAGGCTCATGGGCAGTTGGGGTGTCACCTCCCTTTGTCAAAGTCCCCCCAGTGGCAGCACACGGCCGGAGCTGCCTGAATGGGAGTGTTTGGGGGATCACAGAATCACAGAATGTCAGGGATTGGAAGGGACCTCGAAAGCTCATCCAGTCCAATCTCCCTGCTGAAGCAGGAACACCCAGATGAGGTTCCACAGGAAGGTGTCCAGGCGGGTTTGAATGTCTGCAGAGAAGGAGACTCCACAACCTCCCTGGGCAGCCTGGGCCAGGCTCTGGCACCCTCACTGGGAAGAAGTTTCTTCTCAAGTTTAAATGAAACCTCCTGTGTTCCAGTTTGTACCCACTGCCCCTTGTCTTATCATTGGTTGTCGCCGAGAAGAGCCTGGCTCCATCCTCCTGACACTCACCCTTCACATACTTATAAACATTAATGAGGTCCCCCCCTCATTCTCCTCTTCTCCAAGCTCTAGAGCCCCAGCTCCCTCAGCCTTTCCTCACACGGGAGATGCTCCACTCCCTTCATCATCTTTGCTCTGCACTGGACTCTCTCCAGCAGTTCCCTGTCCTTCTTGAACTGAGGGGCCCAGAACTGGACACAATATTGCAGGTGTGGTCTCCCCAGGGCAGAGTAGAGGGGCAGGAGAACCTTTCTGACCTACTGACCACCCCCCTTCTAATCCACCCCAGGTACCATTGGCCTTCCTGGCCACAAGGGCACAGTGCTGGCTCATGGTCATCCTGCTGTCCACCAGGACCCCCAGGTCCCTTTCCGCTACGCTGCTCTCTAATAGGTCATTCCCCAACTTATACTGGAACCTGGGGTTGTTCTTACCCAGATGCAAGACTCTACACTGGCCCTTGTTATATTTCATTAAATTTTTCCCCACCCAACTCTCCAGCCTGTCCAGGTCTCTGGATGGCAGCACAGCCTTCTGGCGTGTCAGCCACTCCTCCCAGCTTGGTGTCATCAGCAAACTTGCTGCTAGTGACTCTACTCCCTCATCCAAGTCATCAATGAGTATATCAAATAGTACTGGTGCCAGTACTGTCCCTTGATCTCCTAAGCTGTCTGAAGGTTGCAAGAAGTTTGGCTGCTGAACTTGTTGGGACCTGGAATTCACTTGAGCGTTCTCCTATTTCCACTGGGAGAGCAGGTCTGCAAAGCTGTGTAGGTATGTGGTGGTGTTTTCACTAGTAATAAATGCAGCCCTTGTTCTCTTCATGCTTCAGCTTCCCCAGTGAATGAGTCTTCAACATGTTTGGCTTTCAAGACTTTCACGATAGTGCTTGATTTGCGTGCTTTGCCTGGGATTTTACATTTGACAACTTCAACTTTCTCACCCTGGTTGCTCCTTCCTCCCCTCTCTTTGCCTAATGCTGTATGCCGGTACAAGTGTTTGGGACCTGTGTGGTGAACCAAATGGGAGAGTTCATCTGGCTCGAAAAGAACCCGGGAAACCGCCATGGGGCCACACAAATGGTTGTTTCTGGCCTGCAGGAGAGGACAGTGTATGATGGTGCTAAGGCGAATTACAGCAGCTTCTTTGGCATTGGTGCTGGCTTAACATGTAGAAATAGAACTTCGGTCTTCCTGGGCTGCGTATTTAAACTCAAGGTTGTTCAGACTTTTGCTGCTCATGAGAATGGGACTTGGTGTCTTAACCTTTGAGTTTGATTGCTCATTTATGACAAGTTACAAAGAAACAGTTGATTTTCTTGTATCATAAAACACGATTTATGCAGGAACTCCTATGTAGCATTTTGTTCTTTCAGTCTTTTCAAACCAAGGAAGCTTAACGGTAGAGAAGACAGTGCTTCACCACACATCGCTGTTTGAGCACTGACAGTGTTTTCTAAGTTATCCAGAACATGGACAATGCAATTATTGCTCCAGCAGACATTTTCTTTTAGTTGTTTTTAAGTGTGTGTGCATACACCCACACTGTCTTTCTCTGTTTGAACAGCGTAAGAAACTGGACTGTGTACATTTCATGTTTCAAGTGAAATACAAACCTGTGCTCTTGGCAGAAGTTTGGTTTGGTTCCTCCCAAAAGCTGGGAGAAACGAGCCAACACATGCAGGTCATTCAACAGGTACATTTCCAAGGCATCAGTAAAGGTTTTGATTTGAGAGAGTTTTAAACACTTGTGTGTTCTCATTGAGACCCCAAACCACTGCTGGTTTTATGGAAAACCTTGATGAGATGCCTGGTTCTTTTACAGATGGGTGTCTTGTCAACTTTATCACAGTATCACAGTATCACAGTATGTTTGGGATTGGAAGGGACCTCAAAAGATCATCCAGTCCAATCCCCCTGCTGGAGCAGGAACGCCTAGGTGAGGTCGCACAGGAACATGTCCAGGTGGGCTTTGAATGTCTCCAGGGAAGGAGACTCCACAACCTCCCTGGGCAGCCTGTTCCAGTGCTCTGTTACCCTCACTGAGAAGAAGTTCTTTCTCAAATTTAAGTGGAACCTCTTGTGTTCCAGCTTGAACCCATTGCCCCTTGTCCTATCATTGTTTGCCACTGAGAAGAGCCTGACTCCATCCTCGTGGCACTCACCCTTTATATATTTATAAACATTAATAAGGTCACCTCTCAGTCTCCTCTTCTCCAAACTAAAGAGCCCCAGCTCCCTCAGCCTTTCTTCATAAGGGAGATGCTCCACTCCCTTAATCATCTTTGTTGCCCTACGCTGGACCCTCTCCAGCAGTTCCCTGTCCTTCTTGAACTGAGGGGCCCAGAACTGGACACAATATTCCAGATGGGGTCTCACCAGGGTGGAGTAGAGGGGAAGGATGACCTCATCTTACTTTCAGAGACTAGATATGAAATATGGCAGTGTCTTGTGACAAGACCTCAGTAATGTGGTCAGGATATCCCATCATGCCACAAATACCTTTTCAGTATTTTTTTCTATTTTGCCATGTAGCTGTATTTCCTTGTCTTGCTTCCCCATGCTATTGTTGCACTGTAAAACACATTCAAAGTACAGAACAGAAGGTAGAAGCTTTGGTTTGGGTCAAGTAAAAGATTTGTCCTGGCAATTTTGGGTCCCGAAAGTGTTTATTTTCTGTTGTCTGTGGTGGTTTTTTATTTTTATTTTTTTTTCCCCAGTGTGATTTCAGGTGTGTGCAGGTGTTTTGTAAGACTGAGTAAGTGAATGCCTAAAATATTTGAGTTAGTAAGAACTGTCAGCTCTGGGGACAGTTCAGCCCCCGCCATAGTAGTTTCTCCTCATATTCATATGGAACCTCCTGTGCTTCAGTCTGTGCCCGCTGCCCCTCATCCTGTCACTGGGCACCACTGAAAGGAGTCTGGTCCATCCTCTTGACACCCACCCTTTGCGATATTCATAAACATTGATAAGATCCCCTCTCAGCTTCTCCAGGCTGAACAGACCCAGCTCTCTCAGTCTCTCCTCAGAAGAAAGATGCTTCAGACCCCTTGTCATCTTTGTAGCCTGCTGCAGGACTCCCTCCAGTAATTTCTTGTCCTTCTTAAACTGGGGAGCGCAGAACTGGATGCAGTTCTCCAGATGCGGCCTCACCAGGGCAGAGGAGAAGAAGAGGAACAACCTCCCTTGACCTGCTGGTCACACTCTTCTTAATGCACCCCAGGTACCTTTTGCCTTCTTGGCCACAAACACACATTGTCGACTCATGGTCAACCTGTTGTCCACCAGAACTCCCAAGTCCTCTGCGGAGCTGCTTTCCAGCAGGTCTGCCCCTAACCTGTACTGGTGCCTGGGGTTGTTCTTCCAGGTGCAGGACCCTTCACTTGCCTTTGTTGAATACGTTCTTCTCTGCCCAATCCTCCAGCCTGTCCAGGTCTCACTGAATGGCAGCACAGCCTTCTGCTGTATCAACCACTCCTCCCAGTTTCATATCATACCTCCCATTTTGTATAATTCATATCACGGCAAAGGACTTTCTCATGGGGTAACAAGACCTTCTCACTCTCTACACCTACCTGCAAAGAGGTTGTAGCGTGAAGGGTGTTGGTCTGTTCTCCCAAGTAGCAAGTGATAGGATGAGAGGAAATGACCTTAAGTTGCACCAGGGAAGGTTCAGATTGGATATTAGGAAAAAATTATTTACGGAAAGGGTTGTCAGGCATTGGAACAGGCTGCCCAGGGCAGTGGTGGAGTCACCATCCCTGGAGGGGTTTGAAAGATGCAGAGATGAGGCTTTTAGGGACATGGTTTAGTGCTAGAGTTAGGTTCAGTTATAGTTGGACTCGACCCTGACGGTCTCTTTCCATCCAAAATGATTTTATGTTTCGAAATGGATACCGAAGGAGAAGGGAGCAATGGGTCTTGTACAGAGTTTGGTGTGAGATCTGCAATTTGTTAACAGTATGTATGTCTGTCTTGTGAGACAACGGGCAATGTTGAGCTGGATCATGTCTAAAAAAGTGCACTTTCTGCATTTTATCCAGACATGGAAAGTTTTTGTAATTGTATCTTAAGCTCAGGTGTGCTGTGGGCAGCTGCTAATCCTGATGGTTACCCAACTTGGTGTTTGTTGAGAACCCTGAAAACTTGCAAGGGTTCTTATTCAAAGAGAATAAAGCATAATAAAAGGGTTATTGACATAGCTGAATTATTATTTTAGTGCATGTGTTTGCCCAGTAGACTGTAATGGATTTGAAGTAGTTGTTCTGGTACACTGGGTAAATTCTGGGTCAATTTTGGTATGCCTAGTCATTGTGAAAGCACTTTATTTCTCAATGCCACACAGCTGCTCTTGAAGTGTCAAGAATTGGCTTGTCAAGTGTTGGCCCGTTGTTTGACCAAACTGACATAATTGTACTGTAAGACATGTTTTTTGGGATTGTGTGCCTAATTGACTAGGCAGCAGTATCTCATAAAGAACCACTTTTATTTAAATTTCTGTAGAAATATTTTATCTATATTGTCCTGAGTTAATACTATAAAAGGCTCTTTTTTGGTTGTTGTTGTTCTAGGAAAAAATAAAAGGCTCCTCTATACTGGTTAAATTCAAGTTAAGTTTCAGCTTGCTGCAAACTCTTGTCAGGTCCAAGCCACTTGAAATGGTTTTGTAATGGAGATGTTGAAACACAATGGGTGGTGGAGATGTTTCTGTTTCTTATTAATCGACTCAGTATGCTTTTTTTTTCCTTAAAATGCCAGTCATTCAAGGCTGTAGTTCAACCACTACCTGCTCTGCTTTCTTTCTGCTGAGTGCAGTTGAGATGAACTGGTCTGTGTATCGGGGTATGGTTATGGGCATTTGGAAAAAAAGGGTTAATTGTGGCTGAGTGTCTCCTACATTTTTGAGATGTCTGGGCTCATTTAACCTCCTCCTTTCTGCACCATGGAGCAGAACTCGTCTGACAGAACAAAAATGAACCAAAGTGTGTGTGCTCATCCTTCTCCCAAAAGACATAAGTCGTTTCAAAGAAGGATTGTATGCACAGCAGCTTGGCAGATGATGCTGAGAACTGACATAATACAGATATAGGCAGAGTACTGGAGTCCTTTGTTTTTTGGTTTGTTGTTTACAGGAGGGGTTAAGATCAGCTCTCTGGAGTCTCAATACTTTGGAGGAAGAAAATGTTGGTGAAGTAATCTCGGAGATTTCGTTTTGCAGCACGTGTTGCTGTGGGCTGAACAGAGGGGAGCTGCAGGCAACTGAAGATAACTTATCAACAGTGTTTAAAAACCAAAAAAATATCATCTGTTGATTGGTAGTTGTGATTTCTGTCTGAAACCCGAGATATGTCTTATTGCCATAATGAGTGGTAATCTCTCCATGGTTTGTGGGCTGCTGTGAGACCTTTTTATTTACTGCTTGAAGTCAAACCTATCGTGTTTTTTTTCAGCCAAATAAGGTTTTGAGAGCATTCTGAAGTTGTCTCCTCACACAGTGAGAACAGCAAATCCCCATCGCTGGGACTTCAGAGTCTGAACGGAGGGGAGAGGGAAAGAGCATTTGGGATCACTTCCTCCCAGCTCCCTCCTGTATTTGGCAGACAGGGAAGAGATGGCCCAGATAACACAGGCAGCTGCTTCTGTGTGTACTTGAATGAGGATTTCTGAATTCCTGAAGCTGAAGTGTGACAAGGAAAAGACTTATTTTTGTCCCAACCTCCCTACTCACTGGGAGCTACTGATCTCGTAAGCTCCTTTATTCTGAGGCTCTTGGTGTCGTTGCATTCATGCTTTGTTCTCTTTCTACAGTTTTTGATCCCTAACCTGTAGCATGGGAAAAAACTGCTTTTGCTCAGTTCCTTTAGCTTTTTGGATCACATAAATCATCGCTGCTGCAGGTTCGAGGGAGGACTTTCCTTTTAGACTGTGCCTATTAGTCCAGCAGCCTGGAAAATAAACCTGCAATGGGCAACTGCAAAGGGGAAATGGACCCTGGGCTGTGTAGCAGAAACCAGTGTGGGTTACGAGGACTCGCTGTGTGTACAGAAGGTTGCGAAATAAACAGGTTTGACAGCTGCTCATTCCAAATTGGCTTGTTCTTGTCTCAGTTCAGGAATCTCTGCACAAGAACACAAAATTGTCGAACCCAAGCTAAGCAAAAAACCCTGTGAATGTTTCTAGAAGCAACTTTTATTTAAAAATCTAGCTATCTTTCTGTAAGCTTTCTCACATGTGTGTTTTCATGGGTTTTTAATGTTCCCTCTCCATAAATCAAGAACCATTCCACTTCTGTAAGTAAATATCTATCCGACATCAGAATTGAGGAACAAGTGAAAACACATCTTTTTTTCTCATTCTTTCCCCTCCGTTTGTTTGCGATTCAGGTCTTGCCTATATGTTGAGGGCTGTATTTTTAATCTGTTTTTTCCATAGTAGAGAGGATCATTTGTTAGGCGTGTAATTTAAATAGGAGAAACACCTTGGTTATAAAAGCTGAAGAAGAGGGGCTTAGAGATTCTAAACATTTGATACTGTTTAATAGGTATATCTACTAAAAATAGCTGTTCTAAAGAAGGGTAGTAACTCATTCTGTAGTATTCCTAGTCACCAGTAAAAGCCACAAAGATGTTTTTTATTCTGAACTGATTAATGGCCGTATATCTCCAGTCCTGCAAATTTTTCCTATGCTCAGCAGAATCTAAAATAATAAAAGAAAGAATATCTTGTACTCCTGCTTGTGAAAATAGATCTTTATTCTGTTCCGTTTGCTCTCTTGCCAGCCAAGCTAGAAAAGTTAGCAGCACCATCAGACTATGGTAACGTCACGAGCCATTTCCATCCGTTCCCTGTCCACGGGCATTGATTCCTTGTCTGCCGTTATCTCTCCATGAAGTGCATGTGTGGGGAATGCAGGACTGCGTGCAAATCTTGTACCCTTTGAAGATGCTTTGTCCAAAACAAACAGTTCCAGTAAGTGTAATTTAGTAGATAAGTATCTAACAGTCTTCTGGAGAGGAACCTCTGCTTTTTTTCTGCATCATACCAAAAGCATTTTTAGTATGAACCTGATCCTGAAGTCCTTGAACACCGACATAAGGTCACACAGTGCTATTTGTGTATTGATAGTGCCAGGCTGTCTAGATGCTTTATAATTTGCTTTCCTCAAAAACGTAGCATTTTTCTAGACTGCTTAGAGACTGAGCCACTTGTTTAATATTTCATGGGAATGAAAGAGAAGACAAGACAGAACAAACCAGTGCCCATGGCAATGAAAATGAGCATACTGCTCTTTATTATCCTCATGTAGAAGACTAGGAGACTTTATTATTCCTGGAGGTGTTGTGATTGCTTTCATTGGTGGCATTACTAATAGTCTTCCCCTGTTGTCTGTGCATATGTAGCTCCCTGGGTGTTTTCTATTGATATCTTCATCCGCATTACCTATTTCCAGGAGACAAACTTAAATCCAAACGGTAATGAAAGATTTTAGTGACTGTGTGAAACGCAATACAAGTCACAGAGGCCGTACAACCTCACTGTGAAGAGGAGAATTGGCAATATCACATCCTGAGTGTGTTTGGACCTCACGTGAAGCTGTTGTCTTCAGATATATTCAGTTTTGAACAGAAGTATAGACCTGACTTACGTATGAACATCTGTCATTGTTAGTTTATGTAGGTAGCATGTATGCATACATAATACATATATGCATATTAAAAAGGCTCATAATTTAAGAAAATATGTGACCACCTGTTTTGGTCATGATTTGCAGGGGAGTTAAGCAGGTGTTTCAGCGCCTTGCTTCTTTGGGAAGAGCTATGTAGATGTGTTGGCCTTAAATGCACTGAGTGACATCCTGCTTCCATAGTCAGCCCGTCCTTAGGCTAAGACAAGTGCAGAAGTGTTGGACTTACCAAGAAATGGAAGGATCACCTGAACTGATGTGGTCTGTGTCCATGAGGGAGCTCTGCAACGCCAGCTGTGTGTTGGGGTGTCCCCCTGTGCTGCCCGGGATGTCTGATGGCTGCATGGGTTGGGTACCTTTGGTGAAGTCATATGAATTGTTGCATCTCTTAAAAAGAAAACATCATGCTGTATGTACAGTTTGAGGTAAATTTTTTTCAAGTCATGTTTTGAAAATGCAATTTCAAGCCATGAAATAATTTATTAAATCCGTCTGCATTGAATCCTGCCTTCCTGGTATTTACATCTACTCTGACTTTGGTCTGCAGCAAAACCATAAGAACTTGTTTGGGAGGGATTTGGGGGATGGTTGTTCTTCTTCCTCAAAAATCAGGTGGAAATGTGTGACTGAACGTGTTTGCCATCACTGGGAAAGCAATTGCGTTTTTTGGGGGGCAAGAATGACAGACCTGCTAGGAAGTAAACTTGGGATCTGTGTGTGTGTTTCATCTATCCGGAGCTGGAGGGGAGGCAGGATTTGGGCAGAGCCCAGGTCTGCCCTTCACTTGCCCCATATAACCCCTTCTGAATTCAGAAGGAACCATCTCTGAATAAATACAAGGGTGGATGTGCGTGAGGGAGTAAGAATGTGATCGCCTGATGTGGGATTCCTATAGTGAGGCATTGACTCATTTTTTTGGTATAGAAAGCTATTTTCCAGCCTCAGAAACGCTGGTCCCACTTCGGGAAGGCATTGAAAACACTTGTACCAAGTGCTTTTCCAAGGAGGGTTTTTTTTCTTATATAGTCAAGTCCTGTGTGAACTTGAAATGTCTTTGATTTAGGGAAGGGATGGGGGGGACATGAGGTAGTTTCAGGTGCTGCTGTCTGTGTGTAATATCTTGCACATGGGGACCCTGTTTTGTTGGTCCTTAGGCCATGATAAAACGAAATGATACAAACACCTGCACTTGGAGCCACCTGCCGGGTTCTGCAGCTTCACACTCCCTTTTCTTTAACTTTAAAATAGGAAGGAGGATTATTGGTTGGTTGGTGGTTGTTTTTTCTGGTGTTTTGTTGTTTGTTTGTTTGGCTTTTTTTGCTGTTGCTGTGTTGAGAGGGACTTGTAAACAGCACGAGCTGCTAAAATGAAGGAGACAGTGAAACTGTCCGTCTGTCCCGGGCTGTTGCTGCACAGACAGGTTGGGGAGGAAGGAGAAAACCCCTTCCCTGCCTTCCCTTCTCTCTTGCATTTAGTGTTGCTTCTCCCATGCTGATGAGCTAAGTTCTTTCCATAAAGAAGCACACTTGTTGAGTTGATATCCCAATAACTTTGGAATTTAAGCCCTAAAAGTGCTAAAAAGTTTGATCTTTCTCTTCTCAGATAAATTGTCCTTACATGTGCTTGGTTTTTTAACTACCGGAATTCTGGAGCAGGGAAACATCCAAATAAATTCAAGGTTTCGTCTTGAACATTGGCAGCTACTGCGCAAGATGCGTTTTGAAACTGTAGTTTTACTTGTGTTTAAGAAAAAAACAACAAACAACCTTTTTTTTTAATTGTAAGATACAATTGCATTTGTTTTTCACCTCCTAATCTAGAAAACAGCAGCTGGGTTGAACTGGTTGGCTCCAGCTATAGCTCTGCCTCCGCAAGCACTGGAACCAGTTCAGTTGGGGATAGGTCAGCAGGATGAAGGTTTTGTTGAAGATCCTTCGTCACCATGTCGGCGTTGTTTCTCTTAACTTGTTGAACTTCAGTGCTGTGTTTGTGAAGGTACAATACAGCTTAGCCCTTCATGTATAACTGTTTTGGCTCCAGGATCCCAAAGCTGTAAATAGACACCCTCTTGCCTCCCAGCAGTAGGAAATGACTGCAGCAGGTGTTGTCCTCTGCTAGAAGTTTGCACATGATTAGTATCCAAGACCTTTTTTTGAAATGGGCTTTCTTGTTGTGAGCTCTTCCTTTATCAGCTGCCAACTTGACTGGTCAGCAAGTGTCTTGTTAAAATCTGAAATCTTCATTAAGACAAAAGAAGTAAAACCAGGAAGGTATTTTTGGTTTATTGCTGTGCGGCCTCTGTGTACAATATACTTTATGTGTAATTTAAAAAGTATTAACAGAAGGCACTGGAGAGCTGCGTAGTGCTAGTCACTGGTTAAAATGGTATTTTTATTCTTTTAGCTTTGTGGGGCTGGAGTTTAGCTCAAGTTTGTTATTGGTAGATGCTTGGAAGGCTCTGGGCAAGATTTGGTATCGCCGCTTGTGCTGAATAGCACCTTGTGCTTTGGATGGCATCGCAAAATAAACAGGGCTCTTTGTGCAGCGAGGCAGCGCTCACAGCGCATAGGATATTGCAGTATGGTTCACGTGAAGTGAGTTTAATGGTGCCAATAAACAATCTTCCCCTTGACACAAACCCCATCGTTGTGTTTGGATTAACTTTGTCTCAGCAAAGAGGCTGAGTTGTTTGGGCAGGGAGAGTAAATGTGTTTGTGCTACTGAGGTGGTTTCCTCTTGGCCGGGGTGGAGAGCCCTTGTCTCCTCACCGCTGTCGGATGTTGAAGAAACGGCGAAATCAAGGGGAGATAAGCTGTGTATTTATAGTGCATGCGTAAACAATAAAAAGGGGGGGCAATCCTGTGTTTCAGTTGCTGTTTAACATCTTTCTTCCCCTTTTTCCTCCCTTCATTTCCCCCATAGATGCGAGAGCTGCGTGGATCTGCTGTTCGTGCGAGGGGCTGGGAACTGCCACGAGTGCGACACCCCCCTGCGCAAGAGCAACTTCAGAGTGCAGCTCTTCGAGGACCCTGCTGTCGACAAGGAAGTGGAAATTCGGAAGAAAGTGCTGAAAATGTGAGTATTGCCGGTTAAAGAACAGGAGGTGGATGTATTTAGTGGATTGCTGTTTTTAAAAAACTACTTATTCCTCTAGTAGTACAGAGGAGTTTGTTCATGCAACAACTGAGGACTGAACGCTCCACTTGGCCTTGAGGGACTCCTGCTTAGCTTTGGAAACTGTTGGATGTTTCTATGTGGCCTCCTTTGGCAGAGCCTTGCCCCTTAAATGAAGATGATATTGAGGACTACAGCTGCTTTCTCTTTGAGGGGGTAAACATGGGAGTGGGGCAAGAAACAGGACCTTGATTGTTTTGTTCCCTGGAGACCAGTTCTGAGAGTTGAAGGCCAGTTCCCTTCAAAATGCAAATGGACAAAAGAGCAGCTGTGTTCACATTGTTTTCTACTTCACAGAGCAATTGTTAGTGGAAATGGTTCCTTATAAGTCTTGTGTTATTAGTCTGTCATGCAGATTTGAGAGCTCTTGAATTGAGATAAATGAGGTCTAAAATTGCATCTCACTCCTTGTGGCTGAGAAACAAGATTTTAGAAGAATGCCAGTGTTGGTAGAAGAGGGTCTGGTGGAATGTAACAAACCTGGAGAGACCTATGTGTGCAAAAATGAAGGTGCAGGTCAGTTGTAAGCTTGGCAGCCTTTGTTTAAGACTTAGTACAACACTAAATGAATCATATGATATTGCTGAGATGCGGAGAAATTGTGTTGTTGAATACCAAGATGCTGATGTGGAAAGTAGTAATAATTTTGATGTTTATTATAAAGTCTGCTGAAGTTAACAAAAGTCAAACTGGAATGGAGTCAACTTAGTTGACTAAACATGGAATGAAGCGTAGTTGGAACAGAAAACAAAATGCTGGGCCCACTTGCATTTGCCAGATCAGTTTTTGGTAGGCAGAGAAAATGTCCCCAAACTGGAACTTGGCCCAAGTTCTTTGGATTAGATTTTTTGTACTCCTGAATGTATCTTGGTCAGCAGAGCAGGCAGAATCTCCGCATTGGATTTTCTTGGTAAGAAAGCCCACATGTCCTGACTTTAAGGCTGTCCATGGTCTAGCCAGTTGTCCCTTCATCTTTTTACTTTTTCCAGTTACCAAGAGTTGGATAAATGAGTTCTGGAATGGCCTGTTGATATGGAATAAGATAATTGCATAGAAGTTTCAGTTTGCTGCTGACACATGGTTTCTGTTGTTGGCACAAAGCCGAGCTCCCTTTTCTGATACTTGCAGAAAAGCTTTACTCTTGTGAGTGTCCCTCTTGTCTCTGCCTTTGTGAACAGGTTTGTCGTGCTGAAGGGCTGGTTTGCAATTAGTATGTACTTGCCTCTGTGCTCCTGTTTACCTGTAACCCTGGGAAAGGAGTCAGCAAACAGTAGTCAAAGATCGCACCCGTTTATGCTAGGCTGGCTCCTTTCCTTTGAAAAAAGCTCTTGTGTCTGCTTGTAAAGACTCTGTGCGTTAATCGGTTGTGGGAGCCACAAAGCACATTGTTGATAAAACCAGGTCAGTCCTTAATACGCTTGCAGCAAGAGCCTGGTTGAATTGAAATTGCATCTTTGTGTGCTATATAAATGCCCGTTTATCTTCTCTCAAAGATACAACAAAAGAGAGGACGACTTTCCCAGTCTAACTGAATATAATGATTTCCTGGAAGAAATAGAAGAAATTGGTAAGTATTAATGTTTGCGTTTTTGATGTGCTCGTGAGACCATAGGCTTTATCTTCTGACTCAGCTGCCTATGAGAATGTCGAAGTTGAACTTCTGTAATAGGATTTATCATAGTATCAGATCTTTGTCTGGTTACTTTTTTCTGTACAGTTTTAATCATATTTGCTGAAGTGTAGGACATCATTAAGTAAAACATTTTGTCTGCTGGAGAAAAACACGTGATTCAAAGAGAAGGTAGTGCTTTATAACTGGGAAAGAAAGGCTTGCAGGGGACTGTTGGTGCTGCACTGGGAAAGATTAAACAAAGAGAAGAGAAATTGAAATTTTCATTATTTGCCTCCATTAGCTTTATCTACCATGACAGGAGCCATATGGTGTCTTTCAGCATTTTTGCTTCTGCAAGTACAGTAGTTGAAGCTGCTTTGAAGCTAATGACCTTACATACCACTGCGGTAGTGTTTTATGTTGCTGTGCTGAAGGAGGTGGTTTAGGAACAGACCTTGGTTTCTTTCCCTTTCGATTAGTTGAAGCAGAACTTTGCCCTTTGGGGAAGGGACTACGTTATCAACAGAGTTTATTTTCTTCTTAGCTGGGTTGACTTGTGATTATGGCAGAGTGATGGATTTTGCTTAGAAAAACAAGGGCATGTTCAAAGGAGCGACTCCCAAATGCTTTGTTTCTTGGGTTTTACGAGCTTCTGAGGCTTCGCTTTTTTGTCCTGGAGGAGGAAGAGGTGACTTAGAACCTGCAGGAGGGGCAGCGAATGCGATTTGAAGGAAAATATGGAGATGCCGCTCCCCTTTGGTTTCTCAAAGGAGCCCTTGCTCCTCTTTGCACTGTGCTGTTTTGTAGAAATGTATCCAATACACTTACTGCTGTGAGTAATATATCATGTTTTTGTTGGCATCAGAAGGCTGAGGCTGGAGAGCTGAATCGTGTGGCTGGGAAATACCAGGCACACTCGTACGGGTCCAAGTATCTGGAGGAGATGATGTGGGTGTAGTTCTGTTTGTATATTTTTTTGGATGGTGCGGGGGAAGGAGGGAATGAGTAGAAAGTATGGTTGCATTTTAGCCAGAGGATCCTGGAAGAATCATGGAAATGAAAACTGTTTTTTATTTACGTAGCATTAGATGCAGATTCCCCACTTCTTGCTCTTGCAGGGGTTTTCAGCCTCTGCAGCAAGGGAGTTGAAATTTTGCCTGAAATAGCCTAAACCTCATCAATTTGTGTAGAATGTTATGATGCTCTGGCTCCCAGGATTAGGTTGTTAAATTTCCAATGGCTCCAGAGCCTGCACTGGTAATTTGGTTTAGAAGCAGCAGAAATCGCGGCTGGTCTTTGTAACCTTGTGAAGAAGAATGAGATTTTTAATCGTGCTGGCGCTGCAAATCTATAAGGTAAAAGCTCAATAGATAGAGTTGTTAGGAGTGGGAGTCAGTTGCACAAAAGGGACACCTGAAGTACTAAAAGGAACAAGAAGTCCGAGTACCTGCTACTTTATTCATGCAGCAGCCAGGGTGGTGAGAGGAAAGGAGGGCAGTCAGAAGGCTCTTAATATTTGATGTCGAAGGGTCGTTTATAGAATCACAGAATCATTTTGATTGGAAGAGACCCTAAAGATCATCGAGTCCAACCATAACCTAAATGTAGCAGTAAACCGTGTCCCTAAGAACCGTGTCTCTGTGTCTTTTAAACAGCTCCAGGGATGGTGACTCCACCACTGCCCTGGGCAGCCTGTTCCAATGCCTGACAACCCTTTCCATGAAGAATTTTTTCCTACTATCTAATCTGAACCTCCCCTGGTGCAACTTGAGGCCATTTCCTCTTGTCCTATCACTTGCTACTTGGGAGAAGAGACCAACACCCTCCATGCTACAACCTCCTTTCAGGTAGTGGTAGAGAGCGATAAGGTCTCCTCTCAGCCTCCTGTTCTCCGGGCTAAATAACCCCAGCTCCCTCAACCACTCCCCATCACACTTGTGCTCCAGACCCTTCACCAGCTTCGTTGCCCTTCTCTGAACTCTCTCCAGCATCTCAAGGTCTTTCCTGTAATGAGGGGCCCCAAACTGAACACAGTATTCGAGGTGGGGCCTTCAGGCAGATCCAAAGGCAGAGGGCTGGGTAGATTCCAGACCACCACCTTGAGTGAGAATTCAAGCCCTGTTCTTCTTCCCCTGGTGACAAAGCTTATTGCATGTACCTTTATATCCCTGATCTCTTCCCCACCTGCTCTCCTGGGCAGACTTCTGCACCTGCCTGCTGTCTGGTATGTGGCAATGGTGAGACTTCTGCCAGCGGTTTTGATGTGTGTGACGTGGCTGAACCACTTGTTAAAGGTGTCTTTTACTCCGTATGGTTACTTCACATTTTACTGCGGAGAGTATTTAATTCTTTTGTGGATGCAAATTCCCTGCTTGTTTTGTGCACCTGAGAAACTAGGCTGCAAGAAGGGAGAATAAGGGTGTAACCATGCAGAGCAAAGCTTTGCCTTGTGGAGCTGATGTACAACAGGTTGGCAGTCGGTAGCTGTGGTGTTTGTTCCAGCTACCAGGTGAGGAAGCTCAAGGCCAGAGAAGCAGATTTCCCCTTTTTCCCCCTGCCCCAGATTTTCAGGTTTCCTTTAGAGAGGATGTCACGTTTTGTCTCTGCTTTGACTCTTCTAAGTTTACTTCATGTGACCCTGGCACAGTTCTGATAGTTTTCCCAAATGTTTCAGGTAGGTCGGCTCCAACATGTGCAGCAGTTGCACTGTCTTACTCCGTTGCTGTGATATATGACCTCACGTGAAACACATTTCCCCCCTCCATATCAGGATTGTTCTACCTACAGGCTTTTTCTATTTAAAGGAAAGAGTTGGGTGGTACAGTGAAAGTGTGAGAGGGGAAGGTCAAACAAACATTAGGGTAGTCACCTCTTAAGATTTATATTATAAAAAACACATTTTTGAAGTGGTTTAGAATGTAGCCACTAAAAAATGCTTTGGGCTAAAATGTGTTATACAAGGCTTTAAATAGAAACCACATTTTAAAGCAAGTTTTCTCCAGAAGAAAAATCGGTTGGACAACTTGAGAACATTGTAAACGCAGTTTGTTGTCATTAACACCAGGAAGAAAAATAAAGGGAAAGGGTTAAAACCTGCTTTTGGGAAAGGTGTGGACAACATCTATCGGAATAAGTCAAGTCTGTGCCCACACGATGAGTGGGGCAAGGTGGAACCTTAGAGTGTTGCTACAAGCGACACTCTGTGGACATGAGGGAAACTTTGCTCTCTCTTTCTACAAGGATTTCTTCTTTCCCCAAGGTTTTCTTCTCCCCCAGTCAGTTTTTCAGCCCCCGGTGTGTGTTTTGCAGAGCAGGACTCGCCTCCTCACCGGTGTGCACACCCTGCCTGGCACCGTTCTCCTGACACCTGGGTGAGGCCTCTAGGCAATACCACAACACAGTCATTAATAGTAATTATTGCTTTTTACAAACATCCAGTACATTCAACTTGGAAGGAGGCTGCTGTATTCGTGCCCTTCGGATTCCTGTATCTCGTTACTCCTCTAAGGCTTTATGCAACACCAGCTGCCTGCTGACTTACCTTGCTCAGAATGTTTATCTCACAAACCATCTTTGGGTAGGGAGGGTTTTGCTATCTGTGATCATTTGTGGATTGTGTTGTTTATTGTTTTGTGGGTTTTTTACCTCTGTGTGTGTGCACGAGGGTGGTATTGCTGGTCCTGACAATGGGAATAACCCAACTGGAAACTGGGCTGCTTTATCAAAGCTCCATTTCAGTCATCTCCTCCGAACAAAGATTTTGGTACTGCACTGTTCCAGCCATAATGATCTTTCTTAGACTGATTGAGCTGAGTTATTTCAGTCATTTATTACTATGCTAAGGTATTTTTCTGGAAGATTATTGACCTGATAAAAGACAATATAGGATAAACAGAAATTATTATTATACCTAATTACTATTACAATACCTAACTAGATTTTCCTGACTTAGCTGTGGGTTTTCTTTTGTTTCTGGTAATTAAATTTTGTTACAATCACAGGAATGTTGGTTGAAGGGACCTGTTAAAATCTATTCCATCTTTTCTGTTAAAAGTGTAGAGATGAGGCATCAAAAGCACCAACAGAAGGTGCCACGATAGCTTTGGACTCCCTGGCCAGACCGAGGATGGGGTTGTATCCCCCTCCATAGTGCTCAGCCCAAAGCTCTTCTGCCATTCCCGGTCTCTAGCTGGCATTTTATGAAGATGATAGTTAAGGAGTTGTTTGTAGTAGGGTGAGAGGAATATTGTCTATAACAAACTAATACTACTGATTTTTAAACTTTCAGCTGGCTCATACCAGCAATGCAGATCAAATACTGTCGGCAGAGTAATTATCTGCTGTCTTGCCAGAGAGGGAATGTTGGGTAGCAAATATTTTTACATGGCCTCTTAAGGCAGTAGGAGGAAAAGTCTCAGAAACTTTCAGTGTCTCAGACTAAACCAGGGAGATTTTGATGGACTTAGTCCTGCAGTGGCATGCCATTCATTCATACAGCTGTGTCTCCAGACAAATTATTGTGCCATATAATTAACATTTTTGTCTTATTTTCATTTTTTTGTTATATCTAGGAAAATATTTTTCCATTTGTTGTAGAATTGCATAATGAATGTTGTTGTTTTGAAAGCAGCGAAAGTCTCCCTGTAGAGGCTGAACTTCAGAAGTTGGGAGTTTTACCTAAATAGAATGAAACGCTTCAGAAAAGCACAATAGTCTTCCTGTTATACTTCAACAGATGTCTCAAGGCAAGTCATTTTATAAACCAACCAATGTGAGATGGATAAGTAGATAAATAATTGTTGCATACAAAACAGCTTCTGTTTCTTTTCCCTGAAGGGTTTCAGGCCTCTTATATCGGCTTATGCTATATTTCAACATGGACAAAAATAAGTCTGGCTTCTCTTTGAAACCTTTTCAAGCTGGCCATCTGCTTTGCCACTCAGATTCAGATCTATACCAATATTTTTTCAGGGTTGGTATAGCATATGAGTTAGTTTTTAAACTCTCATTCTTCTAATTTTATACTTTGTTTTGTTGTATTTTTTTATAAACTGAATACTTGAAAGAATGGTATTTAAAATAAACTTCTGACAAAACTCAAAGCAAACCAAATAAATTCTGTACTGTGCTATCTATGTAAAAGGTAAGGTGTTGAGTGTCGTAATGACCGTGTTCTTTGATTTAATACTTGTTGGTTTTTAAATGCTGCTGAACTTGTGGCATGGCTAAGGGAGTAGAGAAAGGAATCATCTCAATTTTTTTTTTTGTGATCTAGTGCCCCTTACAAAATGGATTTGTCAGCTGTAATTGCAGGATACAATGGCAAGAATTTACTTGATGAAAGGACATTTGAAGCTCATGAAAAATACATTAGAAAATACATTGGAAGATGTTTTATCTGGCTGGCTGGCACTGATAACTGTGCAATGTCAAAGAACACAGGTCGCTATGCTGCTGGAGTGTTTCCTGTAGGAGGGGAGATATTATTTTTAATTACTGGAGGACAACTGTCAACGCTGTCGGTATAGAGACATCCAGGCCTGAAAGCTGTTGCAACAGAAAATAGCTTTTCAATATTTTACATCTTGAAATGTGGACAACTTTAGTGTTGAGGAACAGATGCTGAGGAATAAGATAATGTTGCTCTTCAATGACTGTGAGTTAATATTCAGTGGGAGGAATCTGCTCTGGTCTTTGAGGTTGCTGGAAGTGTGAACCTTTCTGATTGCTGGTGTTCTGCCATGTCCTCAAGTGACGGAGTAGAGCAGGATTGATGGAGCAGAATCGGTATGGTATGAGCAGATCTGACCATTGAGAGGGTTTTACCTGTCGTTTGGTTCCAGCCACAGCAGAAAAACAGAAGGGGGCAATAAACCAACCTTCCCCTTGCAAGCAGAGCAGTGGGTGCTAAGGTGGCTGTGCAGGTGAATATTGAAGATCTTTTAAAATATTGATGCAGAAACACCTCTCCTATATGGAACTGTTACTTCCTATCAAGTAGCAATATAAGCTTCGTTTTGTAAGCAGTCCTAAATAAAGGCAGGCATTTGCATGTCTAAAATTTGTCTGCTTTCCCCATGGTGAGTTTTAAATATTATGGTTTTTGTTTTACAAACCAAGGTTATGACTTAGTTGAATGTATTAAAGATAACTGAGAAAGGAGGGAAAAAAACCTTGACAGTTTCAAGCAGCAATAGTTGCAAAACCTAGATCATCAGCTTCTTGCTGGATTATTTTTAGAGAAATACCCAAGATGTTCAGGAGCCTAAAGGCGTTTGGCATCTCATCTTGCTCCTCTTGTTGCACCTGAAGGTGGCATCTGGGCAACCCGCTAGCACAGCATGTCTCATATGCTATTTCTTTCTTGTGTCGTCACTGAAGAGTTCAGAGAGCTGGTGTGTGGATTTAAGTTGTAGGAAGTGCTGACGTTCCCATGCAGCTGCTGTCACTGCAGAGCCCTGGTCTGAGTGTATGCCAGCGTTTTCACATGACAGTTCTCGGCCCTAATACTCAAATATTACACTGCTTGTCAGCTGGAGGTCAAATCTCCATTAAAATACTCAAAATTTAGATTAAAATAATGTATTTTAGTAAGGAAATGTTGCTACAACCAGAAAGCTTATGTTTGTCAAAATATGAAATTGGAAAACGTTGTTAATGCCTTTCGGAGAGAAAAAAAACCTTGAACATTTGAAATGGTTAATTTGCTTCCAAAAATGGAGCTGAGCTTTGAATGGCCTGTTTGGGTTACAGCAGCACCCAGAGGTTCCACCTGAGATGAGAGAAAGACTATGGAGATAGGTGCTGCATATAGCTAAAGTATGGAGATACAGCAGGTGATGTATAGGAGGGAGGAAGCTTTATTTCCCTACTTCTGGTTCTTACAGGTGGGAAATGTCCAGTATAGAGGCCCATTGATCTGCTCAGAACAGCAGCAAAGCTGGAAGTTGAACTCAGGTGTTGATTCCCAGTCAGATGCTTAAACCACAAAGCCAGCCTGGATCTCGGATCACTTCTGAAGTGAGGGTGGTGGTGTGGGGGTGGAAATGTTCAACAGATTTAGGAGCCGTCTGGAATATTGTGTCCAGTTCTGGGCCCCTCAGTTCCAGAAGGACAGGGAACTGCTGGAGAGAGTCCAACACAGGGCAACGAAGATGATGAAGGGAGTGGAGCATCTCCCGTGTGAGGAAAGGCTGAGGGAGCTGGGGCTCTTGAACTTGGAGGAGACTGAGGGGTGACCGTAATGTTTACAAATATATAAATGGTTAGTGTCAGGAGGATGGAGCCAGGCTCTTCTGGGTGACAACCAATGATAGGACAAGGGGTAATGGGTTCAAACTGGAATACAAGAGGTTCCACTTAAATATGAGAAGAAACTTCTTCTCAGTGAGGGTGACAGAGCCTGGCCCAGGCTGCCCAGGGAGGTTGTGGAGTCTCCTTCTCTGCAGACATTCAAACCCGCCTGGACACCTTCCTGTGGAACCTCAGCTGGGTGTTCCTGCTCCGGCGGGGGGATTGGACTGGATGAGCTTTCCAGGTCCCTTCCAGTCCCTGACATTCTGTGATTCTTTGATTTTGTCAGTCCTTTTGATATTGGCCTTTATTTGGAAAATAGGGGAAACAATAAATACAGCTCTTTTTGTTGTTGTTGTTGTTTAGGGGTTTTTTTTGCTTAAGGTTAGGATTTTTTTCAGCTGTATCTTGCCTAGCCCTTTTTATTGCAGTTCAAGGAAGGATTGAATACTTTTGCTAAGGGTAAGATGATGTGATTCAGTGCTCCTGGAAAGACAGCATTCCCATTCCCATCTCTACACTTCAAGTACTTCCCTTGTACCATCTCCTGCACTTGCCCGACCCCTTTGTTGAGCCAGTTCAGGTTACTGGAGGGTTTCTGTTGACACTGCAGAGCACCCAGAGAGTCCTGGGGTCAGAGCAGGGGAAATACTGAGACCTGTGGCTGTGAGAAGGGACACGAGCAGGGCTGCGTATGGCTGGGTCTGTACAACTGGGCTGCATCCCACAGCTCCAGCATTTTGCACCGTGTTTTCTCTTTCCACCCTTATTTGCTCCCTACTTTCGTTTCTTGCTGTTTCCTTTGCTCTCAACTGATTTACCACTCTGGGCTACTCATGGTTTATCTCACCTTGACCCCTCCTGAAAGCTCATTTCTGCTGTGTTACTGTGGAGGGGATGACAGAAGGGATACACTCCTTACCCAGCTCAGGTGTGTGCTGTTCTGATGAGTAACACCACAGACTTCATGGTCCCTTCCATTTCTCTCTAGCAGCCTTGTACAAATGACCTGGCCATGGTGCATGTGCCGAGGGTTCGTTTGACCCAATCACCTGAGAACCTCAAAAGAGGGAACTGAACCAAAACCTTCCAAGTTTTGTGCCGATGTTTGCACTAGAACCTCCTCCCCTTCCTTAGGGTTTGACTTATCACAACCGCTGTGCCGTTGATTCCTTCTTGGGAAGGGTTTATCCATGGCAGTGCAAACTTCTCTGTTGCTCTGGTAGATTTACTGTAGCCACATGACAAAACTCATTGAGGCTTCAAGTGCCATACGTTGGCAGCCTTCAATAGCTCTAAGGCCATGGGCCCAGTGTCCACTTTGGATGGTGACCACCAAGCGATGTCCCAGTGATAGTGGCTTTCAGTTGGAATTCACTTGACCCACAGTTGAACCAGTGACCTACAGGTGAAAGGCTCACGTGCTGTATCAAATCACTAATCATCCAAACCACCTTCAAGCTGTTGATTAACGAAACTGTTTGATTTCTTGAAGTATCTTCCATGCCATGTGTAGATAATTGGGAATATTGTGCTAAACTATGGAGCTTGCTGGCCTACCCTGCTTGTTCATAATTAGACAGGATATAATCTGTCACTATGGGCAGACATCAAAAGAATGTCACTTAACCTATTAATCTGGATGCATCTGCAGATTGTTCATAATAAAGGTGATTGTACATTGGCACCTTTGAAGTTATCAAATGATGTGAAAATTTTTTGTTTACCTGAGAATTCAAGCAGTCTCTGTAGTCTTTGTGCATTAGATACTCTTAGGAAATTGAATGACTTAATTTCTAACCTTGTCTTAATATGTATGTGTTTAGTCTACTTTTACAGGAATCACTGTTCTGAGCTGTAACTGCTACTTGAAAAGGTCAATGTTTTATGAAGAATATGATTATTCATGTGTATCTTTACTGGTATCACAAAATAGGATGCAAGACTCAACATGTCATCTCCTACAGATGTATAAACCTGAAGGAACTCTGCTGGCTTCTCTTGAAGTTTGCAGTGATTTAGCAGGTTGTGTCTTTCTTTACAAGGCAGATTTAAATAAATTCTGTTATTGCAACGTTTAGATCTGGTGCTAGAAGGGATAGAGAACATCAGAGCAGTATTTTTTTTGTCAGTCATGCATGCTGACCTAATGCTTTTTCTTTCTGTCTTTCTAATATTTATGCAGTATTTAACTTGACCAACAATGTGGATTTGGAGAACACCAAAAGGAAAATGGAGCTCTACCAGAAGGATAACAAAGAAGTCATTCAGAAAAATAAGATAAAACTGGTTCGTTAACTTCTCCTCTCCTCTGCAATCTTTATTCATTAGTTAAAGAATTTTGGGGTTTTGAAGTGGAATCCTTTCTGTAATGTCTTAAAAACAAGTCGAAGGCACTATGCAGGTTTCACTTTGTATTTGAAAACTGTGATATGCTGATGTTCTGCAATACTGATATTTAGCGCTGTGTAAAGAGATTAAATTGATAGTCGAAATGTAGTTACACTTTATTTTGGGAAGGGCTTGAAAAGGACAGGCAGTAAAGTCTGCATGTAATACATCAGCACCGCGTGCGTGCTGGCAGTGTCGTTGGACAATATCCAGGAGAGATGAGGTTCATTCCTATACCAGGACAATAACTCCTTTCTCATCCAGAGGAAAAAAGGAATCCAGACGCAGACATTATGAAGGTCCCAGGAGAGAGTTGTAAAATTGAGGGAAAGCACAGGTCTGGTTTATGCAAAGTTTAAAATGAAAGATGTTGAAACAAACATTAAAACTTTTGTTCAAGAGCTGATAACAATAACATCAGGAGTATTGTATACATGATCTGTATGCAAAGCACATGGCTCTTTGAAGATTCATTCATTAAAATACAGCTCAGATATCATTTTGTTCTTTAAAAATAAACTTGCAAGCATTTCTTTCTGTCAGAAAAGTTTAATCTGCTAAATATTTTTTCAGTATAAAAATACACATTGTTATCGGTTCTTGAAGGAAAATGTCTGCCCTGCATGTGACATAACAAGGGTTTGTGTTTGTATTCCAGTTGCACTAAGGACTTGCTTTCAAATCAGTAGGGGTGAAATCCTCACTCCCCTGAAGTCTGGGGCAACACTCCCTGTGATTTCTTTAGCTCTAGGATTTCACAGGAGGAGACTGGAATCTGAAAAATGTTTGTTTGAACCTCTTCCTTTTAAAGGCAAGGAAATTTCCCTAGGGGTCCATCTCTGATCTCTTATCCTGTCTCTGACACTCCGCAACATCCTTCAGAGCTTGAAGAGACCTGCCAGACCCTTGGCTACGTGTCCCATTTTACAATGTAGGCGCAACCTCTGGGGTCACACGAGCATCGTGTGCTTTGCCTGCAGCTCACTGGACGTGACTCGCAGACGGGCTGTGCAAGAGCTGCCTGATCGTATAGAGCAGCACAACTAATGCTTCGCACCCCTGAGCCCCCAGACCTTCTCTTTTCTATTCTCAATGGTCTTGCTGTGCTAGGGGCTCTCTGGTGGGAGCTGGGCAGGTCTGTGTGAATCCAGACTTGCTGGAGAGACCTGGAGACATTTTCTTTTTTTATTTCTTTTTCAACATTTGAAATGTTCGATATTTCTTTTTCAACAGTTGGAACATAATAATGGACTTGACACAGTTGCTGTTACATAAACTACATGATCTTGCCCATAAATTTACCCTTCTCCCAAAAGCCAAAAGGGTACTTTCTATAGCTGTTTTTTTGGTAGCTTTTGGAATGTCTTTATTCTTTAAATGGTAAAAGCTGTCCTAATTTCTCACCTAAATTTCTTATGGCTGGTCCTTGTCCATTCTTGGTCTGACATAAATTCTTCTGTCCACTGTAACAGTTTGCTTCTGAGGAATATAGATATTCTCCATCTCCCTTGGTGCTTTTGTTACCCTTTGCTTGTTCCAGTTTGAATTTGTGTTTGGCAAGCAGAAGGGGCCAGAATTGAATGCAGCATTGTAGCCAAACTCTTAACAGCATTTTATAAAACACTGTTTTCCCATCTCTGCTGGAAATACGTTGACATACATGATCCTAAGGCTGTTCTTTCGTAGCGCTGTCATGTGGGAGGTTCAAAAGCAGTAGTGGTCAAGTAGGTCTCTTGTCCCAAGTTACAAGTGTTAGGATGAGAGGAAATGGCCTCAGGTTGCTCCATGGAAGTTTCAGATTGGATATGAGGAAAAAGTTCTTCCCAAAAAGGTTTGTTGGGCATTGGAACAGGCTGCCCAGGGCACTGGTGGAGTCACCATCCCTGGAGGGGTTGAACAGACGTGTAGATGAGGTTCTCAGGGACGTGGTTCAGAGGTGGACTTTCCAGTGTTAGGTTAACAGTTGGACTCCATGACCTTGAGGGTCTTTTCCAACCAAAATTATTCTATGATTCTATTCTATGACTGTGTTTTCTTCTGTTTAGTTTCTAATTAATGGATTAATGTCTCCAAATCCATGCCATTATAAGTTATTTTCATCTCGCTGCCGCTACTTCTGTCCTTATGAGCATTCACTCTTCCTTACAGATGAAAATATAAAGTTACTGAAGCAATCACCTCAGGATTTGAATATCTACTTGTTCTTTGTCAGTACAAGCAATACTTTTCATCTTTAACTAGTTCCTCATCACCTTGCTACTCGTGCTGGCGCATCTGGTAGATCTGTGGATTTCATGCAGGACTATGCAGAGAAAGGGTTTAAGTACACAGGTTTGGATTAAAAGTTCCAGAGCTATTGGAGAAAGGATTCTTGTCATTATAGATATAAAAATTATATATATATATATATATATAAAGAAATTTATAAAGACTTGTGCTCCAAGTGGGCCACAGCTTTCCCCAAAGTGCCTTTTTTCTTAAATGTCTGCTATTCTCTAGTCGTAAGGTAACTTGTCACTTCCTACTTTGTTAATAGATGTTTAATATCACTTGCTGCTTCGGTCAGTCTTGAAATAGTTTTGTCTGAACGCCGTGACACGAGTGTGCTTGAATTTTCTTGTTTGTCCTTTCTTGAATGTGGCTTTTGCCACATAATTACACTTTCTATTTACTTCTTCCCAGCTGTCATCTTGACTTTACTCTGGGCTTCACTGTGATCACCTTATTTCTTTAGATGTCGGGACTGCGTTTAGGTTGTCTTGAAGCTTGACACAACCCTCACTGCAATAATGTTTTGCTGAAACGACTTCCATGGATCAATCATCCATTTAAGTTTTATAAAGTGTTACTGGATCTCCCTTTATTTCTGGCGGGGAAGATTTGGGAAATGTTTTTTGTATGTTATTGTCTTACACCTTACACAAAACTAACCTCTTTTTTTCTTCTGCTATGATTTTCAAATACAGGTGACATAATAATTCACAGGTTAAAAAGAGACTTCTCAAAAAGTAAATTGTGAAAGAAAAACTAGTCACTATGTGCTAGTTATTTCTTTTTTTCTCTTGTAGCACATGACTTCAATCCAAAAAATTCCTTATTTTCTGGGAATTTGATTTCTTTTATAGTTCATGCTTAAGTATGTTTTAGCTTGTAAACTTCTCAATTAATAGTCATAGATTTGTAATTTCTTATTTTTCTTCTACACCACTGCTAAACGCACAACGTACTTGTCACAGAAGATGCAGCGATCAGGAACAGTATTGTGGGATTATATTTTTGGTCACCTACTTAACATCGCTTGAGAAGTAGATGTGTGGGAGCAAAGAAAGGTGCCTTACTTAGAATTCTACCTTAAAAGCTAGAATCTAGCTGTGCTCTCATTGCCTGGTCTGTCCTAGGTCCTGTGGTAGGCGAGGAAAGCTGTGGGCGAGCTTTGTCTGAGTTAATTTCCAATTTCCATTTCAGACACGGGAGCAGGAAGAGCTGGAGGAAGCTTTAGAGGTAGAGCGACAGGAAAACGAGCAAAGGCGCCTGCTCATACAGAAAGAAGAACAGCTACAACAGATGATAAAAAGGAAGAATAAACAGGCGCTCTTGGATGATCTGGTGAGTAACAAAACCAGGGGCTTTGAATGCTCAGCAGCAGAGCAACCAGCAATGCAGTGACATTCATCTCTGCCATGGTTAACCGTGTGGAATTAACACATCTGCCCCTTTCTCTTTCCCTGTCTTGAGTGTTTTATGTTACTGTTCTCTCCCCTATCGTTCATTTGGATATTATAAACAACTGTGGTTTTGGCAAGCGAAGGGCTGGGGGAAGAGTGCTTCTGGGATTCATTGACTTAATTGGAATCATTGTCCAGAATGTCCAGTGCTGGTTAGAAATTAACTCTAGGAAAGCATTCTTGGCTGTTTAAACACAAAATTAATCCTGGATAAGATTCTAACAAAGAAAAATGCAGAAGTAGGGTTCTTTTGGTATTTGAAGAAGGCTGATTTCCTGGTTCTACCTGTTTTGATATTTTTTTGTTCCTTTCTTCTCCTAGTAGGCTTCCTTTGAAAGCTCTTTTATTATTGCTGATTGACTTGTAGAGGTGTATACCAGAAATTTCTTTAGCGAGTTCAGCCACTCTATCAGTTTACTTACTCGTTGACATTTGACTGCATATCTGAAGAACAACTAGTGTAGAAGTCTGGTTTTCTGTTTAATTCACTGACAATACAAGACCCACAGGCTTTGACTGTGATCGAGGATGCATTAACATAACTGATACGGTGACTGCTCCACCTTGAACCCGATGTATGGTGGGTGAGGTTCTGTCACATCTGAGGCCATGTAACCACCTCTTTGTTTTGCCGTCAGCTCGTGAAAAACGTGCCTGCTTTGGTGCATGTCTGGTCGTGCAATTTGTGAGGTGGGTAGAGAGGAGCAGCCGAGTTGGTTTGGCCATGATGTGGATTCTCACTGCCGTTGGCTCACTAACAGACCTGAGGAGCGGTTGATAATCTGGTGTGTTGAAGCTAATTGATCATCAGGAGCTGCTTCATGAGCTCGGCCACCTCTGCAGCGAGGAGATGGTGGAGAACGGGAGTTATTTGAGCATTAGTCAACCTTTTTCAAGTCAGAGCACCTGAATTAGAAGTGGTCCCTTTGTATTCAAAACCTACTAAAAGAAAAAGATTTCTTGCCTTGAGTGTGTCATGTTCTCTTACTGCAAAGTTTTTGTAAATGAGTTGCTCCTTTGGAAGTGAACGAAGCTTGGATTCATTTGAGGGGCGTATGGACAACTGAATTAACACTCAGGCTGCATCTAGAAACTGTGTTCATCTTCTCTTTGGCTGATTTTACTACCGATTCTGCATCTGAAATGCAGTGATAGTGTGTGGGCATAGAGAAGCTCAGTAAATGTATTATTTAAACAAGATTGACGTCTCAGTTTTTTTAATACCTGTGTGTGTACAGACATTGACATGATCTGACACTCATGAGAACAGTCTGTGTGTAACCTTGGATGAAACTGGAAAGAAGGAAAGGTATCTATTCATGCATACATGTGTGCGGCTGTGTTAATGTGGTTTAAAGCCGCCTGGCACATTTCAATCAGATTTTATTTCATTTCAGTTTATCTCACGCTAATATAGCATTAATTTCTGCTTTGTTATTGTTCAGGATACAGATGCTTTCTACTTTTTTCTGGAAAAGCAGAGTTCCTTTTCAAACCAGGGCAGGAGGCACTGACATCCAGAGAGCATCCATGTGCAATTTTGGAGTTTCAGAGGCTCTCCAAAGAGCTCCCTTTTCCAAAGCCAGGAGGCCTGGCAACTTGTCCTGGGTTTACCTGAAAGGGACCGGTGTTTCCTTTCTTGTAGACAAAGGCAGGGACGAACAGAAACGTTCTTTGAAAATCCCTCCGGTCTGTAACTTTGCATCCAGCAGTTCCTGCTCACTTCCAAGGTAAAAGTGCTTATGGTCCACACAATTAGGAATAGTTTGACTCGTTAATGAATAAAAACTCCACTATGAATTTGAATTTAATGGCTCAGAATAGAGTTTTTTGAACTGGTTTCTGACTTATTTCAATCCTGTTCTAAAACACAACCTTAATTTACTAGAGACCAGTGGTAGGGTGTTTGGGTTTGGTTTTTTTGGTTGTGGTGTTTCTTTGGTGGTTTTTTTTTATTTTTTTTATTTTTTTATTTTCATATTTTCATATTTTTATTTTTATATTTTTATATTTTTATTTTTATGTTTTTATTTTTATATTTTTATATTTTTATATTTTTATATTTTTTATATATATATATTTTTAATTTTTAACACAGCAGTTGGTTTTACTGGAAACCTTCACCAAATGGCTTGAGGAAATAATGGTTATAAATAACCCTTAAACATGACCAAAGGAGGTAGTTTTAACTGTGATTGCATGTGTTTTGCTGTTAAAACATTTCTGAATATGCTAAAACCAACAGAAAGGTGATTTTTTAAAGACTTAGGAAGGAAAGTGGGCGATTTTAAGTTATCTGTTTATGAAGGGGCACTGTCAACCTACATTTGAGCCAAAGTTTGTTTTGTAATCCTAAAGGTTTATAAAACCAGCACTGGAGTGTTTGTACAATGCCTTACCAAGTCTCTGGAAAACCAGCAGTTGTTAAACAAATAAACATGTCCTATAGTCTCTGAAATCTCTAATTCGCTGCTGCAAACCTGAAAACGAAGCTCATCATAACTAAAACTTAATCGAGTAATGTGGCAAAAGGAAGTGTAAGCAGTAGCAGTGTGAAGAACTCCATTAAGAATATTATATCTATGGTTGCGGGTGCTGTGCTAAAACAACATGGATTAAGTTACTGCTGCAGGGATACCAGTGGCAAAACTACTGACTCAGCAGGATTTTGAGAGCAGAGGAAGGTGGGGAAACGACATTCACCCGTTGATTCTGAGTTGTCTCTTTGGATTAGGAACCTACAGCCCATGTGGGACCCTCCCTTACTGTCCCATTAAAACTAAACAAAACCACCAAACAACCAAATTTTTGTATGTGCAGGTAGAGATGTCAGGTCTTTCCTCTTCCAAGAAGACAGTTTTACCTTTGGTGAATCATAGAATCATATTTGAATCATAGAATGTCCTGAGTTGGAAGGGACCTACAGAATCGAGTCCAACTCCTGTCCCTGCACAGGACAACCCCACAGGTCACACCGTGTGTCTGAGGGCCTTGTCCAGTCTCTTCTTGAACACTGTCAGGCTTGGGGCTGTGACACCTCCCTGGGGAGCCTGTTCCAGTGTCCAGCACCCTCTGGGTGAAGAACCTTTTCCTAATGTCCAACCTAAATCCTAAAGACTGAGGAGATTCACGGCTTCTTACATGTATTATTTATGGTATTATATTGAAAGAAGGTCTCAGTTGTTTACAGAGGTGTATGAGAATACTGTCCCATCTCTGAAGAGCTTATCATTTAGATACTCCAGAGGCAGGAAAGAAGAGACAGAAATGTTTGGTTCCTGGTTAACCTGGGGAGAAAGGCCGAGGCTCCAGGAGCCCGTCCTGGGCCAGAGCAGGAGGTAAGGCCAGGCTTAGGGCTGCAGGGCTGAGCCAGGCCTGGGCAGCTCGGGCTCTGCAGGCTGCTGGGACAGTGACCCGGTGCTCTTCCTACTCCCTGTTTTGCCTCCCAGTACTAAAATAGGCAGATTTTACACTACCTTTGTTATAAGTGACCTCTTTGACAACAGAACCTCTCACTTGAAAGGCACAACATCTTGGTGTGATTTAGATTTATAGACTCAAATGCATTTTACATATTATTGGAAGAACTGTGTCTGTGTTTTGTTTTGTTGTTTTGCTTTTTTTGTTTTACCTTCTAGACTTAGATAATTGGGGCTGAGTAAAATATTAAAGCACTTCCTTTACTTACCATGTGAACTCTCTCACCTGTATACAGAGGATTGTAGTCAAGGATCTGCTCTTAGATGTCTTCCGTGTTGTGGGACTTGCACCCTCCTCTTTATGGGCCTGTTCTTCCCCGGCATGGGCAATATTAATATTGTGTTGCAGCACATGGCCAAGGGGCAGGTTTTCCCTGGGCTGTGGCATAGATGAGGTTCTTAAGGACATGGTTTAGTGCTAAAATGAAGTTATGGTTGGACTTGATCTTGGGTGTCTCTTCCAACCAAAATGTTTCTATGATTCTATAGCTTGGAGTCAAGCAAAGGGCAAGGTGCCTTAAAGACATCAAGTGTCCCCACTTTTACCAGAATCTTAGGGTTTTTGAGACACATCTTTCAGAATTTTTTGCACACAATTAGCTTTGTTCATACTAAACAGTCAGTTTGTTTTCCCACACAGAAGATTGCCAGTGTGGATAAATGCTTACAGGATTGGACCTTTCCTGTGTGTTAATAGTTAACAGAAGGGTTATGTGCACATTGGAAAGGACAAACAATCCCTGACGTGGTGGCTTAACTGGCACGGCGTGGGTTTCCCACAGTTGTGTAATCTGGTTACTGGTCATTGTGTGGACTCTTGAGAGGTTGGTACAAAAATTGGCATCCTTTCGTTATTGTATTAGAAATGCAGAGAACATTTAAGGCGTATGAGAGGACAGAATGACCCACAGAACGCTTCCCGCTCTTCCCTTCTCCCCCAGCGTATTAAATCTGATGATTAAAAGAATCCAACATCCTTAAACTCTGCTGCGAGCTGGCAGCACATACTGCTGCTTGAACATGTGCAACACTTTGGAGATGGAGACTGTGAACTAGTGCATTTGTGGTCCAAATTTTCTCCTAGTTGTACAGAAATCGGTCATCTCTTCTTATTACAATTTAAGTTTTTAATGTCTTCACTTCCCCCTCCCATTTAATCACAGAAAGTAGGATCCTGGGCCTTAGTGGAGTAGGATCCCAGACCTTAGTTGTATTTGTAACTCTGGACCGGATCTCCCCATGTGAGTTTTTTTGGCTTTGAGCACTTGCAATCTAGTCCTAAGACGAAGGGACTGTAACAAAAATAGAGAGCAAAGAGGACTAGAGAGTGATGTTAAAAGTCAGTGTACAATATCATTGTTTTGCGTGATAATTTCTGTAGGATACCATGAACCTCAAGGCATGTCGCCACGTTAAAAACTTCCAAATTCTTACCCTGAACTAAGGAAAAAAGAAATCACAATTCAGTTTATGAAAGTTTGTTTGGTTTTGTAAGTAACAAATATGGTTCAGAGTTCAGTATTTGCTTGGTTCTGTGAAACAGAAGCGTGTGTGACATTTGGGTCCCCCAGGAATAAAACACTGCGCTGGAGCAGGCCAGGAGGAATCCATCTGAACTTCTTCCCTGCTCTCAGCTTTACAGTTGTTCTAGCTAGGAAAGGAATTCTCAAGGATTTCGGTGTGCCTGTGGATAGTTGCATTAGTTTATTAAAAATTACTTGGCCAGTAGTTTCCTAACTCTCTCAAGAATGCAGTTACGTATATGTATGTTAATAATCATTCTGTTCTGAGAGTTGAAGTAGTTCATTTGCTTAACTGCTCATTTTACTACTTTATATATATATATATATATATATATATATATATATATATATATATATATATATAAAATTTTTTTTTAATTGGCTGGCTTCCCTAAAAATAAGTTGGTGAAGGAGAAAATAAATATGCTGTTGGCTGCACTTACAATAGCGCCATTGTGCAAAGCAGAGCAAGGATCATTTCCAAACGGCCTCAGGTGAAATCTAATGGGAAACAATTTCAAACTGGTCTGAGTTCACTGGTAGAAAGAATGTGTCTTAGATAAACATCAGATCCAAGCTATACTACTTGGTATTATTCCTCCTCTGATTAAGTTCTAATTTTTCTTATTTTAATAAATATAGCCGCATTGGCTGGTTGGAATAAGGAGCCTGTTATATTGTCTTTAATGTGGATTCTATAAAAAAAGTTGTTTGCAGGTTGCTCTGATTTATGGGCTTGCTGCAGCTTTTTCTTATTACTAAAAATGATCGTTCTCTGTAAACTGTTTCTCATAGAGAGCATTAGGCTGTTCTAGTGATGGCCTTTCAGACACAGCTTGCAGTTGGGAAGAATATGCAGTGTTAATTAATACTGCTTTTAGTTTAGCACTCAGATTTGTTCCTTGCATGTTTACAGGAGAGCTCCAGTCTTCCTGCTTCGCTGCTTTTAGCGCAGCATAAGGACAGACCTACTCAGCTAGAAATGCAACTGGAAAAACCCAAACCTGTCAAACCAGTCACGTTTTCCACTGGCATCAAAATGGTAAGACTTGCTTGTTTCTTTTTTTTAATGCCTTCCAAAAGACGAGGATTTCCTCACGTGAAATTTACAGGTCATTTAAACCCGAGTTGCATATTAAATGAAACAAACTTTTCCAATTAAATAAGTAATTATGAATTAATCTAAGAATTTCATCGTTCTGCTAGGTGGAATATGCGAACGATTTTCATGGCATTGTTATGAATAAACAAATTGTACCTCTTTCCTTGCCAAGTTGTGGTGTCCTTCAGGTTATTTTGGTCTCATTTGTGCATCAGTTCTGGAAGCTGAAGTTTTTGAAGTTCAAGAATAGACTGCACTTCAGATTTGCTTTAAGCACTGAAATAATTTGTGAGTACGAGATGGACAGTTTAGAAAACGGTGCCGAGTGGTTAATGCTATTTTCCTTGTTATTGGACTCTAAGAAGCAACAAGTATTTTTGCAAATCTGTTACTGCTACGGTGAAAGCTGAAGATGTGTCAGCATTGCTGTTCTTTATTGCAACATGGTACAAGTGCCTCTGTGTGGAAATGTCAGGTTTTGTGGGGGATTTTAGGGGTGGGAGCCTGAGTTCCTGATGGTTTTTTGCGCCTATCTGGTTTTCTGTTTGGTTTTGGTTTAAATCTCTGCACTTAGACTTTGCATTTTAGAATTGATAATGATAAACGATGTCTTGAAAATAACCAACACTTTCTACCCTCCTCAACAAAAGGAGAAATCAGCAAAGCAAAAACCTTTACATTAAACTAGTCTCCCATCAATTGATCACTGTATTTTGTCAGGGATATCTGTTCTGTGTTCATCATCCCCTGAAAAGTTCGCAGTATAGAAGCACTTGCAACTTATTTTTCCAAAAGCAGCGCCAGCTTTTACAAAGTTGTGCAGCGTTGTTTTCTTGTTTTCCTGTAGTATAAACTATATCTTCTTCCCTTTTCTTTTAAAATTAGAATCTGAGGCAGATCAATATGTTTTGCAAGAGGTTTTCGGTTTGTGTAGAAAATCTAATGGACAGAAAATGTTGTTTGTTCTGTTTAAAAAAAAAATATTCAAACTGGATGCCTGTATTTTTTCTTGCTGTTAAAATATATTGTCAGACTTTCTGAAAGATGTTTGCCTTTTTTCTGGGAAAAGGAGGAAAAGCTTATGTTACACGGTGAGCACAATGGAAGGACTTTCTAATGCGTTCGTAAATGGATATTAAACGCAGTATGTGGTGGTGCACATTTCACACCTGCAGCCCTAAGTTAACTTCATCCTGGAATGGTGAAAAACTTGGCTGAGGAGATTTCTGGCATCACGACATTTAAATCTCAACGTTTGAAATAATAGGGGATATTCCAGATAACTGATCATTACCTTGTCTTCAGGAAGTGTGAGTAGATGACTAATTTAGTATGTTCAGTTCTAGATCAGCAAACGAAAAACCTCACCCTGACTGACCTTAGTCCTAGATTACAAAAGGATAATTAGAAAAAATAAATTAGGAGTAAGTGCATTTAACAAGAAGATTAAGGACAGGAGTATTTGAAGCTGGTGACGTGCAATTTATGAAAAATAAATTGCATGAAGCAAAACAGACTTTGCACTGATTAATTTACATTTTTTATTCAGGAAGATGAGTGCTTCCATATTTTCTTGATAAGGTGCTCGAATTAGTTATTACATGACACTGATTTTTTTAGAACTCTATAGAAATTACATTACACAATAATAACAATATTGAGAATTCTGCACAATAAATGAATTAACTGGTGAACTTGTAATTTCCAAAGCAATTGTTGGTTACCACAGCCTGGGAATATTTTCTGTGGGTGTTGGGACTCGGTTCAGCGGTTGGAAGCAGATGTTGGATTTGTATGGATGACACGCAAGCTGGCAGTTTATGGGGCTGCTTTGCCATTGCTGGCCTCATTTGAATGAAATGTGTTTTCATATGGCTAAAATGCAAAATTATAAATAGAAGAGCAAATAACAGGCTCTGTGAAGAGGATCTGGAAGTTTAGCTAAACCCGTTTGACCCTTAGGCACCACACTAAGTTGGGGAGGGCCTTGGGGGGGTGTGTGAATATACAGCAATAAATAGGAAAGGAGTTTTCCTTTGGAATGCTTAGTTGGGAAGACTCATGGACCGGAGAGTTTTGCTGACTGCATTTGGAATGCATAAATTGAAAGGAACGTGAAGAGAAGCCATAAAGGTCCATTCAAAGGCAGAAAGATAAGCTTTGTGCTGCATTCTTCCTCTGGTTTGAGAGGAGGTTAAGATGGGACTCAATTTACAGCAAGTGCTTCCTCAACACAGAATGTGCCAAATCCGAACGGTGCAGCAGTAAATGTAGCAAGAACCGGTGGCGTACTTAAACAAATAGGATCTAAATAGGAACTGAAGGAACAAATAGGACCCGAGGTTCACAATGTTTCACTGATTAATTTGCCTCGCTGTTAAAATTGACTCTGCAATGCAATGGAATCTCTAATTCTTGGTGGTTTCAGATTAGGACTGGGATGCATCTTGGAAAGTCATTGTAGACAAATGCAAATTGTTTGGCTCAGAACGGAGTTAGATTTGTAATAAGCAACACTGCCGGTTGCGTGTGGTTTGCTGTAGTTGATGCTCTGTGACAGCGTAAGGTGAATTCCCACCTGGGCCCTCACCTTAGGAGATGCTTAACATGTTCCAGGTTGAGGTTTTTTCTGAGAACTTGAGATGCTCAGTCCATTTATTTTGCATAGGCAGAGCTTCTGTTTCTTTAGCTCAGTTCCTGTCAGAGCCATGGGGTTCACATCATTTATCTCAATGGGGGCAGCTCTAGGCTGGTACTGAGAGTTTCTTTAAAAAGTACAGTTCTAATTATTGCTCCTCTTGGCTGAGGAGTTCCGCATATTGAAGATTGTTTCTGTGAAAAGTCTGGTTTGGGCTCGTGGCTGAAGAGTTTTGGCAGCGTTCGCTTAATGAATCACTACGTACGTTCTTCTTCTGTGCTTTTATTTTTTCCGAGTAGTTTGGCCGCTGACCTTTCCTGCTGGGTGTTTTCCTTAATTCTGTTTCAAAAGAAAGGAATCCAGATAGAGCTGGTTTAGATGCCGACTAATCCGGAGCTTGTGTTTACACAAAGGCAATAAAAATATGCCAACTGTGGCAACCCACTGTTTGGGCTTTTTTCCTTTCAGCCTGATCGTGAATGTGTTTCCTGGGATGGTCTTGGTCAGAGATGTTCTTCAGCCTGACTGCTAATCAGACATGTTTGCGGGTTTCTGAATTCAGAGACATGCCCGTTCTAGTCTTCTGGGCGATGCTGAAGGAAGTTGGTTCATTTAAGGTGCCCAGTTAGTGCGGTGGAGCTCAGTGCTTGCAGGGGGAGGAGTGTCTGTCACTTGTATGCTAAGCAAGAGCATCCCCTATAGCACAAGGCGGACAATTAGCTCATGGGGTCTCCTTCACTTTCCCCCTTGTCAAATTGGGTTTTTTTCGCTCCTTTCAAGTGGAAGCTGGTTTATTTTATTTATTTATTTATTTTCCTTGCAGTCTTCTCCTTAACTTATCATTTCCTGAAAGAAAATTTAAATCTTTGCACGAAGCCCCTTCCTAATCAGTTTGTTTGATTTACCTCTGTAAGGGAGGGGAGGAATAAAGTGCTTCAGAGTTTTCTGCTTCTCACGCTCATATTAAAAATAAGCTTTTCAGCGTATCTGAGTATTTAAAAGCTTTAGTAAGTCTAATCTCAAATCAGTGTGAAGCTATGAAACTGTACCAATCTTAGTCGTTTCAGTAGTGCTAAAATACTGCTTCCTGGCAGTGTTTGTACTTTAGATTTCAGTAGCTCTCAAAAAGAGCAGAGGTTGTCAGAAGTGAATGATGTTTCTAGAATTTCAAGGCCTTATTAGGGCGTGCAAAACAAATCTAAGGTCTGGCAATAGAACCGTTATTCTTAGTGAAGATAGTGACCATTTCTAGTCAGGAGGTGGCTTAATGTGAAACTAATTTGGACGTGTGATAGGTACTCGTATGCATTGCACACGAATAGCAGTTTGCAAATGCAGTAGGAATTAATTGCATTACGGTAATTTACTTTTCATATCTCTGGTGTTTACAGGAGCGTAGGAGCCTTTTGGTGCTTCTAGGTCTGTGCTTTACGGTACCAATGTGGTTGAAAATGCATAGAAGTCTGTATGTTTCAGGCTGCACACCCTGTCCCTTTTCCATTCCTTCCAGTTTTATCATGGTTTTTGCTCCCTTCCACCAGCCTTCAGGAGACTTAGCCTCTAGTGATGGTATTAAGGAAGTAATTTCATATAGTTAAAAACTCACCTCTAATTGAATTGCCCAAATACACAGGAAAACAACATAGAAGAACATAGGTGTCCTCTGGCCTGCGACCACTTGGGAGAGTTTGCTTTTTTACGTTGTATACCCAAATACCTCAAAACTAATATAACGCATCATTGACCGTTCAGTTTCTATGATGATTTTTGTTTTATTACTCAGGGAATATATATTAATAGAAATACTGGTGTGGAGTGCTGCTTCATCATTACCAAGGTGGTTGCTGCCCCTCTGAATGTGCAGTTTAAATAGATGTGTCAGGGAGGGAGGAGAACCAGATGCCCGGAGGGGACGTACTCACCCAGGATTAAACAGCAGAGCAGCGGCGGCAGGAGGAGTAGAATCCAGCCCTACTAAATTCCCGGATTCCTCACCTCGTGTCTCTTCCTCCGAGCCGGGCTCCGTCTCCTGTCAGCAGCGTCCTGAACAGCAGCGAGTTAAGATTGAAATATCTGCTGCTGCTTCCCCGTCCAAATCGCGCTCCCAATGTTACGTTTAACTCGCTGTGTCTGAATATTACCAGGGTTTGACTCCAGCTGTTGCAGTTTCAGTAGCTGGATGCTGGGGAGAGCCACGTGCAGCCTAAAGCGGCCGGAGCTTGCGGGAGGGAGCAGTCGAATCTCTATTTCGGAGGAACAGATCCGTCAGACACGAGATGTTTTGGACACCTCGGGAATGCGTGTTACCACTCAGCTGAGCTTAACAAGTGTTAGGGAATAGATTTTGTGCAGCATTACACTTGAAATATTATTCTAATGGGAAATAACATTTTTATTTTGGAAGAAATACCTCTACATAATGTAAAACATTGACCTTGTCAGCCCAGGTCAAATTAACTGTTCTTCATTATTGCCTTTTCCTACAATATTGCTTCCTGTGCAAACAACTGCTCAGCGACTGCTCCTGTTTTCCAGTCTGTTTCTTTTATAGCTTGTGGAGCAATTATCCAAAATCCTCTTTCAAACACAGAAAGCCAGTCAAAATACCTTTTTAATCAGTTGTGCTCCTTCAAAGTTGCGTAGACATACACCAGGTACTCGGAGGTAAGCAAAATACATGTCGCACTACGGTTTAGACGACGACTGTTCTGCCGCTCCCGAGTGCTCTACCACCCGTTCTGTGGGACCACGACCCATTTTAGCCTTTCAGTCTTGCTTTGCCAATTCGTACTGCTCTGGTTTGGTTGTTGTTTGGTTTTGGTGTGGTGTTTGTGATTTTTATTTATTTATTTTAAGCACTTTTAGTGTTTGCCTAAAGTTAAGAGAAAAAAAATCAAGCCTGTTTCCTTCCTTCACTGTTAGCTCAGCTGCTCTATCTTCAGGCTGAAACGGCTCAGATGGAATTGATTTCTTTGAGATGTATGCCAGTCCGAGTTTAATTGGTGTTTTGTTTGTAATCTTCATTTGGCTCGCGCTACGCACATTCCTTTTTTTGCAGCTGGGTGGAATATCTCCCTTTCCACACTATGTAGTTGGGAACCACGACAAAATCACATCACTTCTTTTCAAGAGGAAGTAGCGTGTTTAGACGTATAAATCCTTTCAGAATAGACGTATTTGTTTTGCAGAGCATGCATGTGAAGGTAAAATTTCTAGTGGCCCTGAGTGTTATCCAGAGCTCCAGCAGGATCTGGCTGTTGCCGGCGAAGCCTCGGTGCCCGTCCTGGCCGTGTCCCAGCTCCGTGCTCGCACACGCTGGGCTGGGCATCGGGCCCGTGGAGCAGCAAAAACCCATCGCTGAGGAAACCCAAATGTGCGGGTGGGAGCGAAGTCACTGCGTTTGCCATCAGATCTCTGCATTAAGTTGCTCAGACAACCAGCGCTGCTGGCCAGACCATGGAAACAGCTTCCCCAGAGTGGAGATTCACAGGGGGTGCACGTTTGGAGCATCCCTGGAGTGGGATTCTGCAGTTACTGAGCACCCTGATGTGATTTCCTAGTAAGAATATATATATAGCATTTTGCATTAGGTTTGAATTTTTGTCATCGATGACAATACCTGGTTTTTAACAATGAATGTTGCATTGGTCTGCTGAGATGGGTACCTGTTTCTGGAAAGCAAAAAGGGAAAAGAAATTGCGGGTGCTGGATCTCCACCATCTCTGACAATGCAGGGATATGGAATTCAAATACTTATGCTAAGAGACACCAAAAATACTGAACGATAAAATCCAGGTTAGGGCTGATGTGCTGGATTTTGAGAGTCCTGTGATCCACATTAAATCTCATAGGATTATATATACAATATACCTGCAACCTCCAAGTAGCATGGTGGAGACCTATTAGTAAATATATTTATCATACTAAATCTCTAACCCTCTATTTAAATAAAGACGTTTTGTTAAGAGTCAAGCACCTGCATGCAGAACTGTGATTAAAGTTTTTGAACTCTGGTTTTGAAGTGTATGCCAGATAAACTTTATTTAAGTGATCTATCATCGGAATGCTTCCTGTGCACTCCAACCCACAGACTGAAGTCTAAAACATTTAATTGGATTAATTACTATGTAATTACTATTATATCAAGGTGCGTAAACATTAAGCACATTATGTTGACTTAATGATATTTTTTCCCTAATGAAGGTAAGAACTGTTTTGAGGGGAAAAAATAAACGATAGTATTTGTCATTTCTCCTCCCCTCATTTCCACAATCTCCTCTTGGGGAAGGAGACTGGATTTGGAAACTGCAGTTTGAAGTCTCCCTGTATCTCTTTGCAGGGTTTCTGTTTGGAATGCCTTAGGGAGGATGCCATCGTTGAAATTAAACTGTTTGGTGGACAGACATAATGAGAACTGCTTGACCTGATTCCATTTCATACTTGGGCTCTGTTATACTGCTCTGTTAGAATAAATATTTGTTCATTTGCTTTGAGGCTCCTTTACATGGCTAAAGCAGCATATGTTTATATACACATAATAGTATAAATACAAATTAGGTCCATAAGTTTGCACAGCTGTAATGACTGGAATTTAGTAAATGAAATAGTGCCAATGCTGTTAATTGTATAGCAGTGAACAGCAAGAAAAATACTTGTTAGTGAAGTGACCGTAGCCAGCAGGGGAGCAGATCTACCCTGTAGCTATCCAGTTTTGGGCTGTTCTTAGGGTTTGGGTTCTTGGGGGTTTTCTTTTAATTTTTTAAAAAAATATATATATTTTTTATTATTTTTTAATCATGTGTGGTGGTGGCTTTTTGGGTGCAGGTTTTTGTTGTTGTTTGGGGTTTTTTTGGGTGTTTTAATCTCCTGTTTGATATACAGAGTTGTCTAAGAGCTTGCCTGCCTGACTCTTTACCATCCAATTTCAGAAGTACATCTGTGTGTTGTGTTGTTTTGGTCCATGAAAAGATGCTGCTGAGGCTGGTAGGGGGAGGTTCAGCCACGCTCATCCCCTCCCCTGCCAAATGGGAGCAGACACTGGGACAGAGCAGCAGGAACTGGGCTTGAGGTCCTAATGCAGATGCCCACATTCCATCCTAAGCAAGAGCCAGACCTGCCACTAGCTACGATAGCACAAAGACACGTTGTAAAGCAACCTAAGGAAAATGCCATTTAAATCAGCCCCCAGATCTTCCTATTTCTGAGACTTACAGCTCTGAATACGCTCTCGCTTGAGTAGGTGTTACTGTGAGCAATAAGGAGAGATCTGACTGAAAGAAAGAAGGTGGCTGAGAGGGGAGTCCGAAAAAACAGCTGGCAGGGAAATAAAGAATAATAAAAAATTTCTCAATCATTGTTTGTTTTGGAAAGATCATGCTTTAAGCACATGGAAATACTTTACACATTTGAGAAGTGCTGACTTCCTACATGCCTTGTGAAGGAACAGCAAATCATTCATATAATGTAAACACATTTATAGATTGTTCCAATATAACTTTTTTCAGTGCTGCTGTTCTTTTTAACAAGATACGATTTAGTGCATATATGCTCTTTTGATGCTATACTTTGGCCAAGAGTTGCAAACATCATAAATATTAAATATTGGAGTTTGTGTTAAAAGCAGCAGTGCAAGGTTAGCGAAACACATTTTTAATGCAAAAAGTAGTTAAATAGTGCTGCTTGATGCACTGTTTAAAAGTAAACATACCAGAAAGCAGTGCTGGGGCGAAACAGAAATAACTAACTTGTCTAAAAGTGTGAGTATAAGTGGTTTCATTATGTCCTGATACAGATGATATAAAAAAATGGGAGTGGACAAAGTTCCTCTGTAAGGGTAGAATTTACTCCCCTTGCTTTTGCATTTTAGGAGGAATTTAGTAACTCTGCGTTCCTCTGACCTGATGCTGGTTCACCTTCTGTCTAGGTAGGTGCCCAAAGCAGGTTGTTCTCTGCCTCTCTGTAGGAACTTTCCATGCACTTGAAGGTGATTCCATAAAGAGGCCTTCACAGAACGAAATATTTGAGAATTTAGATCTTAAATAATTCTAATGCCTTGTTACTTAACTCTAAAAGCATTGATTTCTTCTGCAGATGGTTGCTAGACTGTCTCCACTCTGCAGACTCGATGTGAAATGACATTTGTCAGCTGAGGACACTTTAGGGGGAAGAGTCTTTTAAAGCCAGCAGTGAGAACATTTAAAGCATGGTAGAAAAGCAATGATTTGAAGCCATTTAGGCAACCTAAGGTAGTAAATTTTTGTGTGTGCACAGAAGAATATGTGGTCTTTCTACCACGATCCCGTTTTATTAGCACTTGTCTGCATTTGTGAGAACACTTTCCTCTAATCCTTTCTTCCGTTGCTGCTTATCAAAGTATATTTGTGTCATTCCTTCGACTTCTCTGTTATTTACCTGGAGGACGGCTGGTGACCTGGAATGGCTGAGCCGGACTGATGGCTTCACAGATTGCTCTGAGTCAGCGGTCGCTTGGGTTGTGTCTGTTTGTCTGGCTTTGTGAGACTTGTCTGTTAGGCACGTGTGTGCAGACTTATCTCATGGTCTGGTTTTATTCCTGGTGATTCTATTTCTTGATGAACTAGAGTCTGTTTGCCAATGTCGTAGAGTATATTGACCTTGCAGCACGGTTAAAAGATCTCCCATGTGCCTGTGTGTTCTTCCTTGCCTGCTGTCAGGTCCTTCTTCGAACAACTTTGGGGTAAGCACAGCCTACATCTGGCTTTTCGGAAGTTCTTGACAGGCTTAAAGTCACACAAGGGAGCCAAGAGGAGAAGAGGAGTGGCTATGATAGGAGGTTGTTGCTGGAAGAGACATGGCAGGGAGGTGGGTATCAAGTAGCAAGTGATAGGACAAGGGGAAATGGCCTCAAGTTCCACCAGGGGAGGTTCAGATTGGATATTAGGAAAAAATTCTTCCTGGAAAGGGCTGTCGGGCATTGGAACAGGCTGCCCAGGGCAGTGGTGGAGTCACCATCCCTGGAGGGGTTTAAAAGGCATTTAGATGAGGTTCTTAGGAACATGGTTTAGTGCCAGAGTTAGGTTATGGTTGCACTTGATGATCTTGAGGGTCTCTTCCAGCTGAAACGATTCTACAATCCTCTAAGTGCTGGTGTCATGGTGGAGCTCGTGGGCATGGGGAGGCAGCAGGTGAGATGGATCGAGGAGGAGTTGGGGACTCGGACGTATGGTGCTTTGGAGAGAGCATGCAGGGGACATGGGGACATCGCTCTGAAGAGAGAGATTCAGGGCAGGGTTTGGCAGAAAGGTGGGAGCGAGTGGAACAAGCAAGTTTCTAGGAAGAAGGGCTGAGGGGCTCCTGCATGGGATGGGGAATTACAAGAGAGCTCTGGGACAGAAGGGTTTGGGCAGTCGGGGGGTTCTGCTACTCATTCGTCTCAGTCAGTTCCTGTGTAAGAAGTCTGGTCTCTGCGGGCAGCAGGGATGGTGTGTGCACACTTGGGTGGTTTCACATGTGACACCCCCTCACCCTTCTTAGCAAGGGCTCTGGCTGTAGGCCGGGCTGTACATGCAGGACTTGGGTATCCCACAGCATCTTCTGTTTTGCGTTAATCTCTGTTACAGGAGACACCCACCTTACTAAAACAGTCATTCCCTACAAGGAGAAAAGCTTCAACATGTTGATTGAGTCCATGCTGTGTGTGTGCAAACCCTTCTGCACTTCAACCCCTGCCTAGGTGAGCACAGCAGATAAATGAATGTTTGCCACGGGCTCTCAGGGGAGTCAACTTTGGAGCTTTAAAATAACACATTTGTAAATTAAAAATACATTTGAAAATAACGATGTATTTCAAAAGGGCTGTAGGGGGCCCTAGTTTTCAGCAGTCAGTACTCATCCAAGATGGACTTGTATTGTGCTGGGGTACTTGCAGCAAAAGATATTTTGGATCAAAGACACAATGTTCTGTATTAAGGAGACTTCAAAAGTAGTTTTCCTCAAGAATGTTTGTTCAGGTGCAGAGGGTGGGAGAAGGGAATATTATTTTAGGCAATCAGCATTGGACATCAAAAGGTGAATTTCCTCATCTATACGCGGTCTGGACTGTGTGTCAGTCAAGGTGTCGCTGGAAAGGAATATTGACAGCATTGGCCACTAATGAAAGAGCAATTATCCTCCTGAAGAAGTGCCTTGGTCTCCAAAAGTTTGGCTTATCTTTATTCCTCTTAAATGTGGTGTGTGTGTTTTTATTCTTAAAAACCTGGATGATGAAGTGTATCAGACTGGGAAATTGACTGCTTTAGTTTATTGTTCTGCTTTGCCTGCACATAACTGCTACACAGGTAACTCTCTTGTCTTTTGGGGAATCTGATGCTCAGGTGTAGTTTGTGACACACATTATAGTTCATAACGTGTGGTAGAGCAGTAGAATCCTCTGCCTCTTGCAAAGCAGCCGATAGCATGGTCACGGCTTGTATTTTGTGCAGGCTCTTTTTAAAAAATATATGTAAGAATATTGTGACTGGGAAGAAACCTGCTTGGCTTTGCTTAAACAAATCTGTGTAGTGATACGGGCAGGAAATGGAGGGACGCAGAGCACATGTGGAACCATCTATCTAAATTAGCTGGATGGGGGCCAGGGAACTGGAGCTTGCAGCATTTGCAGTGATTAGCAGAAAATGAAATGATGGCTTTGTGTAAGAGTAACGATTCTTGTGTCATTCTGGGACAGCGAGGTAGATCCCGCAGGAGACAGACGGTACCTTTAAAGGTGGTGTGTGTGTAATTGGAGGACAGTGCAAAGGTAAGTAGGAACAGTTTAAAAGTGAGGGCTGTGCACAGGAGGAAAACAGCAGAGATTTTAAGGTCTGAGGTCCATTGCCCTGTTTCATCTCTTGAAAGAGAGGCAGAAATAAATAGAGCACCCTTCTTTTCTCCAAAGCATAGAAAGAGGATCACAGAAACGTGATCCTCTGCGGGGCTGTTGGAGGCAGCGCTCCAGTAACCCAGAGCTGCTGACAGATCCAAACGGGGTGGATGGAGGAGCCTGATCCTCGAGCAGCCTTTGGCACCGGGGCTTGGGGCTGCAAGTGTTGTGTACCTGTGGGCATGTGTACATGGCTAGCATTAAAAAAACCCAACCAACCAACCAAAACCAATCCAACCAACAAACCCTATGTACATCCAAAGATACATATGAAGATGGCCAGCTTGTAGTGCTTCCCTGCAATAGGCCTGTTGAGTTCGGAAAAGCAAAGTTTGACTGTTCAGTTAGTAAATATCTGAAGAATTTTTCTGCCTCTCCAAACGTTAGCAGGTTCTGTCCAAGCGTGACGGCGGCGACACCGGGAGTGACACCGTTTTCTCCGCTTCCATTTGGAGTGGGATTTGGGGCAGATCGTGAGTCCAAGTTCAGGAAAGGGATAAAACTCCCCAGGTTATTGTTGGATATTTTATACACCATAACACGAGTAGAGGCGGGAGGGCTTCAGCGTTATCTGTTTGACAGGGGAGGTCTTGGCACAGACCTTCAACATCTGCATCCTGGTGCTGAATGTCTGTTGGCACTGACTTGGCCATGCCTGCACACCAAGGATTCCCCTGTTGGTCGTTCCCCATAAAACATGATTATTCTTTTGTGTTGTTGGGAGAGGAAGCAGACTTAGCTTGCCAGCAGATAGCAGAATGTAGAGGGGGTTGCAGTGGAGACTTTGTGCTGCCTTCCTCTTCACCTGTTCAGTTTTCTCTTACCTTTATCTGCCTCTTCATGGGATGATGCCTTGAGATTGAATTCTCATTTTAATTCTGAAGCCTAGGCAGGATTAGGCCAAAAATGTACCTCAAAACAAGCAATTCTAAAACCTGTTTGGAATGGTCAGGGGACCTTTAAGTTGCAGGCTGTACTAAGGCTGAATGTTGTATTAGTTTAGTTTCACCAAAAGTGTTGTGTGCAGCATCTGCTTTATGCTAAGTTTTAACCTCTCCTTTGTCTGGTTAGTTACATGAATTTGAGATACAAAATGAAACATATATCACTTTTAAAGTAACAGAAATATTCTTGAGGAGTGTTATATCCATTTAACTGTTGATTGCTTTTAAACTCCATGGAAGTAACTTCAGCCATAGCTGGTGTGCCAGCTACAACTTCAGCATTAATAGGTCTGTCACGTCATTGAAAACGTTTTGGATTTTTTTTTAAGGGGCCTGAATAAAATATCAGTGGTATCTGGCTATTTGGTTTGTCATGAAGAACAAAGTGGCTGCACTTTGTTTTTATTTAGTTTATTTCCATTTATGAAGAGGCAAAGTACATGGCAAATGCAGCTTTGCAAAACGTGAAGTTTCTTCAGCAGGAAGAAACCCTTCTTTAGAACTCAGGATTCTTTATCCTTGTTGTTAAATACAGTGCTACAGTACACTGGTTCATCTTCAGCCCATCTCTGCTCCATCTTGCTGGTGGCATCAGGCTTAGACATGAAGGAGTGGGCAGCGTTGGGCAGCAGAGGGTACGGTACCTGTGCTGGGAAGGGAATTCAGACAGTAAAAAACACTGCTGCAAATGCTTTTAGGAAACCTGGAGCTGTGAAAGTGCAATATGAACCTTGGAAAGGTGGGAGGAGAGTGTATTTTGTTATAGTTTTGGATGGGGAAATGTTTGCTATTATGCATTTTGCTGGCAGAGGGAGAGGAGCAGGAGAGCTGAGGAAGGGCCAGCTGAGGCTTTTAGGAAGGGGAGGGATAACCCATACCTGGTGTCGCCTGCGGGCAACAGGGAGAAACACACACAGCAGCTCTGTGTGTGTGTGTGTACACTGTCAGTGGGCTGTGACAGCTGACGGTGGGGGCGGCAGCTTTTTAGGGGAATTCAGAGATTTAGATCAAGGAATATTTGCGTCAATCAAAACGCTTCATTTCCGGTTAACACTATCTGATAAAGCCAGTTTGAACATGATTTTTGGATGGGAGCATCAATGCAACTTCAGTGGTTTTTGTTTTGCCTCCCCCGCCTTCCCTTTTGCTGGAAAACCTGAAGGAATGTGCATTATGTGAATGATAGAGTTACTGCTCTGACCACTTTGGTAGATTCATTGAATTTATAAAATCTGTCCCTTTCACAATTCTTTTGTGCTTTTATATCTTTTGATTTGATTAATCTCATTTTTTTTTAATTATTTGCATGAGGGCACTCGAAGTATTACGCTAAGGCCACGGAAAATAACTTTGTAAATAGTTTCTTACTGTTCTGAAATCTAATTAAAAACTTGCAAACTTGGTCGTTCATCATTCGCCCATAGGGGTGTATTTCTTGTGGAGACAGTCTAATATCCTGCAGCAATTGCATGGCATTACAAAAATAATTAATGGACCCTTTTAGGGCGGTGTGTGTTGCCACAATATGGAATAATACTTCAGTGTTGTAAGTGAATGGCGTGCTAGGAAACACTAATCCCTTGTGTATAGTAACAGGAAGTATGAATATTACTTATTAATAATAATATAAAACACCTTTGCACACATGCTTTTTTTTTTCTGGGCATGTCTAACTTTTCATAAACAACAGCGAATTTTAATTACAGAAAATTGGTGAGAAGCAGGAACCATTTGTGCAATTAAGATCTGTTTATTTAAAAGCCTTCAGAAGTCGTAAGAGATGGAACTAAGTCGTATGCGAGGGATGAATGTTGTGCAATAATGCCCCTTCATTCCCCTTTCATAATAAATCTCCGCAGAGTATTCATCCGAAAGGGCTGGATGCCAAAAAGAACAGGTTCGACTTGTCTGCGAGGATTTACACCGCAGTAAAACGCACAACTGCTTTTGTGGAGGTCATTGTGAAGGTCAGGGAGCCAGAGCGCGGCGCTGAATGGGAGCAGCCTGGAACAATGGTGCGAGAGGTTGGGCTGGGCGAAATGGGTATTTAAAACCTCAGATGAAGTGTAGCAATAAGCTCGGAGTCGTTAAAACACACGACTTCAAAGCGTGTCTGCTGTTCTGCAAGAAATGAATGGGTGCTTTTCCAGAAGTTTGTGTCTCGTACGCTCTGCTGAATGTAGCTCCTAGGTCAAAATGCAAGAGTTTGCTTGATTCCTGACACCTACCATCAAAATAACTTAATATATCTAATATATACACTCTCAGACCATTAATGATTGCCTCTCTGTCCAGTTTGGAAAAAACCCCCCTCATTGATATTGAAGTAGATTTAATGACATGAAATTTGGAACATCTCTTTTTACAAATAAGGTCTGAGTTTTGACCGTAGGGTCGCTGTGTCTTTAAATAAAAGATGATGCTCATTTCAAATGGCAGCCAGCCATCAGTGGGGTTTAGTGCAGAGATTAATTAGTAAACTTTGGAATGTGCTCCAGCAAATGCAGCTGATTGGCAATAGCATGTGGAGCAGCAACTGGTGGAAAGCTGGTGCTGCTGAGCAGCAGAGGTATTTCCAAAAAGACTTAAGAGTGCTGTGATGTGCTGTGCTTTAAATGGCACTGTGCTGATTGCATCAAACCACTGTTTATTCAGTTTAGTAAATGCACAGATTAAAGGAATCCAATGTGCGTTTGGAAAGAGGGGTAGTTTTATTGTTTTGGTGCGATTAGGTGCACCCCATCAATAAATAGTGACATCCCTGAACGTCACTTTAGAGAGGATGGGGGTTTGTCTGCAGTGCGTTTTGCAGTTGTTCTATAGGAACATGAATGTCAACGGTACTGTCAGATGCTGAGATATGAAGCAAATACAATTAATTCAATGGCTGTTGCAGTAAGGCACTTCTTAACATTCTAGTCTGCTTTTAAAAATTGTATGGATTACTGGATATGTGTGTTTGCATGATTTATAATTTCTCACTGTCTTCCTTTATGGGTTTTAAAGACATAAGAGAAATTTTGGAAACTTTCTCTGTAAATTGGTGTTCTAAGGATGCTTGGTCTATTTGGTATGAGGAATGGACTCCATTACATGCAGTCCCTAGTGGGACTATTTTCCTAATTTGTGTAGTTCATGGGATTGGGGCCCAGATAATAAAATTAAGATGATTTATGTAATAAATAACTACTCTTGAGAGAGTATTTGGGAACCCTCTATACTGCTTAAAATTTCTCTTATCATATTCCATTAGTCTCTTGATGCACACCTTCAGTTAGAGGGGCATGAACAAGCATCCAAATCAGTAAAATTCACCCCAATACGTGCTTGCTTCAGAAATACAACTTGACTCGGGTGGTAGAGTTCATTTTTATATCGGTATCCTGAGTATTGAGCAGAAGTCTGCCCTTGTGGACTAGTTGATGGTATTAACATTTTTGATCCTAAACTGGCAGAGCTACTTGGTTTTGTAAGATACGAATCATTTTGGCTTTGACCCAGAAAACCCATAAGCGTGTGCTTTAAAATTAAGCCACGTACATGGCTTAACTCGCTCTGCTACTTCATCCTCATTGCGTTTCGGTCCCTAAGACCCATCGATGTATCGTGGCGGATCTGTGGACCAGGCAGTAGCAGATGCAGGTGTGCGATACCTGGTTGTGAGCGGTCGGAAGGGTCTACGGAAGGACGAGGAGCGAGGCCGGAGTCGACAGGGTGCTGGTTGTTCCTCTGCAGACCTGTTTCTGCAAGTCTCCGCTTCCGAGGCCGTGGTGTTTATTGCCATAGGTAATTGCAGCCAAGTGGATAGGCTCAGTTTACGCCATCAGGTTTAGACTTGCTTGGCTTTGTTGGGCTGGACTTGTAGACCACAGTTCAGACAAAGCAATCGGTGTGCAACTGCTCCTTTGACTTTGCAAGGCTTTTTGTGTGTTTAAAGCTGGCTGGTTTTCTAAGCTGAATCAGTGTTGCCGAACCTGGGTCTAAGCCTCAAGTGAGCGATAAAATGATAAAATTCCCTGATAGCAAATAGATTTGTTAGCTGGAGGTGCCTTTAAGTGAATCCCGTGTGTAAATCTGCGAAGGATTGGGGCATTACAGAGTCTCTCAAAATGTTCGATGATATTCAACACTAACTCACATCCTTTGATTGTGTGCGTGTACAACAGAAACACCCATGCACACAAAAAGCAGCTCTAAAAAACCCTGATCTTGCCACTGTGATCAACTCTTTTATTACTGAGGCTTGCTTATTTTTAAAACTAAACCTGCTGTGTGTATGTACAATATATGCATCTAAATACATTGTAAAGCATTATGAATCATTAAAAGCAAACTATAGCCCTTGACACGAACAGATGTAGGTACGTTCAGCGATGTGTTATCCTGGCTGGGCTGCTGGTTTGCTGTGACTTGACTGCTTGTCTGAATTACTAAGTGTTCTTTGTGGCCTTTTGGTATTGGTCTGAATCTAAGATATGACAGATTAATCAGAGTTTGAATTTCCTTGACTTGATAGCAGCAAACAGCCACTGCAACTCCCGTCTTTCACCGGTGCCCTGGAGCGGAGATTCCCAAAGCTCCTTTTAGGCTCTGGCAGGATTTATTCTCCTTGTAGGTCTCAGACACACCGGCTGTTGATACCCAGTCCTAAAACTGAGTGTTTGAGCCGACACAGCGATGGCTGCGAGAAGGAAATGAGGGGGAGAAAAGACGATGCTGTGACCCGAGATTAATGTGAACCCAAGGGGAAAAACGTGGCTTTCTCACTATATTACCGGTTGATAAATGTTTATGTCCGGAGCTGGGACACAGCTTTGTAGGCTGGTGGTGATTTAAAGTGTTTGGTTAATTGTTAAAGCTTTTAGATATGGCCTTGGCTTCTTTTGCTGAAAATGTAGTTTTTATGAGAGTTATGCAACCTACCTTCACTTTTTTTTTTTTCCCTTGTCAAATCTTAGGCGTTTCAAAACAAAACCCAAAAAATCCACCCTGGGTTATTAAGCCAAATGTGCTGTGAAAGCTTCTTGAACAGCTTGAAATTAATGTGATTGTAGCCCAGGAATGGTTGGAGAGGGAAAGAGAACACCCCTCCAAACTGTCAGCAACTGAGAAGGGAAACAGCAAACCCTGTTATTATTCATAAGCACTCCAGAATTTCCCATTTCTTCCCATTGAGTTCAGTGATAGGTATCGGTTACTCGGGGGCCTGTAGCGCTGGGTTTGTGTTTCGTGGCCGCTCAGAAGCCCAGTGCTGCCGGATGGGTGGTGTCCAGGTGGGTGGAAGAGCCTTAGGAGGCAATGCTCTGTGGTCATAGCTTTGGCTGGTGAGTCTGGAGGTGTGTGCGCTGAGTCAGTGTCTCCTATACCTCTAAGATTGTCCCACTCATTACACTCAAAAGGCTTGGAAAATCCTATTTGTGTGGGAAGCTCGAGTGCAAAAACTTGCCTAATTTACTTTATTTAAGTCAATATAAACCTGCTTAAGGCCTTTTGGAAAGCACATCTAAGCAAACGGTGTTTTAAGTTAACACAGTGTCTTTCGCGTTCGCAATAAAAGCTGGATTTATTTGAAAAGGGTGTGCTTATGGTTACCTTATACAGACTTTTGCCGTACTAAACGTGGAAGGACTCAATTCTCCCGCGTGCACACGTTGTCTTCTGTGAAATTTGTACCCGGAAGATTTAATATCTTCAAGTTTGCTTTATGATCAGCAATTCTTTGAACTCGCAAACAGGAAAGTGGATCGCTTCAAATATCTATTTGAAGTCTGATTCTGAGGAATGCTTGTGTTGGCTTTGACCTTACAACGTGAAGTTTGATCTCTGTCTCAAAACTGCCGTATTCTAGCGGAAATGTAAATACAGCCTGAACTTTTTTTAGATATCTTTAAAATACTCAGTCTCTTAACAACGGGGACTTTATTCCAGAGATCCTGGATGTTCAAACCATGGGTCCTGGTTCAGCAGCTGATCTCTAAGGAGCAAACCTCACATTTGCTTTCATTCAGAAGACCCAATCTGTGGTGGTTTAGACTTGAATTCAACCTTTTCAGTAATTGTGAAGCTCCATAGAATAGAGAAGGGCTGAGGGTGGAAGCTGATTCAGATGATTTAGCGTTTTATAAAAGCGCATAAAGCTGCAAGTTGTCTTGTTGTGTTTGGTTTTGAAAAGCATTTATTAACTACTTTGACATCTCGCTTTAATTCTCAAACATCTGCTTTAGATTGTTTGCCATAAAAGTGTAAGAATTACTTTTGCCCTTGTTTTTGTTATTGCTACCAGAAACCAAACTATTTTTATTACTTCTTGTATAGAGATTTGGACCCTGAATTATTTTCAGAGTTGAGGAGAAAATTAGTTTTCATTTTTTTTTTTTTTTCTCCCTCACATTCCCTTCAAGTTTACAGGTAAAGTTAATGAAATTATAGTTTTTAAGTGCACAAAGATGTTAGGCAGGGCTTGTTAAGCTGTGTAGTAAGCTTTATTTGACACAATATTATGAGTTTCAGTGGAATTCAAATGGTCAGCTTATTTGGGTTTGTTTCTCAGGACAGCAGCTGCCCTGAGCCACAAGAAGACATTTGCATCATCTATGGAGGGTTTAGTACATATTTTACTGTATGGAAATAATATATGAAAGTCAAAGAAATGACCTCGCTGTATGTTTAGCCCTTTGATAAACAAATGCTCTTAATCCTTGTTCTTGGGGTTTCCTTTTCCTTGGGTCGCAGCTGGTTTGTGGTGTTTCCCGTGAGCAGCGAGGAGCCGTGTCCGTCTCAACCCTGATCCTGCGCACGCTGCGCCTGAGCCGCCTCTTTCCCTCTGTTGGGTATTGTTACATTTCTACTGATGCGAGTTCATCCAGTACTTGTGTCAGAGCACACAGGAATCTCCCCTTCCACAATGGAAGTGTTGTTTTTACGGCAAATCTGTCTCGTTATGAGCCTATAGCAGGAAATACTCGGGCAGACTTGCTCGAAATCCAACGTTTGTGCTGCAGTTGCTTTTCACAGCAGTCGCCTCTTTCAGAATCTGTGGTGACACTTGCCTTTTATTTTTAATTTGAATACAAGTGTTTTAGCAAAAGGAGCCAGGGAACAAGATAAAACAGATGAGGCATCTCTTTATTTTATAAATAAAGAGGATTTTTCCGCATCTAAGTGACATTACCATGTGATTATATTGCCAGCTTCTATTTCCCTGAGATTGTAGATTTTTTTTCATGGCAAGAACCATTCTTTTTTCCTTGTTCTAAGGAAGCCATAGGTGGTTATTGTGCTTCAAGGAGCTACAAAGCCATAGCTGCTAAAACCAGAGTAACTCACTAGGTCGTGGTAGTTTTTGGGTATATGGAGCGACCTTTTCTGCAGTGCTCTCAGGATCAACAGGGCTTCCAAATAGTGTCTCTGATCCTGTGAAGTTCTGTGAATCCGTCCAAATTGTTGCTAAAATTCAGGTGCCATTGGAAGCGTACGCTACTTTGCAAGCTGTTGTGTCTGTGGTTCAGATACAAGCATCGTTTCGATAGAGCTACTTAAAACATAGATGAGAATGTGCACGGAAAGAAACTAAATCTCTCTGGGACGACAAAAGCATATATTTTGTGCAGATTAAAAATACAGTTGCTTCTGCCCCAGGGAGGTTTTTGTTTAGTTTGTCCGAATTAAAGTGCGTTTTCAAAGCGGTGCTGGGAACCGCGTGTTACGTTTGCAGCATCTCTTGCTGTCCCAAGGATAACCAGCTCATGTCCGCTGGGGTGCTCTGCATGCCAAGGAAGGAAAAAGCCTAGAAATAAACCACTTCCCACTTTATGTTAAAAGAAGGCATTTCTAAAGATGTCGCTGACAGGTTTCAGTTGTCACCTAAGGTTCGTCCACAAATACAAGTGCACTCCGCAAACATCGTGAAGGTTTATCACGTATTGCTAATGCCTGATGACACTTCCTTCATTTTTCTTCAGTTTTTCTAAATTCTTCCTTTTTATCTTTTTGCCTGTTTCTAATAACTCACTGATGTTGCTTCTTCCTGTTTTTCCTATTCTGTTCACATTCTTCTTTTCATCTGCCTTTATTGTCCTTTCCTTCATATTCTATTCCTCTTTTTTTTGTCCCCGTTGCTATAAAAACTTCCCTGCTTTCTTTTACCAGACAGTTATCAACCTTTAGCGGTCCCTCCTTAAAACCCAGCTATTCAAGGAATCTCAGTTTAATTCTTCTCTTTATCAGGCAGACCTAAGCCATGCCGAATGGGGTGTTCTGCATCTTTATCAACATTTATCTGGGTCTAGGCTTTATGCTCAGTAAAACAGGGAATATGGCTCTGATTTCCACACAAACACACGGAGTTTCTCATCTCGTACAGGCTGAGGTCAGCTTGGTGTTTGGTTTTGTTATTTCAAGGAGTCTTTGTTTTTTAAATCATCCATCGGCCTCTACATTCCTCAAAAGTTATATTAATATATCTGTTAATATATTTGGATGGGGGGAGCCACTTTGGAGGATCCCAGCAAAGAGCAGACAGTGGAGTTACAGCGACATGTGGTTCCTTATGAGCTTCTGTTCTACTAATAAAGCAGCTGATTTTTGCAGGTTCCCCTGCTCTCCAGGAAATCCTGAGTAATTTTCTTGCGTAATAGAGAGACCATATCAACGCTTCACTGCAGCAAAGCAGGAGCCTCAGTAATTCATCTGTACCAAGACTCAAACAAGTGTTGCTGATGGGGGAGTGATGCGCAGCTATTGCTGGGGCGTCTGTCCCTTGCTCAGTGTTATGCATCATCGTACACAAAGTGGCATTTGTCAAATTGATTTCTATTTCATATCCCTTGAAAAATGAGGCCCTTAATGTGGGTATTTAAAACAATATTCTATTAAAGCCTTTAATCCCGTAATTAGACTCGCTACTGCCAAGCTTGTGCTTTGTTGATAGCCAAATCAAAATGATCAAGGCTCCAGGAGTCTGACAGTAGAAATGCAACAAAAGTTCACTTAATTCTGCTTAATGTTGTATTACTAACATAAGACAGTGAGACCTGGTGTAACAAACTGAATGGAACATTGACTTTGAGTCAGCAGTAGTGAAAATTTGCCTCTGAAACATGGGAAGAACCTGCAGTTGCACTTTGAGAGGGGATGTGTTGACCCCTGTGAAAACCACAGTGGAGAGAAGGTGTGAGCTGACAGTGAGGTTTGCAAATACAACAGCACTCTCAGGGTGTCCGGATATCACCCAGCAGCTGATTCAGGCCACGGCTCTTCAGTCTGGCTGAACGTGGCCAAATCGGTATCGCACCGCAGGGCAGAGCTGCTGGGAACCGAGCAAGAGGTGCAGCAGCAGCTGAACTGCGTGAAGCACGGGGAGTGCACAGAATCATACAATTGTAGAGCCATTTCAGTTGGAAGAGACCCGCAGGATCATTGAGTCCAACCATAACCTGGCTCTAGCACTAAACCATGTCCTGAAGAACCTCATCTAAACACCTTTTAAACTGCTTCAGGGATGGTGACTCCACCACTGCCCTGGGCAGCCTGTTCCAATGCCTGACAACCCTTTCTGGGAACAAATTTTTCCTAATATCCAATCTGAATTTCCCCTGGTGCAACTTGAGGCCGTTTCCTCTCATCCCATCACTTGTTCCTTGGGACAAGAGACCAACCCCCTCCATGCTACAACCTCCTGTCAGGTATTTGTAGAGAGCGAGCAGGTCTCCCCTCAGCCTCCTCTGCTTTGGAGCAGAGACTCAGTTGGGAGCAAGATTGAGAAACAAGCGCTGAAAACCAGGAGGATGACCTGTGAGCTTATTAGTTACATAAAAATGCTGTTGTGTTTTAATTCTTTGTTTCCCAAAGCAGTGCTGCCTCATGCCCCGGGCTGTCCTTTGAGCAGTGCTGGAGATTTTGAGGAAAGCTGGGCAGTTCCTGCCAGATCTCTGGAGTCTCCGCTGAAAAGGAGCGAGTGACTCGTAGCAGCAAACATCCCGACCATGCCCTGAATCCTGAGCGGGCTCCAGCGGCCAGCGCTGGGGACGATGGTACCAAGGCTGTGATCCATAGGGGTGAAGAAAGGGCACCGGGCTTTTCTGTGACAAGAGGAGCCACTAAACCTGGTACTGGCGCTAACCCAGAAAAAGCTGTATTTTTGGCCTGTTAAGTGGACAGGAGATTTCTTCTGAGAGATTAGAGAAATGGGGCTTTTTGGCAGGAGCTTAAAGATAAGTCTGGTCAGGTAACTACTACTTATGTCAGAAAGTTGTAAAAGAGCATTTTGGAGGCAAGTAGAACTGATGGTCTGAATTAGCCCGTGTTGCTCTGTAGTTAATTTGCCAGGGACCTGTTTGTGTGCAACAAATCGCATATACATGACTGTTAATAGCTTCTTTGGTGCCATTGATCTCTTGCTGTATTTCTGCTATTCCTGAAGCAAGCACATTTTAAAAACTGTTTTGGTATTCAAAAATCAAATTAAGTTATTGTGGAGGCAAAAAACAAATCTAAATTTAGTCAGGTTGTTACTAGGCATCTGAAATCATCTACCCCAGAGAGAAGGGGGGGACACGACTGTCAATCTTATATCTCTTGTCCTGCCACATGTGGTCAGATTCTGTTTTGAATATCAACAGCAAAACTAAGGTTGATTTTGTTGGTTTGTGTCAGATCATTTGTTCTCTTTCTGTTTTGCTACTGGGCTATCCCCATAGCACTCTTCATAATTGAGTAAAGAAATTAGATTTATTGTTGGTTTTCAAGAGCAGATGAAAGAGCGTTTGGTTTCAGATATTTAGGTCTTTAGGAAAATCTCATTGGCACAGGAATTTTAGGCTAAGGAACGAAATTATGCGTTTTAATTTGACATTCTTCATGTTTGTTTAAAAAAGCTGTGGAAGACAGGGAGGGTAAAGGTTAAAATAATATTAACTGAGCCCTTCAAATCTACCAGTTTCATTCTCTGTTTCCTGAGTATTACTGTGGTCGAAGTAAGTGGTTAATCAGAATCAGAAAGCCATATTAGTTAGCATTGCTGACATGGATTTGTCAATAATGAACTGGGATGGTGGAGCTGGAAGAAAAAAGGTTCTGTGAGAAATTCTGTTCGCATGAAATCTTTCCAAAACCTGAATTCTGTTGTGAGCTTAACAGCAAAATTGTTCCCTAAGACTGCTTGTACTGAAAAATTCAAGGAATTTATAGTTTTAACATTCACTTGAAAGCATTTGGATAATGACACGCTGGGATGATGGTGGATCACAAAGGGTCTTTGTTAACCTTTCCGTCATGTATGTACAATCGGAGCGATGCTCGGGGTGTGTTTAGTGGCGTCATGTCCTGGCATCCCCCGCGTTCTTTTCAACTTACCCCAGGCTGGCTGCTCTGGGTAGAGCGACCTGATGGTGAAAAGAGCTATATCAAAATAATATTGCTGCAAAATGATTTAATGAGACTTAGCACATAAATATTACTGTTATCCAGCATGCACTGTGTTCTGATATCGTGGTGATAGCAGACCTGAGCAAGTTCCTAAGCAGAGAGAAATGATAAAAGCAAAAAGATTGGCTGCGCATCATCTAGTCCAGCCGCTTCTCGCACAGAATCCTGCTTTGTCTGGACAAGTTTTAATGACCCCAGTCTCTGGCTTCTGTCTCTTGCCCGGGGATGTTTTTGTGGCGTGGCTGTTCCTCCTCTTTCCCCTACGAGTGCGTTTTTGGTGTCAGTCTCCTTTCTCCTCCTCCTTGGCACTTGAGAGATTTCGGAGGAGCCTGTTGTTATTTCTTTTTGCTGCCGAGGGAAGGAGGTGGAGGGCGACAATGTTGTTCTGGAGACAGGGAAGGGAGAGGAGACAGGATGGGGAGAAGTGTGAACGCTGCACCTAGAGCTGATATTTCTGGACTCCGTGTGATAAAATAGCCTCTTTCTGCTGGCAGGCAAATACTGAAATACCTGACATTTGCCAGGAGTCCCTCCCCAAAGGCCCCTGTGAAAGGTGCGCTGATACACTATAATTTTGGTGCTCCGATAGCTGCAATTTTTCCTAAAAGTACGTTGATTTTTTGTTTAAAATAAGCTCCTTGTCACTGCAAGGGCAGCTCTTCCCTGTGTAGAATAATGTCTGTTGGGTTTTTTTTGTTGTTAGTGCCATGTTGTATCAGAGTCTGAAATAAAAATGGGCTACTGCTTTGGCTTCTTATTATTTAAACTGAGAGATGTATTAAACTGTATAGCTAGGATAGTGAAAAGTAAATCAGCCAGTCAGGTTTATTTGTAACACAAATACATCATTTAAACCCCTCTCCCACTTTAATCCGTGTTTCTCTCGTGTAAAACCATACGGTACGTGAATGGAAAGTCATTTGCTCACAAATCCATTGCTGTGCTGTCTTTTACATAAACAAAGTCATAAGGATAAGCAAATGCCTTCCTTCTAATTAGCAGGGTGTTTTGTGGTTCTATACATTCCAAAATGTAATAGACAGCGATGGTGCCTGAAATAATCCCAGAGGGAAAACTCGGATGCCATGAGGATGGGGTGGGAGAGGAGGCAGGAAAATCTGTTGTCTGTGTTCTTGGAAGCCTTTTCTATCTCCATTTGGATACTGTCAGCTTCTTTTACACAAACATTACAGCATCCAAGGGGAATTAGAAATACTTACCCATGACCACAATGTCAGACCTTGGGTTTGTCAGGAGAAAGCAATGCAAAAGCAGGATCTTGGACCCACTGCTTTCGTTTTTGTTTCCGCGTGCTGATAAATGCCTCCTAATGCTGGAAAGAGGTAAGGCTGGCTGTCCAGGTGGAATACAGGAAATTTAAAAATCTTACCTCATAGATATGAAATGTTTTTTGGATCTGTAAAAATGCTGCATAAGTACTAAGTAACAGCTATTGTCTCTTGTGATGTCTCTGAAGTTAGACGGCAGCTTCCCTTTTATACCAGTGTTTTATGGAGTGGCTGGGGAGCACTCAGGACAGACAGAACTCTGATGCTACTGGGCAGATGGTTTTTAACTCAGATACAAGGTTCAGTTTGCCCAATATTATCTTCAACAAGATTTTTTTGTAAATGCACCTTATTCCAACATTAGTTGAACTAGGAAAAACAATACTTTTCACTTGTAAGTTTTCATAGGTTTTTATCCCAACCTTTTTGCAGACGTCTGTGCCATACCCAGTGTGGTGACCGCACTGCCATCTGCTCAGGACTGAGCAGGCTGGAAGCCCATGAGCTCAGGAGCCTGTCACAGGGGGCACAGAACCAGAGAATCATTTCTGTTGGAAGAGACCCTCAAGATCATCAAGTCCAGCTGTAACCTATCTCTGGCACTAAACCATGTCCCTAAGAACCTCATCTACATGTCTTTTAAACCCTTCCAGGGATGGTGGCTCCACCACTGCCATGGGCAGCCTGTTCCAATGCCTGACAACCCTTTCCATGAAGAATTTTTTCCTGATATCCAATCTGAACCTCCCCTGGTGCAACTTGAGGCCATTTTCTCTCATCCTGTCACTTGCTAATTGGGAGAAGAGACCAACACCCTCCATGCCCCAACCTCCTTTCAGGTAGGTGTAGACAGTGATAAGGTCTCTCCTCAGCCTCCTGTTCTCCAGGCTGAACCCCGCAGGTTCCTCAGCTGTTCCCATCAGACTTGTTGCCATGTCAGATACAGCCTGTTCATAGCCAGAACATCCACTCAGCTGGTGTGGTTGCACGGATTGACCAGATCTCAGCAACTTTCAGGTAGCAATGTATATTGTAACTCTTATGCTTCCATCTAACCCTTTCCCCAATCAAGGCAGACCAAAACTCAATTTATAGGAATAAGCCTTTACCTAAAGGCCAGACAGCAGCTATAGGGCAGGAACAACAGCCAGTCGTGGCTTTTTTTCCCCTGTTGCTCAGTGGAATGTGATTCATGTTGCCAAAGCCTGTCAGCTAAAGCTGTGATTTTTGGGAAACGAAAACAAATGAGCTGTGTCATACAGCTGCACGATCTCCTTGAGGTGCAGATCTGCTGGTTGGACACAGACCAGCGCAGTTGTTTTGCCACACAAAAATACATCCTAATGCTTGCACTTGGCCCAGCGTGTGGGTGAGAGACGCATAAGAAAGAGCCAGTGCTTTGAAACCAGTCTTGATGAACCCAAAATGAGCTGCCAATATTTAATGGTGAAGATAATTAGCTATTGGAATGACTTACCTGGGGATGTGCCTGGACCTTTATGGTCTGAAATCTCTAAGTCGAGGTTGGACACCTTTCAAAAGAAGGCGCTTTGGCTGAGCTGCCATTCCTTGAGCTTTGTCCAGGAACACGAAATGTCCTGGCCTGTGCTGGAAGTGAGGTCAGACCAGCTCAAGGATGGACAGTTTCTATATGCTGCTCCTCTTCTGATGTTCTGCTCTCTGGGCCACCACAGAGTGTTGTTTTTGCAATACCGCACCTCACAGAAAGGCCCTGGTGTGACCTGTGACACACACACCAGTGCCCAGGTACAGGTGCTGTGCTTGACCAGTCAGCCTCCCCACCATTAGGCAGGGCTCCCCCACAGTTACCAGTTGATTATCTAAGAGTAAATGACCATCATGATCCCTTCTGACCTCTGGCACCTTGTGAACCCCACAAAGAGAAGACGACAAAAGAAACGCTTCCATCCCGTCCTCCTGGGAGGCCCCAGACAGAGATGAGCATCTGTAGCAACATAAATGGTGGTGGGGAAAAAGGCTTGTGGTGAGCTTGGTCCATTTGTCAGGAGCCTTCTCGTGTCTCTTGGCCAACGTCGGCACAAGTTGCCCTCATTAAAAAAGTGTCAGGAATGCAGCAGTGGCAACCCCGCTAACAGCGAGCAGCTGTTCTGGTGATGCCCTCCGGAGATGTGGCTCCTGCAATCTGAGCTGCTGCCTTTTTCCACACACAAGTAATTTCCCAAAATATTTATCATAGTTTTGATCTTTGCCTGAAACTGAATTTTCTTTTCTATGGCTGGAACAGCATCGCTCTGGATTTGGAAAGGCTGAGACTTTTCACTCACCAGATGAGGGTGTACACGTGGAGAATGCTGGTGTGTTTTCCCTTCACTGTGGTTAGAGACACAAATATTGTTAAAACCTTAAATCTAAAAGTCTTATTTAAATATTAATCTCTTACAATGGGTGCAACATGGCTACATAAATGTAGTTATAGAGTATAATATTTTGATGAATTAGAATAGTTTGTAAATTGACAATGTCTAACAATGTAAAAAGACCTTGCATTTGTATCTTAAAATATAACAAAGTAGCATTAGAGCTGAATTTTTAACCTTTATTTTCATACTTTTTTTTTTTTTAAATGTGTGGTTGCCTACTTTTAATGTCGCAGCAATAGTTTGCGGCCCAGAAATAACAGTGTGCTAACCATGGAAGCTGGAGTGACTCACGGCTGGCTTGGGAACTTTTCTTCACCATGTTTCGCCTTTGGGCGCCCGTCACCATAACGGGGTCGGCAGCGGCCCCGTCGGGCTCCCGAGCAGTGCCCAAAAAGGCCAGAATTATCTGTTCTCATTGCACACACAGAGAATGGTTTCAGTGGAAAACTTGAGCTGCTGGTATTTCCATAGAGATCGGCCTAGATCCACGGTGGTACCTCTCAAGGGCTTATGCCTTCAATTTTCTTAGCTGTTTTCTGCAACTCTCTAAACAAAAATATCCATCCTCCAAATTCACAAAGGTCACTGTCCTCAACCATGAATTTAATTAAGAGTTTTCCTCTTCTATTGACTATTTTTGTCTTTAGTTAATTTTAAGCCAGTGTCCCAGGTTGGGAGCCTTTAGTCTGTCCTTGCGGGAGCAGATGCGTTTGAGTGGGGGAAGCTCAGCTCAGTTGAGTGATCACCGGTGGGAGCCGGGGTTATACACTGTGGAAAGCTTCCCATCTCCTGTTGCAGACAAAATGTCTACAAAAACAATACTACTTCTTTCCCAAATTCCTGCATTTTGCAGATGTGAAGCTCAGTTTCTTGCAGGGGAAAGCCGGGCTGTTCTGGGGGAGCTCACAGCGCTCTGTCTTTTTGCTGCTGCTGCTAATTTTTGTGAGCACCGTAGAATACAGTAGAAAATTGAAACTGTGTGAAAGATCAACAAATCAGTGTAGAATGTCACGCAGCAACATCTGTTAACTTTGGCTCTATCTCATATCCTCCTGACCCCTCCTTTCCAGCCACAAGTCTCCTGTTTTGTGAGAGCTCGGAGTGATAGGGACTTGGAGGGAGGCGGGGGAAAAAACATTGAGCTGTTTCTCAGTGGTCTGAAGGGCTTGCAAAAGTACCATCTGGAATGAAAGTTTTTATGTTTGTGTGTTTTTTATATTTTTAGTTATGAAACAAATGGGAATTTGCTGAATGAATTAATTGTATTGTGCTGTAAAAGTCTGTCTTGAGAGCCATTATATACGGGAGCCTTACGAAGCCTGCAGAGAGAAATGAAAGCGGCTTCCCTTTCTAATTAGGGCTTTCAGGAAATCATTGATTATAGAATCAAATAGGGTTGCTCAGAGACATTTGTTTGATATTAACTTCTGATAAATGAAATTTTTACCTAATAATAATTTTACTGGTGACACTGGGAGCAGCTGCACTCTCTAATGGTAAACCTGCCTTCAATAAACTTACCCTGTTCCTCCTACCCTGTGCAAACAGTTATAGCTAATGTAACATTACTTCCAAACTGTAGATCCCAGTAAAAAATTAAAATTATGAAGAAATTAATGTTATAGTAGACAATATGTTCTAAGTGAGATGGTCTTTGTTCTGGACCAGGTTAATGGTATAAGTTTGTTCTTGCACTGTGTTTTGAAAAAGACAAAACCTTGATTTGGTAGATATAATTTCTTTACCCTTTTTTTCTTCCCAGGGTCAGCATATTTCACTAGCTCCCATTCAAAAGCTGGAGGATGCTTTGTATGAGTATCAGCCCTTGCAAGTGGAGACGTACGGACCACAAGTTCCAGAGCTTGAAATGCTGGGAAGGCTGGGGTAAGTAACACAGCAAGTTTTAATGCCCATTTCATGGTGTGATAGCTGGGACCGTTACCATCTTCAGTGCCAGCACGTAGGGGGCTTTTTTTAAAGAATCTTAATGAAATATTAGACTTCCTGCCCAACCAGCATTTTGTTTGGGTGAATAAGCTGAAATTTTTGGTCCTCTGGCCTTTATAGATCTATTGAGGGCTGGACTGGATTGCATTAGTGTTCTTAAGGTTGTCCTTGGCAGTCGTAGTGAAGTAGCTGTTCATTTTCAGTTGCACGGTATTAAAAAATAAATAAATAAAAATCCGGGGCTTAATTTACCCAGCTGTAAGCCAGTAAAAATATTAAAGTTGGGCTGTTTGCCATGGAAAAGGGTAGATTTACTTGTCGGCTGCTGTCTGCAGTCAAACTACGTTTGTGAGAAATGAGGCACAGAGCTTAACTTTGTCAAAAAATGTAACGCAGGGCCGGTCCAGCAGCTTGAACGGCATCGTGGGGCGCAGCTGCGTTTGGAAGGGATTTGGGGAGCCTGTTGTGCCCGGGCACTGGAGGCTGGGAAGTCCAAAAGTGACGTGTCTGCTCTCTAGAGATGTGTTTGTAGCTGAAATGCCACCTGAAAATGTGTAGCTACTGGGATAGCGAGTGTCACCCAACTCATCACAGCCTGAGTTTCAAGGTTACCACCACTTGCAGTGGCTGGAAAATTGTGCGGCGGAGTGAATGTACGGGCTGGCAAGGCAAGAAAGAGTTTCGAAAAATAACAGTTTGTGTTTGACTGTGCAATATGGGAAAACTGAAGCCACAAAGTACTGAACAAAGCTGAGACACTTTTAATATGCACTTTTGGAGACCACTGAAATCCAAACAGGAATCCCATGTAGTTCGCTGGCGCAGGAGAAATTGTATCTCATCCAGAAAATGATGGAGGTAGATAGACTTTTTTTTTTCAGTAAATAAGCAACCTAATGGTGCTTCAGAAAATTTAAGGCTGTCTGGAATTGAGGTTGTTTCCATTTTTATTGTTTCTGTGTCCTCCTGATGCCTGTAACTTTTATTATCTGATATAAAGCTTCTGGGACCAAATATTCATTAGTAGTTTAAACTTGGGCAGAGCCGGACTCAGCCTTTACCACTTTTTGGATGGAGCACAGCTGGGAGGGACCTCCAGTTTGAGGGGAGCTTTGGGACCCTCTCAGCCCTGAGCCTCATCACAAATGATAATGTTTGGGGGGGGAAAAAAAGGCTAATTGTGCAGGTAGGATGCCCTGTCCCTTTGCCCATAAGGTGAGTTCTGGTGTCCAGATCCAGCAGGAACCCTGTGCTATCCGTGTCCGTCCCATGGAATCGCATGTGACACCAGTTTGAAGGCCACACAACACCTTGCAAAACAAAATCCTTTAAGTACGGCAGTTGCATTGCGACTTCTGTGCGCGAGCGTATTTTGGAGCAGGGTTTGGACAACGTGTGTCCTTTTACTCCACTGAGTAGAATGCGCTCCCAGGGTTGCTGGGCTCTGCTCTGGAGGTGATGAAAGAGTTCAGAGCTGGGGGGCTGGGTGGCCATGGTGGGTGGGTTGGTGGTGCCCACCAGAAGAGTCCTCCTGAGTCTGTTTGCAATTCCAAAACAAATACATCAATACTGTGGGTTCCCAGCTGGTACAACTCTAACCCAATTCCATGGGGTGCCTGAAATACCTTAAACCACGCAAGGCAAGGCTGTTGGTTTATATATTTGTGTTTCTGTATTTATACGAACTCATGCGCATTTCCTGTTGATGATGAATGCTGCGCTCATGGGCCTCCCTCCCCGCTTTGGGGGTTTTCAGGCAGCTGCAAACAGCTGCCTGGGTGAGGCCGAAGAGCTGGGCACAATGTTATCCAAGATTTTTAGTTTTCTCTTCATTCGGACTCACACAAGGACAGGTTAAATCTAAATTCTTATTTATTTTGTTTTGTTTCTTCCTCTTTTCATGTTCTTGTTAATAGTTTTGCAGTCTGGCTATTTGTTGCTGCGAAATAGTTCCCTCGAATGTGCAGCCTGTTCTCATCTGGGTTTCTGGAGGCAGAATTATTGCAAAGACACTGCCAGCCTGGAGACTTTATTTCTGGTAGCGTAATTTATGGACTTTTTCTTTTAAGATACAGTTTATTACCTTCAAAACACTCAGTACAATGGGCTTTTTGAATATTCACATCTTAACTTCTGCAAGACTCACTATAGGTTTCATTATCAGTGTTACTTTTCTTAGTAAACTGCTGTAATGAAGGAAACAACTGTCAAGAAGGTTTCTAGCAAAGAGGAGAAAAAGGGCGAATCCTTAAGGGATTATTTATAACATTTGTTAGGGATCTTTTATAATTATAAAAAAAAAGCGAGTTTTAATGTGACTTGTATTATTTTCTCATTAAGCTTTACAGAAAACTTGACATGCAGTCCAATAAACTTGAATCTGCGTTCTCCCACTGCTCTTCTGTATGGATTTTGCATGTTTTGCAGAAAAGCAAACTTACGTTCAAACTGCTTTTAGAAAGTCGTTTTTGGATTCTCGTGGGGCTGTAGAGTTTCTTTATGTGTACTGCAGAAAGGGATTAACATCCATATGATGCATTTTTTTTTTTGCTGTTGTATTAGAAGTCTGAGAATAGTGAAGAAATGGAATTTTTTTGACACAAATGATGGGTGTAATGTGCAGAGGTTTGTGTCCTTCAAGTCCCCGCCTCCCACCCTTTTTTCTTTTTAATGAAGATTTTCTGGAAGTAATGGAATTAGGCAATAATCCTGAATTACACGGCTTTCTGGCAGCAATATCTCTTACACTAACTTGTAGACAGCATTTAACCTTGTGGCAGGGGGAGCGGGGCTTCCTCAGAGGTGCCTTGACCTCACGTCTATGAGGTTCCTGCAGAGAAGTCCCTGTGGCCGATGGTCCCATGAATACTCATTGAACAGACCATGTTGATGCTGGTTTGTTCTGGGTGGTGAAGATGACTCTGGGTGTTGAGCCTCTGAGGCCAGCTCCTCCCTGTCTCAGCTGTCACATGGAAACATCACTTGGAAGGAAGAAGTGGAGAAGACATGGATGAGAGCATCTCCCAAACCTGTGGTGGTGTCCTGGGAGAAAAGTAGGGTCTTGAATGGCTGTAACGTACCCATCCTGGAGGCAAACTCGGGGCTGATAGTCCTGGGTCTATGTGACTTGGTCACTGCTCGAAATTCAGATGTGTTCAGTGACGGGTGTTGGGAAATGGTTGGTTTCTGGGTGGAGTTGAAGGCAACCTGCTGATGGGACTTGCGCTTGGAGTTGTCTTATCAAAGGCCCTACTGGTACTTCTGCTGCCACCAAAAGCAGTTGGGTTGGTGTAGTTTGGCTAAAGTGGAGTGTCAGCTTTTGGTTCAGATCAATCCAGATCCATTGAACTGCCCAAGTCATTGCAAGGCTGGGATCTACTGTGGCTTTTGGGGAGGAGAGCTGGATGGTGGAGAGGCAGACCAAGAGCACCCAGCTGCTTGGGCTTTCACTGATATTACTTTACTTTGTGGTTTTCTAAGAGGATCAAAAAAGGCCTGTCTTTTGGGGGTTTTTTGTCTCTTTTTTTCCCCTTGTATTTTAGCTGAGTACACCGAAATCGTGTGGTTAGAGGTCTGGATTTTTCTTACTGCAAAACAAAAGAAAAGGAAAATATAATAAGGTGGCATGCCAAGTAGTGAAAGACCAAAACAGGATGGGGATGGAAATTAGATTGTTTTTAAAATGTATGTTTGCTATGTAGTTTTGAAATAAATTCTTTACCGAGAGAGTGGTCAGGCATTGGAATGGCTGCCCAGGGAGGTGCTGGACTCACCGGCCGTGGAGGTTTTTAAGCTGAGATTGGACATGGCACTCAGTGCCATGATCTGGTCAATGGACTGGAGCTGGACCAAGGGTTGGACTTGATGATCTCTGAGATCTTTTCCACCCCAGTCGATTCTGTGATTCTGTGTGTGATTAAAAAACAAAATGGAAAAACTCCTGAGGTCCTGAAGAATGTAAAGACATTTTTGGTATTAAGTGTAAGTATGTACAGCTACAGCAACAGCCACACCGTGTTTGCACACTAAGTATTTACAGCTGCGGAAGAGCCATACACAAGCTACTTAAAAACTGACTATGAATTGAAAAGCTGCTTTTGTGATTAAGATTTTGGGTAAAGATGTGTGAACTTTGTGTCTCAAAGCTTAGAAACAGTCCCTTGTAATCCGAAGTGGATCGTACTCTTAGCAGAGCGCCAGTCCTATTCTCACCGTTCTCACGAAACAGAGGTGATTTACAAGTACGATTAAAAATTTCTGTTTGCACTCCACTTAAAAATCCTCTGCCTTAACAGAGAACTTTTGTGTGGACCTTGTAATCAAGTCAAGCCTGGACTGCTTAAAATAACGTTGTGTTTGCCTACTTAACTTAGGAGAGATACATCCTGGATATATATATACATGTACATAAAAATCGAGTTTGGTCTAAAAATCTTTGCTTTTCTTTAGGAAAGAATGTGACTCTCCTTTGATCCATCAACTTGTTTCCACTGTTAGGAGCACTCCAGTTAATTAGTGTTTTGTTTAAATACGATACAAAATTAAAGCTCAGTGGTGAACACTGATCTAATGAGGATAGGTAATATATTTTGTGAATTTAAAACGGTGTTTTGCTTAGGTTTAACTTTAAAGAGTTGAGCGTAAATACTGAAGCAAAACCAAAGTGCTGTGGAAGTCTGTACATACAACAAATGTGATTTAGTCCACTATGCTTTTTATAAAGAACAACTGGATTGATCCGTTTTTTTTTTTTTGTAGGACAGCGCAGTCATTTTAAACTTTGAATTAAGCCGAGGAGGTTGGATTTCATATCTGCTAGAGCTTTGTTAGCATTTAATTTTTAACCTTCATTTAAAGTGGAAAATTTCTGCATATTTCTTTGTTGTACAGTGTTGTAGTGTAATTTGAAACACATGTAGAGTTCTGGCGCTTCATCTAGAAATGACTTGTGTAACTTCTTTGCTGCCAATCATAGTGATTTTTTCTTTTCACTAAGTGAGGCAATAGTGAGGGTGCTCTCAAGACTCTTCTTAAACCATAGTTGATCTGGTCTTTGACTGGATTAGTTTTTACTAAAACCGTGACAGTGTCTACGTTGAGTTCAAGACGGTGAAATAGCTGAGAATTGATTTGGAGTGGGTGACAGGAGCTCCGGCCTTTAAAAGTTGCAGCAGGTGATTTGTCACATCTGCTCTCTTTGTCACTGAGATATTTCTCGAATCTCGGAGAAGGAGAAAAGCCACAAATGAAGGGCTTATGTGATCTGCTTTGGCCCATTGATTTTGAACACTGGCTTCATTCTGTTCCTCTGAATAGAGTTTGGTTGCTCAATAAGCTCAGTCATCAGAGTCAAAAGATTGAGTAAGAGTAAGGAAAGCTTGGCTTGTTTGGAGAGCATGCAGAGAGCTGCACTCCTTGCAGGAATTCTCTTGGCTACCAAGGCATATGGTCCGAATTTCCCAGCGTCTCCCGTTGCAGGGCCCGATCCTCAGCAGGATTTCTGATTGCTGCAGCACGTTTTGAATTGGGCGTCTAATGAACAGGAACTGGTGGGTGAGAAGTGATCATTGCTTTAATGACACAGCTCCGTTTGCACACAGCCTTTTAAAGGAGATATTTGTAGCTCATTTTATCATGAATAATTGAATAAAAACCTGTGTATGACACTAGAAGTTCTAGGTGGGGACATTTTGTTGGGATAATGAATATGGCCAAGCATGCTGCATTTTTCAAGGTGGGATGTAACAAGGTGATAGAACCATGTGTAAACCGTCTTCGTTTTGTTTGATATAGAAGCTCCCTTGCGTTGCTTTAGCATCTTCCAGAAATTCTACAGGTTTCATCATAGGATTTTGGAAGGACGCGAATTTAATATAGAGGAGGTAGATTAGCACCGTTTTTTTCCAGCTGAATGAAAACTGAGGAGCACAGCCCCTAGTAAGTCTGAAATCTTACTGTTTAAGAAATCAGCTTTCTGGCAAAAACGCCTATGAACGTTTCAAACGACACCCTGTGGTATATGGTGTTTTGCATGGAGCTCTTCTGTCAAGGTCATTAGCAATCGAATATATTAAAAGGGGACTCGCTTATGAAACGGAGAGTTTTGCTTCCTGCCCGCCCACCTGTGGGTACAGTGTGGGTTCTGTAGCTGTAAAAGGTCTCGGGAGGGTTATAAAAGCAGAGAATATGGAAAATATATAAAGAAACAAAGAAGGAAGCCTGCGTACACCATGTAAAGTTGGCTGTAGTTGTATATGCACCACTAAATTAACCTCAAAAGCTGGCCATGACAGCAGAATGTCCGTAGTAATTGTTTTTGTTGGCGTGTGGCTTCAAAATTAACTCATCGATCTAACACGAGTCTCTGTACTCAGAATACCGCTCTGGTAATGTTTTTTTACTTTTTTTTTTTCATGTGATCATGGAAAAAATATGTTTCTGCTCGAAGCAGTTGTCAAACAAGCTTCTTTCATCGACAATCAGACACAGGGCAGCTGAGTAAGGCTGTTTAGTCTAGAATAAATACTCGAGAGATTACAAGGTCGCTGTAGGAAATGTAATTATACCATTTATTCCAGAATAGTCTTTTTGTAGTGTGGCCTTGCAGAATACTAAATCATGCATTTATTAAAATACATGTAACATGAAGAGAAAAACATCAGGATATTAACATAAGGAAGGGAGAATTGTCTGGCAAAGTGTACTACAGGATTAACCAGTAAATATTTTAAATTGGGATGGTAATATTGGGTTTATTATTGAGAACTGGGTGGAGGTGAAGCCTGAACTGTCCCTGCAGGTGTAGGGCAATGCTGCTGGGCATGGCAGGATACACCCTGCAGCTGTGGGGGCAAATGCTCTATTTTCTGCACTCCTTTGTGTCTCACCAAATCAGAGCCTTGTTACTACCAGCCACTTAAAAATATCTGATGGTCTGTGATGTGTGATAGCTCTTACCTGTTGTTGAAAGCCCTTCTTTGCTTTCATCCTTCCCTTCATCCCCTGCACTGATATCACTACTGATGTATGGTTCTCCTCTGACTTTGTATGTCCTGCATTAGTTTAGAAAAATATATTTTTGAAGAAGTTAATTTTTAGATCTGTTGCTTCTCTGAAATTAAATGATAAGTTTGAGGTCAGTAGTTTTTATGTTTCCTTTTTCTTTTTTCGTTCCTTGCTTCTCCTGCACTCCCTGATTTTGCCCTTTTTGTGCCTTTCTCTGACTCCTCAGCCAGATGTTTAATTTCATTGGGAATTGTGGGGTCGCCACAAGAAAAATGATACGTTATGCACGTGCAGGAGAGATCTTTCCTACTTATCTCTTGCTTCAGCAATGGAAGGGCCTCGGTGTCCTCAACTTTGGTAGTGGTTCCCAGGACGGAGCACCCAGATGATTTATTTAAGCCTGATGTGTTGGGCTATGGAGGTAGGAGCACCTCAGCAACGAGGAGCAGTGTCTGAGGGTGGTCATGGGGAAAGTGGGAGCTCCTTTAGTCACAGAATGTCAGGGGTTGGAAGGGACCTCAAAAGCTCATTCAGTCCAATCCCCCTGCCGGAGCAGGAACACCCAGCTGAGGTTCCACAGGAAGGTGTCCAGGCGGGTTTGAATGTCTGCAGAGAAGGAGACTCCACAACCCCCCTGGGCAGCCTGGTCCAGGCTCTGTCACCCTCACTGAGAAGAAGTTTCTTCTCATATTTAAATGGAACCTTTTGTGTTCCAGTTTGAACCCATTACCCCTTGTCCCATCATTGGTTGTCACTGAGAAGAGCCTGGCTCCATCCTCCTGACACTCACCCTTTACATATTTATAAACATTAATGAGGTCACCCCTCAGTCTCCTCTTCTCCCAGCTCCCTCAGCCTTTCCTCACACGGGAGATGCTCCACTCCCTTCAGCATCTTGGTGGCTGCGCCGGACTCTCTCCAGCAGTTCCCTGTCCTTCTTGAACTGAGGGGCCCAGAACTGGACACAATATTCCAGATGTGGTCTCACCAGGGCAGAGCAGAGGGGCAGGAGAACCTCTCTGACCTACTGACCACCCCCCTTCTAATCCACCCCAGGTGCCATTGGCCTTCCTGGCCACAAGGGCCCAGTGCTGGCTCATGGTCATCCTGCTGTCCCCAGGACCCCCAGGTCCGTTTCCCCTATGCTGCTCTCTAATAGGTCATTCCCCAACTTATCCTGGAACCTGGGGTTGAGGACCGCTGCTGAGGGGAAGAGCTCATCATCTTCATCAGCATCGAGCATCACTCGTGCTTTGCATTATACTTGGCTGTGAGGAACGGCAGAGAGATGTCATGGCAAGAAGTCACTCCAAGGCAGTCCGGGCAAATGCTGTCACAGTTTTCTGAAGGGTCTTTCTGGATAGACGTATCATTTAAATTAGCTCTGATACAGTTGACGTACAATACTGAGGAGCATCCTGTTTTAAATTTGCCCTCTAAGCCAGTTGTAAAAATCCATTTTAGTAAAAATACAAGAGGAAAGTCGGAAAAGGGAAAGGGAGTCTTCCTAGACCCTCTGACACTTGTTTCAAGAAAGGGAAGTTACATATAATGAAAATATTTAGACTGAATGGGACAGCCAGCAGAATAGACCCCTGAAGAGGAAAATAAAGCCAGAAAATATGCATCTTCTCGACTCTGATACTGATAAACATAGTTGTAAAGCAGCCTTCCAAATGAAAATTGTCTCCTCAGGTATCAAATGGCTGGAAAAGCATATTACAAGTTTCTCAGAATGGCAGAGACCAGCATGGGGGATTCTTGCTTGCGGCTTTATGCAGCTCCTCAAGCTGTTGCTCGGGATCCTTTAACCCCCTTCAGATAGCTTTGTTGCAGCTTCATTCTTGTTGAGTAGTATTTCTCACCGTGATCACGAATCAGCAATGTTTAAAGCTTCTCTGGGGAGTGCTGATGGGGTGGGAGTGAGGGATCCCTTCACAGAGGAGCTTGCCATCTGCCCAAGTCAGTATTTCCATTCATAAATTTGATCCGATGTGTGTAACTGATCTCACACCTGATGTGATGGATGGCAAGATTTTTAAGGGTTGGGCTGGTAGTCTCTGTTTTCTTATTTTGATAATGACCCTGATGTCCCCCAGATTAGATCATGCTGGAGGAACTCTTTGGAAAAGTGCAACTGGAGAACTTTCCTTAGAGGTAATATTAGTAGTATCTGATCCCATGTGTTCATTTCTTTATTTTTTTCTCATTTCCTTTTTAAAAAAAAAAACAATGCAAGCCTTACACGTGCAAAAGAATTGGAGTTTTTGTCTCCAGCAACCGGTGATTTGTTCATTGATTGCAGACACGCTTTGTGGAGCAGCAGAGATTTTAGGGGTAACTAAGACCCTCACTGCTGCATGAAAAAGTGTGGTTGGATGGGGAGGGGGACCCTTAGGGTACCTTGATTGACAAGAAGTCTGCACTATCAGAGGCTGGAACAGCTCTGCTGGGAGGACAGGCTGAGAGAGTTGGGGTGTTCAGCTGGAGAAGAGAAGCTCCGGGGAGACCTTAGTGCAGCCTTTCTGTGCTTAAAAGGGGCTGATAAGAAAGAGGGGGACAGACTTTTTAGCAGGGACTGTTGTGATAAGACAAGGGGTGATGGTTTTAAGCTAAAAGAGGGGAGATTCAGGCTGGACATGAGGAAGAAATTTTTTACAATGAGGATGGTGAAACAATGGCCCAGGTTGGCCAGAGAGGTGGTGGATGAACCATCCCTGGAGACATCCCAGGCCAGGCTGGATGGGGCTCTGAGCAACCTGAGCTGGTGAAGATGTCCCTGCTCATGGCAGGGGTGGCACTGGATGAGCTTTGAAGGTCCCTTCCAACCCAACCCATTCCATGATTCTATGATAAGCTCACACCTTATTAGCCACCAGAGAAGCTGTGTGAGAGTGGACACCTCACAGATGTCCTGACTGCCCAAGAAAAGCTTCAGTCTGAGCTTGCAAGCCCCCGTAAGACCAAGCCATGGGAAGCCAGGCTGTGTTAGTTCTCGTACTCATGGCACTACTTAAAAAGAAAGGAGAGGAAAACTTGAAGCTCTTTGGATGTTGGTTACTTGAAGGTGTCCAAGGACAGGTAAAAGGTTACTAGCTGAGGTGTGTTTTGTAGTTACAGACTCATGTGTGTTGGGTCAAGGGGATAAATGAAGAACCTGAAGCTTTTGCATACAAATAAAACCCAAAAAAGCACAGCTGTTGTTAGCTTTGAGTGTTCCAGACCCCTTTTATTCATCATGAACACTAACAACATGAGGTGCTTTTAATTCAGAGTCTCTTAAATGCCAGTATTTACAGGGAGGAGGTATAATCAATGAATTCTCTAAATACTACTCATCTATAAGCATCCACTGCTTTCATTGGAACTCATCTCCTGTATCAAAGGATCGGGATGTCACCCGGTTGCTTGATACCCACACTAAGGTGGCTGGTGATGCCGAAGCTGGGTTGTGGTGCTGCCCTCACGGTACCTTGCCTTGACCAGTTCACCCACAGCAAGACCAGTAACCCAGCCCAGTTAAACCAGCACAGCGTGTGGCAGCCCCCGCTCAGCCCACAGAGCAGGAACTCGGCCCTGAACGGACGGGGTTTGTGGAGATTGGTGGCACTAAACATACACCTACAGAGGCAATCGTTAATTCAACCTTTTTGAGAACACATCCTTTCTTTTTCCTCTCTCTTGGGTTATGGACACAGTATGTTTTGTATCATGCTCTATGGCTTCGACTTCTTTTAATTTTTTGAATGGCGCTGCTTAGAGGGGGTTGAGGAAAGTACCTGCAATTAAGTTGGTTGGCTGGAGATTACATATACACATTTTGGAGCTGATTTTCATGGCTTTGGTTTTAAAGCCTTGGTGATAGTTGGTTGAAAACTGTTCTAGGTAAACAAGCTGGGCGTCCAGAAAGAGTTGAGTTGTTCACTTCTCTCTCTTCCAAACTGAGGCATTCGAGTTAGGACAGATTTCTAACAACAAAATGAGTTTTGAACAAAATCGGACTTCACAGGTGAGCTATTGCTCAGTCTTGGAGGTAACGCCACCATATTTTTGTTTCTTTACCTAACTGGTATTAGATGTAACAACATAAATCCTTTCCAGTGGGAGAGGAGAAGGGGAGATGGTTTTCATTTGCCCTAATTTCCTGCGAGACGTAGTTCTAAACAAGACCCATATTTACACAAGACAATACAGTTTTACATGTACTAGTATATCCAGCACATTTTAAAATTGTTTAGCCAGCCCTCGGTATTAAATACCTTCACAATAAATGTGTTTAATAAAAGTAGATGAAGTTTGAAATAATTTTTGAATAATTTTACAGTAGAAACACCAGTTAAATCAACCCCATCGCAGTAATAAATGTCACAAAAACAATTAATTATACTTGCTTGCCACTGCAAAATCAATTGTGTAACTGTTCTTCTAAAACTGACTTTTACATTACTAAATCCCAAACACTCCACTTCTGTAACTTGTCAGAATCAGGTTTTGGTTAATAGATATTTTCAGTGATGTAATGGGAACTTCTGGCGTGGAGTCAGAATATAATGGACTGTGATTAATGTTTTAATAAGCACTTTTCTTCTACTTATGATGCAGCAGTGAAATGGTTTCCTGCTTAGATTGATAGCACAGCAGGTGTGCGTACATACGTTTTTTTCCTTTCAGTAAGAATAAGTTTTTCAGTTCTTCTGCTTGAAAAATGTTTTTCCTCGAGTCGAACACTGATTTGGGGTTTTCATTTTGTTTGTTTTAAATGTAGCTTTCGCCGATATTTGTCATTTGGAAGTGGAGGGTGCCATGGAAAACTTTTCAGTACTTAACATCGTTGCTTTGCGAAAGAGGAAAATCATTAGTTTAAAAATAGTTTTTGATATATTGATGTTTTCTTCAGTGGGAGGATTTGTTTAAAAATAGTGTTAAAGTAATTCGAAAGTGTGTAAGAACAAAGTATGGTGTTGAAAATATTAGCAGGTTGGATTTATTATTTAAGTTGACGTAATACACTTGCTACATGCTTGGTTACTTTTATACTGAAAGTTATTGTGTTTTTCTATATTTTAAGTATTTCTACCAAAAAAAAAAGAGAAGGAAAGGTCTCTTTTAGTCACTCATTTTAATACCTCACCAATCCAGATTAGTTGCAGGGGTAGGTGTGTTTGGCTTATGGATCCATTCAGCTGCTGTCCTGATGGAGAGGTGGTGTTTCTCCTAATATGCTGCTTAAGGTGGACGTGTTCTCTGTGCTCTTAATGCCCCAATAATGTCAGATGGTGGTTGCTCACTCGCTGTTCCTCTGTGTACCTGCAGAGCACCAGGACGACCTTCTGTCAAACCAAGTAGTCTCTTTTCTTACCTCCTCCTTTGTCCTGTAGGCTGGATAGTACCAGCGCGTACGCCCACGATGAGAAGAGGGCAAAGGCGGTTGAAAGAGGAGATCCCATGTCTTGGCTATTGCTGGCATGTGTCCAGGCATCTCTGCTCTCTTATCACAAAAAAGTTGGGTGAGCCTTTCTGGAAGGATAGAAAAGCTGCTGTGGTCATGGCTCCAATGCAGATGGAGTCTGTTGACATCAGCAGAGATTGAAGATAACAGGTAGTTTCCCCATAACTTTGTTCTTTCCCCTAAACCTGGGCATCTTACCGACTCCTCTGTTCTCAGGAGCATCGACCCATGCTTTAATTTTTCCAACAACTTTGGAAAAAATGCAGGTGTCAGCAATTTGTGAGTTTAATATTTATTGAAAGTTTCCCAAGAAAACTTTACATTTGGTGTTCCTGCTCCGGCAGGGGGATTGGACTGGATGATCTTTCGAGGTCCCTTCCAGTCCCTGGCATTCTGTGATTCTGTGATGGTTTTATGCCAACTCTGTGTATTGCAGTAGTACCAGCCCTACATAGAGAAGGTTCTTGTGTTTTTCGTTTATTTGCTAGTGCCACATTTGTGTAGTTCTCCCTTAAAAATATGCAGAAGGTGAGTTCTGGCTGCTATGTTTATTTCCTGACTCTCTTCCAGAATTCATGAGGAAATGCTTATGAATAAAGCCAAAAAAAAATCTACACCTCTTCTCCCCTTCCTGTCATTAGAAGGTTCCCTTGCTCTTCCTCCTCTTTTCACATTTAGGCCCTGATGGATTGGGCAGACTTGTTGCTCTGTGGTCATTGATTCTGTTAAGTGTCAAAAAGTATTCCAGAAATGGGAGAGAAGAGGAGATCTGCACTCTGAGGCCATCCCAAAACTTGGAAGCAGAAAGGCTCTGCTGTTCCAGACTCCATTCAGTGTACCGTTAATTTTGGAATGAAAAATCCCGCAGATACTGAGTCTGCAAACAATCTGAAATATGGAAAGAAAGGCTTGCTTTTTTTTTTCGCCCACTTGTTCCATGATGTAGGTACATCCTGCTCTTTTTCTGACCAGAAGAAAGGCAAGTATTTGTGGAAAGGTGTGACTACAATAGGGGAGTTTGTTTTCAGGAGGCTGCTGTGAATGAGCAGTACCCTTCCTGAAGAGTCCAGCCCATAGGATGCTTATTCTTGATCTTCCTGGCTTTCGTCTAGTTTCTGGAGCTACTATTTTTGTGAAACTGCTTCTGTTGTTCTCGCTCACCCAGAAGTGACCTGTAGACTTTTAGCTCTACTGTATTCACTCGATTTATTCGGCTTGGAAAAGCACAGACCAGCAGAAGAACGTAGGAAACTGGTGGTGTCCAACACCACAAGCATCTGAGCAACCAGCAATGTCATAACAGCTGGTACTAGCCCTGGAGGGGACAGTGCAGCTGTGCTCCTCAGCATTTTCATGAGTTCTTGCAGCTAATGCTGCCAGACTCCTTCCCTGCCTTCTTGGGTTTGGCTCTCGTGTCAAAAAGCTGTTCTGAAAAATTCCTATTGAACCTGTTTGGGTGCTGAGAGCGGCAGGTTTAAAAATAGATACAACCTTAATGTAGATCCAGTTCTTCTCCTATCCCCAGCAGAGGGGATTTATGATGGGAACAGGATTAGGCGTCCAGAAATGTCTTTAATGTTCCAACCCTTGGGCAGTTTGTGTGGATACCACTTTCTCTTGGAAGATGGATGAACTGTGTGCACTCACAGTTACTTTCGTGTCATTGAGGTGTGTGCTCAGCATGGCTCAGGGGTCTTTGCAAATGGAGCAAAGGGATGCGGCTGCTTGTGTGACACAGAGCAGTGATGAAGCTGCGTGTTAGTGCTGTGGGCTGCTTGTTGGGGTAATTGCCTGTCCAGGTTAGTAGGTATTTGGCTTTACTGGGAGCTGTTGGCTGCTAGTTGACTTTCCTGTATTTCAAAACAGAAATACTGTGTCCAGCTCTGGAACCCTCAGCACAGGACAGACATGGACCTGTTGGAGAGGGGCCAGAGGAGCCACAGAAATGATCCGAGGCTGAACTGCTCTGCTGGGAGGACAGGCTGAGAGAGTTGGGGGGTTCAGCTGGAGAACAGATGCTCCGGGGAGACCTTATTGTGGCCTTTCAGTGGTTAGAAGGGGCTGATAAGAAAGAGTGGGACAGACTTTAGTGTTTTTAGTGTTTCTTTGTGTAATGACAGTTTTGAACTAGAAGAGGGGAGATTCAGGGTACACATGAGGGAGAAATTTTTTACACTGAGGGTGGTGAGAGCCTGGCCCAGGTTGCCCAGAGAGGTGGTGGATGCCCCATCCCTGGAGACATCCCAGGCCAGGCTGGACGGGGCTCTGAGCAACCTGAGCTGGTGAAGATGTCCCTGCTCATAGCAGGGGTGGCACTGGATGAGCTTTGATGGTCCCTTCCAACCCAAACTGTTCTATGGTTCTAAAAACGGTCTGGAGCTATCTGCTAAGATCAGCTGTCCATAGGTACTACAATAGCAGGCTTTACAGGCTGTCTGCCCTGAGAACTTAAGATCAGAAAAGGAAAGAAAATCACTGTCTTTTCTTTTAATGCTATTTTGATCCTCTCAGAAAAATCCTTTGTCAATGTGGCTAGCAAATACACGAGATTTCAGTACTTATATGTGGGTCCATTTCATGCCTTCCTCATGCATGTGTGCACCTCTCCTTTGCGTGGGAATGTGGAGAGTTCTGGAGCTCAGTGTCAGCATCTGCCCAGCAGCCCTGCTGGGGGTGACCGGGCTCTAGTCTGGACCTCCAGAGAGGAACCTGGTTTCCCCAATACTTTGGGTGAGCTTGGGAAGTCCAGTAAGTTAAATTTTTTGAAATCTGTGGTAGTTACACATCAAAACTCCTTATAAACCTGTCTATTTATATATTTATTTTTCTATTGGTGCTTTGGTTTATTATCTGCAGAATACTAATACTTGTTTTTGAAATATCAGCATTAGGCTCTGGGAAATAGTTGCTACTTACAGTAGAGAGGACCACGTAAGCTGGAGTGGCTGGGTCAAGGTGACTAGTGGTGTTTTGGGCTGCTTTGAAGGACGGTTATTTGTGACAAATCCCAGAGTTTTTGTTGACTCATGACTTATATTTTGGTTTTATTCAGCATCTTTTTTTGCCCTTTCTGTGGGCTTCGACAGCTGAAACAGCATCATCTTGCCATACGGCATTTTCAGCTGAGTCTGGTGTTTGAAATGGCAACATTGCTAAATGTTGGTGACTTGTTTTTAGAACAGCATTTCAGCTGCCAGTTTCCTTAAGAAAACAAAACCAGTATTCAAAGTAAGAAATACAAATAAAGGAGAGGCTTTGAAATACTCGTGATGTCAAAAAATAATAATCAAACTAAACAAAAATGGTTCAGAAGACATGCTAAATTTAGCAAAGTTTCTTGAAGTAATAGGAAAGTAACATTTAAACAAGCATATGTGCTCCTTGATTCCCTTCACCTTCTTTCCTACAGCCCACACATAAACTCATTGATTATATTTTCTCTTAAATGAGCTGTTTCCAAAAAATTCTGCTTTTCCTCTACTAAAAGGTTTGGATGCTCCCAGAAGAGGAGCTGCCACATGGGGGGGGGAATGAGAGCTCCCAAAAACTCTCTGCTTCCTTACAAAGTGCTGAAGGATCTTTCTTCCAAGAAGAAAGGTGGGACTTAGGCCATCAAGAATTTCTGTGCTGGAATGATATTACTATATAGTGTGTGTGCATATGTGTATATGCATATATCATTATGTATCATTTCACATTTACAGTGCAATAACTCCTTGTTGTTATTGCTGTTGTATCATTAGGTGTTTCTGCAGGCATGTCAGTGCGTTGATTGTTTTAGCACCTCCAGCTGAAGATAAGTGTTTTGCCCCAGCAGAGAGATGCTAAAGCTTAGAGAACTTCCTGCAGGGAAAATATCCCCCAAAACAGGTTGAATGTTGAATAGACAAAAGTAACATTTTCTGGAGCAGCTACTTGAATGAAGGGTCTGTGGTGCTGCTTTTGAGGAACCGTAGGCTCTGAATGGATGAAAAACACGTATTAGTTTAGGATAATCAGACTAGGGGAGGAAAGGTGTTGGAAACAGGGTGTTAATATAAAAGGAGCAGAGCTGCAGAGGATAAGACCACATGGAGAGACGAGCAGATCTGATTGTGTCGCAGAGTCCTCCACAGCCTTTGTTAAGTCAGGTAGACTAAAATCCTCAAAGGCAGTTAAACACCAAAATGCTTTGGAGTTTGGCTTCAGTCCATATGTAAATCTCTTTTTTTTTTTTTAAACGTCCTCACTCCCCTGCTTGATATTATTACAGACGTAGCCAGAGCTCACGTTTTGTAAGTTTGCCACCATTATCTCAATGTTATTTCCAGTATTTATTAATGTATGTAGTGCTATGTCTTGTGTGACCTGTGTTCTCTGCTCCGAGCTGCATGACCTTTGCTATTAAGCTGTCTCTAGTTGGAAGAAGTCTGTATTAATAAGTGCTACAGATTAGCCTGAGTAATTTATCTATTTTCCCAGCCCCCTCGGATTTTTTGACAGCTGTGCGTTTTACAAGGAGGGACTTTTGTATTTGCTTTTAAATCATAGATGAAAGTTGTTGAGTATCAATGGGATAAAATGAGATCCCTGCAGGGAAAATACCTCATTGGGTGATGAATCCCCATTTACACTTCTTGAGATCTATCAGTGTAAATAGTGCTTCAATATTTTTTTATGTAGTACCTGTGAAACTGATTTGAATGCGGTCCTTTAAGGAAAAAAAATTACTACCTATTTTTGTTGTAAACCTAAAGATGAGCTTGATCTTTAAATTGTCATTGGGTCACTGAGGGATGTGTTAGTTCTTGGGGTGAATAAATTTGAGACCAGTTTTAGGGATCAAATCCACAGCTCAGTGTGGAATATATTCAGCAGTGGTGCAGTAAATGGACAGAGCAAATAGTGGGAGCTTTTGCACTCTAGTGCGATTAAAGGATAATAATTGATGCAAAAAGATAACTGAGGAAGAAAATCCAGAGAATTCCTGTGGAAGTAATACCATTTTTCTTTTTCCCCCTTAAAAAAATTGAATGCACTTTTTGTATAAAAAGTGAGGATTTTGCATTGATGCAGCTTTAACCTCTGTAAAGAGAGATGGGGAAATTGTGTAAAGCTGTTGTAAAGTGTGTGTGAGGGCTATGTCTGAGCACTTCTAGGGCAGCTTGGGCTTGCGTGTTCTCCAGCTGACAGAACCTTCGTACTACAAGAAGTTCTCAGGCATCCCGTTAGTCCATAGTAGATTTATATGCTGAAACATTATTGAAGGAAACCGCCTTAGCACTGGTGTGGCAGATAATGCAATACTCCTGTGTAGCTTTTTAAAGTCAACTTGAGTGCTCGTCCTGCCGATGGGAGAAATCAATATGGCCCTTTGCTCTCTTCCCTTAAATCACATGAGCAGCTTGTCAGATGTGATGCACTGCACTGGACAAACTCACCAGAAATCATTAGCAACTTGCTAGAAGTTTAGCTTTATTCTGTGAGTAATTTTATATGTCCAAACCTTCTTTCTCACCAGAATGTCAAGAGTGCCTTTGGTGAGTAGAATAGAGCTTTTTACTTCAGGATAGGTCCGTGTTCATGCCCAAATAGAAGTTACTTTTTACATTTTATTTTTAATTCTGTGATAGGCTCTTCTGTGCTGCTCAGGGACTTAAAAATTGAGAATTATAGATGTCCATAGAGACCCTGATGTTGTTTCCCACTTGCACATCCAGTGAGTGCTCCCAGTTCCCAGCCACCATCTGGGAGAGCTGCCGTACTGGTCCCCTTGCTTTTAACAGTCGATTAAGGTAAAACCTGCATTACCAACCGTGCTGCTACCTGTTCATTTACATTTTAACACGAAGAACTGCATTAAGCACATTGGATACGTTCTCTTTCTCTGCTGCCTGTAATTTGGAGGTTTATACATTGATGTACAACAAACACAAAGATTAAATTGGGGCTAATGGGAGATGATTTTGGACTTAAGTTACAGTGACCCTAAAATGTGATGAGATCTGGCACTTGGTTTAATGCTGCCAAAGGGTGGCATGGCATGTAATCTAACGACATCCAATTGTATGGTGTGGCATAAAGCACTGATATTTTATGTATGCTTAAAAAAAAGAGAAAAAAGCTCGGTTATAACATTGTGCACAAACATGCATATAGCTGTTTATGTGGCTGTATGTTAAAGCAGTGGGCCACACTGTTTCTGGAATTCCTGTATTTCAGTATTCTAGGAGAGTGTTTCACGTACTAATATCATAATCACTCACCTCTTGTCTTGCGGCTTTTTGACTCAATGTAGCCATGGAACTTCCCTTTAAACCACAGTCATTACTTTAAAACCTGTTTGATCTGTCAAGTAGGTGTAGCTTGTGTCAGACACGAAGAAGAGAGCAGATTTGGCTCCGACAGATGATACAGATACAGGGAAGTTAATTGACCTCGCCAGGGGAGAAGATTCTTCCTCCAAATTGTGTCAAAAGCCAGACAGCTTTTCAGGGGTGGGGAGGGAAACATGCCCAAAGGACAGGACGGACACAGGGCTTTTCTACAAGGTGCTTTCTGTGCTCTATTTTTACATTAATAAAGCAAACAAACTGTATTTAAGCTTTCAGAGATGCAATAATAAACTCAACTAACTCAACTGCGTCTTTGTTTTGGGATTCCCAGGCCTCATAAATCCATTGCCCTTCTGTGGTCCTCTAGGATGTTCTGCCTATTTTTGTGAAGATCCAGACTTTCAGGAGACTATGAAGCAGTGAATTTTAGTGCCAGTTTTAGCTCTTCTGCTTCTTTGACTTCATATTGGTATAATTTAGACCCTGTCGAAGTCAACAGGTTTCTGTCACATATTAAGTTTCTAGGATTTGGAAGGCGAAGGGGAGGTCAGGACTGCAGCCTGTCTCGTGTTTGAAGCTTTGCAGTTTTGTGTTCCAGCACCACATGATTCTTTTACAGACATTTCCTGTCAGTGGAGAAGGAGCCAGCAAGGCTGTCAGGGTAGAGCTTATTGTTTTGAGGAATAAAGCTCCCATTTTTTGCTCTCCGACACCTTTTGCTCCATCAGTTTCTGGTTTTAGCTTGTGGGTTTTTCCACTGCAACACATGATAAGTATTATTGCCAAGACATGATAGGATAAATAATAAAAAGGGATTGATGTAGGCAAGTTTTTATTCTATATCTTCTGAGGTCATGATGGGTGAGCAGCACGTGCATGTTCATGCCTGGACACATTCGTACGAACATTCCACATACCCAACAGAACATCTGTTCTGTGATTAAAAGGATCTCTGTCTCTGTGATATATTCACATTAAAGTTCATCTGTAGTGAAACTGGGTAACCAGACTGTATCCCCCCTGTCCGGTTACTACTACAGGTGGTCGCACATTGCAGCAGAACAAAGGTAAAGCTTTTGCAAAAACTAAAGCTTTTACAGGCTAGAAGACCTGGCTGGCTGGCAAATATTAGGTTTCTGTCTGCTGGATGAGCCCTTTAAGCCATCAGGGCTGAGGATGGTTGTGGGGGACTACAATGGGTCCATGGATTCCCTGACAGAGGGCATGGGAGCAGAAATCAGCCTTGAAGATATTAAGGCCTACCCATGAGAAAGATGGGAGTAAAGGAGTATCCGGAGATGTTAAGGATGTATCCGTGACAGAGAAGGGAGTAGAAGAGTAACATTGATGATAGCAAAATTAGCCAATGAGATGTTACTGCTGTAACTTGTAACCAAGAGTGAAGAGACACACGAATTGGTAAAACTGTATAAAAATGCACTTGCGGCAATAAATTGCATCTACTACTTTGATCCTGGAAGAACTTGGTCTATGTCATTTGTCCATCTCAACCACGACAGAAGGTCGCCATTAATTACAGACCGGTTGGGGTTGAAGGGACCTCTGGAGATCATCCAGTCCAACCCACCTGCTGAAGCAGGCTCACCAGAGCAGATTAATTAAGACATGCAAGGTGATCAGTGTGGGTTTGTTTTCTTTTCCCCCGCCTCTTCTCTCCACACTGAAGGTAGAATCTGTTCCCCATGTCCTTGTGTATGATACAACAAGTCTACTATGTATAGCCAGCCTTTTTGGGTCTTAGTGTTTAGTCTTTCAGCTTTTTCAAGAGTCTGTTGCTATATTTGAGTGTGTTTCTATTTTATGCGGTTGGGTTTTTTGTTATTTATTGCTGCTGTTTGCTTTCCAGAAGTGCCTGTGAACATATAATAATGCAATTCCATCATACTAGACCCTGTACAGTGATTTAGAGGTGTGTGGAGGCACAGTCCATGCCCCAAACTGCCTGAAGTATAGAGAATTTCATCTTTAAAAGAAAGAAATTGAGTAACACACAACAGTAACAAACCAGCTTTCTTTTATTTCTCCTGCACTTGACTCTCTTCTTGCTAAATGTGGCAATACTAGCAAAACTTAGCATTCTTTTGGCTTCTACCTGTCAGTATAACTGTTCCAGACTTTTCAGTGGCAAAGAACTCGACTCAGTTTGTGGATTCCAACATTTTCCTCATCCTTGCATCTGGTTTTGGTGCCTTAAAACCCAGATGTTTTCTGATTGACACAATATTGATCACAGTTGCGTTTGGCTAAATTTGAGGTTAGTTTACAGGAGCCGATGATGAAATCTCATGTGACACTCTTTTGGACATCAGGCATGCATTATCTTTAAAATAATGTTTTGAGAAACTTTATTTAGTCACTAAATGTGCTTTTATTAAAACAAGCCCTTGGTATTCATAATTTAGATTTGGAATCTTGTGAAGTTTCTTCTTTCACATTTCTTGGAGTGTACTTTCAGTTTAGCTGAACAACATTCTATTTAGGGCATAACGTTAAGAAAAATTGTTGTAATTCTGGCAGCAAATGCTGTAGCATTATAATTATGCCATAAGCATTCAATGTTTTTCCATCATAAGCTGGCTATAATCCCAGCTCTGGAATACAGCTTGCTTGTTGCTCTTGTGCAGTTTTGTCCCCAGAAATAATTTCTTGAAGTCCACTTACATACTAAAGCAGTTCAAAAAGAAAAGTTTCTTTCCCTTCGAAGTCATAAATGATTTTTGAACTATTCTTAAAGGAAATTAACATTTAATAATGAGTTAAGACAGCAAGTAGTGTTCAGAAGCAGATTTGGTTCTTGCGTGTGTTAGAATATTGCGCTCATTTAACCATCTTAATTTAAAAATGGGAACTAGTTAAACCTATATAGCCTAGAGATGTTAACATAGGATGTGTTGCAGATTTCAAAGCAAAACAGGACCAAGTGGTGTACCCAGGGGTCAATACTGGGACCAGCACTGCTCAGCCTGATGGGAACGAGCGCACCCTCAGCAAGTTTGGCGGTGATATAAAGTTCAGAGGAGCAGCTCGTGCACCAGATGGCTGTGCTGCCCTTCAGAGGGACCTTGACAGGCTGGAGAAATGGTCTGACAGCAATTTAGTGAAGTTCAGCAAAGAGAAATGCCAAGTCCTGCACCTGGGGAGGAATAACCTTGTGCACCAGTACAGGCTGGGGACTGAGCAGCTGGAAAGCAGCTTTGCACAGAAGGCCTTGGAGCACACCGAGCTGACCAGGAGCCACCGATGTGTCCTTGTGGGGAAAAAGGCCAATGGCCCCAAGGGCACCATCAGGCAGAGCGTTAGCAGCAGGTTGAGGGAGATGATCCTGTTGTGATAGGACAAGGGGTGATGGTTTTAAAAAGAAGGAGGAGAGATTCAGGCTGGACATGAGGAAGAAATTTTTGACCCTGAGGGTGGTGAGAGCCAGGCCCAGGTTGGCCAGAGAGGTGGTGGATGAACCATCTCTGGAGACATCTCAGGCCAGGCTGGACAGGGCTCTGAGCAACCTGAGCTGGTGAAGATATCCCTGCTCATGGCAGGGGTGGCACTGGGTGAGCTTGGAAGGTCCCAGCCCAAACTATTCTATGATTCTCTGGTTCCCTTCTGCTCAACACTGGTGAGAAACACATCTGGAGCACTGGGTCCAGTCCTGGGCTCCCCAGTGCAAGAGACATGGACACACTGGAGTGAGTAAGGACTTGGGGAATCTGTTGTGTGAGGTGAGATTGAGGGACCTGGAACTGCTTCATCTGGAGAAGGAGAGGCTCAGAAGAATCTTGTCAGTGTGTGTAAGTACCTGATGGAGGGCAGAGAGCAAAGGGGACAGAGCCAGGCTTTTCTCAGTGGTGCCTGGTGAGAAGACAAGAGGTAAAATGAAATACAGAAAATTCCATTAAAATGTGTTTACTGTGAGGCAGATGAAACACTGGAACAGGTTGTCCAGAGAGTTTATGAAGTCTTCCTCCTTGGGGGTGTTCAAAACGTGCTTGCCTGACCCTGCTTTGAGCAGGGGGCTGGACTGGGTGGTCTCCAGATGTGCCTTCCAGCCTCAGCGCTTCTCTGCTTTGTGGCCTTTATGTCCTTCTGCTCTGACTCTGCATGACAAGATGAGAAAAATTCATGTAATAATCTTAGCACCAAGATATATAAAATAACTCTAGATAAATTTAAAAAAGAGAGATTAGAAGTCCTCAATTTGAAAGAAATAAACCAGAACCCACTAGAAGGTGTCCATTTGTTTTCAGGCTACCTTATTCTTCTTCATTACTCTTTGGAGAGGTCTCAGAGGTTGTCCATGAGGGCAGTCCACCTGTTTCTGAAGGGTGGGCTTGGTAACATGGAATGAGTGAAGCTGCATTGGTGTAAGGTGTGATGAGGAACAGCTGTGAGTCAACCTGAGGTTTCAAAGAGGTGATCTAGTTTTAAACTGGCTTTGTGTTCATACATTGCCATGTCAATGACATGCTTTCACTACTGAGTTTAAACTTTCCAGGGAGAATCAAATACTGAAGTAAAAACCTACATCTTTTTCATAAAATAGGAGCAAATTGTGATATTGTCGTGCTGGTCCCGTGCACTCCCTTGTCTGCTCTTGTGGTGGAGGGAGCCTTGGTCTGACCCAGTATGGCTTTCCTTATGTTAAACTCCTTTTCTAGTTCTTATTCAGGGTACAATACTGAACTTGGATAATGCCAACCTGAAAATTATCCAGTTTTCTGTAGCAAAGTGAATGGCATTTGCTGCTTTTTGTAGCAAAAAGCAATCGTGCTTGTTGTGCCTTTGATCTCCATAAAGTGCTCTGATGTGGTGAGATCATCCTCAGGAAGCGCTAACAGGTCTTGAATTTTGTATTCAAGTTGATGTAAAAGGAAGAAGGAGAAATGGCATTGAATATGTGCTTATTGTGATAATTGATTTCAGTCAACATTTAGCTTGTTTTTCAAAGTTGCTGTGCGTGACTTGGTATTGGAATGGGATATTGGCAAATATATTCGTTTTCACTGAAAATAGATGTCTCTCAGCTTTTCAGTGTGGCGCTAGTTTTGCTTTCCAGATCAGTCAGACTGCTGGCTTCCCTTTCAAACCTGATTTTCTTTATTGGTGTATTTGCTTGTGTGTCTTGATAATCCTTCCAGTTACTGCTTCAGAAGATGTGGGAAGGGGAAAAACACTGGTTCCCTGAAGGTTGCTGTAAACCAGTCATTGCTCGAACGATACGCGATGAATGAAATATTTCCATGCACCATAAAACTTTATCTCAAAGTCGTGAGAAGTTAAAATAACGGTAAATAATCTGCAGACTAACTCTCGCAAGGGCTAAATAGCCTGGCCGTGGTCCAGGAAGGCACTTAACAATGTGCTTAACTTTAAGCGCATTGAATATTCTTACTGGCATGAGTGAAAAATCAATGGGCCTACTCGCATGCTTAAAATAAGACATGTGCTTAAGTGTCTTTCTGGACCTGAGCCAGAGCATTCAGCCTGCGAGATGGGCTCAACTCTAATTGTGGGCAAAAGCCAGTAGTGTTTCATTTTGCTTGTCTTATGTGTTCCTGAAGAATTCATTGATATTGTCTGTGTTTATTTTAATTGGCCTCCATTTCCCATCTGAGCCCGACCAACTCCAAAGCTCGGGGAGTAAAATAGATGTGCAACTTAGGGCTGTCAAACAGCTTGTCAGGGATAGTACTTAGGCTGTATATATTGCTATAGAGCAGGAACTGAACTTCAGAAAAGCTGGGAAAAGATGAGGTGAAACGTGATTGTTTTCTTTGGTAGCCAAGGTTTTAATATAGAGAGAAAATGAAGAGGAGAGAAGAGAAGGGCTGGTGACACATCGCACCTTTTCAGTTAACATAGTTGCTTCTTAGGAAACGTTAAAGAATGCAGACATACATTAATAATCTGCTGGCAGCGGCTGTACCCTTGGCAAGTGGGCTTTCCTACCTACTATTGATTTTTCTGACTCTCGGGCAGCGATTTGCAATGGGTGGCTTGATCCCTTACCCTCGAAATGGGCAGTGAGATGAGTTGTCACGGCCAAAGTAATTTTTACTTTGTAGCCAATTCCTCCTGTTTCTTCAACAGCATCTTTTACTGCTTAGACGACAATTTCCACTGCTGACAACTGCGAATGATAAAATAGACTATATTTAAACACAAAGAGCCGCCGTGTCTAGAGGTGCAAAATAACCCAGCACAGGGCACTGAGCTCTTCGTTGGCACCACTTGTAGAACCCAACCCGCAAGCAATGTCAATCTGGGACGTTACTGCTTGGCACGTTACTGAAGCCACAGCGATCTGGAAGAAGTCTTTGCTGTTGACTCTAACTTATTTATCTAAGGAAATAGTGTGTCCTTCTCCCACTGTCCCTTTTTTTGTTTTTCAACATCTAGATATTGGTTATTTTCTACTTTTCCTCTTGTTGCTTATGGCTTTCTCCTTACACCTGACATTGCTCTTTGCTTTATTTTCTGTCCAGGTTACAGCCCACGCAGCAAATGCTTCACCACCTTTTAGTTGTGGTTTTTGGTATTTCTTTACCTGCCTTTTTTAACCAGAAATAAAAATGTTTCTTCCCTTACGTATATTGGATTTAGATTAGATGAGAGAGAAACTTAAAGAGTAGTTGAAAAGAGATTGACCAGAATAAAATCAAGAATAAACACTTTTAAAGGGTTAAATACGTAAAACTAGAAGAAACCAGTTGACACAATTGAATTTTGTATGTAATTACGAAAGTATCACCTGAAAATGCATCTCTGTGAGGTGCTATTTTTAGGAGACCTCTTGCACTGTGAATCTGGAGCAGTTTTGAATGATTTGTTTGTAGGATGTTGGTTTTCTTCCCGCTGCAGAATTGTGCTGACTATAGCACTCCAAGCTTGGTTTTAAGTATCTTTCAAGGTAACTAACAGTGTATGTTTTTAATGTGTACTTGCTTTAATGGTCACTCATTTCTTTAAACTGTGAATTCTCTGTTTTACTTAAAACTTTATAGAATCACCTGTCACATACAGAATGTCACCTGAATTGGATCAGAGGTGATTTAAGGTTCAAGGTTAGCAGGTGTATTCAGATTTAGGGATAGCCAGCGATCTTTTGAACAGTGAACTGATGTGCAATAAAGATATCAGAGCAGAATTAGAACTGGAAGAATGGGTGGAAAACTGTGTTTTATAGCTATTTTGCTTTCAGTTGTTTTCCCCTTAGCTTTGTAAAAAATTGGCGGTCGACATCGATGAGTGTATCTGTTTGCAGGTGTCTTCAATGTGACAGAGCCGTCTGCCACCTAGTGTTAATGTGAGTTCTCTCCTCAGCGGGAAATCACCAGATAATTTGTTAAATGTCATTATTTATTACTACCCCCCCCCCCCAGGTTGCTGGGCACTCTTTGTGAACGTTTAAAAAAGCAGAGGGTTTTGGAATCAATTCCATCAGTAGGCACAGCTTCTTTGGGTACGTTTGTTGAGAATGCAGTTTGCAAGGTGGGTCAAGGTGTTATACAAATAATCCATGGAGAACCCGAGTCACTGTGGGTGTCACTCCTCTGGGACAACTCTGTTAGCACCGTTCTCCCCCAGGTGAAACAAAGGGATTCTGCCCAACTCAGCTCATTTCTGCTTTGATATCCGTGCTCTGGCTGCCTCAGGAAATCGTATTTGACTGAAAGCAGCAGCAAATAAAAATAATTTAGCAGAAATTATAATAAAATAAAGAATTATTCTATTTAGACATTGAATTCATTGTCTTTTTAGAAGAGTAAAATGAAAATCTCCCGTCATCACTGCTTCTTCCCCTCTAGAGATTCCACCAGGGCACAATAGAGAAGGACAATAAAATCCAGAGAATTACACCCAGATTTCACAATAGAAATGTCAAACTGTTGAAGTAGAAAAATAGGCTTGATGATATTTCATATTTAAGCCAAATAATAATACTTCCTACCATATGTTGACAGATAGGAGGAAAGTGTTTAGGATTGAAGGAGTGTTAATTTTTCCTCCATTCCCCTGTAAAAATATTTACAAGAGAACAGAGCAACTTGTTCCCCTCTCCATCCGCCTCTGTCTTTGCTCTGGGATGCCGAGTGGTCTCTTTGCAGGTTGGGCTTGGAGAGCTCAACCAAAAGGCCGCCCAGGACTTGGGCAGGTGCTTCTAATTCTTACCCCAGCTGGGGTTTTGGGGAGAAACCCTCACTCCTTGCTTCCGCCGCCTCTTTTCTCCATCCCACCTCTTCCAGGCCTTCCTGAGGAGCAGATGCCGGCGTGGCTGAGCGCTGTAAACCTGATCCGCGACATCAGACTGAAACGCTGACCGGAGCAGCAGCACCCAGCACCTAAAGAAGCCGAGGGTCTAATGCATTAGAGCATTAGTCAGCTGTGATACCAGGCAGGCTGGTTTTTTCCACTTTCTTTTGACCTGAACAGTCTCATCTTCTTTACATAGTGTCATTCAAACTGCATTTTTTTTGCTTTCGACAGCTATGCTTTTCAAATACTGCCTAAAGAAAACAGCTTTGGGTTCTTGTTATCTCTAATGAATAAGTATGAGCACAGAGCAAGTTATTCATTTGAGATAATTATTAGGTTTGGCGGCTTACTTATCTGATCAGTATCAGAGGTTAAAAACCCTCTAGAAATTCTTGTGCATCTTGTGCTGTTGTGTTTGAGTCATTAAGCTGGAATTACCATACGACGTGAATTCCTTGCTGCCCTGTCAGAGCAGGGGAGGCTGCGTCACAGTGAAAACAGAATAGACTGGCTGACCTGGAGAGACAATATTTTCACAGCTGAGGTTGTATACAGGTTTTTCTTTATTCAGATGATGTGTTTTCCATCAGAAGTGCTTTGGGGGCAAAGCCTGTGGCCGTGGTGGATGCATTTCTGATGTTATTCTCCTGATCTTTATGCTGGCAGGGGGAGATGATGACGTTTCTGTTCACTCAGCTCCAGCCTCATCGTTCCCACTGAGACCACTGCCCTGTGGTGGCATTTTTGAGCCGAGCACCAGGGCAGGTAGATGGAGGAGGCAAACTCGGGGAGGGTGGAGGAGGTTACACCTGTGTCAGACACTCCTGTACTCTGCAGTTGTGGTGTGGCCGTGACCATCCTTGTGGTCTGTTGACACAGAACTACACATGAAGCAAAATGATACTAAAAAGGGGGGAAAAAAAGTCTCTGCGCGTCTCCCTCCTCTTTCTGTAGGTGTTTCTACCTGAGCGCTCTACTCAGAAAGGGCTCTGGTTGCTTCACAGCTCTATGAAGTCCATAGGAGCTGGTCCAGGAGGAATCTCACGTAGCTCACCCAGAGCCCCAGTTCATCAATATGGATTGTTTGCCACACACCGGGGGATTTGTGGTACCCAGTGGGGTGTGTGCAAGTCAGAGAAAAAGGCAGAGAGTAAGAAACAGCAGGGAGCTTTTGTCCCAAAAGAATAATTTGTGTGTCCAAAATAACTGTTTTTCAGGATAAAAGTTGTGTTGTCCCTCTCTGCCTGCAGAAGAGATGCTGAGATGCTATATTCCCGGGAGCCAAACCCATAGAAAGGTTCCCCAGCCATGGAATTTCTTTAAGATTTCTTTAAGACTAAACTAATCCTATCCTTATAAAAAAATAAGACAGTGAAAACAATCCTGACTTGGGTAGTAAGATAGAAAACAATGGTTAACTTCCTCAGAGTAATTATTTAAACATATCCATGTTCTTCTGGTGAGCTTTGTCTTAAATGTAGCATGTAGGAGGAAGAGTGGAGGTGGAGGACAGGGGGAAAGATGAAAAATTTGAAGAGAGATCCATGCCAAAATACATCAGTGACATGTTAAAGAGGGGGCTGCTTTGCAGTCACAGAAATGCTGGCTTAACAGTCTTTTTAGCCACTGAAAAGAGAAAAAAAAGCTCTATTATAGCCGAGAAGAGGCCCTTGCATTCAATGACATTCTTCTCAGGGTCAAGTACGAGTGGAGCCTGATTTAGTCACAGACTAAATGTAGCTTCAGCTCTGCCGTCCTCCCAAGTGTCATCTGTCCCGCTCATGCAGCGCGAGCGCTTTGCCGGATTCCAGCCGGGGCTGCGGTGTCCTTGCCGCGCAGCGGGGCCGCTCAAGGGTGCCAAAACGCTTCCCTTGCAGTTGCTCGAGCGACTTCTGCGACGGCCGATTGATTTACTGGATCTGGAAGTTCAGACCTGGAAACCTGAGCGAGGGAGAATGCCCCTGGCGCGGTGGTGGGGCTGAGGACAGACAGCTGGCGGGTGACCTCGGAAGGTGACAAATGGGGGACCAGGTGCCCCTGCGTCTCCCAAGGCCTCTGCTGGCGGGGGCACGGGTGTCGGAAGTCGCTGGTGCTGAGCAAAGGCTTCCCGTGAGCGAAGTTTCCAGAAATAAACATTAACCTTTTGTTACCAGCTGTGTATGCAGGGATAATGAATTCAAGCAGCTGTTGATGAAGGGAGTGGAGCATCTTCCATATGAGGAAGGCCTGATGGAGCTGGGGCTCTTTAGCTTGGAGGAGACTGACAGGTGATGTCCTCAGAGGTCTTGGTTTCATCGATGGCAGACCTGCCTCTTCTGCACTGCCCACTCCTCTCTAAAACAAGAGACAGCAGAATTGACCTCGGGGGCTGTAGCTGTGGGTGCTTTGCTGTGCAAAGTAGGATGAAAATCTGCTGGTGGAAACCCCTTTGGGAAGGGTCTCCTTGTGCAGCAGGGTGAGGGTCAGCTGGGGGAGAACATCTCATCATGGGGTGGTGGTGAGGGGGAGGGGAGGATGACTGCCCTGGGAGAGAGCCACGAAGATGATGGAGTGGAGCATCTGCGGTGTGAGGAAAGGCTGAGGGAGCTGGGGCTCTTGAGCTTGGAGGAGACTGAGGGGTGACCTTATTGATGTTTATAAATATGGAAAAGGTGAGTGTCATGAAGATGGAGCCAGGCTCTTCTTGGTGACACCAGTGATAGGACAAGGGGCAGTGGGTACAAACTGGAACACAGAAGGTTCCACTTAAATATGAGAAGAAACTTCTTCTCGATGAGGGTGGCAGAGCCTGGCCCAGGCTGCCCAGGGAGGCTGTGGAGTCTCCTTCTCTGCAGACATTCAAACCCGCCTGGACACCTTCCTGTGGAACCTCAGCTGGGTGTTCCTGCTCCGGTGGGGGGATTGCACTGGACGAGCTTTCCAGGTCCCTTCCAACCCCTGACATTCTGTGATTCTGTAATTGGAGAAAGAATTTAAGCAGAAATCCATTCAGTTTGAAGGGAAAAATAAAATTCATCCGCATGTATACCAGTGGTGCATATTTTGGAAACGGCAGCGGGAACATGCGGTACTGAGATGTGCGGTGAGCAACAAGCAGCAAACTACTCATGCAGCATCATGGGTGATGGTTCTTGACTGACATGTATAGAGCCATTAAAACCACTAAATATATTACTAGGGACAAAGTGGAATGTGAGGAAGCCCCCCCAATAACTGAAGACAAGTCAGCGTAGCGCTTCTATAAAATATCCTTTATTCAGTTGAAACGTGAACAAAAATAGATGGTGTAGCCTTTAGTTTTCCTTTGCTTGCAAAGGATTAATGTGTTTGCAGGTTCTGCTTTCCATTTCCCATTTTTATTTTAAAGCAGGTAGTCACTCGCTAAAATGGGGAGAACTTTCAGATTATTGTTGTCTCAAATCTGCCCTATCACAGCACAGAAATCTACAGACCATGTTGACTTATACCAGCTGAAAATATGCCTCCTTTCTCTGAAGTCTGTCTATTGGGGATTATGGTGTACTCGGGCAGCTTCAGTTTGCTTATTTTCATTTTTAATTTTATTTTTTTAAACTAAAAAACCTCCAACAAAACAATATGGTCTCTGTCATGACTTTAACTTTTGAAAGTGCATTCAAAATTTCCTGCATTAGTTCAGATCACTGAATTTACAGCACAGACAGGAATGGCTGCTCTCTTGTATTTACATTTTCTAAGGTTTAAACTGTTACATCTCATCGGAAGCGATGCTGCCTGGTCAAATGTTAAGAGAATCTGATTAAATATATCATTTGATTATTATCAAAGGAAATCTGCAGACACTCATGGTGAACCCTGGGCTCACGTGAGGTGCAAAAATGTGCTTATCAAACACGCGCTGGACTGACACACATAAATTCTTGTCAAATGTAAATCTCTAGCTTGCATAACTCCTCAGTGGAAAGAAGAGATTCATTTAACTTGTTAACACTTTTAACGTTGCCCACAGGCGTTAATTGGATTTGCAGTTCCTTTGATGATGGGAACAGGTCACCTTGTGTCCCATTTCCAAGTGCTTTAAGTCTGTGGTCTTCACATCTACAGTGCTTTAAGTGGGTAGTTGTATAGTCTATAGTTTTTCTCCACATGAAATAATTCTGTCGAGGCTGGTGCCTTCTTGGGTAGGACCCTGTATTGGGGCTGGAGTTGTCTGAAAATAAATGGTTATTATGGCAGTACCTGCAGAAACCTGTGTGCACAACAGGACAGAAAATGGAGAAAATGCAATTTATGTCAGAGTAATACAAAGTTTCCTTTATTTTATAACATATTTGCTATCATTAGTTTCCTGCCTTTACACTTAACAACATCCACTTCTTTTAAAATCATATCAGTCGGTTTCTGTGGGGCAAAAAGCATTTTTCCTTCTTCTTTGATCTTTTTTCCTCCAGACTTTTTCATCCCACCTTTTGGCAATGGTGTCGGCTTCTCTCTTACTCCAAAGGCAAATAAATGGTTGTCTGTGCATTAAATAAATGTGGGCAACTGATTCTGGTCTCACATCCAGTTGGAGTGACAAAGATGGAGAACGTTTGGGAGTATTAAAGAACTCTCTGATGACTGCCCCTGTTTTAAGTTCACCTGATGTATGGAGACCGCTTCAGCTTTTTGTAGAAACAACTAATCAAACTGCATATGGTGTACTGACCCAAGATTGGGCAGGGAGCAAGAAACTCATAGGGTATTATTCAAAATTATTAGATCTTGTAAGGCGAGGATGGCCTACAAGCTTTGGTGGCAGCAACTTTGTTAGTGGAGGAAGCTAAGAAGATAATATTTGGGGGGAGATTAACAGTTTACACCCTGCACAGTGTAAGAGGAATCTTACAACAGAAAGCAGAAAAAATGGCTAACATATAGTAGAATGCTGAAATACGAAACAGGAGTGGTAAATGGGGAACGAACATCAGGATATGCGATAATAGACGGTAAGACCATGAGTGTTCTTCAGTCAGGATCTTTAAGCCCTGCGTGGTCGGCACAGGCTTGTGAACTTTTCGCTCTGTATCGAGCACTAGAATTTCTAAAAGGGAAAGAAGGTACTGTATGTACAAATTCCAAATACACTTATGAAGTGGTACTGCAGCCGAACTGAAGTACTAGGAAAATGCTGGAGAACCAGGTGCTCTCTAAAACTTTCATTTCTTTAAATTATTTTTTACCAGTAGAAGAGGTTTTGTGTGTGTTTCTCTGTGTTTTCTTTGTTTGTGGGGGGTTTTTTTGGTGTGTTTTTGTTTTAATGACACATTCACTTAGGAGCACTGACGATGTATTTTGACGTAGCCGTCACAAGGAAATCTCCCTCTGTTCCATCCCCCAATATGTTGACTTTTCCGTGGAAATGTTTGTTCTCTGGAGTCTGGATTTTATCACAAAAAGAGGAAGTTTTCAGGAAAAGCAGCGTGGGGAATTTTGATTGTTGTCTTCCCCACCAAGGATGGCTTCTTGGTGCCTTTGCATTTAGAGATTGTTCTACTGCCAGGTTCACTACCGTCCTCACTAATGTCACAGGTAATTTGTAATAAAATCCCTGGTGCAGGTAATTGGATATATCTTACCGTTTATGTATGCGTTTCACCATTAAAAGAGGAAGCAGTTTATGTGAAACATCAAATAAAAGTGCCTTAATTTTTCTGTTAAACGCTCCGGCGATTCTTTTATTGGTCGCTGCAGCAGCTGTTGGGTGCGGAGCGAAGCGGCTGCTGTGGGACAGGAGCCCCGAGGTGCTGCTGGGAGACAAAGAGAAGAGGAATAATTCATCCCCGATTTCTACCTTTGGAGTCAGGACTGACATTATCAGAGACAGCTGTCTCATGGCTAATATTACTTATATTTCCTCCTTCAATGTCTGGTAGCAGATTTCTGTGCTGTTCCATCTTAGCTGTGGCAGACCTGCTTTATTTTAATGTTAAAGACCTTCGTTTTCACCACACGCAGTTGACATGTGCTCCTGCCCAGAGACACTCTGACTGTGTTTGAAACAAATCGCTGGTTAGAAAAAGTACATGGAAGAGGCTAAAAAGAATCACTAGACGTCCCAGATTTCTTTTACTGATTTTGGTGGGTTGGAGGTTTCTTGGCTTTTCTGCGGGGAAAAGTTATTTCTGGTAGAACGGAGTTCTTCACTTAAAAGACCTAAAGCTGAGAAATGGAAGTTCTAGGAGCCGTGAACTCAAACTCTAAATTAAGAATTTCTTCTCTTAAATCATTACTGCAATAGAGACCCATTAGAGTCAGTAGGCATCTGATGTTGAGGAATTTATTGCGAAGACTTTAACTCTTATTGGATAGTTGGTTGAAGTTTCCCTCTGAAGTAAAGGTGGGAAGAAATACTCAAAAATCATCTAAGTACAGATATGTTTATTTCCAAGCAATTGAAGTGGGTTCCTGGAAATGTCATCAAAGGTTCTTCTGTAGCCAGAGCTGCATTGTGGTGGATTTTGACGGACTTTTCCTTGTACCCCAACACTATGGGCTGTATTTGGTCTTGTGCTGCTGCAAAATTAACAGGTGACATAATCCGGTTAAAAATATATTCTCTTTCTGTCTGCTTTGGGATCTGTCATGCTTAGCAGTTTCTTGACATTCACATCGATTGCTGCAATTGTATGCACAAAAACAACCAACCAACCCACCAACAACCACCACCAAAACAACCACCACCCCCACTCTGCTCTTGCATTTACTGCCTGTTTGATGGTGCTTCCAGCAGACCCCAAACCATGAGAACTTGCTGTCAATTTTATTGACTTCATGGTCACATTGAAATTAAGGTAATTAAAGCAGTTACTATGTATTTATCAACTAAATAATGTCTTGGTTCCTTGAGGCAGCCATGGACCTACTCCTTTCCAAGGATCGATTTTCCTCGTTCAACTCTTAAATGTATTTCTCCCATTTAGTTGTTGTTTCCCTGGAGGAGAAGAGCTGATGTGGGTGTCTCGCTGCCGTGGGGGCTGGAATTGTGACCTTGGCCATGGGACAAGGCCAGCAGGAGGGGACAAGTTGGGTTTGTGAGGAGCCTTTGCCGAGTTGTGTAGAAGTTGCATTAGATGTTGGAACGGGCCGTGCTGGCTGGTGTTCAGTGGGAATTCCGAACACTAGTAATAGCTTCTTTGTTTTCTAAGATCTGAATATGATGAGAGTGCCCAAAGGGTGTCTGTTAAAATAGATGAGCCGCTGCTTTTTAACTTGTGAGGGCTGGGGATCGAGCTTGTAGCTGGTCTGCAGAGGATGAATTGCTGTTCTGAGCTACTACTTCGAGTACCAGCTTTGTGTGTCGTGATTTTGTCCTACCTTAGGACAGTCTGTGAGGAAGGGAGAGCCACACGGTATTTGAATAACACCCAGCCAAAGCCTGTTCCCAAATGAATTTCCTAGGGCTATTTAACGAAGAACAGCAATGAACTCATCTCATTTTATAAGCAAATTCTGCTTTGGCTGCGTGGCCTGACTGCGTGGTAGAACCAGTTCAAACAAAACCAGCGTTGCTTGGAGGAGCTTGTTTTTTACCTGCTCAGGGGCTATAGAGTAACCCAGACCACACATTCCTCACCAAAAACCAGGCCAGAGAAAACCCGATTTCTTATGTGCTGTTCTCATCTGATAAAACTCCATCTCTGCAAGATTACTCTGAATAATGCATCAATAGCTCATCTTGGAGACTTGGTAAATGTAATGAAAATACTGTCTCCAGAAGGGTTCAGGAATGCAGCGTCTGCTACTGCCTTACACAGTTTTCCAGACTGGAGTATTTTGCTTGCTTTCATGCAACCACTATTTATTATTTAAATGATTAATCTGGAGAATTTCCCAGATCTAATGTCTGCTCCATTACTTTCAGTCTTGGATACTGCAGATAATCAGATGAGCAGTAAATCTATCCTGTGGAATAGAATTACATTACGGGTTTTTTTTTGTCAACGACTTGTGATTTTTCTTTTCTTCACCTCCATAAAATACCTAATAGATCAAAACCAGTAAAGTCTGTGTGCCAAATACACAGCACTCCACATGTACCTCCGCTGATGCATCTGCAGAAATACCAGTGGGAGCGCGTTCGTCTCAGGTAGATGGTGGAAGGTTGTGTGAAATAACCCCGAGCGCTGATACTTCCAGTTGGGTGGGTGGAGGGAAGTCCTGGGGAATTTATTTGGCTTGTTGGTTGGATGTTTTGGGAATTTTATTGTATTTTAATTCTTTTTAGCATGGTCTGAGCGTGCTGTTTTCTCCATCATTTCTGATTGTTTCTGAAGCCTTTGGTGAATTTCGACTGCCATGTTGAGCAGGGAGGGGAGCGTGTCCCAGTGGTCTTGGGTGTTTCCATCTGATGAACTGGTGTTGGGTCCCCTAGATCTTGGAACCGGCGGTGCCAAGTGGTGCTGGGTTGGAAAGGCACAGGACCCGAACTTCACCTCATTGATGTTCACAGATATATAAAGGGTGACTGTCAGGAGGTTGGAGCCAGGCTCTTCTTGGTGATAACCAATGATAGGACAAGGGGTAATGGGTACAAACTGGAACACAAGAGGTTCCACTTAAATTTGAGAAGAAACTTCTTCTCAGTGAGGGTGACAGAGCCTGAACCAGGCTGCCCAGGGAGGTTGTGGAGTCTCCTTCTCTGCAGACATTCAAACCCGCCTGGACACCTTCCAGTGGAACCTCAGCTGGGTGTTCCTGCTCCAGGGGGGGATTGGACTGGATGAGCTTTCCAGGGCCCTTCCAATCCCTGACATTCTGTGATTCACCAGCGGTCCCAGTCATTCCTGATGAAGTGATGGAGACCTGGCCTTCAGACAAGTGAAGACACGAAGGAAACCCACCCTCAGCTTGACTGGGAGCCTCTGCGCTAAGTGTGAATTACACCTTTTTCCTTGAAAACAGGAGGCTTTTTTTTTCCTGCTTGGTGATGAGAAACTAAAGGTCAGGAATGAGCCCCTGAAGGCTCGCGGAGAACAGAATACGATGTGTCTTACCTGATGGGGATGGGGAAGATCAACACCCAGTGGCTGCAGAGGAGGGAAGGGGCTTGTTTGGGCACGACGGGGAAACCGTGGGGCAGAGAACACACAGCCCTTTAGCCCTGCTCAAAAATAATAGTGCGGGCTTTTTTTAACTTCAGAGTTTGGGCTGCCCTCAGTAAAAACAAGTTCCATTAAAAACCCGAGTACCAGAAAAAGCAAACCTCTTTTTCCTGGTTTCTGCTTATAAGATTTACAGGTACTTAAAATAAACCTATGAAAAACAGACCTAGCGCGCTGGAATTTGCTAACTAGTGAGAGCAATTACCTCCAGCTCCTAACGGAGCTCGACTCTTTGGAAATAAAACTTGGCAAGCGCTTCTTCCTGCTGCCGGTGTAAAAGTGGACGTGAAAAGATGTGCCAGAAACCCCAGGAATCCCGTTCAGAGAGATGCTCCTGTGAAGGGCACGGCTGGATCCGGGCGGCACAGGTGGGGATCGGTGGGGAAAAGCCAGTGGAACATTCGCTTCTCATTGTGCAGCTTCAGCGTGGCAGATTCTTTGCAATTGCCTGGTGTACCACAGTAATTAAATGGGTCAAGAGCGGTAAATGAAGATACTTAACAAGAAAATAAAGACCTCACTTGACAGCCCGTCGTGCTTGTTTCACCGGGAGTAAGGAGAATTAATGCAGGTTGCCGTAGTAAAAGTTGACCCGAGCCTTTTTGGCGATGGTTTTGTACGGCTTCAGAGATCACATACCCATTAACTAGAAATGCTGTAATAGCTGTAAATCAGGCCCTCTTACAGAACTGATGCCCCGATTTCAAATGACCTAAAAACAAAGAAACGATAGACTTTGCCCCCTCCTCCTTCACTGGTATAAGTAATGGAAGATAAAAAAAATAATAAAAACCACATAACCAACCTTTGTTAATACAGAAATGTAAAATAATCCCGTTTTCTCCAGACTGTTCTGTGCATGAGTGGAAAATGACGTTTGCCCAATGAAAACATGATAGGAGTAAAATCTGAGATGGGAATTGATTTTTACAAGACCCCCTGGTTCGGAGGTGGTTCCACAGCAGCGTTTTGAAGGCAATTATGTGTTGTTGTCTGTATCCCTTCATCATTCCTGGCGGGGGGAAGGAGCTCCTGTTGCCCGATGCAGTTGTAAAAGGCCGTTGGGAAGGATGAGATTTTCCTTCTAAAATACTAAGGGACAAGTAATAATGTTTACAAAAATTTTTAAAAAGATCTCTGAAACGCATTCTCCCACAACACTGAAGTTCTCTGCAGGCTCCTTGCAAATTAAGAGACAGCACCAGCTTTGCTGCTGTGTTTGCAGACCCCCTTGGCGCTAAATGCTATTAAAAGGGGTTTTGTTTTAATGTCTGTGCCCGTGCTGATGGGAACAGTGTCCAGCAGCGAGGAGCGGACTCCAACACGGGTCGGTATAAAGCACCCGAGCTGAGCCCGGCTTAAACTCAGTCTCAGCTTTAGCATCTCATCAGCAATCACTCGTGTCTGTGCATTGCGGTTATTAGGTGCAAGAAATACAGTTTTAAAACTGTAATTAATCATTTCTGAGTAACCTCTTTTTCTACACGTTTATGGCATCAATGGGTATGACTGTTTATTATGTCTTACCTATAAAATCTGACCGGTTTTATATACTCTTTATGGAAACAGTGTACAGTCATAAATTAAAAGATGCAACTGTTTTGGATATTTTACTGGTGGTCCTGTATTTTCCTGCCAAAAGTGCAGCTGGTTTAGGTTTCTCGGGATAACATCATAAAAGGCTGTATGCGTTTTGCAAGTTTATGCTTGAATTGCCAAGCCAGAGGTGGAATGACTCAACCTTCCCAGGAGCAACATGTACCAAGTGATGAATCAAAACAGCTCAGTGCTGTGAAAAGCGCGTCTCATTTACGGTATTTTATCTGCTGTTGCGAATTTGAGACGGTCGTTGTGCTGATTGCACCAGGCTGCGGTCTGTCTTTGTGTTTGGTGGGGTTTTGGTGCAGAACTAGCTGAGAATGGGGTCTTTTACCTGTCTCATGTGAGGTGCAAGAGCTCTAGAGCATTGAACGAAACCATTCAAGCCCCTAAGAAAACATCTCGAGTGGGATCTCTCGGCACCCAGGGCTGGGTTGGAGCCCTTGGATGAACCGAAGGGAACCAAGAGCTCTCGGCGGCGTGTTCAAATGGCAGCTCATCGGTCCAGCTGGTTTGGTGTAGAATCAGATGGCTCTGCAAATGGGTGATGATGCTTAATTAATGAAGTTTAGAGGCTTCTTTAGCCGAAAAGTCGATGACAGCCTCCTACAGATCTAATTCCCTGGTGCCAGTGGACTTGCTCCAGATACAGATAAGCCTGTGGGCAGAAAGTTCAGCCCTGCAGCTGGCACAGTTGGCTCTGGGGAGCGCCTGGTGCCAAGCGGGCAGAACTGAAACCCCCCGAGTGCAGTGGGAGGGCAGGAAAGCTTGTGGTGGTGTCAGAGAATCACAGAGTGGTTGGGGTTGAAGGGACCTCTGGAGCTCATCCAGTCCAACCCACCTGCTAACGCAGGGTCACCAGAGCAGATCACACAGGGTCATGTCCAGGCGGGTTTGAATGTCTCCAGAGAAGGAGACTCCACAGCCTCTCTGGGCAGCCTGGGCCAGGGCTCTGTCACCCTTAAAGTAAAGAAGTTTCTCCTCATGTTCAGATGGAACCTCTTGTGTTTCAGTCTGTGCCCGTTGCCCCTCATCCTGTCATTTGGCACCACTGAAAGGAGTCTGGTCCATCCTCTTGTCATTGTCACTGGAAGGAGCTACTAAAGCGGGGAAACACATCCTGCCCTCCAGAGTGAGCGCAGAAAATACAACCCAGTGAGTGTGCTTAATTCTGTGCAACCTACTGCAAAGAGCCAAGCTTTTTTGGGCCGCTGGTTGTGCAGCTTGTCTGAAGGTGCATCAGCATCATCTTTATTTTTATGAATGCAAGTTTTATACTGTATGTTCATAGTTGTTTGCAGTAGGCAGCTCCATCTCCTTGCTTTCTCCCAAAAAACAGCCTCGACCTCACTGTACTGTGAACTACGCATGCGACTGACGTGCTTGTATCTCACCTAAAATAATGCTTCTCTTTGGTCTAGGTATCTCAACCACGTGCGAGCCGCCTCCCCGCAGGATCTTGCTGGGGGCTACACTTCTTCTCTTGCCTGTCACCGAGCCTTGCAGGACGCGTTCAGTGGCCTTTTCTGGCACCCCAGTTAGCGTCAGCCTGGGATCAAGGGACGCCGTGCCGAGCGAGAGGCAAATCAAGCCAGCAAAGGTTGGGTAAAATTGCTGCCATCTGCACAAAGGCTAAACTGCAGTCACTTTCCTGTGTAAAACCAGCTGTGTTTAAGTGCTAAAGGGGAAAAAAAAGACGACGTCTGCACGAGAGCTTTGTAAAATGGTAGGTACATTTTTGTGGAGGGGGAAGCTCGTTAGTCATGTGGCACTTTGCTGAGGGAGGCTGAAGCAATAAGCCACATCTAATGGAAGATGTGAATAACTCAGCTGTGTATGTTTGAGGTTTAAAGAAATACACTTGTAAATTTTTTTTAAATAAAGCCAGGCTTTTTTATTAAAGTTTGTGGTTTTACTCTTATTGCAGGGTTTTATTTGCACAAGCATTTAAATACCATTTTGATTATAACATTTAGTGTCAATATTCAAGCCTACATTTTCTTCCCATAAAACTCGTTTCCCCAGTTCAGACGAGCGGGTTTTCCCTCCTGCCAGCTGGAGATGAGAGGCCCTGGATCTGTGCTGACACAACTCTTATGCGGGATCCATCCTGATGTCACTTGGTTCTTACCTTTGTCTGGAAAACAAATCTTTAGCTGAAAGTCTTTCCACTGGGTTCCTCCAGAAGGAATCTGAGAAGCCTTGATACAAGGCTAGGTTGTTAAAGTAGGCAAAATTGCTTTCATTTTTTTCACGTTTAGCTCTGCTTGCAACTTTTCTGTTGTGTTCAGGAGCTCGTTTTGGCAGGAACATCCCTTTGTCTGGCTTTTGGGGTGGCACTTGCCACTTGATCATCTGCTTTTACCGATTGCTTCCCCTCTCCTTGTCGCAGAATGTAGACTAATGGCAGCAGAGATGGGCTCCCTGTGGCGGGATGGCCTTTGCCACCCGTGTGTACAAACTGCAGGACATGGGGAGCTGCTCAGGAGTGAAGCCCGGACCACGTTTTACGCATCACCCATTAATAGTTGTTGAAAACTGCTCTGAGGAGTGGACTAAATGAACGTATTTTTTCTATGTTGTAATAAACAGAAGAATAAGGTCTATTCCAGGCTCGGAGCTCCCTTTAAAAGTGGAGGGAAGCGCTAAAATTTCCTTTGCTGTTTCTCTGGAAGGCCGTTGTTTGCACCCAGAATAGTTGCCGACAGGTGAGGTTACACACTCCCTGCCCGGGGCAGGTGGCCTGGCCCTCGGCTGAAATCCCGTGCAGTGCCTGTGAGAGACTCAAACGCTTGCGCTTGTGTTGTCGTCTTGTCCTGAGAGGAGCGCTGCTTTCTGCCTGCAGCCCTTCCGCCTTTCCCCTCAGCCGTACGGCCCGAGAGATGACATTTCTCCATTTATTTATCCCAGGATGAATTAGACAGCAGCAGAACTGCGGGGATTCAGCTCAGGACCCTGGGAGGGAGCAGCAGCAACCAGGAGGCATCCATGAGATTCTGGGTCCACCCAGATGGGTAAAGATAAACCTCACAGGTGATCTTTTTATTTTCTGAAGAGACCCTTGAGATCATCAAGTCCAACTGTAACCCAACCCTGGCACTGAACCATGTCCCTAAGAACCTCATCTAAACATCTTTTAAACCCCTCCAGGGATGGTGACTCCACCACTGCCCTGGGCAGCCTGTTCCAATGCCTGACAACCCTTTCCGTAAATAATTTTTTCCTACTATCCAATCTGAACATTCCCTGGTGCAACTTGAGGCCATTTTCTCTCATCACTTGCTACTTGGGAGAAGAGACCAACCCCCTCCATGCTCCAACCTCCTTTCAGGTAGTTGTAGACAGCGATAAGGTCTCCCCTCAGCCTCCTGTTCTCCAAGCTGAACCCCCCAGTTCCCTCATCAGACTTGTGCTCCAGACCCCTCACCAGCTTCATCGCTCTTCTCTGAACTCTCCATCCCTCTTATGATGTTTTCAGTTTATAAAGCCTCAGGTAAGTGCCCTAATGAATGCAGAGCTGCATATGCGTATTAATGTGTGTCATTCAGATACACATGCAACTTTTGTGTACCTTGGCTGTCATTTGCTATTTCATGTGGAAGGGTTATACGCAAAAGTGGCAACTGTGCGGAAATCTAGAGAACCCCTGGTTACGAGTAAAGCTACATCTAATCCATTGGCTGGCATCTAAACTGAAGTTATGCTGCTGAAATAACAACGGCATTTAATCCTTAAGTGAACAAAACTTCTGAGAACTAAAATCCTTCCCTGCCCTGGGATACTTTAGTCACGTGTTGAAAATCAGTTACGTAGCTGACTTGCCTGACACAAAACTGGTGATCAAAGCCAGGTTTCTGGAAGCGCAGTAGTGCCAAGAAGCCCTTAATTCGGACTGTGAGGCAACGCGCACAGTCGAAGGGACCTGTGGTCTCCGGCAGTACAGACAAATGCATTAGCACAGATTGTAGGGTGACTGCATTGTTAGCGTGACCATGGCCTTCCAGCAGCATCAATGGCCTTATTGCTCCAGCAGTGTTCTCACAGGACACTGAAGAACAAGAGCAGCTTTCAAAAGCACTGCCCAAAGGAAGAGCTGTTACACAGAGCCATGAGCAAGACAAATCCACGGGCCTTAGCGGTTATCTGGGGGAGAACCAAGAGGGCAGTTTGCAGGACCTGGTGATGGAGCCACAGCAGCAGAACCAGGCAGGGGGACAGACACGGGGTAATGGAGTTGCTAGGAGTGAACACTGAGCTTGGACAGAAGGAAAATATCTGAACTGAGAAGGGAATCTGAGTTCTCTGTCCAAATAAACTACTTGTGGTTGACATTGCCCAACAATAGTTTGGATGGGTAAGAACAGGAAATCAAAGGCAGAGCGTTTTTGAATCCCTGCAGGATACAGACACTGCCTCGGGACTGCGGCAGAGGAGCAGTTGGAGAGGTGGGGGGAGCTGGAAGGCAGTGGAGGCCCAGAAGCCAGAGACACGGCTATGAGACACGAGACCTGTTCAGCCAGGTACTGGTGTTCAGTCCAGAGCTTTAACGCAAGCGTGGATTTAATCTGCGACTGTGCAAACGGCACGAGAGCCCTTCCTGCTTTAATGGTGGGTAAACACTAAGTTAAGAGTCAACTAATCCCTAACTAAATCTCGGTGTTAAAAAGCATTTACTACTTAAAAGCCTAGGAACAAGTATATATCTTGGGCTAAGTTTTTGAAAGGTTATCTTGCTTACACAAGCGCTTGCTTACACCATTTATTCTTAAAACACCAAACCCATTTGTCATATAGAATCCAGTGCAGGGGTTATACAAGTCAGCTTGCTAGACCTGAAAAAATACAAAAATCTGTTTTCACCGCGGACTGCACATTATCAAAGTAACACAGCAGAAAACTGTCCTACTGTGTGCCACTGAATTATCACGAGGCCTGAAACAATAGAGAGCAGAAAAGCACCAAATGACATCGATTACAAAAAAGCAAAGTTTTATTTTTTTGTAGTAACAGAAACTTCGATCTCCTTATTGATCCCACAATTAAAAAAAAGGTAAATGCAGGAAGCAAGGCTCGCTAAGAAAAGCTGCAACATGCATTATGCATCTTGGCACCTGAGATGGGTAACATAGATATGCTTCAAGTAATTCAAGGGGTAAACCAGAGGTAACCTAAGTATATCTTACACAAACCACTAAAGTAGTTACCATCACTCTCATCTTCAACTCTTGTTCAGCTCCAGCTCTTCTTCAGAAGCATCTTTGCTGGTACACAGACGTTTAGAGGCTGGGTTTGCTGGAAGGTTAGAAAAAGGAAGTTATTTAACGTACAATAAACAGACTGAACTGAACCACAAGCCTTGAACACTTAAGGGATTTAACAGGAAGAGATGAGAGTTAAAATCAGGATTAACAGTCACGAATGAAAACTGTTACAGCAATAATGGGGGGTCTTTACTAAATGCCAGAAAAGACTTACAAAAAACTTGTGAGCTACATTTTGACCTACATCTCAGTGCTACCCAACAACAGCGCAAAAATAAGTTTCAAGGCATTAAAAGCTTTATCAAAACGTCCTTTGCTCCAGTTCATGTAACTGCAAACTGAAAGCCCCCACCTTTGTCATGCAGTGCAAAGCCCAAGATCACTTGAAACCAACTGCCCTCCACAAGAACTTCAAGAAAAAAACAGCCCATTATATATATTAAAAAAAAATAATAAAATTCAACATCAAAGATCTCTAAGGATATCTATTTCTCAATTAAATTGCGCAGAACTGGGTTGTGCTGATGTAGTAACTCCAGACCTAAACTGAGTCTGTGCAAGCACAAGGTCACTTGGAAGAACATCATTGTACCCTGGGTCAAAATGAAGCTCCAGTTCATTAGTATTTAGCTGGCAGAAACATGTGCTTGGTGTTGGATACCCCATCCTCCCCCTGTACGCGATCTAAGGCGTCCAGGTCTGGTTTATGGCCTGTGGGATGATCCTCTCCAGTCCCACCATTTTTCCTGTGGAGGCTCGTGCTGGGATCAGAGCAGCGGGGTCACAGCTGTGGCACACGTGCGGGCGCTCACGCCCCAACACGGCGTCACTGTCACGTTAGAGGTTTGTTCCTACCTCCATCAGGGCAGGGCCTCTTGTACAGCACGTCTGCTGGAAGCTGGAAGCTGATGCACAGCATCTCCTTGTTGGGTGCGACATTTCTGACCAGGTAGGTAGAACAGCGGCCAGCTAAGGAGGTTCCCAGCGAAGCCTCAGCGCGTTCTTGAATATCTTTGGCCGGGTCGTCGTGTTTGGAGAAACCGTAGCAGTGCACCGTGGGAAGGCGAGTGGTGCTGCACGGCTCTCTGGCGAGGAAATGCCTGAAAACATCTAGAAATTCAACAGCCAAAGCTGGCAAATTCATGACTATATGAAAAGAAGTTTTCTGCTCTTCTTTCAGAAGTGGGAGTTCTTTACTGAGCTCCTCTCTTACTGGCCCCAGCAGGAAGTCCCTGCCATCCATGTTGAATGCTTTTATCTTCTTCTCTACCTTGTTCAGTTTGCAGTTGTGCAGCAACCACTTGTAGGACTCAGGATTGAGATCGTTTGCAAACACCTGGCATTTTTTCTTTGCTGCTGGAATAGCAAAAGGTCCAATCCCAGCAAAGACATCGAAAAGGACATCACCGGGCTTTAAAAGCTCAACGATACGGCCGTGTTCTGTGGAAAGTCGTGGGTTCCAGTAGACTTTAGAAAAGTCCAATTCATATGCAATGTTATTTTCTTTGACCTGAAAGTCCAGAACATTTGGTTAAGCCTCTGCATTCAAATTCCACACGTTTAAGCATTTTCAGTAATTAAGACAGCTAAAAACCAAGGTGCTTTATCAAAAGGTAAGGTGTACATCGACATTTGTCCCATTTGTAGTTCACATGAATCTTGTATAAACAGATCTGCTCATCAGAAATTAGGAATGTTCCAACTGTCACCAGATGGCTGGCTTATGCACGTCTCAATCACCAGGTGGAAATAAAGCAGCAACTTAAAATGACCATTAAAAAAATAAATCTGAGGCTTTTCAAGAGCTTTGTGGCTGGCTGACAACTCCTTTATTGAAAGCAGACCTTGGGAAGATGCCTCAAAGCCTCCTTAGTGGAGTCCACGTAGTAAATAAGCGTCTGAGAATGATACAGCACAAGAATGGCAGCAGTCAGCCAAATTCAAAGCCACGGGAAGCCAGCTCTGCAGTCTGAAAAAATACGGTATTTTATCTCTGAAGGTGACAGAGTCTGGAAACTGATCCAAACCCAAACTTTGAGATCACCAATATCTTAAGAACAGACCTAAAAAGAAACAGTATTTAGTCAGATGAGAAGGGGATGCAAGATAACACTCACTCTGCACCGCCACACTTGAATTGTGTGACTTTTAAGTGACTTCAGATCCAAGTCACTGCATCATTTACTTTTCCAGCAAGAATCACACTGACGTGTATCTGTGCTCCTGGGTGTGCAGCTCAGCAGCGAGCCAGCTGTGTGCTTAATGAGCTAATAACAATCTGCATAATATTTGATTATCGCCTCTGCCTTGACGATTCACATGCCTTCTCTGTGCATGTACAGGATGTTCTACCAAGCTATTCAACTTTTTTATTTAGTAATCTAATGTTGTCTCTTCTAAAAGTATAAAACTGGCAACAGTTAGGAATTTTATTTTGTCAAAACAGTGGCCAATTTTCCAGCGAAAGAGAAGAAACCCTACGTGAAGAACACTTGGCAGTTACATGGTGCTTTTCACCTGAAAAATGTCAAAAGAGGAGAGATGAGGTTTGTCTTGCTGCTGACAGAAAAGGAAAAAGGCACAGGCAAAAACTTGCCTAAGCTGCAAAGCCACTGAGATTTAAAAACACAGTCATACACTCCGTGCCACCACTGTACAAGGACTGATGAAATTAAGAAACAGCGTTTTCTTAGATCAAATCACTATATATTTTGATATATATATTGAGAAACACCCCTTGCTACAAGTTTGTAATTAGTATCTCTGTAAGAAACCTTCACTTCAGCTGCTTTTATGTATCGCTGAAATCTTGGCTGTGAACTTGAAAAAATACTTCATGATCCCTGTGGTTGTGAGTTTGCTCTTGGCAGGCCAGGACAAATGAACGTAGATGTAGCTGCCAGCTCTTGCACTCTAAAAGGAGTGTCGGGAAAGGGCACCGTGCAAAGAAATGGTCTTAATAGCATCTCTCCCATCACATTTTTCCAGTAGATGCCTTTGGGTTTTAACATACTAAATTTAAAAGAACAGGGAGAAAAAAAACCCTGTACCTTAGTTACCAGGTTGCTGTCTCCAGCGAGCACTTCCATTTGAAAATTTCTGTACGTGCTGTCAATAATATTGGTTTTATTCACTACACAGGTGATTCCCGGATTCTTGTCAATTATAACCTGGCCTGAAAGAGAGGGCAAAAGATATTCCGTTTAAGGGAATAAAACCTTTTACTGCTCTACAAGAGATACAAATGCTGCTGTTTACAGTTAAATTAACAAAAGTAAGCATGTATTAGAACAACCTCTGAAAGCTCAGTGAAGTGAGACCACAATAAGAGGAGAAGACTGTGCCTTCCAGGCACAGCTACAGCATCAGCACAAGGTTATTGAAAGTCAAAATATAAAGCAATGAAAAGCACTCAAAATTTTTCTTTGTACAAGTAACAACTTATCAGTAGAATTATTGTTAAAATATGCTTTAACAACATACAAAATATATGCATTACTTTTTTGAGAAGAGTTTTTTTACCTACCGATCAAATGTCTGTACGGTAGCTGATGGTCTCTAAGGTTTAAATGAGCGATGTGACCAACACGGCTAAATCCCGAGGTGACTTCCTGACCTTCAGGAAGGACGGCTCGTAGGATCTCCTCCGCCTTGAAGTTCTCATAGGTCAGCTCCAAGTTATACTTGGACACCTCAGGACAAACATCAAGCTGTTTTAATACCTCTTGCTCCGATTCTCCCAATGAGAATTCTGGTATTTTATGAGGATCCAAAATAACAAACCTACTGTCCTCATCTTCTGGATCCTCAACCACTCGCTTTAGACCAGGGCGCTGCAGTACCGTATGTTTTAGAGATTTTACCAAAGCATTTACAATTTCTTTCTTGACTTTAAGAGCTGGAACAAGAACTGTCCTTTTAAAAGCTTCTCTGTTGAGCAGTGTCATCCCCCGCACCTCAGGATTGGGTGAATACAGTTCTAGATCAGCTTTATCCTCCACAGCTTCAGGCATTGTAAAAAACCTGGTTTTTTCAGCTGCTACAAAGAGCCCAGGTATTCTGCCAGAATATTGTGCCAATAGCATCCAAACTGCTGGAAATGATGTATGTGATGCAGCTGCCCCAAAATGATTAGTTTTCAGTAGTCTGGCAGAGTATCCAAATCTCCATAAAGTCCTAGAAGAGAAATTATTCATTTTATAGACATTATGTAATCATTCCATTAAAAAGGCTGCAAATCACATGGATTTGCTGTTCTCTTAAACTAGAATTTCCATCTGTACCAAACAATCCACGATAGTTTAGTAAAACTCTTTATTATAAATTATACACTACAAATTTCTGTCCGTTTGCAAATGTATTTTTAGACCTAAACATTAGCTAACTTTAAGCAGTGAGAGAATCCCACCCTGAGCTCTCTTTGTTCAAATAACCGTGATATTAATCCCAGTTAGCTGAATGGAAAAAAGTCTTGATCCTGCTGTTGGATCGCTTCTGCCTCTGATAAAATTCATTACCAAGCAGTAGTTTCTAGACAACAGCTATTAGCAATAAGGGTCATAATCACTCATCAGCAATTTCTGCCTCCTATACCCCCGCGGTAAGGGCTATATGCTCCAGAGTGTCTTTTCTCCACGGGCTGCATGCCAGAAAGACCATGAATTAAACGCAGAATTCCCCTCAAGGTACAGGGAAGCATTAGTAATGTCTGTCCAAGCAACTGAACCCTTCTCCACGGTTCACTCATAGGATGGGGACTTGAAAAGTACCTTTACGCTTCTTTAAACCATTTCCTGCACTAGAGCCAGTCCAAAGAGGCCCAACTTTTCTGATTCTGTATCAGCTGCTCCTCGGCAGGAACCAACAATTCAGGTAGTATGTGAGGCTGATGTTTCTCCTGACTTCTCAGGAAGCTTGGTTTGAGACCGGGTTTGACAGGAGAGACGCAAACAAGCTCTGAAAGGAAACTGGCTCTCTTGCCTGCCCCAGATATCTACACCCCAACACACAGGGCTGCCGCACTCCTTCAGGGTGACAAGAAAAGGAGCTGTGCCTGACCCTGAGCAATACTGGCCCTGCTCTCCTTCTCCCTTCCCCAAATCCCAGCTCCCCACTGGGGCTCCCTACATCTCCCAGCCAGCGCATTTCCCTCAGCCAAGATTTTCGCAAAGCACACCTTCCTTTCCTCATTGACTCGGAAATAAAGATTGCATTTTTCACTTTTACAGAGAAGTATTTCGTCCAGGGGCCAGAGCATCCCAGGGTTTTTCTCAGGCACTCAGCTTCACTCCCGCTGGAAACTGCCGGCCTGGTTCAGAATGAGAAAACCAGCACCACAGAAGCCCCCACGTTGGGGCCGGTCATAGAATCACAGAATGTCCTGAGTTGGAAGGGACCCACAAGGATCATCAAGTCCAACTCCTGTCCCTGCACAGGACAACCCCAAAATTCACACGTGTCTGAGGGTGTTGTCCAGTTGCTTCTTGTGGCCAAGAGGGCAAATGGTCCCTGGGGTGCATTAAGAAGAGTGTGACCAGCAGGTCGAGGGAAGTTGTTCCTCTTCCTCCGCTCTGCCCTGGTGAGGCCACATCTGGAGTATCTGTGCCCAGTTTTGGGCTCCCCAGTTTAACAAGGACAAGGAATTACTGGAAGGAGTCCAGTGGTGGGCTATGAAGATGCTGAGGGGTCTGTAGTATCTTTATAAGGAGAGACTGAGAGCTGGGTCTGTCGGGCCTGGAGAAGAGAAGCTGAGAGCGGATCTCATCAGTGTTTATAAATATCTCAAAGGTGGGTGTCAAGACAACAGACCAGACTCCTTTCAGTGGAGACTAACGACAGGATGAGGGGCATTGAGCACAGACTGAAGCACAGGAGGTTCCATCTGAATATGAGGAGAAACTTCTTTAATTTGAGGGTGCCAGAGCCCTGGACGAGGCTGCCAAGGGAGGTTGTGGAGTCTCCTCTTCTGCAGACATTCAAACCCGCCTGGACACCTTCCTGTGCGATCTGCTCTGGTGAATCTGCTTTAGGAGGCAGGCTGGACTGGATGATCTCCAGAGGTTCCTTCCAACCCCAACCAGTCTGTGATTCTATGACTCTTGAATCCTGTCAGACCCGTGCCCGGGTCCCCTCCCCGCACACACGCCGTGGCGGGCGGGCCGACCCTTCCCCCAGTGCCCCGGCAGAGCTGCCCGGCCCCGCACACAACATCCCCGTTTGCTGCATTCTTCCCTCAGAGCGATCTGAGGTAACGCGGGGCCGGGGGTGCTGCTGACTGGACCCGCTCCGCCCGGCCCGAGCTCCACCAACACCGGCTGCCCCCGCGGGTCGGAGAAGGGGCCTTCGCCGGGGCGGTGCCGCAGGGCGGCGGCCTCTCCGAGATCCCCTCCTCAAGAGCAGCCGCCGCCTCAGGCCTCAGCGCGGCCCGGGCCGCTGTCCGGGCTGTGCACGCCGAGCTGTGCGGGCCGGGGGGCGGCGGGGCCGGGCCCATAGGGTCCCCCAAGCCCTCAGCCGCGCCATTGCCACAGCAACCGCTCCCCAACCCCCCGCCCTCACCTCATGCCGAGCCCCGCCGCGCGCCGGCGCCTTTATACGTCATCGCCGCCGCCGTGACGCCACGGCGTATGGCCACGCCGAGGGGTGGGCGGGGCTAGCGTTGCCGCCACGCCTCCTTGTCAAGCCACGCCCCCTCGGCCCGCCCCCGGCGGCGCTGCCTCAGACCCAGTGGAGGGGCTGGCGCGGCTATGGAGCGGGGCCCGGGGCAGCGGGGCTGGTACCTGTCCGCCCGCTGGCAGCGGGACGAGGAGGCGGATGAGGACGGGGAGTCCGCCCCGCTGCTGCCGCCACCACCGCCTGCGGGCTCCGTGCGTGTGAGGGGGCGACTCGGCGATGGGGTGGGAAGGGGACGGGAGGGGAGCGCCCTGAGGGGGCTGCCCGGGCCCGCTCCGCCGGGGGCGGCGGAACTGGCCCGGTTTGCGCTCCGACCTTCCCCTGGGTGCTGCGACGGTCAGGGCGGGCTCGGTGTTGAGGGGCGGCTGGAGGAGCGCGGGCCGGGCCGGGGAGCGGGACTGCGGCTCAAATGGAGCTCGGCGGGGCGGGACCGGGGCTGGGGACCCCGGGGCTGACACCTGGCGAGGGGAGCGGGCGGGACCGGGGCCTGTGGAGCTGAACGGCTGGTCCTGGAGCTTCTTGTGGATGCGGTTGATGGTGTGAGTGTCCCGGTCTGGGACGCGCTGCCGCTTGCGCTGTCCCTCGCAGGGATAAACGTGCCTTTAAACATCACTTTAAATATCGCTCTTGCTGCACGAGTTTTGCACTCTGGCATCACCGAACTCGCAGGTTGTATTGGTCTTGAGATCCTCGTGGGATGGTATTGTGCTATTTATACTGCGTGCTCTTACAAAAGAGATTTTCTGACTTAGATTAGGGAAGGAAAAATTGACTCTTCATGCTCCCTACTCGCGCCCCCCCCCCCCCCCCCCCCCCCCGACTTAAATTTCTTCCTATAAAAGACCAAACCCCTCTCACACTAATCAAATTTTGTTTTGCCTTTTTTGCAGGATACTCCAAGTCGTGGCTCCTCCTTTGGTTTCTCAGTGTTTAATTTAATGAATGCGATCATGGGAAGTGGGATACTTGGCTTATCTTATGCTATGGCCAACACAGGGATCATGGGATTTAGGTAAGTTTTGGGGTTTTACGTACGCTTATTTTTAAACTCAGCTTGTAGTCTTAAATGGAACAAAACTCGATTACTAAGACTCCTGTGCAAAAATGAAGGAAGAAATAAATACCATGTATTTTTCAGCATTGTTGAATAATATCTTCCTTCTTTGGTTTAGTCATTAAATCTGGCCTAATGTAAGTGCTGCCCAGACATTGCATTAAATTGCCACATGGTGGCAATTTCTTGGCCATTACTCCTAATAGATGGATATTTATGATTTAAAGCTGCTGTCTCCTTTAGTCCCAGAAACGGGCCAGTAGAATGGCTTTGTATCTGAAAAATGTGAATCAGTTTGTGCTTTTATTTACACTTCTGCTTGTTGTACATAATAACCTACGGATAATGGGGCCGAGGTTGCCAGAATTGTCACTTTTATAATTTCCTAAACATTAGATTCACTTCATTAGAAGATGCAGATTTGTTTGTTTAAAGACACTGATGCTTATTGTAATTAATATATTCAGTACCCTGCCAGGTATGTGATGTGCTTTGGTGGACGATATAAGCAGCTCTGCAAGTATTGGGAAGGTCAGAGACCTTATGAACCATAGTCAGCAGATATGAGCCATAAAATGAGGAAATCCTGTCTTGTGCTAGCTTACTTCTTGCAAAAGCAGCATTCTTAAAGATAGAAAGTACATTGTACTGAATATTTTGCTTTGGTTTATTTTTTTAGTATCTTGCTGCTGATTGTTGCCAGCCTTGCTTCTTACTCTGTGTTTCTTCTGCTCAGTATGTGCACTCAGACTGGTAAGTGCAAAGGATTTATCTTAGCAGTGGTCTCTGAAATACTGTATCACAAAGACGTGATGCAGTATAGTTATAATTAACAGCATGTTAACAACTAGTTGTGTCTGATTCACTGGTGTTGAAAGAGTTAACATTTTTAATGATTGCTATTTGCCTCTTAAAAATACAATTTTGAAACTTCTTATGAAAAGTCAATGCCAAATTGACTGGTTTCTACGTTTTCAGTTCTGTGTTTTTTTTCCAAATGCCTCTCTCATCTTCCCAAAAAGATAGATCCTGTGTTTCTGCAGCAAAATTCGTTTGGTGCTGGCTGGACCACACTACTTCAGTGTGAACTGTTGCTTTCAGTGAAGGCTTAAGAGCAGTAAAATAGCAGAATTTTGTTCTTCTGCTCATGGTATCTATTTTGTTTCTGGTTTGAAATTGATACCTTTCAGGTTTTGTAATCATATTGGATAATGGAATTCTCATGGTGCTTTATAGATGCAGGTTTTTACAGCACTTTTGATACTGTGCAAAAACTCACACTGCACTCCTTAGAAATCACACTGCTTTATGAATATTCAAACGGTAGATTCCAATATCTGCAATATAATCAGCTAACGTTTTAATCTTCCCGCTTTTAATTGTTACTGAAACAATTCACTAGCTCTTTGAGTTCTTGCACACAAAGATCACGTTGTAGCAGGAAGTCTCCATTTCTTTCAGTCACCTGGTTATTGTTTCCCTCTCATCTGTTTCCCTCTTTTCAAAGGTGGTGGGAGAAAACTTCCGTGCTTTTTCTCACTGGCTTTGTTTTCCGTAGCTCGCTTTGGTCTCTCAGATGATTGCTTCCTGATTCTTCTTAGATCCACTGCTCCTGTCTTCACCTGTTGAGTGATCTTCTTCATACATACTTAGAAAAAATATCCTTCAGAGGTAGGGTTGCTTTTATGGTTGGTATTGCTGGCTGCTTGATGATTCTTTGTTCATTTTTTTTGTTCTGTTGGAGCTCTGTTTACTAGAAAGGAATCAGAAAGAAATAGCTAGAAAGATACAGAAGCAAAAAAGAGAAAAAGAGTGGGGGGAATTGAGTTGTTTTTTTAGGATTTTTCTTTACCTCTTATTTGAGGGTGAAAAGTTCTGTGTTGTATAGGCATCAAGTGGTATTATGTTGTTGTCTAGCAATAATAATTAAAGAGATCCTTCAAAGAACTGCTAGAGAGAGGGAGAAACTAAGGATTTAAGCTTTTGCAAGTAAGAAAATTTCCATGCTGTGAACTCAGAGACCTAAGATATAGGAATAGTTTAATTCCTCAGTTATTGTCCAAAGGCAACATTCTACCTCTAGAAAGCTTTTTTTTAAATACACACAATGGAAAGCGAGGAATACTGCAGAAATGACAGGGTGAACTATTTCTGTTGTCTGAAACTAGCACTTTATAGTTAATAATTAGTTATTACCCAAAGCTGACAGATAATAGTAGCGCCAGAACTATCTCTAGATAAGTTTGGTGGATTTATGGCCTTTCTGTGTTTTGGGGGAGGTTTGTTGGTTGGGGTTTTGTTGTTGATTTCTTGTGGTTTCTGTTTGGCGTGTGGTTTGTTTGTTTCTGTTTTGTTAGTAAGCTTGAGCAGTTTTATCTCCGATTCATTCCGAGTTTTTCCTTGGAACGTTGTCTTTAAAAAGTGAAAAAATGTGACCTGTTGCACCTTGACAGAGTAAAATCCACGTACGTGTTTGCTTCCAAACCAGATAATTGAACATTTTTCTGTGTAAAACCTACATGTATTTGTGAACAATGTTATAGTATTAACCTTAATCCATGGCAAGGAATTGGAAAGAAATTTGAGTAGTTTTGTGTTAAAGAATGAGCTAGAAAAGATTTAAAGAGTGGAGAAAAAAACCCTTTGAATGTGTTGTAAACTACTCATTCAGGTATTCAAATTATCAAAGTAATCCTTGGAAAGAGCTGACCTATAAAATACCTTCTGGAAAGGAAGCGTTCATACTAATTCCATTTTAAACAGAAACCAGGATTTATTAAGCACAGGCATTTTGGTTTCATTTTAAAAACAAAGCAGTGTCTTTAATTGTTAAATTACATTGGTCTATACTTTGACAAAATCAAACTATTTCTGTGAACTGATAGGCTTAGCAAAAAACAAAATTGCCAAGCATCAAGGGTTAGATTTGGATTAGTTTAGTCAATGTTTTCTCCCGGTGTTAATTCGGTACGACCTACGTTGTTTTGGGGTTTGGGCTCACAAAGGCTGAGCTTCCTCTGTAAAGCGGAGGAATTGGGAATGTAAGTGGGATGTACTTTGAAGTTTTGTGGCTTGCTTTCTTTTCATTTTATGAGTTACTCCTGAGTATTGTACTGTATTTGCCAATTTCACTTTGCATTCTAATGGGTAATTTCTGTTTCGTGTTAATAAAATAACAGAAATCAAGCCAATCAGGCAGAACTTGTTTGTCTTTAGAGCAGTTGTGCTTAATATTTTGTTCCATATATGCTTGAAATTACAAAAGTAATGTGACGAAGTATTCGGGCTTCCCAGTGTCCACAGGACTAAATTGATTACAGAAACAGAGTTACTGTAGAAAATATCCCAGGGTTTTATATTGCTGCTTTGGAATGGGGTGGAAAATTTTGGTCTCTTTTTGTTGGTAACTCCTCATACGTATGTGCTGTGTGTTCATTCCCATGTGGCAAAAACAACTCATTCCTATATATGTTTAATGTTTTACTGCTTTCTTGATGCCATTGGTGTTGGCCTTCTAAAACGCTATTTTTTTCTTGCAATTAAAAACTTCATAAGAATAAATTAAGAAAAATACAGGATAAAATCTAATAAGATATACAAGGTATCATTAAACAAGAAATGTATGTTATTACTTGTATCAGTGTTTACAGGAGATTAGCCCAGGTTTATGCTGAGAGCTGCCTCTGGCTCACTGAATTTTGTTATTTCATTTATTGTTACGGCGCATTGGTGTTGATAGCAGAGCCGAATGTGAAACATCACCCTTGGAAAAAATCCTATGAGAAAAATAATGAAGTTTTGGGGTGTGTTGTTGTGGTGGTTTTGGGGTTATTTTTTTGTTTGGTTGGGTTTTAGTTTTAGTTTTCATTTTCCCTCCCTTTTGGAGCCCAGATCTGATCGTGTGCAGAACTCCAGTGAAATTCAAGCAGTTGGTGGCCTGAGGCCCCGGTCCCACCATCCGATCACCTGAGCCGCCTGTGTCCCCCGTCTCGTGTGTCAGTCTCTTCAGTGGGACTTCGCTCAGGTGTGAAGCTCAAATTGCAGGGCCAGGCCCCAAATTGAGACGCGACAGGTGTGGAAACCGTTGTGTCCCACGTAGGGCCGAGGAAGGGAAAGGAAGGGTATGGCAACAAAATTACGTGGGGTTGAGATCCGTTTTACATTTGAGGCATTTGCAGCTGCCGACCTTTTTATTATATACTGAGAAAGCGAGTAGTATTTCTCAAACTTTCATCTTCTTGGTATCGCTTGAGTTTTTAATAACAAAATACAGAGCAACGGTGAAAAAAAAGGCTGTATTATGATTTCCTTCCTTTTGAGAAGGGGTTGGTTTGAGTTCCCAGCAATATTAGGAGTGAACTTCAGCAAAAACTCAACAAAAGCGTCCAGGAAACCACAGGCTGTTTTAATGGAATTATGTAAGTCAGGTGCAGGCAAGGACAGGATTTTTTGTCCTTTGGTTTTGTTTTGATGGGTTTTGTTTTGCTTTTTTAATGATAGATTTCGACCAGGGAAGGCGTTTACCTCCAAGTCTCTTGAAAATAAATAGCGCTGAGTTTTTAAAAGATGGTGATTGATGTTTATTATTTGTAGAAAGATAACAAGGGACCCGCTGTTTTCATTTTTAAAAGTGTGCCCTTTTAACGAATAAAATACGGGAATAGCTTATATCTAATTTAATTTGAGAATTCTTGACCTGTGGTATCACTTGCAAAAATCTTTGGGAGAAGGCAATTTCCCATTGAAGTTTGGTTGGGGTTTTGTGTGTGTGTGTTGTGTTTTTTATTTTGGTGTTTGGTTTTGTTTGTTTGTGTTTTTTTTAATACATATTTAATATCAGTATTTTTACTGTTAAATTGAGGTTCTGTGAATGGTTAAGCATATAGCTGTGTTTTGTAGCAGGAGTACAGGCGTATATAAAACCTATTTTATAAATAAAAAAATACTATAAAGGGCTCTCTTAATTCTGCCCTGCATTATGTTCATTTAAAAAGGGGGAAAAGGCCAAGCTGGAGCTTTCAAGTGATTTTTGAAGTCAGAAATATTTTAGCTTTGTTTTCTTTACTAACAGCTGTCACTTCTTACGAAGACCTTGGCCTCTTTGCTTTTGGATCAACTGGAAAGGTGAGTATTTATTTTTAGCTGTGTATTTTCCTTCTTGGTCTCATGTTTGTGATGATACAACTGTTCTTTGCATAGTAAAGAGAGATAAATAAAAGATGTAATTACTGACATCCTAGTCTACTCTTACCTGCATTTCAGCTATTGTGTCTGGTCTACGGAAGCCCAGACTTTAACTGTAAAATAGACATTCCTGAAATGCAAGTTTTTGTGCCGCTTTCCTGTCAGTTTGTTCATTTTTAGTTGTATGTAGAAATATTTGCTCGCTGGCACAGGTTTGTTACAGCCCCATGGTACCTCTGCCGTAAACCGTTAAGAGCCAGGTAAGTGATTTACTGTTGGTGTTCTGAGGTTTAATAGAGATCTCACATAAGTGTTTTCTTTTCATGTAGTTTCCACAATAGGAACAAGAAAGAGCACATTTAATGCCTGTTAATTTTCTTCTTTTGTTTAATGAACTCTTTAGGTGAATGTGTCTTATGTATTATTTTATCTCATGATTTAAAAAAACAAAACAAACCAGCAAACCAGCCATTTTTGGTATGAGAGTAATCAGCATGTAAGCCATGCTTTTTTAGTAGCGTGCACTGAATTAATTTATCCTGGTAGATAATGTTGTCCCGTAGTACTGGCTGCACAGGCGATACTGCTAGGGGATACTCCACATTTAATGTTATGACTTCTATGCTCTGTGTTTCAGTTAAATGATACTAAAAGGGAATTTTACCACATAAAGTGCGATTTTAGTAGTTTACCAAAACAACGTATTTTAACAAAAACTCAGTTCTTAACAGACCAGAGTCTAATTTCTTCTGTTTTAATATAACTGAGAATTAAATCTGAGCTATGAGGTGTTTTTAAGGCTTCCATTAGCATTAACAAGCAGATACGAGTGTTGTTTGTGAGGATCCATATATATCGATCACAGATAAGAATTGATCAACCTCAAGACATAATAAATCTTGATATTAGCAAGGAATGAAGTAAAATCATTTTTTATAGGAGCTGTTCTGTACACTTTAACCAGAAGCCATTAGGTGCAGAAGTCATAGAAATGTAGAGCTTAATGATATATTAAAATATGACTTATTCTGAAGCAGCTAAACATACATAACCCATTCTTGGTGGATGTTTGTCTAATCTGTTATTTAAAAGTTTAAATAAAGGAGATTTCACAGCTTCACTGTGTAGTCAACAGCAGTATTTTTTTTCCTAATTTTCAGTTTAAATAATCTGTGTTTAAAATCATCTGATCTTCTGTTTTCAGTGTGCATGGAGAACACTGTAATATTTTTAGGTCGTGAAGCTGTTGTTTTGATTCATTTTCTTCTGCGGCACTTAATCTTTCTCTCTTGAAGTATCCTTGATATTTAAACACCTCTTAAAACTTCCCTGCCCAACAGAACCCAGTTGGCTGCCTGAGAGTCAGACAGTGACAAGAAATGTAATTACTATCTGTATTTTAGATAGAACACGGCTGGTATTAAATCCCAAAACAAGATTCGCTGTTTCTGGGGGTGTTTCGTGCTGTCAGTTGTGTCATCCCAGGACTGTTTTCTCTTTTTGCAATCTAATTGCTGCAAGTCATATATTTGGGGCCTAGTGCATTGCATTTAACTGATCTTAGTGTTCTGTAGACTTTTCTAGTTCACCCCAACCATTCTGAATTCTAATCCCATCCCTGAACTCTCATCACCTTAGTCAGGCACAGGTGTGGGGTTTTTCTTTCATTTTATCTTTAAAGTAGTAATTTTCCTTCAGCCAAGTCATTTGCAAACAATACAGGCAAAGCTTGCTTGAACCGGCCTCTTAGGCTGACAGCAAGCTGATGGTAACTGCTCTTTAAGCAGAGCAGTTATTCAACCTTATTTATGATTTCCTGTCAAAAATATCTCTCAGATTTGTGAGGATGGAGATTTCTTGCTATTGGAAGATTGCTGAATCCCCCTTTCCAAAGGCATGAAGTATTTCTTTCCGTCTCTGGCAAATTACAACATACCATACTTTTATTTTTTTCCTTTGACTTTGAATTTGTTTAAAATCCAATATGATTTTCTATCTGATCAACTGAAAAAATGGCAACTCTGCTTTCAGGTTTTATTTGAAAGTACAAATTTGTTTTTTTTTCTCATAACTGTGGCTTAATTTTCTTCAAGTTGACTTAATGGTATTGCTCATATAGGAAGGTCCTGCTACATCAGGAAGAGCAGAGGGTGAAAACAACCCTGTAGTATTCTAGATGATCACACTATTTTAGAACTGAACTGCAAAGAAAACACTGGGAAAACTTCAGACGCTTTTAGTTTATTTTCAATTAGAAGTTAGTTCTTTGTATTTGGACAAGTATTTTAATGGCCTGTGATCATTTCTACTTCCGTATCAGTCCAGTATGAGTAATCACAAATGCTGAAGAAAAATAAATGACTATCTAGTTTACCAGTTTAAAAAATAATGATATATCGGTTACAAATATTTAGGTTTTTAGAGTGAGGAAGCAGCTGGTACAAATCTCTGCAGTCTCTCTGTTCAGAGGTGAATGATCATTTCATTTGTACTCACCTGATGTCAATTAGAATGCGCTTACGTGCTTTCAGTGATCTAAAAACCTCATCTGCTGCAGAACGGGATTCACTCCATCTTCTCTTGTTTTGTCATCTCGGGATGAAGATATGCTATTTTCATGAAAATTTTCTGCTGTTGTGTTCATTTTAGATTGTGTTGCTTGCCATGTGTTACACTCTTCACTAAAGAGAAGATGTCCATCCTTTCAGTACTCGTTATCGCTTCTACATCTGGTCTGTTTAAGATAATACATATGTGTTTTACGACTGCTATAGGCATATGATTTCAGTTATCCTTACCCTTTCTAAAGAAATCAATTTTTTTTATAGGTCCTTGTTGCAACTACAATAATTATCCAGAATATTGGAGGTAAGAAACTTCATATGCTCAATATTAACTGAGCGGGGTATAACCTCTGCAGTCTACAAAGCTCCACAAACACCAAAGGCAATGATTAGATGAAAGTGTTCTTAAGAGACTGATTAAAAGGGCAGAAAACTTGAAGAAAAGCCGTATGTGATCTCACTAAGGGGAAGTGCTGTAGTTGCAGGGTAGATGGGAGCACTTCGGGGCTTGGGTTTTATCTCTAATGCAGCATCACGGAACATGGGCCAGGTCAATTATAGCTTGCGTTGCTAATTGGAAGGGGCTAAGGAAGCATAATCGCCGCCGATCTGTACATTTGCATCTGGTAGCTGCGTTTTATCATATCACGTGTTTTGGTTTTTGCTGTTGGAACTTGCTTATGCATTTTAGTGACTTGTGTAACAACCGAATGTTTACTTGGCAATGTATGTTCTTGATTAGTGGCAGCTTTTTTGTTTTTTGTTAGTTCAATACCTTGTTTAGTTTGCTGGATTTCATCATGTGGGCTGATAATCTGTGTTGTCATACGCTTGCCTGTCCACCTACCTTACTCATATTTTACCTTTCTTGGTGCATGACATAAGAAAATAACATTGGCTGTCTTCATATTAAAATAATCACCTAAGCATTTAAACTCTGAGTTAGGTATGTTCACATACTTGACAGTGACTAAGTAGTAGTGCCCTTGGAAATGAATTGCCTGAAAGCAGACAGTGTTTAACAGAACAATTTCCATTTTTTCGGCTATAAATGTTTTGGATGCTTTCTTTTCAATGATGTTACTGGATGAGAGTTCCCTCCTCGCTGACCCCTACTCCCAAGAAGATACATACGTTCCCATACGTTCACAGAAGGAAACAGTATTCTAGTGCTTTTCTTCTTTCCTTTAGGTTTACCTGTCGAGTCCAGACAATTCAGCGACTGCTGGTTTTTGTCACTAGGTAGGGACCTAGAATTAGATCAAGTGACAGCTTTTATGATGAAATTGAAGTATTTTTGTTATATTAAAAGCTCCAATAATAAAAACTACTTCATTGAAACAGCTATAAAACCTGAAGCATTAATTTCAGGCAGGAGTGATCATATTAATTGCAAGATGAAAGATTATTTATTCATACAGGTTTTAGAGGATGTTCTATAGCAATGAACAGTTCTTTTAGTTTCCTGTTTGGACCTCTAAATAAGCATTGCTGGAGGGATCCACAGCGCAGGTTCTGGAGACTCTGTGATCATGTACAAGACTCTGTGGTCAAAGGAAACATGACTCTCATTTCTTCCTCATAGCAGTTAATGACCTTCTCTGTGTAATTTTTAATAAAATTCAGCTCAGTAACTCTAAAACTCCAGACTGTATGCTGAATATTCTCTAACTACTCACTCTGTCTTCTATAGCGGACTTCTCTACCAACAAGTTGGGCCTGCTTTACCAACCAGTGGTTTTGCATTTAACTTCTTAAGAAGTAGGTTTTTGCAAGTTGAAATTCTTCTTTTAAACATTTGTAGTGACTTCATTTTGATGGAAGCTTTCAAAACCCTGTTTTGGTTCTTTTGGTTCCAAGGGCAATATCTTTCATGTAAAAGAATGGTAGTAGTTTGTGCAGCCGGTGTGTTTGCTTGCAAAGATCACAGTGCGCTGGAAAGAGAAATCTGATGTTTGTTCTCTGGATCAAGTGGTGTTAATAGTGCCCAAATCTGCCCCAAACTATGGAGAAAGGTTGTTGAGGGTTTAGATTGCGGGGTGACAATAAAACCCTGGCAGATGTATTGTTAACCTCCTCTCCCCCTTCTCACTAAGGACAGGCGATCAGGAGGGAAAGGAGGACAGAGAGAGAAGAGTTGGAGAAATTAAAAATGTTTTACTAATGCTACTAGTAAGAATAGAGAAAATAACACAAAATATACAAAACCAATCTTGTAAGTCTCAGCAGCTTCAGAGCCGGCACCCGAAGTCCTGGATTGGACTCTGTAGCCAACCGGAGCCGGATTCGGTCTCTCACTAGGCCTCAGTTCGCAGGGACGACCAGCAAGGTCCTCTCCTAGTGTCAGCCATGAGGAAAAAGGGGAAAGAAGGCAAAAGGAAAAGGGACGAGATCCTCGTGATCTCCCACTTTATATAAAGTATTCACGTGAATGGAATGTTATACACCGTTGGTGTTGTTTCTTGGTCACTTGTTTCTCGTTGCCCCTCTCACAAGATGTCCATCCATGCTTATCAATAACTCCACATTCCCTTGCTATGTTTACCAAAACGCGTATCTGGTTCTCCAGGAGAATGCAGCTAATATGAAGGGTTTAGCTGACAGGCAAATTCACTAAAACAGAAACTAATTTTTTTAACAAAACCAGAACAAAGGTGATCTGTGGGAACAGGAGTTGCAAGTTGGGCCCCCTTGGCACCTTAGCCCATCCAGATGTGTGGAGCTGTCACAGCCTCTGTATTTGTTTCTGTTCGGGAGCAAAGCTCCCAACTGCGTTATTTCTCTCCCGAACAACTGCCTTTGGCAGAGTCCTGCCATGCTGTAGTCCGAGTCGGCAGAGCAGCTCTGTGTCAGGAGCTGTCTTTGAAGATGACAATACTGCAGGCTAACCGGCTCTTAAATAAAAATAAAATAAAAAGGAGGGTTGGAGAGTTCTCTTCACCTCCCTCTGGGCCTTAACTCTTGAAGAAATGCATAGGAAGAAAGGAAATTTTCTTCCCTTCCTGATCCATCTACAGATTTTAAATGAGAGTGGTGAAACTGTGGAGCATAGTTAGGGGCCATGCTGGAATTAAGTGTAAAACTTACCCTTTCCCCTTCCTGCGCTTGGGTAGGTGTTCCCTTATTTTGTTTTTCTGTCCCTTTGAAGGAAGCAGCAGCCCTGTGCTTGTTGGGCCGACATCCAGCCTCTATCCACATCTTTAATTTCAGGGTAAAGGCTAAAAATAAAATTGTTTTCTGTTACCCCTTCCATCATCAGACCTGGGCTCATTGCATCATACGGTATCTATTTCAGAAGTGATTGGAAAGCATGAGATAATGAATGATGGTTTGTGATTAATATAAGCAGCTCTACTAGTGTTATTGTCGCAACCAGCATCTAGTCTGGACTTATGGTCTGATCGCTTCTAAAAATAATTGAAGCGCAGAAGTGATTTACATTCATTTGTGGTGGAGAGAGGTTTTTAGTAATCATTTTAATGTAGTTTTGCTTTCCAATTTGTCATCCACGCTTTTTAAAAAAGAGGCCTTAAAGTGCAAATTTGAATTTGACATCCTAGTTGCACGCATTTATGGATTTGCGTAGGTTCGGGAGTTGATTTTTCTACTAGCAGGATACCCAAGGAAAATATAAAAGATTTTTGTACGGTTATAGGGAAGCAAATTTGGGCTAAATCTTGAAGCACTTCTGTTATTTGTGAGAGAGGCTTAAAAAATTGATTTTGAGTACACTGCTTGGAATTTTATCGCTTGACATTATTGATCAACTTTCTGTCAGCTTTGTAATCATCTGTTGGAATACTTGGTTAATCCAAATAACACAAATACCAAAATCCATTGAAATACCAAGGGTTAACTGAGGATGCATCAGGATGATGCATTAACTTTGCAATACCAAATGTTAATTGAGGTCACGTTGAAAAATACCGTGACTTACAGACTTTATGGAACGTGTACAAATTCTTAGCTTAGAGTGATTAACTTTGAGAAGACTTGCTTGGCTTTCTTTATATCAGTATGTCTTTGTTCTTGATATCTAGGTATTTGTTAAAACAGCGAAAACAGAAGGTTCAATGGGATAGCCAGAGCTATTCGTTTTTTAGGTTGTTCTATTTGTAAGTATTTTGGCCTCATCCAGCAACGGTTTGATCTAAATAACTAGTGATTAGTTAATAGGAACCGCCTTGTTCTTGGAAGAGCCCGTTAGTGCGGGCTGCAGAGCGGACACCAGAAGGGAAGCTGTGGAATTGCGTCCTGCCAGGCTGTTATTTTGTTCATCCGTTCCTCCCGACCCTTGCCTTTCACCCCACGTCTTTGAAGTGGAGCGATCTTCCAAATGTCCATTCCTCGCTGCCGTGCAGAAGAGGATCTTGAAGGATTTCGGACCTCGCCATGTGCCCACCAAGATCGGAGAGGCCCCTGGGGGAGGTCGGACGCCTGGAGGTGTATAAAGGACTGAGGGAGGCCGCTGTGGAAAATGCAAAGTTCCATGGCTCCGCTGGCTCTTTGTGATCCTTCCCAGGAGCGACTGGAGTTGGCCGGAGTCCCCGCTATTGTTTCCACCACGTTGTGCTTCTAGGAAGTGATGGATGAGGCGCAGAGGGCCCAAGCCGTGGCTCGGCGTGACACAACCCTTCCCCCTCTCCTGCCGGGGCCGTTCTGCCCGCTTTCGAGACGTTTTCTGCAGCGGGGAAGGAGAACGGTAGTTTCTCCTCCCGGAACTGTCCTTCCTGTGGATGTGACAGCAACATGTGTCCGAGAGAAAATCGGTAGGAACCTCAAAGCACACGTAGCGAAGTTAGAGAAGGAATTATTTGAGCGAGGCTGGTGGAAAAACGGAGACAAACACAATGAAGTGTTGCACAAGAGCAGCTCTCGGGCCGTTGCCAACACTAACAAACGCTCAGCGTTGAGGTCTAGCGGGAAGCGTGCGGAGAGTCCTACAGCGGGTTTCTCTGGGCCGGGGCCGGTACCAGCTGCAGGTCGGTGCTGCAGGGGGGTACGGCTGGTCCAGGGGCCCTGGGAGCTGCGATACACAGAAACATACATCGAAACTGCCGAGAACATGAGTTTAATTATTCAAAATTTATTAGCAGTGGGATTGAGTGCAGCAGTAGAACCTGCACTACAGCCGTGTAGCGTAGGTGGTCTGTGTGAGGAGTTTTTAGCAGCAGACTTTTATTTTGTTATTTCAGTTTCTTCCGAAGGACCTTCTCGTGCTGAGGATCCCTGTGAGTAATTGGCCTGTCTTGGCTTGTACCCAAATGATCCTTGCAGTCGCTCTTTGGAACTAAGCTTTCCAGACTGCTGTCTTAATTTTACAGATAATTGTTTGCTTTCTAGTATAAATACAGTTTAATTAAGTGTAATTTCTGCAACTAGTGCTTGCAGATTTTGTCTCAATATTCTGTGGTTAACGTGTCCTCAAAGGTACATGTTTTTTGTCGTTGTAAAAATAAATAACGAGGAAAAAAGATTGTTCTGTATCCCCGGAGCCTCGTATTATCCTCGGGTCTGCCCGAACGCCATAGGCAGTAAATAGAAGTAACAGGATTAGTTCTGATGGGAGATTCAGTTCTTTAGCTCGGATTTTATGGCCTGTTAATTCAGCCAACGTGATGGACGATACACAGAGACCCTGCCATGAATGTCAGACATGCTGAAGATGTATTTACCTTTGGATGGTTCATATTTTCAAGCGGCGCAGAGCAGCCGCGCTCCCGCACCCCCCTCTGCTGGTCTGCCCGGGCCCGCCTGCCCGCAGAGCCTCCAACCTTCTGCTTTAGTTCTTCCCCTTCGTTTTAATTGATTTTGTGTGAGGTAAGCATTGAAATACTTTTGAATTTTCTTGGGGAGGGGGTTGTATGTGTGTTCTCTCTGTGTCAGTATTTTTATGTGCCGTGCGTGGATTAGAAAAACCTGAAAACAAAACTGCCTTGTCTCAGCAAGTCAGTTGGGCATTTTCGTTTTGCAAATTCCCCCCTCGCCCCCAAGTTCATCCATTCTGAAATTCAGATTTAAAGGTATTTCTAAAATTTGTCTCAAATTTAAATGGAGCAAATATTTTTTGGAGAATGATGGGGGGAAGGGGAGGAATATCCCTTTTGTAATCAGAGTACAATAGTCTACAACAAACTTGAAAATAAATGAATGGTGCAAATTATAGAAGAATAAAATACAGCATGTTACATACTGAGACCTGCACTGTTAATACCTTAAGCAATTACTGAGCTTCCTTTAAGTATGGAAAATGTGTTTTCAAATAAACTTGAATGTTTGTTTTCACAGTGCTGTTTGCTTTTGACCTGAGTGCTTAATTATCCTTCCTGATTCAAAGTGAGCATTTCCAGTGCAGAGCTGCCTTAATTAAGGGCAGGTTTGTCAGCTCCTGTACTAATTTAACAATTTAACAATTGATGACTCTTGTGTTTTTGTGTTGCAGCAAATGATCATGGGAAGGTTTTATACTGTCAAGAATGTTTATGCTGCTTTAAATAAAAAACTCAACAATTGTGACCTGCAGCTATACTTTAAAATGGAATGCATGATGAGCTATGTACAAAACATTGAGGTTTTATTAGCATAACTGTTCAAATACAGTTAAACTAATGAAGTTAATTTAACTGCTGCCCATGTGTTCTGTGGGGAATGAGGACTTTTTAAGCTTGCTATAGGTCACTTCTAGAGTAACTCAGGTAAAAGCTAAAGTTAGAAGGAAGGGGAAGCAGGGGAACAGAAATTGGTCAGGATGAGTGTCCATAAGCAAAGATGAGCTAAGAAGCAGACAAGCTATTTCTGTTCTCAGAACTTCTCCATATGAACATTATATCTCCTTTCACATGCTCCATTCTACATCTGTATTTAAAAACAAATGAATGATGCCAACACTTTATTTGTTTTTAATCCTCTACCAAGAGGAAATATTAAAAACTCTGCATCAGGTAACTGGGAGACTTCTTAAAATTGAATATGTGGGGGATTAATTGTAAAATGAAAACAAAAGAGCACATTCTTAAGGCGATATGATCTGAGGGCTAAAATAGTTGATGGTTTTCAGTGCTATCCATGAATCATTCCTGAAGTTTCCACAATTCAAATTACTTGGAGCTCAGTGTGATACTGAAGTACTTCAGATCTTGCTATTCCATTCTCATCTCTGTCAGAAAAAAAGGAGAGCTTGTCTAAAAGCCTCTTTAGTTTCACTTTCTGTCTTTAAATCCTTCCCTGCTTTCCTTTTTAGCTTTGTCACGTTGTTTGGATTAGGACAGATTCAATTCTAAACAACTTCCATACCAGCAAAGGGAAAGGAGCCCAAAGGGGTTTGTTGTTACTCAGTTACCGTGAAAGTTCCAGCTTGTTGGGCTGGAGTTTGCCACGACCGGTCATGTTTATTCTGCTATTTCTTTCAGCCTTTAATCTTCTCGGTATTTTGGGAAACATAGGGAGCTTGCTGACTGGAATCTGTAGAGGATGGGAGTTAGCAGTATTTTCATTTATCTTAATTATCTAGGGGCGTTTATGAGGAATCTCTGTCTTACCTGGTGTTCCCCCAGATGAGAATCAAGGTTGCTGTGTTTGTGCTGGCTCCCAAATCAGCACCTCTGATTTTTTAAGCAGTGACACAGTCTGTTTTTCCCCAGCCACTGTCTTTTCCCACGGGAAGTTTGGAGGGCAGCTTGGTTCCATTTTTGCACAGTGCTTAATAATTTAAGACATCTTTATAGCGCTCTAATGTGATCAGCTACAGCGGTCGATTAGGAAAAACTAACCAGAAGAGTTAGATTTGGTCCCTTCAATCAAATGATTTGAAGGGATTTATCACCAGCTGTTTTCTAAGGAAGGAATAAATTACGTTTATGCATAAGTTTAATGTATATATTCTCTTGCATCATTGTGGCGGACTTGAGCAATTGATCTTTTCTCGGTAGGATATTAATTATAATGAAAAGCTACACTTTTTCTGATAACCAAAAAGCCACTCACCTATTTGATTTTAAGGTTGGGCTACCTCAGAAGAGATATATTGAGGACTAATTTCAAAGCTTGGCTTCCCGTTTCTCCAGCAACTCATGTTTTTTTCAGGTAGGGGGGCACGTATGCTCGGTGTTAAACAGTATTGTAGCGCAATAAGGGCATTCTGAATAATGGTGTCTATATTTACTGAGTCATATCTCGTGGTGACACAACAAGTTACGATAATTAAAGTGTAAAGCAAGTGCCCTATTTTACATTTTACGAACATATTTTTCTGTCAAAGAGCTAATACAAAGTTTTCAGAACATGGCAAAGTGATCTGTATTTCAAGAATGTAATTTGCTGCTGCATTCAAGACAGAATAATAGTAATATAATTTTAATTTCTGCTGAATGCTTTTATATGACATTTCTGCATCCAGGCCTGTTGAGAAGTTCAAACCTGCTTAGTTTTCCGTCAAATAGTTCTCGGTGCATACTGAAAATGATTTACTTATTTAAAAATAACATAGTATATGCAAATTTAGGCCTTGAAAATTAGGAAACGACTGTATGAAGGTTGCTTGTGCAGTTGTAGTTCAGCACTCGTTGCATCTGTGTATTGCTGAAGCCTCAGGTTACGTCATTGCGCACCATTCGTTCTCCAGGAAACCTGTCTCATTCAGTGCTATACATAGATGTCTCGTGTTGCAGAGAGAAGGGGACACGAAGAAAACATCACATTCATTTTTAATTTAGGGGATGAGGCTGGGTGGTGAGAGCACTTAAGTTCTGCTCTCTCGTACTGGGTGAACTCAGAAGGGAACGTTGCTTCTGACATTTACTGATTTTTTTTTTTTAAACGCTTGCTTTCTAAAGATGAATGTGTATTTATTGTCGTTTTGGGGTGTGATAAAAGACGCCTTTAAAATTTAGTTGATAAAATGCTGAAATCATTTTCAAAACAACAGCGCGAGTCGATGCTTCAAAGGTGGAATAAATCCCAGTACAAGGTTCGCTTTTGGTTGCGTTCCCCGGTGCCGCAGTTCAGCCTCGTGACTGTGTAATCTCTGCCTTCCGTTACACATTAAGACTGCCCAGGATAGTCGACATTTAGTTTTTACAATATAACTTGACGTGGTTTTGGTTGTGGTGGACGATGGGGAAGTTAAGAAGAATTTCATAACTGGAGCAAATGACCCGTGACTTTTTGTCAATCGTAGCGTATACACTTTACTCCTACTCAAAACAATTTTTCCGGTTGCTATGCCCTTTTTCAAGCTTGCTGTTTCTGTTTCAGCTTAAAAAAACAATGTTCTTTGCTCTCTGTGGTGTGTTTTGGAGAGTTATACACTGGTGAAGCTGCAAGGAGCTGTTGCTCATGAAGAGAATTACAACTGCGTTTGAAGAAAAGGCAGGATTTTGACTTAAACTACGTTTAGCATTGGCGTCCTGCTCAGGTTTAGGTATGAGATTCGTGTCTTATTAAGCATCAGGATAGTAATAAGGTTATGTCTTATTTATTTTCTTCTACAACAAACAAGAAAATATAAACTGGGGGCAAAAAACAATATCCTACGATGCGAGATTGTTTCCCATATGCCCGGAGAAAGGAAGAAAGATGCTCACAAATGTTGAGCATGTGCAAGTTCCTTGGTGGGTGATTGGTTCCTTCCTTAGGAGTGGAATTCAGTGAAATAGGACTCCTCTTTTAAAAACAAAGAGTAAGCGCACAACAAAGGATAAGTGATCAAATGATTAGCCAGAGGCTAATAGGAATGCAGGGAAGAGTGGCAGATTGCAGATTAAGGGGAAATTTGAGCTGGAGATGAATTTGAAGCTTTCTGCAGCTGAGGCTGCAAAAGGACTCATTTGAACATCTTTCCGAAGGACACAAATATAGGAAAATTCTGACTTGCTTCTGTATAAGTATTATATAATCTCTGTAGTTGAATCTCCATCCTGTTGTATGCAAATAGGAGAGTACAATCAGGACAGGAGATAAATACTTCATCAGACACAATCAACAGGTACATGTCAACAGGGGAATATACTTGAATATTGGAAAAAAACAGAGCTTCTAATTATGAAGAAGTGAATATTTCCTTATTTAGTGACCTGCCAAGTGGTTTTAATTTAACCTTGCGGTAGGTAGATGTTACTTGGTATTAAAAGAATTCGCTTTCTTTATAGGGACCACATTCCCTTTCTTCAAAATTTCACATTAAGTGCTGTAGTACAGCAGAGTCTTGAGTCCACGCGTCTTTTTAAGGTTCAAAACATTTCTTTTAAAAAAACCAAACAAACCTATTAAAAAATCACCTTATGGAAGTTTGCTGGTTTACCTTGTTAAAATTTATGTTTTAATTTTAAAGCATTGATAGACACACCAGGGTAAAATTCTAAAGAATTGATTAATGCAGAACAGTAAAATTTTAATACTACAGATGATTTTTTTTTTTGGTCAAGCTTTAAATATAACTTAACTTTTATTGGCACGTTACCGAAATTACTTGCTGCTGAAGGATGGAAATCAGTTTCATGTGGGCTTTGATATTTTTTGAAGCTGTTTGTAAAGCTTGGTTTTCCCAAGTAATTCTCTCCTGGATTTTGATTCATATAAACATTTGCTGCTCATGTAAAAGAAAAAAGCGACACAAACAGTATGTGAAGATGTCAGGTTGGTGTAAGTTGCCACTTTAAAAAACCCTCTTATTTATGACTTTCATCATTTCATACAGGAAAGGAGAAAAGCGATACAGCGGAGGAGCGTTTGGATTTTTGTGTCTGCGTCGTTGCTTGCTTCTGAATAGAGTTATAAATGCTTAATTTCAAGTTGACACATCTACAAGAGTAATTCACCATTTCTCTTTTGATTCGCGGTTCCTGTATCACTTTGCAGTTGATGTTGTTGGGATGTTCTTGGTGGTGGGTTTGGCCTAAGGAGCAGAGACCTGTCCCTGCTCATCCTCTTACCCCGAGGGCCAAACCACACAGGAGATCAAGAACCTTTCAAGTCCCATTCTTGGTTTTGTATTTCTGTCATACTTTTGTTCACTACAACAGCGATTGAACAGCGATGAAAACTGAGCCTTTAAAAAATAACCAAACTGTTCGTAGAAACAAATCTTATTATTTATTCTCGTCATTAACAATTATAAAGAGTAAAGAGAAGTACTGCAGCCTGTGCTCTTTCTCAAGCCTGTAGGTCCATATTCCCAGGTTAAAGGTCAGACCTGTATTTTATATTGTTTTACCTTTGTATTATGTTTTCCTCATTTCACGACTCACATCATAACAGCCTCTTTGGAGGCATTAGCTAACACCAGTGCGATACTCAGGGATTTGCAGCTATTTTTAAAAGACCTATATGAGAAAATAAATTCTGATTCTGGTGCCATGGTGTCTAAAATATAGCTGAGATGTTCCAATCATAACCATGCTAATTGTTGCAACCCGAGATATTGATATTGCTCTACTAAATCTATTCTGCTTCTGTTTGCAGCTATGTCATCTTATCTTTTAATTGTTAAATCTGAACTTCCCGGAGCTGTCGCAGGATTCTTAAATGGAGACGAGAGCGGGTAAGGAAAAGTGCTTCAAACATTCTGTATTTTTCTTGAAGAAGAAGGTGGTTCCGGACTGCTGAAAGAGATGGTAGTGACACTTCCCTCTGCTCTCACATGCTTAAAAAAAGGAGTTATTTACAAGAGTTCTTGGGATATGAAATGTATTTGGCATGTGCAAGCCTTCCACAGCACACACACACAGAGCCCGATTCTTTCTTCATGCCTATTTCCCATCAGACGACCTTAAAGTCAGTGGCAAAACTCCATCTACAGAAATCCCCCTTCTGTAAAATTTTAAAAGGGGAAGCAGGAGGGGACAGGAGGGAGAGGAGAAGAAACCTTTATACTTCTGTCATGATATCACTTCACATATTTCAAAACCACAGTACAAAAACCGGCAGACGTTTAAATTCAACTATTTTGTTGTCTTACTCCAGTAATTGGGCTTGTCTCGGGAAGCACGCCAGCTTTCCAGACTTTATATTATAATTGCTTAACTTGGCTCTCAGTAAAGAAGTTATTTTTCGCAGCTGAGCTATAAAGCTGTATGTAAGGAGTGTGTCCCTCAGATTTCTGTCAGAATTCTGTCTCGCGAGAAATCTGTGCCTGTGCTAACACAAACATTGCAGCTTCAGCACTCAAACGTCATGTTCTGGTTGTTCCGGTGCTCTTGGCGCTCATAACAGTGAGTCCTCGATTGTCACAACTGTTTTTCCAAACTGCTCTTTTCAGACGTTTTGAGCTCAAAACTTCTCTGGTTTGAAACGTGGTGGAATTGTCTCAAGGCTGTGTGATGTTTTTGTTACTCTTGGGTGTTGTGTGTGAATTTAAAGTTTGAACTTAACTTTTTAAGAGGCACTTGAGTTCACACAGAATCACAGAACGTTAGGGAGTGGAAGGGACCTCGAAAGATCATCCCGTCCAATCCCCCCGCCAGAGCAGTTCATTTTGTATTTTGTCATTTATGACTTTTCTGTTTTATAATGCGCATTTTGAGAAATGAAGTGTGGTGGCAATCTCGCTTTCTGTCTTTCTGCCCTCCTGGCCCTTGCACTAACATGTTTTTAGTCTGCTAACGTATCTCTTCCAGCTGTGGCCATCGCCAGCTGTTCATCTGGGTGCTCTCACCTTCTCCTTCAACATCAGACTGTAACTCCGCTCCTCATCCACAGCAGCGTTGAACCCGCTACTGTATCTGCTGCATGTGCGTTCCAGTCTGTCTGTCCCTAAATTTAGCATATAATCTCGCTTGTTTTTAATTCTATATCCGCTCTGTTTGCGCAAAGTGACTTTTCCCAACAAAGGTACGGTTTGAGATGGGAATGAAGTTCAGTTTTGCATTTAGAAGGAGCTGGAGTTGTCCATAGGAATACTAACCACAGCTCAAGCTTTTTGTTAGTCCATCTCGTCCTGTATTTGCCTCTATTACTGACAGTTCCTCCCTTGAGAAATGTTTACTTGACACGATTTGACTTTGTTATTCTTTTCCCACACAAATGTTCTAAATGCTGTTGTTGAGCAGTATTCCAGGTGCATGTACACATCTCACCTTCTCTAGATGCCCACATCTGTATTTCATATATTTTGCCATATTAATCGCCGTGGTAGATCATCATCTTTTTGTTTCCATGTATTTCTTTGCAGACATTAAGAGCATTTCTAATAACAGGAGTTTTTAAATTGAAGGAAATTGTTCAGTTAAAGTAGGGATTCAAATATCAAGCCTAAGTAGCAACTTATTTATGCAAAAGGCATAAGTATTGACTAGATAGATTGAAGCGCTTTAACCAGACCACTTGTTTCCAGCTGTGGTCGCACAACTGTTTTGGTTTTGTTGAGTCATTGTGGCATCTGATACACTTTCCTTTGGGAGCAGAATTTGTCTGTAAGTGTAGTTAGAACGTATCAAAAGTGTCAGTTAAACTATCTGTGAAAAATATTTGATATGCACATACCATCCCAAAGCATCCTTTTGGGAAAGCCATTTAAAGAATGTTTTACGGGTTGGATTATATTTTTTATAGCGAATGGTTGGCAGGTGTGCACGTGTTTGAAAGGCTTGGAGCCGGCGTGCAATACATCTTGGTGTCTTTATTAACATACAACACGAGCACTTGATAATTGGGAGCTGAGATGTCTCAGTCTGTCTGCGTAACAAGAATTCCACGTAGTTTTGATGACATGAACATAGTCTCAAATGAGGATTGTGTTAAAAAGTTGTAATTTGTGAGCCCTCTGTTAGCATTTAATGACCCTGTCAGGGGGTTCTGATCGGCACAATTAAGTTGTCTTGCTTGTGTGTTATATAATTGATATGGACTGAGAGTAAGATCCTAATTTAGAACATATGAATCTCTTGTCCTGTTGCATTCAGGAATGAAATTAAAGCGATTTATAAATGTCTGCTTTGAGTTAAAATATGGGGGAGGGAGGAGAAACATCTGCATGCCAAAGCATTTTCAGTAGAGGCAAGGATTTATATTCCATATTTCATACTTGGAACGCTTTTATCATCCAGGATTAAATTTGCAGATCAAGCTGATTTTAAAGGCAATATCGAAACATTAATTCTGTCTTTGGAAATTAAGTGTATTTCTACAACAGCATTCGGCAAAAAAGATGGACAGAGGTTTTGATAACCAGCAAATGGTCCACTATTCATTTTTCTGAGATATTTTTTAAATAAAAGAATTGATATTACAAAATTAAGCAGTATATATTTTTTTTTCTCCTTCCTATCAGCTCATTGCTGTTTTCCTCTCTCTTTTTCCCCCTCCCCACAAATGTTTTTCCATTTACCATGAAGTAACCCAAATATTTTGTTCTCTGGCCTGCTGAGCCTGTGGGCTGTGATGGCAACTGCGGATTTGCTGCACACATAGAACCAGGAGACTTAAACCAGAGGTTCAAGTGCGTATCTGGGGCATTTTGGTGAACCTTAGACATAATGCAAAATTCATTATACTTTTGTTACTGCTATGATACTGTTCCTCCTAATCTGAACATCCACCACACTAGAAAGAAAGAAGGAATTTTAGAATACATGAATGCTAGATGTTAATAACCTGTAGGATGCTACAGCAGGGAACTGATCTTGGCTAAGTGCTTTTTCACCATAGTTCTGGCAGACCCGGGCTAGTAATAAAGTTTTTTGAAGAATGATGTATTTGGAGTAATTTTTAATATAGACATTGTTACTTAAGGGTCACTTTGATATGGCGAAGATGCCCTCAACCTTGACATTTCTCTGTTCATTTATATTAAATATTTTTCCAAATGAGTGACACAAGTGGTTGTCCATGATGAGTGACAGTAGTTAATATATGGTAATTTTTCTTTAACACAGGTGTTGTGCTGCTTTCCCTATGATAAGTTGAGGTGCTGCCTGTTTATTAGGTGCTAACCATATCCTGGACTAAATAAACTTGAAGGTCAAAGGCCAAGGTGTTTATAGGTAGTAAAGTCGGAGGCTGATGTGCAAGATGTTTATCAGTACAGGATATGGCTCTTACCAAGTTGGGGGGAGCCACCCTCGAGATGTTTCTGTTTCTTAACAACTTCTACGTCTGTGTTTTCCTCTGTAAGGAGCTGAGGTTTTGATACTTTGAGTAGATGTCAAATGCATTAAGTCTTCATGTGTCTCTAAGATGCTTTTTAAAAATCTGAATAGTTTTATGTATAAACACAGCAGATTTCATTATCATCATTTCCATCCCTTTTGTTCTTTAATTTTTGTGTGGATGTCTGCAAAGAATGAGTGGTCACTTTGTGCAAAGTTAAAGATAAGAAAGTCCTCTATTGCTCTTCGTTCTTCTGTCACCTCTGGACAGCAAATATCATTTCAAATTCTCTGAGGGTTGATTCGCTACTTCTTTTCTTCTGCTGTTTGAACACTGTGATGATAGATGTAATGAAACTTGAGCAGCAGAGAAAGTTGGTATGTTCAGAAAACATATTGGATTTCCAAACAAATAGGTTGGGTAGCTCAGCTTTCTGTGTCACACCTCTTGGAAGTGGTGAGGAACTAAGGTCATGGAGCAGTAATAAACTGGAAGGGAAGTTCAGCCGTAGGTGGGAATTAATGTTGTTTCTTCCAGTTGAGTAAATATTCAGCCCTGTGTAATCCAATTCAAGATATATGTAGCGTACTATAGAAGTACCTCTATCAGAAATCTGTAGAGTACGAAATACCCTTGTCCTCTGATCATTGCTTTGAATCAAGGCTGGGATTTGCATTTTGTGCTGCTGAGAAATAGCTTGATGCACGTCAGACCCCTGGTCCACACAGACACTTTCCTACGGAACGTTGCCCGCAATGCTGTTCATTATTATTATGGGATGCTGCTCCGTGTCCTCGTTACCGAGGAACTCTATTTTATATCACAATATAAGAACTAGGCATGCAAATTCATGTCAGTAGCATGTATGAGTGGAAATCATTTGATTTTCTTGACCGAGTGGCTATTTTGTCCAAGATCACGGTTTTAAAGTAGAACATTTTTAGGACTCTTGGAGCTTTGTCTCAATCACAAACAGATTTTTCCAACAGGTCTTGGTACCTGGATGGGAGGCTGCTGCTGCTGCTGACTTCAGTCTGCATTGTTTTTCCTCTCGCGCTTCTTCCTAAAATTGGTGAGTAATTAAAGGAGAGAAGCGAATATTATTCTACTTCAGTTGCAATTACAGTTGAAGGCTTTAAAACCTTAATGGGTTATTTATTTATTTTAACTGGCAGGGGGCTGCCGATGGTGGGGATTACTGAAGTTGTTGTAGCGTGTTCTGCCTTCCAGCCCTGCCTAGTTAACCTATTACTTGGGTTGCAGTAGTATTTTGTCTGCAATACTAAAATAAAATCTTTACAGCAGAACATTAAAGAGTTGCATTTACTTACAGCATGCCATTAGTGGTAAGCCAGTTCTAATTCTGCCCTACAAAAGCACATAAATGATCTGTGACAGGCAGTTGGAATGTTGTTATTCTGAGTCCTAAGCCCCAGATACCAAGCGCTGTAATAGAAAACATGCCTGAAATGTAAAGCTTTAGCTGTACATTAGGATCGCTTTCCTTATAAATTCTCTTTTATTTTTACTGTTATTTTACAGGCTTTCTTGGCTACACAAGTAGTTTATCATTTTTCTTTATGGTGTACTTTGCTCTTGTGGTAAGTTAAAAATCTGTGCACAGCTTATCTATTTTTTTCCTTATTGTTTGAATGTTTTCATAAACCTGTTTTGAAGAGAATTGTCTTCCCTCCCCCCTTAACTTTTTTATGTGAAATATAGAGTTTTCCTTAAGTTGGGTATGTGCTTGGATGGATGACGTTTGTTTTGCTGAGGTATGGAAATGCATATGAACTCTCAAGCATGTGAAAAGACTTAAAACAATTATATTTTGGCCTGGTAAATGTAACAATAGTTTTGTTTTGCTGATGGTGCAGTGAAGGAAGCTGGCACATATACTATTGTTTCCCCACTAGTGATGGAATGGAATTCTGTTTTCTTAGCTTCTAACTATTACTTACTGCAACTAGAGCAGAAGAAAATTTAATATACTCCAAATAAATTACATTTGTATGTAGAACAGAGTGACAGAGTTCAAAAAAAGGCAAAGAAAACTAGAACTTCATTAAGGCAGTTTACAAGATCTGTTAATAAGTCAATGACCTTATTCTTTCCCGCTGAAAGGAAGAATTCTCTTCTCTGAGCCATATGAGAGTTTTTGACCCTGATGTTCACCCTCTCAAGGCCCCTGTGAGGTAGATGTTTCCAAATATCAAAAGTGAGACCTGCTAGGCAGATCTAAGAGGGAAAACGTGCTTTTGAGTTGCGCTACATTTTTTTTACAGGGGAAAAAAGTGTGGTAATGCACATGTGTGATACGCAGCACAGCCGAGCAACTCGCACTCCATCATCTGGGTATCGAAACAAGAATCTTCTTTGGGAGCCTGGAAAAACATCCCCTTTCTCCCCTGTCATTCTGGCTTGCGCCGACTTGCATTTAATACCTGGTTTACAAAGGGATAAACAGAGTTGAAGGCAAGTTGAACAAACATGCCATCCAGGAGACCAAGGCAATCCATTAGGAGCTAAACCATGTGATAAAACCAAACTTCAAAGCTGTCAAAACATCTCCCTGGGGTGTCCCCAGAGAATTGCAGTGTTTGTAGGACCTTGGGAAGGATTCTTCCGAAGCTGAGCGTTGAGGAGCAGCCGCAGCCTCTCCAGAGCTAATGGAAATTAATTTGTAATATTTATAAATTACCTTAACTTTTGACCTCTCTCCTAAAATTTATCTTAAAAAAAAAGAAGAAAACACGCTGACTGTAATGCTGAAATAAACCTTGGGCTATTGCAAGGGTTTTAAAACCAGTTCAGCTCCTGGATTTCGGTGGAAATGTGTTATCACGTCACTGAAGAAAGCTGCTGTAAGGGGTGGGTGCATTTCAAAACAAGTTTGGGATCAGAAAAGGCAAGTGTGTGAGCAAAACTTGTGTGCAGACATGGGATGATTTAAGCTATGGCTTAGTTGTGATTTTCTGTCAAAAATGTAGATAGTAAATGAAGGAGCACACGGACTACTGGATTGCTTAATAAATGGTTAAATTTATGTGCTTACTCTTTGTTAAACGACAAAGCAGCAGCCACAGTAAATTCAACTGAGATCAAAATTTTTAAAAGCCTTATGGATATTTAAAGAAAACGAATACTTTTCACAGAAAATTCTCTCTGACTTCTTTAGGCACTGAAACTCAAAGGCATTAACTGTGGTTTAGTTTTCCTATCTGATGCTTTGAAGTGGGTGATACGTGCTGCTGAAACGGTGTTTTTTAGTTTACACAATGTTAATTTCTGCATGGCAGATATGTTTTAATTTGTTCCAGAAGAAAACTGTGTTACTCATATGGAAGTAATACAATTATATTTTGCATATACAATAATTCTGTGTGTTTTCAAGTGCATACCATCTGTTCAGCTTTTAGCCAGCAAGGCACGGTTTTAATACAGCCTGCAGAAAAGACGAGCACAATAGGCAGCGTATGTCTTGGTCAGTGTGGTCTAGTGAGTGCAGAAGGTCTAGAGACGACTCCTTGTTCTCTGTGCTTTGCTGTGGGGCTTCAGCAGGTCAAATATTAATATCTCCTCACTGTGCTTCAGCATCTTTGCCTTTGAAGTGAGTTTGCTGGTTGTGGGTCTTGCTTGGAAACAACTGAAAACACTGAGATGAGCTGGGAGGAAAAAATGAAGAGTGTATGTAACCATTCAAAGGCAGATTCTGTGAGGTCCGGAGCACTCTTGTTTCTGGTTGTTGAATAGTTTTTTAACCCGAATCCTAAGTGAAAAGAAATTAAATGTGACCGTTAAGCTATTGTTTTTATTGCCTCCCCTCTTGCTATATTGAATATTGGTGAAGAGTAAAGACAGATTTTTTTTTTGGCCAAAGCAGCCCTATTGGTAGCTTGTTCAACAAAGGTGTTAATGGTTCCTGATGGTGTTTTTCTAAATCTCTTGTTTATGTTCCCAGAACAAAATGTGATGCAGGTTGGGAACCTGCCATATGTAATGAAGATGTTATGCACAGAGAGCCCCTCTTTGCTAGCGCTGTCAGTACCGCTGGAATAAAGGGATTCCTTTTTTCCTCTGCAAGATATGGAAAAGCAACTTCACCAAGAATATCAAAACACTTTTAGCCTCTATCTTTTAGCAATGTTTTCTTGTGGGGGTCTAAACTACCCATTTCCACTGGAATATCTCTTTAGGTTTTAGGGTTTTTTTTCACTTAAAACCAAATGTTTGTTATTCCCAAAATACAACGTTTAAATGAAATAGGTTTAAAGTTTCAGAGGAAGATGGACTGTGCTGCTTGCATGGCCACTCACCTAACTGGGCCGTGCTGCCAACTTAATCCCTTTCTGTTGGGACCTCATTAGAAATACAGAGTAGCCTACAATGGGAAACCCAAACAGGTTTGAATAATTAAGCAGGTGAGCAAATATAATTACAGGTTTTAAATGCACCTGGTGCTTTTTATCCCCTTTTATTTCCATTTCAATCTGTTCTTAATCTGTATTAATTTCATGGTAGAAAAATGTGCTTTGGCTGTTTGTGTTTGGCTTGTCATGGAATAGTTTGGGTTGGAAGGGACCTTCAAAGGTCTGGTCTTGTCCTCCTCCTGCAATGCTTATCTATATCTTTGCTCTTTAGCTTGCAGGAAACCCTGTCCCCACCACTGCCAGACACACTTCAAATCTTGCCTTTTAGCTTCATGCCCATTTTCATGGCTCAGGAAGCCTTTTCCAACCCCACAAAGTCTCCTCCTTCAGAGCCTTCAAAGCTACTTTTAAATACACAGAGATCTCCTTGAAAAAATATTTTTGCTTTCTTGCTCAGCCTCATAAACGTCCTCAACTACCCAACGAGCTTGGGCTTCCTGGGGCGACAGCAGAGCCGTGTATCTGGGGTTGTGGTGCTCCAGCAGTGTCTGTGTCTCAGCTCCTCAGTTCTCGCTGCTCGGTGCACAAGAAAGAGATGGAGCAGGGGTGACCTGTGTGACAGGTCCACACGTGTGTATGGGTACAGGCCCAAGTCACGTTTTAGTGTTTGCTCCTTTCCTTCCTCTCCCTTGCTTGCTTTTCATCTGAGCTTCTTGATGTACAGGCTGAGAGAATTGGGGTGTTCAGCTGGAGAAGAGAAGGCTCCAGGGAGACCTTATTGCGGCCCTTCCGTAATTAAAAGGGGCTGATAAGAAAGATGGGGACAGACTTTTTAGCAGAGCCTGTTGCAATAGGACAAGGGTTTTAAACTAAAAGAGGGGAGATTCAGGCTGGACAGGAGGGAGAAATTTTTTATTATGAGGGTGGCAAAATAATGGTCGAGCTTGCCCAGGGAGGTGGTGTATGAACCATCCCTGGAGACATCCCAAGCCAGGCTGGACGGGGCTCTGAGCAACCTGAGCTGGTGAAGATGTCCCTGCTCATGACAGGGGTGGCACTGGATGAGCTTTAAAGCTCGCTTCCAACGGAAACTACTGTGTGATTCTACGTGCTGTCAGCGTCTTCTTGTCCCTTCTCACACCCTCAGATGAGGCTGCAGCTCGCGTTGCAGAGGGAGGCAGTTTAGCTAATCAGTGAGCAGGTAAGAACACATCTCCCGCTATAAAGCGGTTGCCAGTGTGGTGTCAGAAACATGGCTGCCAATCCTTTTTCACAAAGTTTGCAGTCTGCTGTTGAGTAAGCTACTGCCTCGTTCCATACTTTGAGTTGTAACGAGTTGTTCTTAGTCATACTATTTAAGATGTTATTGCCACAGTGGACTCAGCCGTGCTGTGTACCTGCACTTTCCTTTCCCCACATTTTGTCCAGAGGTAGCATTCGTTTGCTTCTCCTGGCACCGGTGACAAGAGGGAGCATCTGATGCTGATCCTGGGGAAACACCACTTGGCTGCATGCAAAAAGTAGCTCCCTGAGCCAGGAGAAGCGCTCTCTTCTGTGTAATTCTTCTCGTGAATCTGAGTCTTTAATTAAGTTTTTAATTATTTGCTCTAGGCTTCAAAAGAATTACAACCTCTAAAGCTGGGCAACTACAATAGGAAATTAATTAGGGTGAGGAGAGCAATGCAACTATAATTTTAAACTAGGCTCCTGAAAAAGGAGGTAACGTTTCTTATTTTAATTTCCCTTTGATTTTCAGCCCTGTTACTTGGCAGTCCCTAAACCAGCAGGGTGTAGCTAAAGCCCCAATGACATTCTGGGACAATAATTGCATTTATTGTTTTTCCTTTGCTTTCTAGTGCAAACCATATGTTTCTGCCTTTTAAGATTAGCCCTAGGCTCTGCTCTATCTCAGTTAAGGGCTTGTCTACTTAAGGGAGTGAGCCTGGGATAGCTAATGCAGCAGCTATTCTGTACGGGGGGCACTTGGTGTGGAGCATGGAGAGAGTGATTGTGGAGTGCTGGTTGTATTTCAGTTAATGTCAGAGCTCATTTTCGGTGCCCCACCTCCAGACAGGGACGCCATAAGGCTGCCAGCTGTGCGCACTCAGCAGCTGGATGGAGCGGCACTGACAAGTTCTGCTGTCAAGTCTCCGTCTTGTGGCCTAAGTACCTACGGTCAAGCCTGTTAATGTACTGTGGGCGCAGCTCCCTGCTTTGTATACCAACAGTCTGATATTTTAGCTACATATATCGAAATTTAAACTGATTTTTAGGGTGTTATTAATATCTTAAATATGCTGTCTTTGCAGGTTATGATAAAAAAGTGGTCAATCCCATGTCCTCTACCTCTAACTAGTGCTATAGACACTTTACAGGTAAAGTGCATGTTGTTCTGAAGTTCTTATGATTTTATTAGTAACTTTAATGCCTTTTTTTTTTTTTTACATTTAACACTTTCAGACTTACTCAGGATTTAAATTCCTGTTTAATCATCACAGAAACTGAAAAGTTTCATGTCTGTGGTTTGGACTTATTCTTTCAATATGCCCTTTTTTGCATGTCTTACAGGTTTCAAATTCTACTGGGGATTGTAAAGCAAAGCTCTTTCATCTTTCAAAAGAGGTAATCTCTATTAACAGTACGCAAACTTAAAGAAGGGCGGTGGTTGCTGAAGAATTGGGGTTTAAACTTTATCCAGGGTAAGCTATTCTTCTGTAAAACTAGTTACAGGCTGCTGAAATATTTCCTATACCTGCTGCCAAGTGTTATCCAGTCACCCTCTTTCTTTTTTATATGAAGGCTGGCTGTCCAAGTTAGCATTTATGAAAACATTTTGCAAACCTGACCCAAGAATAAAGAATAACAGATGCAGCGGTGGTCAGCATCGTGATGCAGTTGGATCAAACCAACTGAAGAAGCTGGAAGTCAGCGCTGCTTGGCTGTACAAACGCTTTTAGCTCCTTGTGAGGCAGAACAGATTTCCTGAAACTGCCTGGATCTAGGCTTAGTTTTTTCTTACCTGAAGCTAATTCTTCAGGCCTAATGCAATCTCGTGCATTTCATTGGATGCCAGCTCTGCTATTTGTTAATTAATGTGGCGTTTAAATCATGGCACCACTCATCAAGGATTGCAGGAGAGGAGGTACCGTGTACTCTGGTCTCTGTGGGGTGAAGAGGAAGGGAGAAAGGGAAGAATAAATATGGGTTGGGCCTGTAGTGTAGTGAAATTTAGGAGAGACGTGGCTGCATTTGTCAGAAAAACAAAATTCACCCCCACTCTCCCAAGAAAAAGAGGTAAAAAGAGAAAAAAACCTTGGGCATTGCAAACATGAGACAAACGTTATCTGTAGATCAAAGAAGAGATGTTGCTTTGACCAGAAACATCTACCCTGAGATTCTGGCCTCTTGTGCTTTGAAGAATCATGGGACTTAGCTGTACTTCCTTTTTTATTTCTATCGATAGAAAATAGCATATTTTTACCAATATGTGCCTGATTACATCAGGACAGAAGCGTTGTTTGGAGTTCAGCTTGTTCCACTTGGCAATGGAAGCAAGCTGTGCCAGATGATTCATCTCTTCTACTGCAAGTGTTTGGAATCACGGGCCACTGATTGTGTGGTTGCAACTTTAATTAAATAACTATCTTTAAAACTTTAGATGTCAAAGCATGTTATATTTTCTGAATGCTGTATCCAAATTTTTGTGAAGGGTTGATAGTGAAGTCAGAATGATGGAATCAGTAATTTAACAGGTAGCTGTGGATATTAGAATTTTGAAAACTTATTAGAAAATTTCACAGAATCACAGAATGTTAGAGATTGGAAGGGACCTCGAAAGCTCATCCAGTCCAATCCCCCCGCCGGAGCAGGAACACCCAGCTGAGGTTCCACAGGAAGGTGTCCAGGCGGGTTTGAATGTCTGCAGAGAAGGAGACTCCACAACCTCCCTGGGCAGCCTGGGCCAGGCTCTGACACCCTCACTGAGAAGAAGTTTCTTCTCAAGTTTAAGTGGAACCTTTTGTGTTCCAGTTTGTACCCATTGCCCCTTGTCCTATCATTGGTTGTCACCCAGAAGAGCCTGGCTCCATCCTCGTGACACTCACCCTTTATATATCTATAAACATTAATGAGGTCACCCCTCAGTCTCCTCTTCTCCAAGCTCCAGAGCCCCAGCTCTCTCAGCCTTTCCTCACACAGGAGATGCTCCACTCCCTTCATCATCTTTGTTGCCCTGCGCTGAACTCTCTCCAGCAGTTCCCTGTCCTTCTGGAACTGAGGGGCCCAGAACTGGACACAATATTCCAGGTGTGGTCTCACCAGGGCAGAGTAGAGGGGAAGGAGAACCTCTCTCGACCTACTGACCACCCCCCTTCTAATCCACCCCAGGATGCCATTGGCCTTCCAGGCCACAAGGGCACGGTGCTGGCTCATGGTCATCCTGCTGTCCACCAGCATGAATGATACATTGACCCTTGCACAAATCCTACTGTTTTTATCAAAGTGCTTGACCTTTAGCTAAATAAGAATCTTTCAGTTGTTGGCTTACAGACAACGTTACCTCTCCTGATGATTAAATACTAAACTAAGACCCCTGTTTCAAGAGCTACCAGTTGAAAAGGTCCTTTTTTTGGTGGAATGAGTCAGAGAATCCATTCTGTGTTGTGGAGATTGATCTCAAAGCATTAAAGTGCAAAGATTTCCACTGACTTCCAGTGCTTGACCTGAACTCATCCAGCTATTTTTCCAACCCTCTGTAATAACAAAACAACCTACAAGATTTTTTTCTTCTATTTTAGAGTGTTTATGCAATACCAACTATGGCCTTCTCTTTTCTCTGCCATACCTCAGTGTTACCCATCTATTGTGAGCTCCGAAGGTAATGTATGAAAACGCATGTGATATTAAAATATAGCTATAGTGTTTCTGTAATATTTTCCCTAAATTAATCTTGAATCATTTTTATTTTGGAGTCAGTGCCATCAAACGATGCAAACTAAGTAGCTTTCATGTTTTTGGGAAATGTACAGTTTTAGTCTGTACTGGCTTTTCCTCTCTTACAGGAGAGAAAAGTAGCAAATATGGTTCCATCATCAGTGTCAGTATATTGTCCTGGCCTATCTGGAGAAAAAAGGTCATTTGCTAAGGTACTTACTAGTTAATTTTTATTGCTGTATCTGAATCTGCATTTGGCCACATCTGATTCAGTGGGGTTTTAACCCACATTCTGGCTCTGAATATATATCTTGCTGCATAAATCAAAATTTTGATTTAAAAAATAATCTGGTATGTTTAAATTCCCTACAGTGTTAGTTATCTGCACGAAAAGTGCACTTTAATTACCAGATTAAAAATGGTTTTAAAAAAAAGCCCTAAATGTTACTGACAGCACAGACTTCTGTGGCCATAAATTAACAGGATGCTTTCTCATAAAAAGCAAGCTGCTATTTTTTACTTTAATGTATTGTGGTAAATAGTCCACCATGCAGATTAAACACCACTAATTTTCTTGGGGTTTTTTTGCATTTTAGTCCATCCAAACGTAGAATGCAGTATGTAACTGTCACAGGGATTGGTCTGAGTTGCCTAATATACTTTATGTCTGCTCTGTTTGGATACCTGACATTTTATGGTAAGTATATTCAAGTATTCTTTAGAATGAAGGCTAATCATATATGTTGAATGCATTCTGTCTGAAGTACTTCAGGCTTGTTTGTGCATTTAGACACCTGAATCCTCAGAAATCTGGTTCTTGGGAAGATTGTACCTGACACTGTAAAGTGCTATGGTCTCATTCATTTCCCAGCCTGTAACGCAGCTGAACTTTGCAGGGTTTGTGCACTGAAATGCTGTACGGACAACATCTCGGTCCTTAAATTGTAGCTGATGGTCCGTTGATGATTTCTAGTATTGTGTAGTTAGACTGATCACTAGTATCTGTTGGACTGTACAACATTTTCACCTAAAAACTGGGACTGGATTTATCATGGTCTTCGAGCAGTTTTGAGCTCTGATAATAATCTGCATGTCTGATGGGTTTAAAAGGTCTGTTGTAAGGCTGTATCTTCTAGCAGCATTTCTCACTTATTAACCCTGCGACAGCCCAGCACATTTTAGTCCCTCAGTACTGAGCCTGTTGCCTTTTATAAGGGGAATTTGACCCACAGCAAGTTAGGCCTAATATTAGGTTTGTAGCCTATTTTCCCTGTCTGATAGAGCTTGGGTACAAAGCACGTATGGCTTCTTTGGTTTGTTTTTGTGTTTTTACAAATTATTTGCAACTAACACTAGTGATTTTTCTAGAAATTTCCTGGAAGTGGGGAAAAAAATTTCCCATTGATCAGTCAATTTAGGAAAGCTTCATTTTAAAGGATTGCACAAAGTGGCTTCTTCATGATACCTTCATTTATGTGTAATGTAAAGACTTCTTTTTGGTTGTCTTAATTAACTTATGTCTTTAAATAGAATCTGTTCCCTGTTCCTAAAGCACCAGCCCGAGAAGATGTAAAACATTTTATTTTAAATTGAAACCAAGAAGAGTTCCCTCTTTGAAATGAGACGTGCTTCATCTTTCTGTGGCTCAGATGGTTTATTCTGTTTTCTGTGAATTTGAAACTTCATATGGCAACTGGCCTTTGGTGGAAATTTTGGTCCACTCTGAAGTCCAAAGAAGCACAGAGTCAGGGCATGCAAAAATAAAAGGGCTGGGGTAGCCGACCACTGTCAGGATTCTGATTTTTGCTGTGAACTTAGTGAAACTTTTCACCTTAAAAGGCCAAAAGTCAAAGATTCACCTCTTTTTGCCCCACTTCTCTCTTGAATAGTGCAGAAGTAACTCTTATCACAGAATCGCAGAATGTCAGGGGTTGAAGGGACCTGGAAAGCTCATCCAGTGCAATCCTCCCCGGAGCAGGAACACCCAGATGAGGTTCCACAGGAAGGTGTCCAGGCGGGTTTGAATGTCTGCAGAGAAGGAGACTCCACAGCCTCCCTGGGCAGCCTGGGCCAGGCTCTGCCACCCTCACCATGAAGAAGTTTCTTCTCAAATTTAAGTGGAACTTTTTATGTTCCAGTTTGAACCCATTACCCCTTGTCCTGTCATTGGTTGTCACCGAGAAGAGCCTGGCTCCATCCTCCTGACACTCACCCTTTATATATTTATAAGCATTAATGAGGTCACCCCTCAGTCTCCTCCAAGCTACAGAGCCCCAGCTCCCTCAGCCTTTCCTCATACAGGAGATGCTCCACTCCCTTCAGCATCTGATGGTGTATCCATGGTATAGGATACTACAGTAATTCCACAGTAGAGCTGGTTTTGCAAAGCTAAGTGTGGATGTGGCAGAGAGCACAGGAGCTTCTTACTGCTGAAGATTTTTGGTTTTACATAAGAAATATCTTTTAGAAATGTAAGCAATGCTAATTATCTGTCTCCAAGTCATCCAGCAATGCAGTGCTGACTGGAGCCAGTAAAATCACCTATGCTCGCGTAGTTTTGAATGTTTCTTCCTTTAAATTAGAATTGCAGCTTTTCTTTCAAAACACTACGTTTTGCCTTTCGTATCCCTTGATGTTTTGGGAAAATAAAGGAAATGCGATTCAGCCAATTTAGCAAAGTTAATTTGTTTCTGACTTCTAGTTGAACCGACTGTATCTGGTGTTGACTGTTTCAGACACCTAGAACAGGTTTACAGTAGTGTATACTTGGCTTCATGTCAGGTCATCTTCCTTTTTCATCCTTTCTCCTCCATATTTGTATCTTCTCTTTATGGAGCTTTGGCTTCAGCAGGAGTTTTTTTCTTGAAGTTTTTTTCATGTTTTTCAGTTTTCTTGAGGTTGTGTATCTGTTGGAGCTGGACTGTTAGTAATGCCAAAGCAACGCAAATCCGTACCCCCCCTCTGCGTTAGTCACAAGCAAATTAATCAATTTAAATGTAAGCTTAATAGGCATCACTTAGTTCTCAAACGATTAACGAAGCAATCTTTCTGTTTTCCAGACAAAGTGGACTCTGAATTGCTGCAGGGTTACAGCCGGTACCTGCCCCACGATACCGTCATGGTCACCGTTAAAGTTGCCATCCTGTTTGCGGTGCTGCTGACGGTCCCACTGATCCATTTCCCGGTCCGTTCCCCGGCGCATTTTCAGGCTGGCACAGGCCGTGCTGACACTAATGAGTTGCAGACGGCGACGTTTGAGCCCCATCTACTCTTGTGTATCTTATTCACTTGTCAAGTGATTGATCAAAGACCACATATTTGCATATGTTCCATGAGAGCTCCAAAATAACAACTAACCACTAAACTAATTTGTGCTCTTGAGACAGATTTCAGATTAAAACTAGCCCACAGCATTGTTTTTAATTTAGAGAATTCAGAACTTCTAAAGTTTATTTAGTTTGTTTGGTTGGGGTTTTTTTTCCCCTCTTAAATTGAGTTTTGCTGACTTGGTTTTTCCTTTCTACATGCACATACCAACACACAAGCACACTTATACTCAAAAACTCAATTTAATTGTAAATTCAAACCACATACTGACTTATTTCACTAAAAAAAAACAAACCCTACTTTAGTTTGTTAATATCATGGTAGAACTGAAAATTCCCTCAGTTAACACCAAAACTAATTGTACATGTAAAACTATGGATAAAGTAGTGGTGTATAAATGACATATCAGTTGGCAATGTGCTGACATTTGCTACCGAACATGCTCAATGACACAAAGCGTTATTCCCTAAACCTTCTTTTGTCCATACAAAAAAGAACTAATTCCTTCAGACTAAGGGCTATATGATAAATAATGCTTTAATACTAAATTAAACTCTGTGCTGCAGAAATACAAAACTTCTTTTAACTGTTACTAAACCTTTTGCATTTTGATTTTTAACGTGTTCTTTTCACATTTGGAATGATGTAATTCTTAGGTTTATGAAACTGAGATGAGATTAAAATACATGTGTATCTATACATTTACCTATGCAATGTTTCTCTTCATATCCTGTAGGCAAGGAAAGCTGTACTGATGGTGTTTTTCTGTCATCTCCCTGTGTCGTGGATTTGCCATATCCTTGTCACTCTAACACTGAACACAATCGTTGTTTTGTTTGCAATGTATGTGCCCGACATTAAGAACGTTTTTGGAGTAGTTGGTAAGTTAGTGTGTGCTTTTAAAAAGGAAAAGTCAAAAAAAATCAGTATTATGATAAGCTAATATACTCCAATCTCCCTGTGAGTAAAATCTTACTTTCTATGTTTTTTAAAGGTTCGACTACATCAACGTGTTTGCTTTTTGTATATCCTGGACTATTTTATCTTAAACTTAGCAGAGAAGACTTTTTATCACCACAGAAGCTTGGGGTATGCCTTTTTTCATTTGTGCTCATTCTATTTAAACAGACTCATTTTAGATGCATCTTAATATGCTGTAGAGCACCTAATCCAAGGGGCAAAGTTCTTGTTTTCATTGCAGTTCACAAAACCTGTGAGCGTTTTCTTTTATCCTTCACGATCGCTCTGGTCTTTCTGAATCTCCTCCTTCGCAAGCCATTTTTCACTAGCAGTGTGTCCATATGCCGGCCCGTTGATCTGCATACATGCTTTTCCCTATGGTTTTCAGATGTTGACTCTTAATCCAATTTCTCCTCAGTTTTTATGCATCGCTCTGATGTTGTCTGGGCAGCTGGAACGAAGCCAAACTGCATTTAAATGAAACAGTGTTTGTGCTTGTTTTCTATGCAAGCCTTCTCAAAAACATTCTTTTTCCTCCCTTTTTGTTTTTCCTCTCTCCTCTGTGGTTTCTCTTTTGGTGTAGTAGGTTAAGTTCGAGTTGGAATTTGTGCATCAGAACCATTTATCTTCATTTTAACCACTGCTCAGCAGAGCAGCCTCATGGCGGTGGCTAAAACGCCGACAAACTGTTTGTCCAGAGTCCTTTTGCCGTTCTTACGATTCACAGGGCTGCTCTTGTGTTGACAAAACAGGGCATCTGGGAGAAAAATCTAATAATGATGCTCTCTGACCGTTAAAAGTCTTGATTAGTTCCAACAGATTTGGAGCCTCGCTATAAATCAGCGGGCTACTGTCTCTTGAACTGTAGTTTTATTATCCCCGGGTGTCAAAGGGCAGCTGCGGTTTCACCCAGGAGGCAGCTGAGCACCACACACAGCCCTCGGCTCACCCGCTGGGACGGGGGAGAAGAGAAAAAGGGTAAACCTCATGGGTTAAGATAAAGACAGTTTAATAGGGAAAATAACAACAATAATAATAAAAGGCTGGGTCAACTCTCCTGGCTGTGTCCCCTCCCAGCTTCTTGTGCATCTCCAGCCTCCTTGCTGAAAAGTCCTTGATTTTTTTTTTTCAATAAACCCTTCTTAGCAACAACCAAAACATCAGAGTATGGTCAACACTCTTCTCATATTAAATGCCAAATGCAGCACCACGCCAGCTACTAGGAAGAAAATTAACTTTATCTCAGCTGAAATGCCTTCCTGTGTAACCTCACCTGGGTGTTCCTGCTCCGGCAGGGGGATTGGACTGGATGAGCTTTCGAGGTCCCTTCCAATCCCTGACATTCTGTGATTCTGTGAAACCAGGACATCTGGCTATTCAAAAATGTGAAGAATCCATTGTAACTGTAGTTATATTTTGAGTAAAATATAAATTCAGTTTCTTAATTTGTTTAGCATTGTCAAAGGGCAAATGATTTCTTTATTCAGGTGGGTAGTGTGAACAAGCAAACCACACTGCTCTGAGTGTTCCCAATGAAACTATCCCAGAACAGGCTTAGTTTAGTTCCCCCTTGAGCAGATTCCTTATGCTTGAAGACTGAGTAATTTGAAACATTAAGGATTATTTTAAAATACACTTTTAAAACCTGTTCTTACTGCTTTTTTCATCATTAGTTCTAAGCATTAGAAATGTAAAATGCTTCCTTCAGTAAAACCTTGATTTTTGCTTTCTTCACAGGCATGCGCTTTGGTTGTTTTCGGCATTTGCGTTGGCCTTCTCAGTTTAGTTCTGATCATTTTCAACTGGGTTCATCAATAACAGCCTGTTGTCTGAACTGAGCTTCGGAAGGACAGCGAGAACCAGACATGTCAAAACTACTGAAATGAATGCTGGACATCCCAAAGAAAACACCGACCAAAGCGTCTATGGAAGACATAACGCCCTTTTTCGCTGATTTGCGATGTTCCCTCTTCGGTCTTGAGCCACTCTCTTGAGTTATTGGACAATTAGCCTTTGCCATTCTAAAATATTAGTTTCTAATGATGTGATCATGACAGGTAAAAAGGTGTCTTGAGAATTTCTGCAGTGCAAAAATGGTGTAGTGCACATGGTGGTCAAAAGCAGAGCCTTGAAAATAACTTTTAAAGACAAGGAGATGGGTAGATATTACATGAATTACGATGAGCACATCATGATATGTGTATTTAGGGTAATACGCACATTATCCTAAACTGTGAAAGATTTCTGTTGCTTGAATAACTTCGGAAGTTTCAGATAGTTCATTCAAAGAACTTCCGGATTCCAAATGTTTACCCGAATTTATCCTAACATGGATCCAGGAAACAACTGCCTTGGCCCAGTTTAATGGGCATGTCATGATAATAATTAATTGGTTTTTTAAAATACAGTTTTTTATACCTCACTGTACTTGATTCATACTGAAGTAATTTTTTAATTAGAAGGCTTTACCCATCTAGCATAATGGCTTTTAGTAACATTAGGAAGTATTTCCATTTTGCAATTAATAATAGACATTTTTCAATTAATGTCTACTTTTGAATATTATTTAATGTACTTCAGTATTCGTCTCAGTGAAAGACTTTTTTCTTTTCCTCTCTTATTCCTGTTTTTACAAGTGTTTCATGTTTGAAATAGTGTTTCTATATTTGTGTGTTTCTCTATGTTGTGTGGCAGAGAAGGTTTGGGCTTAAAAGGTGAACTTCTGCCTCTGTTGAAAGCAAAGGAAATTTCGTGTTTATGGAACCCTAATTTTACATCTGATCTCTATAAACTTCCATGTACTCGTTTATAATTTTTATTTTTTGCCTAAATGAATGTGAATGCAATTTTCAACACCAACCGGGGTCTGTTAAATATGGTATTGAGTGCCCACCGTGAAAGTTCCTCATATTAGTAGAATGAAAGCGATGGCTGGTATCATAGTAAGGTTTTAAACTTTGTTTCTATCAGGTGGGATCTGATGTTTTTAACCCAGCCTGATCTCTTCAGAGACTTTGCTCCCCGAGGCAGCTGATCCTCCCCAGAAATGGCTTCTGTAAAGTTAAGAAATTAGACCTCAGCCTCAAATGGCAACATTTAAAGTTCTGTGTTATTTCCAGATGCAATATTTCTTTTAATTCAGCTTAGTCCTTTTACATCCGAGATGTAGAATTAGACATAAATGAATCATAGTGAAACAATACATCTCTGTAATATGAAAGCAGCTGGTAAGTGACATCTATTTGAATTGTTCAGTCCCTAAGGCGCACAGTTAGTAAATTGGTTGGCTATTGCTGGAAAGTCCTGCCGAGACAGTTCTGTTAATATGTTGACTTACGTTTCATCAGCTGAGATAGTGGAGGTGCCACAGAGCCTGGAATTTCTACCTTCTTAGCAGTGGGTCTGTACTATTAACCTTTTTAATGATGCCACATGGATTTGGAAAATGCTGATTGATGTGCCCACCTTAACATAACCCTGATGGAATGTGCTTGATCCTCACCTGTCGAATAGGGGGGAACAATAAATGGCAGAGTTGGAATCACCTTCTCTGCTCCTGAGCTGACAAACTGGGATTTCTGCTGCCAACAGATCACTCGGCTCTCTCAGGATCCGTAAGATACTTTTCATTTTTGAAAGCTGGCCCGAGGGCACCCAGGTGCTGCAGCTTGGTACCGCTTCAGGAATCTGTTTTGCCTGGGGAATATTCTTCTACTTACATGAGTTTAATATAGAAATGGGCGTGTGGTGAGGCCTGGGAACTAACTCAGAAGTTTTGGTAAGATCCCAAAGGAAAGGATGGCTGGAAATACTGCAGTTATTTTTACAATAAAGTTCCTAGTTGAGGTTTCGCGACACAAAGTGAACCTCCTAATAGTTTATCAGTACCAGAAACAACATGTCCACTCTTGGCCAGAAGTTCACAACTACTTCTGTGGCACTGGCCAGCGTGTCTAACCTGGAGAAAACCACCGTGACTGGGAGATGTGACACATTATCTACAAAAAAATAATGAACTTAGGGAGCTCAGTTGGGGAACAAGGGAAGTGAGGGGTGTGTGGAGCGCGACCGCCTCTTCGAGCAGGAGCTGTTAGTACATTTTTCTCATAAAACCTCACCCTTGCCCAGCAGTTTTGCTTCTGCAGGTTGAAGTGTGTGTGTGTGTGCACACGGGGGATATCTCTGGCTTGAGGGGTCTCCGGTCTCCTCTGATCAGGGGATTGATCAGAATTTCTCAGCACTGGGTGAGTTTTCATGGTGCAGGTTCCCCGTCTTGTCTTTATCCTTGCAGCTATAGAATCATAGAATAGTTTGGGTTGGAAGGGACCTTCAAAGCTCATCCAGTGCCACCCCTACCATGAGCAGGGACATCTTCACCAGCTCAGGTTGCTCAGAGCCCCGTCCAGCCTGGCCTGGGGTGTCTCCAGGGATGGGGCATCCACCACCTCTCTGGCCAACCTGGGCCAGTTCTCCCAGGTTTTTTAACTCTGGATAACCAGATTTGGGTGCCTTCCCACCTGTGGCTGCCCTCTAACAGGTGTGTTTCACAGGCTACATTCCACCAAAGGGATTCAGCCACTCAGGATATCTCTGGCAATAGTGTAAAAAGCTAAATATTTACCTTATAAAAGTGTGCCTTGAGAAAGCACTGACAGCTGTACCTCAGGGAATGATTTTCTGTCTGAGAGAACTTAAAGTTTTTAGGAAAAGGGGAGACTTTACATTCATGTGAAAAAGCCGTAGGGTGTTTTTTCAGACACTAGAATTTAGGAAGTTGGAAACTTTATGGAAATTGTTTCTCATTTATCATACACTCTTGTAGCGTACTCTTGAGTAATACTTGTAATCACTGCAGTCACTTTATTTTAAACTCTAACCAGCAACACTGAAGACTTAGATTATCTGTGAAGGTGCAGAAAGTTGGCCAAGTTTTGCTAAGCTTTGCTCTTTCTTCCTCCCCCTGAAAAATCTGAGTCTTGCCGTGCAATGTCACGCTCTGTTTGTACACGGGCAGTTGTGTTTGTGTGCATCATCTTAAACGTGACTGAGAAAACACCAGAAATACGGTGTTAATTTTACAGTTGATTCCTGTAAAGCTATGGAAATCACTGCATTATTGGCTTTAATCCCTGATAATTATCTGACTAGCCTGGCTGTTAACTAACCCTCCTAATAGGTGGTCACTTTGGAATGATGAATCCCAGGGTATGAAGTTAATACTCAGTGGGGATGAATGGGCGCAATTCACAGCTCTGCTGTTACATTTTGGCTGCGGTGCGGAGAGGACAACAGCTCATCTTTCATCTGGAAAAGAGTTGGAAATGCTGCTACTTCTAAGGTTCTATGATACATAACTTAAAATGCAGAGAGAAGGAGAAAGAAAAAGCTTCCACTGCCAGATTTAGCAAAGGGTGTGAGTGTTTTCCGCAGTGCAAAGCAGAGTAAGGATGCTGCTTTTATCCTTTGCGTCTCCCACAGGTAGTTTTGTTTCTTGTGTCTGTAAAGGTTTCACTACAATTGCACACCAGCTTGAATTCTTTTGACCAAAACAGGCCTCTGGTCTGGAACTCTCTGCACACTCATTGTTGATAAGTGTATTTTTCTTTATTCTTATGTACATATTTTTTTTTTTCCTGAGTGACCAGATTTATAAATTTCAGTGGTTCTGCTTTATTACCTGTAGTTAGTGTTTTCCAGCCTTATTTTCTGAAGACGTGACAGGAATGGACGAAGGGGCCTGCAGCATTTCTGAGTTCACTTGGACAGGCTGCCTTTCCTCAACCGAATGAGAACAATGTAAGAGATAAAAATGATTTGGTAGCCTTTGATTTGTTTGCTCTCATTCTCCTGTTTCCATTCCTCGTCCATTTGAAGGCTGCTCGAATTTCAGATGGACCGTGGAGGGTGTCTCCTGCAAACAGCATGGCAGGAATGAGTGCCGCAAAACAAAACTGCTCATAACCCGCCTTTGTATTGTGGCAAATGCTTGTGTTTTATTCCCATGTTTCTAAGCAGTTTGTGTCTTAACGTATTGATTTTCATGGCAATAAGATTGTTTAAAAATCTCTTTTTGTGTCCCTGTGAACTGAGGTGCTGTGAAACTGTCCTGTCCACTCTTTGTCCCTCCTTTCTCCTTCCCCTTCATTTCAGTGTTGATTAATATCAGTTAGGTGGCACCAACCAGGAATGTGCCAAACAGTCCGACTGACGATGCGGGGGATGCAGATGGGGTAGGTGTGATTTTTCATGGGCAGAGCTTTTTGCTGTGCACATCTTGTCTTGTAAGAAAGAAACAGAAAATAAAGAACCATACTTCCATAATCTGTCATCTTTGCAGTGTGAAACGTCCCTGCTTTGTGCGGTACCCGAGCGCTGTCTCTGCAGTTTGTTCCTGATGTGCGGTGTTGCTGCTGGCTCAGGCTGTAGCGTTGCTACAGGGTGGTGTGCTTTAACGTCATTCCCGGTTTGGTGGTGGTAGCAGGTGTGTCCCCTTATGTGTCTTCTCCTTCATCTACATGGTTATATGTGGTCCTCAAACTGGACTGTGTGGTGATACTTGAAGTAGATGTGAGATTTAGTCTGGGAAAGCTGCTACTTATTGCTCCTCCTGGGCCTGTCTACTCTCAGTCCTTGATTTTTCTCTTTGAACTATGCTCTCCAATATGTAAAGGATGCAGAAAATAACTTGTCCAGTGAGACTTGCAGCTGATGTCCTCAGAGGTCTTGGTGTCATCGATGGCAAACCTGCCTCTTCTGCACTGCCCGCTCCTCTCCAAAACAAGAGGCAGCAGAATTGACCTCGAGGGCTGTGGCTGTGGGTGCTTCACTGTGCAAAGTAGGATGAAAATCTGCTGGTGGAAACCCCTTTGGGAAGGGGCTCCTTGTGCAGCAGGGTGAGGATCAGCTGGGAACATTTCATCATGGGGTGGTGGTGAGGAGGAGGATGGCTGCCCTGGAAGAGAGCCACGAAGATGCTGAAGGGAGCGGAGCATTTCCTGTGTGAGGAAAGGCTGAGGGAGCTGGGGCCCTTGAGCTTGGAGAAGAGGAGACTGAGGGGTGACCTCATTAATGTTTATAAATATATAAATAGCGAGTGTCAGGAGGATGGAGCCAGGCTCTTCTCAGTGACAACCAGTGATAGGACAAGGGTCAGTGGGTACAAACTGGAACACAAGAGGTTCCACTTAAATATGAGAAGAAACTTCTTCTCAGTGAGGGTGGCAGAGCCTGGCCCAGGCTGCCCAGGGGGGTTGTGGAGTCTCCTTCTCTGCAGACATTCAAACCCGCCTGGACACCTTCCTGTGGAACCTCATCTGGGTGTTCCTGCTCCGGCGGGGGGATTGGACTGGATGAGCTTTCAAGGTCCCTTCCAATCCCTGACATTCTGTGATTCTGTGGAAGGGCTCTGGAGCAGGGACATCTTTATTTGGTTGAAAATCTCAGCGTTGTCTGCTAGCTGTGACTGACAACCCTGCACAACTCCAAGCCCTTTGCAAGGACTAAGGGAGTCCTGAACAGAAGAATGGAAAAAAAAACCCACCTCATTATTGTGCTGCTGGCCCGTATGAACGCTCACACACGTGGAAATGAATATCAGCAAATTCATGTTTATTTAACAAAGTTTGCCCTAGCTAGAACTGGCACCAAACAGCACAAACCCCAGCTTTTCCAAGTGCAATGCAGACTTTAGTCCTGCTCTGCACCAGCTGCCTGTACCTGTTTTTGTTGCCGCGTGGCTCCTGGCCATGCTTGGCATTTCTCTTGCCTTCAGCATTGCTGCTCGCATGTTTGTGGTTCAGCAGCAGCCACACGACGCCAGGCAGCTCGCTGCACCTGGTTTAAATTAAAAGCTCGTTTGCACATGATGTCACACTTTTATTGTCAGCCCGGCGAAGGTCAAGACAGTTCTTTTTGGGAAGGTTTGCATTGTTGAGCCTTTACAGTGCTGCCATTAATGCCTTCACCATCTGACTTATATTTCAGTTTTCTGGCATGATGTCATCAAAGGCACCAGATTTATACAAAAAAGTGGGGTGGCTGATCAGCACAGGTTGCAGAACTGCTTTTCTGGGGACCGAGGGTGGATAATTGTCGTTTCAATATTGTGTAGAAAATGATGGATCTGTCCAGAAGAGAGTTACTGAGCCCTGGCAGCTCGAGGTGGTTGTTACGGGCTGTTGACTTTCGAGAGCCCCGTCTCACCGCTCCATTGACCAGAGAGCCCGGTCTCTCCATCTTCCCAGGCAGCTCTGCTGGATAATGGGATTTACATGCAGGGATGGAGAAAAGATTTGGGATGTGGATATGATGCCGCAGAACCCATAGGGCTGGAGTCAAGGGCCATGAAAATCTCAGACCCTGTTCTTCTCTTCTCCAGTCGTGCTCTGCTGCTTCATTTTCTACCCTAGGTCAGAAGTGAGGCTTTGGTGCAGCGTTTCCCCAGCTGGGTTTGTGCACCTCGTGGCTGTGACTCTCCTGTAGGAAGGGTTTAAGAAGCCTGTGTATTTTACAGCTTCTTACAGGTCTGGCACTGGGTGTAGCTTGTGGGATGCGTGTTTAGATTTTTGCTTTGGGATTTTGATGAGCAACTTCCATCCCTGTTACATGGAGAAATGGCTGAATTCCTTTCTCTTTCTCCAGATATATAAACTGATATTTAATCCTTCAGGTCTAAGCTTTGAAGAACCTGAGCTCTGAGACAGAATCAAGTTCATGTTGGTGAGTACCAAATGTGGATGCAGAGACAGCCCTGTCAGAAGCTGTGCCAAGGGGGTGCCTGTTGACCCGTGTGTGTGGCATTGGGGTGAACTTCAGAAATAACGCTGATTTTTTTTCCTCTTCGTGGTTCCTTTTAATGGCCAGTCACTGCACCGTTATAGGAGCCCGTCTGGAGGCTCTGTCACCCTGACCTCTAGGTAGGGGACTAGAATCATAAAATAGGTCAGTTTGGAAGACACCTTCAAAGCTCAAACCGCTGCCATGAGCAGGGACATCTTCACCAGCTCAGGTTGCTCAGAGCCCCGTCCAGCCTGGCCTGGGATGTCTCCAGGGGTGGTTCATCCACCACCTCTCTGGGCAACCTGGGCCAGGCTCTCACCACCTTCATTGTCCCACTGTTGCTCACTGACCAAGTGCTGGCCAAGTTCTTCAGGGCTTGGAGTTCAGTGGTGCAGAGGGCCATAGGTGAAACCACATGTGGTAGGTAAGGGATGCAGATGAAAGCTATGTCTGGAGGTGACTTTGCTGATACAGAAAGAGTTGAGGTCACTAGGAGGTGTCTGACTCAACGCTTCCATAGTCCATTCCTCTGCCCAGGCTCCAGAGGGGGTTTATAGCTTTCACTACTCTTTTGATGTTGTTTACTTGTTTGAGTACAGGATCACTGTGCATATTTCTCTCAACAAAAGTATGTGTGTCCTGAACATTGCTGCACCTTCAAGATCCTTTTACTCCTCCTGGACACGTGCTTGTCTCAGGAGCGACGCAGCACAGCGAGGTTCTGCTCACAGCCTGCGACTTGCCGAGCTCTGGTTGTAAGGAAAGGTGGAGCAAAGAGCTAAAAGTGCTTTCGTTGTATCGGTTGATATTTATCCACAAGCCCCGTCACAACGGAAGGAGCCGCTTTGGATGCGATGGGCACTGGGAGCAGTGAAGTCCAAACCAAGTCATTCCTGTGGCACTTTGGGGTTAGTGGCTGTTCCTGCAGCTCACCCTGCCCCGGGGTCAGAAGGGGTTTGAGGTGGGGATGAGTAAGAGCAGCCTCAGCTGTTACAAGCAATGAGACTGTCAAGGGCAACCAGGCCTCTTGCATGACATGATTGCCAGATGGGATTAGGGAGAAAGAATCACAGAATCATTTCAGCTGGGAGACACTCAAGATCATTGAGTCCAAACAAAACCTGACTCTGGCACTAAACCGTGTCCCTAAAAATCTGGTCTATGTATCATTTAGACCCCTCCAGGGATGGTGACTCCACCACTGCCCTGGACAGACTGTTCCAATGCCAACAATGCTTTCCATGAAGAGATTTTTTCTAATGTCCAGTCTGAACCTTCCCTGGCACAATTTGAGGTCATTTCTTCTTGACTTGTTACTTGGGAGAAGAGACCAACCCCCTCCATGCTCCAGCCTCCTTCCAGGTAGTTGTAGACAGCGATAAGGTCTCCCCTCAGCCTCCTGTTCTCCAGGCTGAACCCCCCAGGTCCCTCAGCTGCTCCCCATCAGACTTGTGCTCCAGACCCTTCAGCAGCTCCCTTGCCCTTCTCTGCCATCCCCCCACATCTCAGGGACAGCACTGCACATCGAGGTGCTCCCTGTGACATCCGCGATGCTCCTGGGCAGCCGCAGCGGGACCGGGAGCTGCACTGATATGGTTGTTATTAATGCTCATCAGAGCCTCGCTGCTGGAGCCAGCTCCAAAATTCTTGCTGAAATGGTATGGTTTTCCTTTTGGTATTTGCTGGCACGGTTTCTGCTGCTGTTTTCAAGTCATTTTTTTCTGGAACCATCTGAGCAACGAGAACATTCGTCTGGTCCTTTTCCAAGGGGAGATTACTCGAATGATGGTGGAGAGACATTGTCTTGGCCCGGCTGCCAAATGTTAGTCAAAGACGTCTGTCTTGCCATTCCTGAATCTGACAGTTCAATTTGGTGGGTCGGAAGCCAAGGAATGACGTTTCCCCAGGGGATGCAAAGCCTAAGGCTGGAGATACATGGAAACCATGGACAGATTCCTTTTTTTGCCTTCCCCCACAAATTTCAGTGTTCTGAAAGTTGATATTCGACCTCCTTCCAGCCACTGAAGCCGTTCCACCAGGGCAGGGGCCTCGTGTTTGCCACGTCTTGTCTAAACAAGGCCTTTTGCTTTGAGCGGAGGTGTCACCGCACATTTCCCAGCACACCGCGAAGGGGGAAATATTTGGCTTGAGCACTTTCCCGCCACCCCTGGCTCCCTCTGCGGGGGTGGAACACAAACACGAGGGCTTTAGGGGTCCCGGGAGACCCTGAGTGAAATTCCTTGCTTTGAAATAAACCTTAATGCCGAGAAATTGAGTCTTTTAAAAATGAAATACTAAGCACAGAGTTTCACTAGGCGTGAAGAAACTCCACATACATTGGGTGTTTTGATAGCTCAGCGTTATCCATGAGACTCCAGCATCTGGGATTCAGGGGGTGGCTGAAGTGATCTATCACATGGAGAGCTGGAGGGGATTGGGGTTTTTGTGCACATTTTAGTCCCAGCTTTGACTCGTGGGGTTTGCCTCTCCCAACTTCAAGGGGAGCTGGATCAGTCCTTTGAAGGTGTTTGCTTTAGGGATCTTTTCTCTGTGAAAGGGTAGCAGAGCAGCCTCGGCCATATAAATCAGTTTGGAAGTGAGTTACAAAGTGCTTAATTTGCCTTCTATTAAAATTCCTTGTGGTCCCTCTGGTCCCTACAGCTTGCTGTTAAATGAGCTCTTGGGAAGCTGGGGATTGAAGTCCTTTTCTGCGCTACAGAGGGAACCCGCTTGGCTGGGAAGATCTGAAAAGATGGACGTTTCCTGTAAAAACAGGTGGGGTTTTATTGGTAATTTGGTGAATTTAAAAGCTCTTTGTCGTCCCGTGCCAGCCTGGGGGCTTTGAGTGGTGAGGAAGGGCATGAGCGGGTGACACAGGTGCCCCAAGGGTCAGTCCCCTTCTCTGGTGTCATTCTGCTGCTGGGGAAGTGTTTAGGAGCCTAAATGCCAGAGACTTTCAATGAAGCTTGAATTTTCAGGATCCAACCCCTAAAGAGGGGCTCCCTCTGCCCAGGCTGGGCTCTGGCACCCCCAGGCTGGTCCTGGAGTGGCCGTGGGACAGCTGGAGGTTGCTCCAAGGCTAAAGATGACCAAGGCAAAGGGATTCGCTGTCCCTGCCATCCCCGAGGCAAGAGGAAGGTTATCAAGAGTGGAGTGGGGAGGGAGCAAGGGAATAGGGAGGATTTGCCAGGCTGCTTCTGGCAACTGGGGTGTTTTGCCAACATGGAGCAGAATGTGTGATCGAAAGCACGTGGCACCGGCCCTCATGTGCAGGGGGCATTAGCCCCGCTGCTCTGTCACCCTTGCCTGTCTCCAGGGGTCTAAAAAAACCACAAGGGGCGGCTCAGCAGGCGGGAGATGCTCCCAGCACGAGTGTGGCACTTCCCAGGCTGCTTCACCAAAACAAGTTCACCAGCATTAATGCTGCGATTATCTAACCCAACGTGATGCCCAGCAACAGGATGAGGGGCACAGAACGAAGCACAGGAGGTTCCTTCTAAACATGAGCAGAAACTTCTTTACTTTGAGGTGCCAGAGCCCTGGACCACGCTGCCCAGAGAGACTGTGGAGTCTCCTTCTCTGGAGACATTCAAACCCACCTGGACACCTTCCTGTGTGATCTGTTCTGATGACCCTGCATTAGCAGGTGGGTTGGACTGGATGATCTCCAGAGGTCTCTTCAACCCCAGCCAGGCTGTGATTCTGTTACCACTGTCACTTCTCTGTGGACCAGGCAGAGTTGCCCATCATAGTGCTCTCTGATGGGCATGTTGCATGGGCACAGCAGCCGCAGGGTTTGTTGCTGCATCCCAGCAGCTCCAGCGCTCAGCTGAGCTTCCCTGAGCCCAAACTTAGCGAGCGGCTGCAGGAGCTGCCATCTGCCTGGCATGGGCCTTGGGACATGCGTGGGGCTCAGGGCTGGGGTGGTGACAGCACGAGGGGCTGAGGCTGGTGCCCAGGATGGCTCTGCAGGCTGCTCACCCACAGACAAGAGGTCTTGGAGCAAAGTAAACCTGATTTCTAACTTGCTTTACCACGCGGTCAACTTACTTGCTGCTAATAGCAATAAGCAAAACTTTTCTTCAGCTAAGGCCATTGCAGCAAATGTTCTGACACTTCCCACTTGAGCTGTTCTTTTTAAAGACCCATCTCTTCTGGTTTAATTGCAACTGCAGAAATGGCCAGGTTGCTGGAAGCATTTTAAAAAGCAGCGAGTGTCTTTATCAGGAACTGCTGAGAAACATATGGAGTTTAATAGGGTAGCGCAACTCTTTTTGCTTCCACTCTTTGCAAAGAAAAAAAGAAGGCTGAAATACAAGGAGTGGAGAGAGCCATTTGCTGAACCTGCACATCTATTTTTACTCCCCTGCTCCATAATGTTCCTAGAATAAATCTTTTAGTGCACAGCAGGGTAGGAAAAATATAGTGCTGATGGCATCTCTGCTATCCCCATTGTGCTGCGAGGACACAGGGCAGCTGCTGTGCTGACCTGTCACTTGCATAAACCCGCATTCCAGGTACAGAGGCCATTTGCTCATCGGGGTTTGTTTGATGAAATGGCCACTGGGGTTTATATATAGACCTTGCCTGTCCCGCCAAGTTGTCTTAACTTTTTGCAAGTTGAATGGAAGTTGGAGGGGGTGGGTGTCGATCAGCTTGGAAAATAGAGCTGCTAATCTGCTGGTGTCTGTGGGAGAGCCTGTGGGATGCCCTGTGCCCCCCCGGGGCTTGGAGCATCCTCGGGCATCCCGCTGGGACAGGGAAGCAGGTGGTGCCCCCATGGCTATGGGGCTGCTCCATGGGCTGCCGAGGCCACCACCGGGGTGCCAGGGGCTTGAGTGATGAGGGAAGGGTTGGAGGAATATTTATATTTATAGCTTGTCTCAGTGCTGGGCCTGGGAGGGTGATTGCCATCCCGGGGATGTGAAGGGCACAAGTGTTCAGGGCAGCTCCCTGAGGGCAGTGGAACACAGGGACCAGAAGAACAAATCTCCCAATGATGAGGCCGGGGGGCTACAGCACGGTCCTGCACACCCTGCTGGGGTCAGCCCCCAGCGTCTCCTTTGATGTTACATGATGAGCAGTTGTTTATCTAAGCTGTTTTTGAGGATTGCATGGTTTGCCTGGAATTGTAATGCTTTGATGATACCAAGAAACCTCAGCAAAAAAAAAAAAAGGTTATTTTGAGGTAGGGAAGAGCAGCTGAGTGGGCTTGGGCTGTTCAGCCTGGAGAACAGGAGCTGAGGGGAGACCTTATCACTGTCTACAACTACCTGAAAGGAGGTTGGGGCATGGAGGAGGTTGGTCTCTTCTCCCAAGGAGCAAATGATATGATGAGAGGAAACAGCCTCAGGTTACACCAGGGAAGATTCAGATTGGATAGTAGGAAAAACCTTCTTCCCAGAAAGGGTTGTCAGGCATTGGAACAGGCTGCCCAGGGAAGTGGTGGAGTCATCATCCCTGGAGTGGTTTAAAAAATGCATAGACGAGGTTCTTACAGACGTGGTTTAGTGCCAGAGGTAGATTATGGTTGGACTCAATCATCTTGAGGGTCTCTTCCAACCACAATGATTCTATGATTGTCATGGTGGGAAAAGCCCAAAGCAGCTCTGCCCCTGGGCATCTGCCATCTTCCCCTGGAGATTTTGGGAAGTGACCAACAGGGGCTGGATTTGATGTTACTTCTTGTGTTGACCATGTCTAAAGAATTAGTTTTTCCTCTTGAAAATTGCTACAAACCTTGAAGGTATTTTTCATTTTTCCTTAAACAGAATAGATTACGGTTATCTCTGTCAAAATCAAAGTGTCTGCTTGATTCTTCATTAATGGCACGAACATGGGAATTTTTTTTAAGTGATTCCATGTCTGCACCAAAATCTGACTCGAGAGTCCTGGGGTAAGCAGCAGAACTGTGCCGTGTGGCCAGCTTTCACCACTTTGGTATGAATTAGCAATACCAAAAACTCCTACAGAGGCTTTAAGCTCCGAGGTTGTGCCAGTAGACATAATTTCATCTTTGAAAAGAGAAATCCTTTTACTTCTTCTGACTGTGGAGCAGACCTGGGACACAAAAGCACAGCAAAGGTAGGCTCAATGCGTCGTTAAAAACCTCTTGGTGTTCAATACCGTGTTACATGTAAGGTGGGGGGCTGACTCGGGGGTTTGAATACTTGGATTTGGCGATACCCTTAGAGGGTCTTTCATCATAGTTCACAGATGAGCTTTTGAACAATGAGCCAGTGAGGGTAAGAAGGGCAGATGATCTCAGCCCTTGGTGCAGGACAGGGAATTACAAGAGGTCCTTCAATAAACAAGGTTGCTCCCCGGCAGAGTTAAGTGCATCTCTTCACGCCAATGTTGTGTGTGGTTCAGAGGAACCACACAGAGGACAGACGTTGAGGCTGCTTCTCCATGGTGATGCCAGGGGACTTGGGGAGGTTATTTTTGGGTACAGATGACTTTCCAGAGGCTGGTTCCACAGCACAAGTCCTGAGCAGCCACTGTCTGTGAGCAGGGAGGTTTCATTCCTCGAACTTGACTTCGTTCGCCACACAGGGATTATTTGACTCTCCAGTGATACATGCCTTGTTTGCTTTGTTTTTCGGCCAGCTCTGCTGGCAACTTTTCATTCCTCCCAAGGGTATCAGTGCTGGAGACATTTATCTGACAAGATTCCCCATCCATCCCTGTGTGTGGACATGGGCCAGGCACCTGTCTGCCCTGAGATTCCCCCACTACACGCATGTTCAGGAGCAGTGGCTTTGATCCTGGGGGAAGTCTGACTGTGGTTTCAGCTCATTTTCCTCCCATCCTTCTGTCAGGCCCAGCACTGAGACCAGCCAGCTCTGGAAGCCTTGGGCAGATACATCTGAACTGTCAAAATCTGCATCAAACTATGAGCCCTGTTGCCTTTGCTGCCTCCTGCACTGAGATTTGTTGCTATCTATAAGCACCAACAGGCCACTTTGTAGTTCTGCAGCAAAGACTTGGTACTTGCTGAAGTGGACACACAGTTCCCTTGGGTTTGGCCAGGATCATTCTTCATCCTGGAAGAGGGAGGTTGCCACACAGTGGACAGATCTTGCTTTTCTGCAATCTGCCAGTAGCCCAATCTTTCAATAAAAACTGATATTGTTAAAAATGTGGTTAAAAAGTTAACCTGTTTTTTTGAAGCCTCAGAACTTGGTCGTGTTTTCAGAGGCACTTCTCTGGGCACTTTTTTGTGTTGATCCAAGCTGATCAATAAACAGACCTCTGTAAGATCTTTTTGTCAGTGGGGAGAGTCCTCTGCCATTCTGGTTGCACCCCAGGATTCAAGGAAACATCACCCAGATCTTTATGAAAGCTTTGGCTTTTTGTAAAGACCTACATAAAAAAAATTTCGAACCCAGAAGCAAAATTTCTCAGGTAACTGAAACGCATGGGAGCTGATGATAGAAATTTCTTTTAAACCAGAACACTATTGGTTGGATATTGTTGCTCCTGTAATGCCAAAAGTAGCTGGTAAATTGTTGGGACAGCAAGACCAAGAGATCCTTGATATGTTTACTTTTCTTGAAATCCCTTAAATGTCTGCACTGGTATCTGTGTCGTAAATTATTTTGAGGGCTTGCAACTAAAATTCATGAAGGTTGTCATTTGAACAGCTGAAATACAATGAACTAATAAGCTTGTATGAGCTGGCCTCAGGTAAAACCACTGCTGTAGTTTGCCTGGCAGTTTTAGTAGATTTTCCATCAGTCAGCATATGAAGCCAGAAGCATGAGTGAGTCTTGGTGGAAAACAGGATTCCAAGGGGGACTCTTAGCCTGACACAGTGGGCTGGGCACCAAAAACCTTCGAAACGCCCACACCTGCATCCCTTTGCACATCCAGGGTAGAGCACGGCTGTACCTGTATATTGCCATTGTCAACATGGAAATGAGAGCATGTCATCTTCTCACAGGATCCCTTTGCTTGCAGGTGGGTGTGCTCTTGGGCTGTAGCAGCCTTCAGAGAGACCCCCTCTCTTCAAGATCCTCCTGCATCAAGGGAAGGGGACATACAGTACTGAGAAATATTGCAAATGCTGCTGTACACTGCCAGTGGTGTCTGTGCTGTTAGGTGAGGTTCTGCTGCTGCAACTTCAATGTGAACCATTAACTTTGTCTTAAAAATGCATAGATATAGATGATGTAGATATAGATATGGATACAGATGATATAGATGATATGGATATAGATGATATGGATATAGATGATATGGATATAGATGATATGGATATAGATGATATGGATATAGATGATATGGATATAGATGATATGGATATAGATGATACGGATAGAGATATAGAGAGATAGAGATATAGAGATAGATAGAGATAGAGATAGAGACAGATATAGAGATAGAGATAGAGATAGATGTATCTTGTAGTTCAAACATCACTTTCTCAACTGTCCACCTAGAAAAACACCTGTTTTGTTCTTCGGTGCTCTTGCTTTGGCCAGCAGTGAGCAGCAGCACATCTCACATACGCTGCTGGGGCAGGAAGGTTGAGGTTTTCTTTTATTCCACGTCAGGAGCATTTACCATGTAACCCTGACCAGGGAATAGCTCTCCTGATATCACAGAGTTTGCTAATAGATGACCATTTGATGCATAGGTGGTGTGGTGAAATTGGTGCACTGCAACTGGTTTGTTTAGCGCAATAAAAATATATTGGGTTCCCAAGATGTTGACCAATGGGTTTGGGAAACAGATGATTGATTCACACAGCTGAGAAACAGGGATTGTAACGTGTTTTGCCAGAGGAGGCCAGGTTGACGGATGAGTTCATTTAAGGATTATGCTATAGATAGAGCTGTTGACAGAATGAATTTGTTTTTATTTTTCATCAGTAGGTATAACACAAAGCAGAACTAATTGAAAGTAGTTTCCTTGTGGCATCTGGTTGTGTTTCTTGCTTTAAGTCTTTCACACGCTGTAAAATTACACCAACGGCTTTTCTTCACTTCCATTTGCTTTCCAAGCTTTCCATCACTGCTTTTCAAATGGGTTCCCAGTGTGCTGGACACATTAAGAAATCACAGACTATGCAAGAAACGGAGCTGGGCCGTCGTTTCTGCTCATTGCACAAACGTTCTGGTGCACATCACAAATCCACGCCTGGAGCAGACTCACTGAGGTGTCCTCACCTTAGGGCTGATGGCAAAGCTGAAACATGAACACCCTTTCAGATATTTTTTGATGGCATTTTAAGCTGTGACCTGTGCTAAATATCATTCCTACATGGCCTGATCTCTTTCAGTGTAGGGCCCAAACCTGGAAGGTTATTATGTTTACCCAAGGAGGGGTTCTGAGGTTGAAGGAAGGTGTTGAGTTAAGTTCTGGAAATAGCTTTTCCAAGCAGCCAGGGAGAATAAATCCTGCTATTTCTTCAAAGATTTGGCTGGTTGCATTCATCACTCTCCTTTGGCTGTTTGTGGCTGTTGCGGGGACGGCACCAGGATCTCTGAGTTGAGATCATGCAGGCTGTTGGGGTAGAAAACTGGACTTTGTGGTTCCAACCCATCTTACAAATTTGATCTGTGGGTTTTGGCTTTTATTTTTGAATTATTTTTTATTATTATTATTTTTTCTTTCTTTCTTTCTTTCTTTCTTTTCCAGTTGTGGTCAAATGAGAGTTATCCAGAACTGACTTCACATTGGGCCAAAGAACAGGAATGCAGCAAACACAACGGTGATTGCCAAACTGACAGGCTCACAACCATGAGGGAGAAAATACCCCCAGGTCTCTGCCACTGAGTCCAATACCTGAGGAGAAGAGTCCATGTGATTTCAGGATTACATTGCAGGCTAAATTTTAGCCTTTGCTTGGCCTCGGACCTGAACTTTAAGCACCAGCCAAAACATAATCTGAATTTGAGCACTGGCTATTGGTCTATCTCATCTCTGCTCATCATATGTGCAGTCATTCAACAGAAGCCGAAATGTGTCTTCTCTGCCAAGAGCCGTTGGTTTCCAAACAACTACATCAGTGCGGTGAGTGATGGAGTTTCCATCAACTGCTGTGGGCCAAATGTAGTCATCTGAATTCAGGTCTTGGCAGGTATAGAAACTTGGAGTTGTCAATGATTTTTATATGAAATTGTGCTTAATGACATTTCTCATTCTGTGCTTCAGTTCTGTTAAAGCTCTTGGAACTGCAGATGAATGGAAGCTTTTTATCTCTTAGCTAGTGAGATTTTCTGTTCTTTATTTGACCTTTAAAATAATTTAGTCTGAGCTTGGATCTGGGTTAAATATAGCTGGTTATTTTCACTCTGAGTATGTAATGCCCCAAAGAACATAGGTATCCTTTGAATGTGTTTTGACAAGTACTGTATCTGTGCGCAGGTATGTATTTATAAACGTTTGCGCTGCGTATATTAAAACAGCACTTCCAAAATCAAGTACTTTCTCTCCTGTAGCAAAATATTTGTGCAAAATGCAGTGGTAGGTTTCCAAAAATGGGCAGTTCAAGGAGAGTAAGACACTTTTTGGAAAGAAGCTGCAAGGATGGGACATGGATTGAGCCCTTGGTAGTTACAAAGTGAACATGGAGCCATTATTCACTTTATCTATAAAATCAGGACTAGATGGTGCCTAAAGAAATTACCCAACAGCAGGGTCAAAGCAAGCAGAAGGAATCACTTTTCTAACAGGCTTCACGGCACTGCAGAACATCTCACTAGTGATGGCAAAACTTTCAGAGGGTAGGATTAAACAAACTCATGGAAAACAGCACGAACAGCGCCTGTTCACTGCAGAAGCCATATGGATACAACATATTGTCTTCAGAAGACCCTAAACTGCTTCAGGCCAGAGGCTGGCTGGGTGTGGGACAACTACTATTCCCCTTCTCTCTTCTATTTCTAATACTTGTTTCCAAAGCATTTATTACTGAGTACTGTCAGACACGAGATGCTCAGCTCTTGTTCTTATTAAATATGATCATTCTTACCTCCCTAATTTATATGAAAAGCCCATGAATTCAAAAGAACTACTGTCTGCAAAACAGAAGCAAGATCCCAAACACTTCTTGCCTTCAACTCCTTGCCTAAAGCTGATTTCAGTTCAAAAAAAGAATTAAAAAATATATATATATAATAAATTCAAAGTATTTGGCATCATTTTCCTCTGTGTTTCCAGACACAAACTCCCTCTCATCTTGCTCTTCCCTTTTCTACCTGATAGCACAGACACCCCATCCGACCTGGGAACCTCCTATCTTTCCATAATGCAGTGACAGGAAATATTTAGCTGATTTCTTTTCTTTAGAGACCACCGGCCAAACTGTTGTGAAGAGGAGCCATGAATACCAGCCACGAGCAATGCCGACCCTCACTGTTCTGGGTGTGCTGACTAAAGTGATGCCATGAGTTCGGGGGACCATGCTTTGAGCATTCAATGAGGTCTTCACTCCAGCAATACTCACCCAGCAGATCGCTCAGGTGGAAGGTTTGTTCAAGCAGATGCTTCTTCTGACAGTAGGGCAAACATGTTCGTATCTTGGTGGCGCTAAAATGGGGGGAATAGGGCTGGGTAGGGAGACTGAGATATTTCTGCCTCTTTGCAAGACGTTGCTGGGATAGCAGGGTGCTATAATAAAACCTGAGATTAGCTAGTGAGACTTTAGACACAGTCACACTTGCACGGTCTTGTAGTTTGTAGGAATAGGGCCAGATTCCTGTAAGCAGATGAATCCTCTGCTGGTGCTCACCGTTTCTGATGTTTTAAGAGCCACTAGGAAACCACCTGGGCAGCACCATGTAAATATTTAGCCAGTGCATGTTTGCATACTGTGTAAATTCCATTATTTGGAACCAATTCTTCCCTTGTGGGGGTTTGCTCCCCAGGGGAAAAAAGGCAGTTGAATCTAATCCATAAAATGAATAACTGTCTGAGGGAACCGAGTCCTACACAGTGAAGGAATCCTCTGGTTATGAAAGAGCAAATGGGTTTGAGTGGTGGCAGAGCTGGGACTGAGGACTTTCTTGCTCCTCTAAAAGCCCAGACAAGAGGCAATCTGGCTACAGGATGAGATTCCCACCCAAGGAGCTGGTCCTTGTGAGCTGGCCCACTATTTTCTTGAGCTTGGAAAGAACTTCAGGCTCTAAGCAGGATCAGATTCAAAGTAATTTCACAAACCCACACTCTTCCTACCTGCCTTTTATCTCCCAGCTGCCACTTCTCATCTCATGTTTGGTACTGGCACAAGGCTCCGTCTTTGCTTATTCAAGGGCAATGCCATAAGCCACAGCCTCCCTGAGGAGCTGGCTCTGGTTCATCATTACGTTGCTGTTTATGTAGCCATTTACACCCAGATTCCTACTCAATTGCACATTGCATATGTCTCAAATTGGTATAAATGAGTGTATGGAGTAGACCAGCATCATGTCTGCTCTGCTTCCTCCTCCTGTTCTTCTCCAGAATGAAAGACTTGGTAGGCAGAGCTCCAGGGGACTTTCACCGCTCTTACCTTGTCCCTTGCCATCAGGGTGGGACAGCACAAAAAGATCGACCCAAGTCGAGGAACAGTGGTTGCAGCAGTGAGAGTGAAGATGGATATTTCATGGGCTTTTTGGGGAAAGGAAAAGGGATAGAAGGAAAAGGTAAAAATGACCCATTATCAGAGAGTGAAACACAACCTCTGGTCTTCTCACCTGGCCACCAGAGTCATCAAATTCCCTCCTCCTATAACTGCTGCTGCCACTTTTCAGGGGACGTAAAACTCCATTAGCTCAGACCTACCAGTGCCACTTGGCAGCTGTGGTGATTTACAGCAGAAAAGACTCGTCATCTGCAACTGTCAAGGCATGATCTCCAACTCCATTTGAAATACTTTTACTCCACCAGGTGATTTACTGCTCAAGCACAAGGTGGTCATTCTATGTCTCTTTTCTTCCCCCTTTGCCTACCATATATTGGGTCACACGCAAAGTTCCCTTCCAGAACTATGGGGTCAAACGAGGGAGATTAAAGCCATTCTATTTTTCACTGGCCCTCCTGAGCAATCTGCTGGAAGACGACTGCACAGCCAATGGCCGTGTCCATTTTGCTGGCACCTCCAGCGTTTTATGCGGTGTCTGAATCTCAGCAGGCACCTCATGCCTGCTAATGGCTTTGCGAGTCAGCCCATCAATTGGTTATTTACGGCAGGCACGTCTCAAAACTGTCGGGTCAAGTTTTCCTACCCTGACGTATTTTGTTCAGAGGAACACATAAATCTTCTCCTGCCATTTGCAGCTTAAACCTTCTGAGTGTGAAGCCAGTGGGTTAAAGTTTCCAGCCATAGTAGCAAACTGTATTTTAAAGCGTTGTTCTCCTGACTCTTAGGGGCTTGGGCACTTTGTCTGAGTCATGAATCAGTTCACGCTGCAAGATTTATAGGCACTGAGCTCTCTTTTTGGTGTCCTTTAGCTCCAGGGTTTGAAGTCATAACAAAAGAAATTGAGACCTCTCTGCTATTCCAGTGTTTTTCTATTTAAGGTGCTCTTCTGAAAAGTCACAATGAGATCTTAATTAGGTGCTCTGAAGTGAGATACAAGAAGGGGTGCAGAATTCCTGCACTTTCAGAGTTTGATCCTGCAGCTCCAAAATTCATAAGCTCGTTAACGGGAGGATGAAGCACTTGTATAAGTCTGGATTTCATTATCACGTGATGCTCCAGCTATTTGGAGCTGCATATATGTAGGTGCTACAGCAATATGATTCAAAATTAACCTGAAGACTTCCCAGTCTTGAAGAGTAAAACACCAAAGAACAACTATTTATAGCAGCACCTTCTATGCACAAAGAGCATTTCAGTCAATCAGAAAGCTTGGGATAATTCCTGGGGACACTGTTTATAAGTGGATGAGATGGGATCACCATCATCTTTCTGTTCAGCCTATAGTGGTATCTTTTCAACATATGTGCATGTTGAGTAGTGAAAATAATATCTATTGAAAAATCATGTGTAGGAAATTAGAATAATCCCAATTTCCAAGGCCATGGGCACTGTGCTACATTTCAGTGACTTGAACAATAAATTACCCACAAAACTAAACTATTTGAAATGAAACGAAGTGGAGATTTTTGTCTGATCCCATGTCAGAAAATAAGCCTTTTCTCCATCAAGAGGTAAACGATTTTGTAACGGATAACATACTGCAAACATGCCTTCAGCTTTCAACATTTCTAGAATTTGGAAAACATGATCTTACAAGTCAAAGCTCTTCAAGTGGCCAGAGCTCTCAGAAGTGACTGGACATGCTGAATGGTGATGAGCAGTTGTAAAGGTAAGGACAAACAGGACAATATGAACCCAGCCCTTTTTGACCCTCCAATATAGTGATTTATGGAACTTGTGCCCCAAGGAGTGAGTTCAAATCTTGACATTGAGTCGTCCAGCCCACACAGGGAACTATTTAGGTGACAGCAGCACAAAAGAACGGGTCTAAGACATCCAGCTTTGCCCCAGGAGGGTCACCCCAACCCTCTACATGTATCTGGCTCTCAAGAGACCACCAGCTTTGAGTTTACTCTCTATGAGAGAAGGAGGATTGACTTTTTGGAGCTAGCTTAAAATGCACTGAAATTGTGTGGGCTACCAGTTGCCACATGATGGACTTACATGCGTTCATTAGGGTCCATGCTCTGGAAATGAGGAAGACCCACATCTTTCATGGCATTGATGATGGTTTCTGCTGATGAGAGGAAGGATTTCCACCTAAGATAACTCAGTATTTGCAAGGTGTTGTGGCATGATTGCTCTTTTTACAAATGGAGACCACTTAAGCTCTGCAAATTTTTAAGGCATGGCCATTTGACAGCACAAACTGAAACTAATGAGATGTTATAAACACTGAAGTGTTAACCCTTGAGTGACCTCTGAAACAGCTGTACAGGGAGTGTAGAGCTTAAAAAAATTCCTTTTGTGGCCCTTCTGTAGGTGATTTGATGAGTATTTTTAAAGATGAGGAGGTCCTTGTTAGAGGGCGGCAAAGCACAAACGCGTGCTCACGTTTATGATGGAAGTCAAGGCAGGCACCTGGAGACGCTCTGGAGAGCAGAGGTTCCTTGGCTGTGGTGGAGTGTTATCAGCTCCGTGGCTGCACAGGGAACAGCACTGTGTGTGGTGGAAGTTTTTAAAATGATTTTCATCAGCATGATTAAATACTTATTATGTGAGTCAGCCATACGGGCTTCATTAAACAAGTGAACTCAGAGGAGCCTCCTCATCTGTTTATGAAAGCCATCTGGAATTACGGATGGTTCCAGAGATGGAGGATGAATGCGGCTCAATGTGACAGAAGTCCAGATCCCCTCTCAGGACCCTGCCTGCACCAACCCGCCTTGCACTCCTCGTCCCTGACTCGGGGGAAAAGGGGCTTTTATTTTTCTTTCTACACATTTCTGGGCAAGTAATCAAGGCCTGACATGACTTGGACAGTGAGACTTTAAATATACCCTGTTGGGATGTGACAGAGGCACCTTTTTCTGGTGGCAGGATATAACACAGCTTTAAAAGAAAGAAAATAGATGCAAGCTTTTACACTGGAGGGAAGTGTACCTTGAAAGGAAAGGCTTAATGAACTTTAACCAGCCTTCCAAGATCTTTATTAGTTGCCCCTTTATCAAATTAAATTCACACTGTGCTAGGCAGCTTAAGTACTGCAAGTTGATGTCATGTGCTAAGTGCCAAAGTAGGCTTTAATTGGCTGTTTAAATGAGAAAAGGGGTCCTGCTGTGCAGCACATGCACGTACATACACTATGGCGAGGGGGGCAGGTGGGAAGGAGCCAGGCTCATGCTGTCCCCCGTGCCAAAATAGCAAAACAAGGTACCAGATTTTTCTCATGCTAGCTGGAAAGGTTTTGCTCTGTGTTGGCTTAAGTCTCTTTTATATTAGGCCCAGTAAGAAAAGGAAAATTTGCATGAAGGTCCCTAAGCTCGGTCCCCAGGTTGTAGGTGAAGCAAGGTGGCTCGTTCATGAGCTGATGTGCATCAAGGTAAGCTGGGATGAGGTGCTCATTCCAGAAATGTCGTTCCGTGGAGTTACTGAGAACTGGCTCTTCTTTTAACAGCTCTCCTGAGAAATGCCTGCTGATCAGCCTGGCAGGGTTTTAATAAAGATTTTTCGTATTGGTCACAGTTCAGTTTCATAGATCACAAATTAGTCACAGGTGTCAACAACAGTAGCCAGAGCAGTAAAGGTCAGATGAAGATGAACAGGTCACTTGTCCTGCAAAATTATTTTGATCTTAAATATTCATTACAGAGGCAGCAGTGGTGACTGCAGAGTTAAGATTACAGACAGCCCTGCTGCTAAATCGAGGAGTCCTTTGCCTTCCTGATGAGAAGCTCCGGCCTCCCGGAGGAGCATTTCGTCACACACAGAGAAATCCTGCTGAGGTTGCTTGCATGGGATCAACCAAGGCGACTACTCACATGACTAACTGCTGTAACCCTTGCAAGAGGAATGAAAAATTAAGTGGCAGTGATGTTTCTTACTCCTGCAGCCCAGACGTAACACGGGTGAAAGTGGTGCTGGAACTTGCTAAATTTGAACAGTTGTTTTCTGTTAACACACGGCCTTAAAAAATGCGATTTGAGAAGCTTGTTAGACAGCTAGTGCTAACATTTAGTCCCAGTGCAATTGGGCCCATCTGGGCTGCAAGCCTCCTGAGCATCCGGCTTTCCTCGTGCAGCTGCATCATCCCATCCTGCTCATCTTCCTTGCTCCCGAGTGCTGATGCTCAGCCTCTGGCTTCAGCTGTCACAGTGGCAGATTCCTAAACACCCCCTCCCTGCTCATCCTGACCCATGGGGCCAAGCAGCAATTGCAGGGAGCCCTCAGCTGGTTTTCCACAAGACCCAGGACTCAGGAGCGAGCATATTTAGCTGAACAAGTAAACCAGGCTGAGCCTGTGCATACTCTCTCTGGATCATAGAATCATAGAATAGTTTGGGCGGGAAGGGACCTTCACAGCTCATCCAGTGCCACCCCTGCCGTGAGCAGGGACATCTTCACCAGCTCAGGTTGCTCAGAGCCCCGTCCAGCCTGGCCTGGGATGTCTGCAGGGATGGTTCATCCACCACCTCTCTGGCCAACCTGGGACAGAGTTTCACCACCCTTACTGTAAAAAATTTCTTCATGTCCAGCCTGAATCTCCCCTTCTTTAGTTTAAAACCATCACCCCTTGTCCTATCGCAACAGGGCCTGCTAAAAAGTCTGTCCCCATCCTCCATCCCCTGGCTGCCGCCCCGCTGCTCTTCTGGGCAGCGATGGTGGTTGTGCCTGGGCAACTTTGCAGCAGGGAATAGCAGCATCACAGCAGTATCATGGACCACAAATATCTTCGTTTTCCTCCTTTGTTGTGCATGCAAAAAGCATTTCTGCACTCCTAAGGCCTGAGGCAGACCTGTCCTGTGCTCTTCCTCTCTCTTCTCTTTCCCCTCCCTCCACTTCCAGCCTTTCTCTGGTTTCCTCCCAGCCCTTCGTGCCCCCCTCCTTGAGTCCACCTTCTCCCTCACTTTTTCCGACAGACAGGCAAGCAATGCACTTCCCCCATGAAGCTGGACACTTTGGGGAACTCCTGTCTCCTCTCTGCAACCTGCAGCTGATTTTATCTGCCCCAGGGGACGGTTTTCATGAGGCAGCAGCCAGCGCGGAGGTGCGGAGGCTTCCGGGCCTCGCACTAACTCGCATTCCAGCATTAAAGATAATGGACACAATGGAAAATCAATGGAGAATATGTAACTTTATCCCATTCATAGCTTCATATTGCATTACACCATGGCCTTCAGATACATAAAAGTGATATATGGCTGAACTTGGCATGAAATAAAGAACACAGGAAACAAGTATTTTTGATAAGAATCACAGTCTAGGTATAACCTATACAGAAAATAGGTCTGAATATCTTCTGTTTTTCATGAAGTTTCACTACACAATTGTTTTCCAGTAATTTGTGAGAGTGTAAAAAATAAATCAAGGCTTTGTGTATATTACAGATTTCCCTTGAGTGAGGTAAGAGAGAGAAAGAAAATGTTAGAGTTTCCAGCCTCAGCCAGATGCCAAATCTGTCTGAAATACTGCTTTTTTATATTATATCAGTGGAAGGAAATTATTACTGCTATTATCTGCCCTTTGCTCAGAAGCATATTGTGCACCTTGGCTAATGCGCCTTTGTGGTGCAGCCACCTGCACTTTTTCGGGGAGCTCATCTAATTACAGGGTACATGAGTCAGGCTGCATTTCCTATGGGCTGTCTTCAAACATAGGAAGTTATTAATACCGATTAGCTGAAAAAGTCCAGGTCTTCGCGGCGATGTTTCCTGGCTAATATTAGACACACCTTCTGTACTTTAAGGTGTGATGGCTGATAAGAACCAGTAGTACAGCAGCCGAGGTTTTACGGCGGTGGGTGCAATGCGGGACAGACCATCCCAAGAGGCTTTTTTTTCTTCTTAAATCTTTGAATGAATTCAAGCAGACAGGCTGGAACGAGAATGGGAAACTGAAGGTAGAGGGCACAGCTCGGGATGTGAGTCCCTTAGGAAATGACGAGGGAGCAGCACGGCGCTGCCTCTGGTCTCGGTGCCTGGCAGCAGAAGAGAGTTATTGGGAAATTTTCCCTTCAATAGAAAGAAATATCCCCCCAAAGGGGAGCAAAAAGCTCCTAGGAGATGTTGTTGTAAGGCTTAAGCTCCTCGTTTTGGAAGAAGATTAAAAGAAACTTGGCTATTTAATGAGAATTAAGCAGCCGTGGCTCAGATCTAACAAGGGGCACAGCAGAGACCTACTGGTTGGCAGGGGTCCCTGCATGGCCCCTGGGATGACTAGAATTTGGGGATATAGAGTTATCCATGTGAGACTGAATAATGTAAGGCAGTAGGGTCTATTTTCAGATCTTCCACCAATTTGCAAATACATGCTGGGTTGTTTGCCAACCCCTCTTTCACCCTCTGCTTGTCTCATCTGTGCAAGCTGCCAGGACAGGGGGCTGATGGTAAAGTCTCAGCTTCATGCTGGGGTTGTGGTGGTTCCCCAGATCTCCCATTTCAACCTAAGCTATGTTCTGCTTGTCTTGTCTGTGCAAGCTGCCAGGACCGGGGGCTGATGGTAAAGTCTCAGCTTCATGCTGGGGTTGTGGTGGTTCCCCAGGTTGCCCATTCCAACCTAAGCTACGTTACTTGCCATCACTGCAGGTGAAGTGATGGAAAAGGGAATGTACTATGTCATGGATGGATGAATGGACAGGACTCTGGTGACAATGGTAAGCTCAGCTTGTGTCTTTCCCTTGGATGGGGGGATGAGCAGAATGACCCTGGCTCATATGGAGACACCTGGCCCAGCTCCAACCAGGCAGCAAAGGGGTGGAAATAACGAGGTGGCACAGCTGGCCCCACTGGTGACAACTGGGACTTCACTGGTGCCATGTGGAAAAATTTCAGATGATAAATCAGAAGGTAGAAAAGAGGGACAGATGGACAGCGTTACAGAGATTTATCCATCATGAAAAGGGGAATATGGAACACACCCAGAAAATTCTTGACATATAAGTGATTATACCTTATGAAATAGTTAAAATAATAAAGACCCAGCAACCAGAATTGGACGCCAGAGGAACAGAGATTAAATACTTTAAACATTCATAAACCAGATCTTGTATCACAGATGCCTTGCTGGATTATCTCTTGATTTATTTCACTTTTGCAAGCCACAGAAAAGTTGTACGTGATGGTTTTTCCTTTTCAGTTCCCACTACTGAGTTTACAAACCTTGCCAAAAGTGGAGAACTTCACAGAAATCAAGAAGAAAAAGCTTCCTGGCTGGCTGGATTTTCCATTGCTTTCTCAGCTGTGTTGTGGTGGCTCTTCTGATTTATTCTGAAACCAGAGGGGACAACTGCACACAGCACAGGCATGTGAGATTGGGGGGGTCACTGGCACATCATAGCACCACAGCTGCTCTGGAATCTTAGGAAAATTGATTTTAGGTGAAAGAATTGGGTTATCTTCTCACAGTGGGTAAATGAGGAATGCCTTTACTGAGGGTCGTGGCGTTGTATGAGCACGTGGTGAAGGGGGCAGGGGGGAAGCAGGCTGAAAATACCATTTCTTGCATGGTCCCTTGCTTTTTATTCTTAGCCGCACTTGCAGAGCACGTCATACCAGCAGGAAATGATGCTCCTTTTCTCCCTCACTTTCCCAGTGTACATTTCAGCTCCTCCTAACACCAGCCACTATAGATAAAGTTATTTTACATTAAGCAGTCAGTGCTTCTCCAAAGCATTTTCACAAATAATTTAAATAATGTTCATAACATTACCCCCTGTAAAAGGGATAAGTGTCGCCCCCATTTTACACGTGTAAAAATCAAGGCAGTTTGGTCATGGTGTTGAAAGGAAATTGTGTCGAACTGGCAGCACTGAAATAATGTAACTTATCCCACTTCTTGACTGTAGATCAGAGTTCATACAGTCATGTTCTATAAATACCTGCCAGCAAGTATACGTGGGCTTCACATGAATGTAAAAAACCCCCACCCTTCCCTCAAACTGTGATTCAGTGTCTGAATGTATCTTCCTCGTACCTAGTTTGACTGTATTTGGTCTAAAAGTCCATAACTTGAGTCACACGCACAGATTTTGGCAAGAAGGTTGTCAGAAACAGGGCTTCTGTTGTTGGAGGCTGCTCTTCAGTCCTAACCTGCACTTTTTATGTCTCACTTGCAGATGAGATGGAAAATCTGAGCTGCTTTGGCCAGAAGCCTATCTTAGATTCTTTTTATTATTATTATTTTCCCTCAAACAGTATGTGTAATTACTGCAGTACAGTAAAGCAAGATACTCCTATTTCTGATCACTGGCACTGGGATGGGTCTGGTTTATAAAGTAAAATGCCATGCACAGAAGTAGGTGAGAAAGGGGAAAAAAAATCAGTGAGAAGCTACTTCTAGGGAAACAGGAAAAAAAAAACAAACAGAGGATAGGATTTCTTCCTTCGTGAATTGTTTTTGCCCAGGAACATTTTAGTCCTAAAGCAAACCCAGAAACTGTTGTGAGTTTCTGACATATGACTAGTATCTCAAAAGTTTACAGCGGATTTCAACAGACTTAGATGACATTTAGGCAGCCGAAGCCACATTCGCTGAGTTATGTTTTGCAGGGAAAAATATACTGCCTAGTGGAAATGTTTCACTGTTGTTGGGTGGCAGCTTGCATTATTATTGGACATGGCAATGATCTATGTGACATTTGTACTTGAAATACGAATTTTTAAGCAACTTGGAGCTTATGGGCTGGGCACTTTGCTTGCTTTTGTATCGCTTGGGTTTCTGCGTGTGCATATTTTAGCTAATGCAAAAATAGAGCCTCTTTTATTGCAACATTTCACAGAATTTTCCAGCTTAAATGAGCCAGTTTCCAAATCAAAAGGATAAACGCTGGTGAGAAGTTGGCTTCTTAATGTGAAATTGTTCATTGTCCACATTCCATTGGCTTTTAAAGGAGGAAAAAAAAATATCTCTAATGAAGGAAACTCACATTTGAAAGGAGGTGGTGTAGCCATCCTCTAGAAAATGGTAAAATATTGTGTCAAATTGAGGAGGGTGGTTTTTACACACTTCTGGTTGCCTTATTGTGCTTGCAGAGCACAATCAAAGACACCCAGTGGGTATGATGGAAATGCTCGGGAATGAAAAATATCTTTGATTTCCAAACCTCTGCTCATTTTTGCCAAGCTGCCAGGTATTGTGTTCCTGGTGACTGTGTAACTCTAAGTGATATGCTGCTGATCTTCTGGATGCAGAACCATCACGCACACCTCACCAGCTCCAGCGAGCCCAACCAGCTCCCACCTCATGGCGCCAACTGCCCCGGTGGCTTTGCTGCTGTCCACAGCACATCTCTATCAGGTTTATTCTGCCCCATGACACCAGCATCATAATCCTGCTGGCACCTCATGCTGTTGGGGGACCACCAGTGTTTGGTGTCCCCAGCAAAGAGCAGCGTGGTGGCTCTGCTGCTAGGGAGGAGGAGGTCTTGCCACCAACAAAAACCCAAAGGTGTCCCAGGAGAAGGGATACTCCTCCCCTTCAGCCCTGTCCCTGCTAGAAGATCCAAAGTGTCCTTTATCCCTGCACGTTTAGATTGGATATTAGGAAAAATTTCTTCATGGAAACGGTTGTTGGGCATTGGAACAGGCTGACCAGGGCAGTGGTGTCACCACCCCTGGAGGGGTTTAAGAGACATGGAGATGAGGTTCTTAGGGACATGGTTTAGTGCCAGAGTCAGGTTAATATTTGCATTCAATGATCTTGAGCATCTCTTCCAACCAAAATGATTCTATGTGACCTGCCAGTCAAACTCTCATCCTGCCCTGTGATCTGGAGATGAGAATGCTGGTTATAGGGTGGTGGCACCCTATGGCTGGTAAGGGGAACATCTGTGCTCCCTGTGTCCCTCCCACAGCCTGCACCCAGCACTGTGGCCCTGGTCCCTGCGGGGAGGCACAGGAGACTGTTCATCCACACATCTATCACTGCTGTAGCACTGTGTCTTACATGGTCTTGCACTAATAAGGGAATAAGAGCTTTATCCCTGGGGAGGTCTCCTGGATGTTGTGGGGTGCTCTGGAAACAAGTATGAGATGTGTGAGGTGCCAGCAGCCCACCGGCTGCCACACAGACAGAGCAGGAGTTAATCTGGAGGGCAAAGGTGGTTTTAGGATTTCCCTCTCCTCCAAGAAAACCAAGGCCTTGGTTATCGTGGCAGATTTTACTTTTCCAAATAAGGCTGAGAGTTTTCTCAAGTATTTCAAGGGCAGAAAATATCACTGCAGGTTTGAACACTGATTCCTCCCAACTTCAGCCAGGGTGACTCAGATTTTGTAAAATAGAGCCAGGAAAACTCTTTAAAGGGTCTTAATTATCAGGCGCTTGTCTCCTTTTACACTGATTTTTGTTTTGGTGGTGGTAGGTAGTAGGCTATCAGTGACAGGAACGGGGAGATCCCCAACACCCTGTGATGTTTTTATAGGGTCATATAGTCCCTGCCAGATTCTCAAAAAGAAAAGAACAAAGTGGACAAACTCAGATAAGCAATGTTTGGGTTGTATCTCAAAGGAGTAAAAGACCCAAAAGATTTTCAAGCAAGGTGCTCCACTGGAAAAACTGGCTCTAGCCCAGATAATCTTTGATTACATATGAACGGAGAGACTGGAGTCCAGAGGGACTCTTGGATATTAAATTTAATCTGCTTTTACCTCCTTTCTGAGTTGAATAAGTTACACTGGGCTAAAGCTGTGTTTGGGTAACACATAACTGTCTCCCACCCCCCTGCCCTCAAGATCCATCCCTTCATCTGAAGAGATGACAAGACACAAACCAACCCACCTCTGCCCTGCGGGGATGGCTCTGATGATTTAGGGTCCCCTTTAAACATATGTGCATAGCTGTTCATGTGGATTTGCCCGGTTTGCATGTCTAGACCCTGCTTCTCACTATAGCTTTTTCTATTTTGAAGTACCATTTAATATGCCATCACTTAATCTGCTCAGACATTTTATAACATACTAGAAAAGCCTTCATCAAAAGCTGCATCACTGACTTCTTTAGAATGTCTTTGGAGTGGCCGGGCATTATTTTATTTTATTTTATTTTATTTTATTTTATTTTATTTTATTTTATTTTATTTTATTTTATTTTATTTTCAAAAAACAAACTTAAACTTTGAACCAAATCTCAATCTCTTCTCAGATCTTGATGCATTATGGAAACTACCATTTATTACCAAGCCCCGTGGACCACCTTGACAAGTGAGTGGCAGCACACATTTAAACTCATCTATCATCTGCTACATTTTTTGCTTCAACTTTACATGGAAGGAAATGTGGTTGTTGCCAGTCGTCTCCTCTCTTTGCTATGGCCAGATTTACTTTTTGCATTATGCCCTTTCCCCCACTGACACAAAGAGCACCGGCAGCTGGAACAGAGGATAAGAGGCTGCCCTGTACGCTCACTTCTCAACATTGGCTACAAACATCTCTTTCAAACAGTCCTCCTGCTGTCAGGACTAACCAGCAGAAGGTGAGTGAAGAGGTCAATCATTTTGTCTAAAAATAGATTGATTTAACCTGGAAAAGCCTAAAAATATAGTCTAAAAAAAGACTTGATGTATCTTCTTGTATTCCTCCAGCTATGTAGTGCTTCATGATTCAGAAGATGATGATGCAGCAGATTAATTCCTGATTCTGCAGTTGCTTTTTGGGAGCTGATAAATCGCCTGACTAAGGTGACAGAAGGGTCGGAGAGGACAGTGAAAGTCAGCCTTCTTGATGTGGGAGCTGGGCCAGCTAGAGAATCTGGCTAAGACAAGACATTTGTAGCACTTTTCTGTACCCACCAGTAACTCCAAGAAGTGCGAATAAAGGAGATTTTCTCATGTAATGCAGAATTGCACAGGGAAGAGAAAACTCCTCAAGGGTTTTTCAGCTTAGGTCAACACTGCGGTCTGAAAGGCTGACTGAGAAGGATGAACACAGATGGGTTTGTAAGCACAAACTTGAGTAGCTCAGCTTTGATGCTGCTGCAAGATTTACTGCCAAATCGGGGAGGGAAATAAAAAAGAAGCTGAATTATCTAGACTTTGTCCAAGTCCTTGGCATATAGATCGGCACCAACCACTGATCTAAGCTGGTCTGGGAAGAGTCAAAAGCTTGAAGTGGAGGGAAGGGAGATGCCCTGCTTGAAAGGACAGAGAAGCAGAGGAAATGTGTGTTCTTGGCTCAGTGGGGTCTTCCAGGATGAATTGGCAATGGAACTATTTATAAATCCACAAGTGGGCTTTGACACTCAGTATCAGTGAAAGAAAAAAGCCACTCCAAGAGGCTGTGGAAATGGTTTACAGAACATGACTTGGTCTTTGCAGCTATTCATTAGAAGCAGCCGCAGCTTTTACAGAGGAATATGCAAACAGCTGATTCTGAACGTAGTGCTGCTGATGGGGGAAGCTTGGTGGCTCGTGACTTGAAAGGAGAAAAATTGCATTGGTATAAAAAGGAGGAAAAATAGTTCTGTTACAGTCTTCAACTTTGCAATTAAGGAAAACAAACAAACAAAAATCCCAACAAGACAACCAAACAAACCCTCAATGCAGAAAAAGCCTTTAACCATATGGAATAACCCAGAACAGAATTTCAGAAGCGGCCAGTACAAGCTGCTCCCCCAACATGGGCTAGAGAAGGAGGTGACACAAACTGCAGTCAGTCGGAGGGCAGGAAAGGAGCTGCACCAGCAGGCGAATGTGAGAGCACACACAGGCAGCGGACATGGGCGCGTGAAAACAGGTAGAGATCAAGGGACGCAAAGCCAAGTCTTTGTCCGACGTCACTTATGGGAGAATCTGTCCAAAATGGTCTTAAACAGGGATTAGAAACTGGATCTCAGTTCGAGCCCAAAGACTAATAGCAAGGAAATTATTGACCACTCTGAATGTTATTAGGCCAGGGTGGGGAAAGGTGTTCTCAACAATTTAGTGGAAATTCCCTTTTTAACATGTGGTTCAGGATTGGGAGGGTAGGTGCATGCACTTGCATGACTCCTTTCACCTCCAGAGACAGACATAATCATAGCAACGTCCTCCTGTGACAGGTTTCCAAGAGAGGAAAAGTGCAGCGTGGGTGAGACCTGCACAGAAGTTCGGGGAATCTGGGCTTTTGTGGAGCAAGCATGGATTCCTGCTCACCTACTGAGCCATTCTGATAAACAGCAGAATATTACAAAAGGAAGGATGACTGCAAAGCTATCATAGATGTGCGCATGGAAGGGCAAAAAGCAAAGGTGGTGTGAAAGTAAGTTCTCAGAATTGTCCTTGGACCAGTGCCAGCACAGGGCAGTCCTTCCAAATGAGGAAAAACAAGTCTAAGACACCTTCTGAAAAGGAATTGCGCGTTATTTTCTTTATCTCATAGAGGTGTATGTGTTAAAGCTGGTCCAGGTACTGGCGGAAACAGGCTCACTGAGCACTCACTCTACCACTTACTAGTAACAAAAGGAGAAGAAGCTTTGTGCACTACCGAGAAAATCAATTAACTAGGCATAATTAAGCCTGCAGTCGTGACTTTCAGCCAGTTCTTACTGTGACGGCAGCACCAGTTTCTGAGTGAACATTGACATGTTACATTCCGTGATTTTAAAAGGCGGCTATTGCCTGCATGAGGGGAAGGTGCTCAGAAAGCTGAGACAGATTCAGCCGGGCTTTCCTTATTAGAGCTGCAAAAATGTTGGGGGATACAGAAGGAAAAGAAAAGCCTTGCCCTTAGTGCAGGACAAGCCTGGCACTCATTTCTAGAGATGGCTTTCAGCTTGAAAAATGCACCATCCACTAATAAAGAGGCTGCTGTGTGGTACGTGGTACGTGTCTTTTGTGCAGTGTGTTGTAGCTGATATCCTGACGGTATCAAGTCTTTGAAGGGCAACTCATAAACTGTTTACAAGTGGTCTGTGATAAGCTCAAGGCAGCCCATCTGAAACAAAAAGAAATGTGAGGTGCCCTTAAAAAGAAATAATTTACTTTTCACACATCGTGAGGGAGAACACCAGGGATGGAAAAGAGCTACTCAAGTTAAGGCATGACCACAGGATGGAAAAAAATGGGTATAAACTGCCCAGGAATAAAATTAAATTGGAAACTGGAGGGAGTTCTGCACTAGATATGTTTTTATAGAAGTGAGAAAGAGTTTATGAAAGAGACAGCATATTCCAAAGAAGGAATAAATATTCCTCAGGGACTCTCTGAAAAGACAGACGGAACAAAAACAAGCAGAAGGATTAAAATTCCCTTATGAGGTTTGTATAGGAGAGAGCTCAGACCAAGCTCAGGGTATGAAAACGTCACGCCAAAAAATAGTGACTGTCTGGTTATGCTTGTGCCATTTGTAATCTGTCCACAGTCCTTTTCTCTGCTTGGTGTGGCCCCAGCAAAAGGCAGGAGAAGATGAGCAGAAGTGCTGTTCCCCTGGAAAACAGAGTCCCAAAGAGTGTGTTTGGTGTCAAGTTAGTGGTGGTGGCAGAACTGCTGTGGAACAGCCCCGTTATTTAGTACCAACTGAAAAAAACATGGAGCAAGAACACAGGGTGAATGGTTAAAAACTGAGTTGTGAGGCTGGAAGGATATCAGGACATTCCCAGGATGTTTCTATTTCCTATATAATAAAGAGGGCTGATGCTATTTGATAGGGCAGAGTGGGCAAGAACAGCAAGGGATAAAGCAAACATAAGGCACATCCTGAAAAAAAGAACAAAGAACAAAAGCTTTGGTGCAGCGTGGCAGCGAGCACGAGGCCTAAAGGGTGAGCACAGAAACGGCCTCCTGCTGTTTGATCCCACCGTGTCCTGGCAAATGGGGATTGGTTTGCATTTCCTAAAAATAAACAGAACGGCAGTGAAGGGGCAAACCGGCTACGACTCAGCGTATGTATTCCAGTGGAAACCGTCCAGAACCATCTGGGACAAAGGATGTGACAAGACACCCACATGTACGTACATGTTAAAGGTCTCCACGTATTTATTATTTTTAAAGTTATATGCTGCAGAGTTGCCCCGTAACTGCACCAAAAGCAAAACCCATTCACTTTCAGTTCCTCTCCAAATAACTTAAAAATCCATCACCTCTTGGGTCTGAGTGCACAGGGTGCCCTTTATTTCACAAGGAGGGTGCTAACTTAATGGTTTCTTCTGTGGTAGGGCAGGTTCCATGCTGAAAAGGAGGATCATGAATATCAGGTATACCAAACAGCTTGGAATTCCTTTAGTTTCAATACTCCAGCTCTTTCCTTCTTTGAACAGTCATTTCTTGCGATCCATTTCTGTACCTTCTTGTTGGATTTCACCTTTTGATACCAGAAGACAACTTTTGTGAAAAAAAGTTAATTTTGAAGCAGACTCTGAGTATTTTTAATTTATTCTCCCTAAAATTCATGGAAGGACATTCACATCCTCCACCCATGCTGAGTTTAAGGGGATCATCTGCAATCTGAATGAGAACGGCCCAGGAGGGATTTTTCTACCCCTATCCAGAAGTTTGGTCTGGAGCACGTTAAGCAAAGCCTTTAGTTTCTTGGTAAATTTGGGATCAGCCTATACTGAGCCTGGACCAACGCGTTCCCTGGGTGTGGAAAGACTTCGAATTGCTTCTTGGGAAAAATCCAAGCATTGCACATGCAACATTTAAAAATGCATGATAAAACTCTAACCTGATCGCATACTTGTATCTGATTTTAGAAACCAGTAGACCGTGTAGTATCAACTAGTAGCCTAATTTCATAACGTATTCCTGCGCGTCAAAGTACAGAATACTGGTGTAGCTTTTTCATTTCTTTCCAGAAAATGTATTTTCCTGATAATCCAAGAGTCTAGCTCTCACTGCTATAAATTAATGTTTCACCTTAGAAATCACTGTGACTCAGAGGGTTCATATGTCTTGAGAATTTGGCTTAAAACAAAGAGCTGTTAAATAGCTGTAAATATTAATGCAGTCACAGTAGCCCTCAAGTCAGCAGTCTGAGAAGACAAATTTGAGCAAATTTCATGAAGAAGTGGGGTGTTTGTCACTAAAACCCCAGAATATCTTAAAACATCAGAGGGCAGCTGTTCAAGAGGGTGTGACTGGCAGTAGCTGCCTTTCCAGTCTCAGGAAAGAATGCATGTGTTTGTGTTGGGTTTTGTTTGTTTCTTTCCTTTTTCCTCTTGTTGTTCTTGTTTAACGCATACTGGGTTTAGTTGCTGAATGCTCTTCTAATCTGCAAGAAAGTTCTCCACTTCAGGGTTATTTTAAAGCTGATGTAGCAAACTACCAAAGCGAACAGTTAAACTTTTTAATAGGATCAAACTTTTCCCTTTTTTTCCAAAACTTCTAGGGAAACAACCCTAAACTTTTAAATGTGGATTAAAATGTGGAATCTGGGTTTTTTTTTAGCATCCCAGGCTTGCAGCTCAGATGGGAGCAGTGGTGCATGCAGGATTCCCATTGCTTTTCCTAGGCCAACGCCTAAGGGCTCAGACCACCTGCACAGCACCTGCAGGCAAATTATTCAAGGTAATTAGCCTGAAGATCTCCACCTGATGCCAGCTTCCCTCCTCATTCATATCAAATCCTGAGCTCTGTCAGAGAGACCATGACAAGCATTCTTCTTGAATCTAAGTGCCTCTTGCTTTGTCTGGAGATGTACTGGAGGATTTACTCATGATTCAGCTATTGCTGTTTGCAAGATGGACAGAAGGCTTGGGAATACCACCAGCAACTGCAAATTATGTATCTCAGGTAACACCAAAGTGCAAATATTCTGAATTAGACCCTTGTTTCCTACTGAGTTACCTTTGCAGTGTCCCACAGGACAACCCATAATGTTGTTCTGTTCATGTTTGTGACACCATTTATATTCAGAGGCTGTGAAACCATTAAAATGGAGGCAGAGGGAGCGAAGTGCTATGTTGTATGGGGTCAGCAAAGACTGGGCACTGCTGGCCCTGAGATCCCACTGAGGTGCAGGGAAGTGTTGCAGAAAGATGGTGTAAAGGACAGCCCTTGCCCTCATGTGTGTTTGGGATTGAAGCAAGCTGGGCTAAGAGCCAGCTGAGACTGCTTGGAGAGACAGTGCTGTCTGTGGGTCGATGGGTTCCTGATCTGCCGTGCACTGCACGAGCAGCAGAGCAAGACCGTGGTAGGGTGCCCTGATCCTACTCTGGTAGGGGACTGGTGACAAAGTGGGACCCTGGCCTCCAGTTCTACTGTGCAAGAGGGCTGCACTGATCCCCTGTGCAGAGCTGAGCTGCTGCTTCTGCCCATGGGCCGTGCGTGAGCATGAGGAGAAAGGGTGCAGCCATGGAGGAGGCTCCTGCGAGACAGGTCCTGCCAGTAGCTGTGGAGGTTGGTCAACAGTTGGCTGAATGTGAGCCAGCAGTGTGCCCAGGTGGCCAAGAAGGCAAACAGCATCCTGGCTGTGTGGCCAGCAGGACTAGGGCACTGATCGTCCCCCTGTACTCAGTGCTGATGAGGCCGTACATCGAACACTGTGCTCAGTTTTAGGTCACTCACTATAGGAAAGACACTGAGGTGCTGGACTGAGTTCAGAGAAGGGCAATGAAGCTGGTGAAGTGTCTGGAGAACAAGTCTTATGGGAAGCAGCTGAGAGAGCTGTGGTTGCTTAGTCTGGAGAACAGGAACATGAGGAGAGACCTTATTGCCCTCTACATCTACCTGAAAGGAGGTTGTAGCATCGCAGGTGTTGGTCTCTTCTCCCAACTAACAAGAAATAGGATGAGAGGAAGTGCCTCAAGTTGTGCCGGGGGAGGTTTAGATTGGATATTAGGAAAAATTTCTTCACAGAAAGGGTTGTCAGGCATTGGAACAGGCTGCCTAGGGCAGTGGTGGAGTCACCATCCCTGGAGGTGTTTAAAAGGCATTTAGACGGGGTTCTTAGGGACATGGTTTAGTGCCAGAGCCAGGCTAATATTTGCACTTAATGATCTTGAGGGTCTTTCCCAACTATAAACTCCCATGTGCAGGGGTACCAGCTTGTCTGAAGACTAAAGGATGCAAGAGGCTTGTGTTGTGTTGGGAGAGGCAGAGACACTAAGTCTTGCCCTGTCCTGCTTGCTCAGATGCTCCCTCCGTCCCACAGCTTCAATTCATCTCTCTGCTGCAGGAGTTACAAACTGGCTCAGAGGGTGCATTATAGCAAGTGATGCCTGGCAAGGCTGCCAACCCTGAATAAAATATGCACCTTTTCCTAGTGCAGGTTGATATCCATGTGCTGTGTCTTCCTCCATTGACTCTTCTCTCAGTCTCTTGCCCAGGGAGCTCTCACAATCCCCGTGGCTGCATCAGGGAACAAATTTCAACCATGACATGTGCACTGTCTGAGAACATCTGAAATAAGGGGCATCCTCATGACCACCTGATCCAACCAAAGGGATGTGACCCTCTCGTGGGTCCTGGACTGGCTTGAGTGATGCTTGTCCTGTGTCAGCCCACATAATGGGGATTGCCCCTTGTCATGGGACCTGATATGGACTGGGGCAAGTGTATTGTGCCCTGACCCTTATTATTTCGGAGGTGGTGACCACAACAGGCTAACAGTCCTCGTGGTGCAGGTTGGTAGCTGTTGGGGAAGAACTTCTTCCCTGAGCTGTGAGGGAAGAGGCTGCACCCAGATGCCATCCTCTGACACAATCTGCATGGAGGTGCTTGCTTAGGGATGTCAAGAGTCTCCATGCAGAGGAGTCAGGAACTGCTCCAGTGTATCATTTAGAAGTGGTTTGTGTATCAGTGTTTGGGAACATTGGATTTCTCAATTTTTCTGACTTTTAGCCTTTTATCTAGCAACCAGACCACACCTTTTGGAAAGGAATGCGTGCCAAGATGGTTTCCTGTAAGCAAGCAGAGCTCCAATGGTTTTCTAGGGTGGCTTACCATATGATGGTGTTTCTTTTTTATTTTTTTTCTTCTTTTTTTTCTTGAAAAAGCAATGTTTAGAAACAAGCCCAAGCCACAGATTTCAGATCAGGATCCAGAATTTTTTTTAAATACCCTAAAGTTGGGAAGTGCTTGCCGTAGAACAACAAACAATTGGACTGTGTTCAGCTTTCTAAAATAACCCTGCCCAAAATCCAGACTCTGGACCCCACCCTCCAGGCTCAAGCTTCTTTCTTCATCAAAAGTGGAAATAGACGTTGAATCTCATTTTTGTCTGAAATTTTCACTTTGCAACACATTCCATTTTTTAGTTTTGCTCTCTTAATAATTCCTGACTGCTACAAAACTGGTCTTTTGACCTCTCTTGCTCTCTCAACCAGCTGTTTTCCAAACATTGTCCTTCAAGGGTTAAGAAAAGAAGGCCTGAGAGAAACTACCACTAATTAACTGTGACAGCTGAAATCCTTGAAACTGCTATTGAACTTGGAACCTTGTGTGCTATTGTTCCTTGCTCCTCTGCTGGAGTCTTGTGTGATGGTGGTTTGGATGGAAACATTTTTGGGCAGGTCCTTGGAAAAACAACGAGGAAAAAAAGCCCTTTTAAACAACCCTGTGAAAGCCAGCAATGGCTATCCTGACCAGAACATACAGATTTAATTTCATGCATATGGAATGGAAGGGGAGATTCCCCCCAGGTTGATGGCAATAGTCCACCTGTCTGTCAGGCTGTAGGGAAGGAGGGACCCAACTCTTTCCAGGCATAAAGACTAACTGATGGTGCAGTGTATCCATCCAGGTGACAACTGTGGGTTGAAAACTGAGTTTGGGTAAAGCAGGTTGTTGTTTTCAGCCTACCAGTCAACTGCTGCTTATAATTGTCAAGACATCACTTATTATTGGATATCTTGAGATACTTTTCTACTATTCTTTCTGGTACCTGTGCTGAGCACAACAGATCTGCCAAAAGGCTGCAGAACTCAGTCTGAGCACTGAAATCTTCTTCTGGATGGCTAGTTGTAATTGCTCTGAAGATGGCCCAGAGAGAGAAAGAGAAGAAAAAGGGAGTCAAAACTACATTATCTGGTTCTCAACCACTGACAAATGATGTTGGTTTTGGTTGTAGACATCTATTCCCTAACTGCATGCAGTGGGGCAGCCTATAAAACTACTTTGCTGTATTATTTCAGCTTTGCTAAGGGATGTGGCTAGTGATCCCTCAATAGATACTCTCTTTGCCTTTGTGGAATATTTTTGAGCAAAGAGGACTTTTGGATTTGGCTCAATATTTTTCTTCTGGAGAATTATGGTTTTCTGGCCTTTACAAATGAGAATACTACATCCATCTGTGCACTTGTGTCACCCAGTCCTTCTTTTTTTTAATTTTTTTTATTTTTTATTTTTAAGATGATCACCAGATGCATATGAACCCAAGCAAAAATGTGGGGCAAAATCCACAAGTTGTGTTCTAGCTTACATAGGATTATTTTCTGTAACCACAGAGTTGTATCTCAGGAACCATGTAGGATGTACCTTCTAAGAGTGTTTTCTGCTCCTGAAAATGGTTCTGTATGGGCAATCTCAGCATTCCTGTTGGCACCCACGAAGGCTGCTGTGTTCTGCAGAAGTGATGCCCAGACATGTCTGCCTGCAGCATGGTGCTATACACCCCACTCCCCAGCAAAAATGTATGGCCAGGTATAGGACAGACAGGAATTACTTTCCTTCCTCAGTGTTAGGTCTTGTATGAGCCACTGCGACGCGCGCAGCTCAGGTTTGGAGAGCTCTGGAGTCTCAATTGACCCTGGATGAACCATGTGATAAAATAAGAGTAAAAATAATACAGGAATATGAATCCTGTAAATCACGGACCATTTCTGAAAGTAAATTGGATCTCTTTTAAGATTCATTTAACTGACTTTATGGCCAGCTTGTATGCTATAATGGCATGGCCCGGACTTCAACTGATATAAATCCCAGAGGTTCCACTAAAACTGTTGGTTTGTTTTTGATTTACAGTCACCTTAGTGAGACAGTCCCTGTGTTATTTCTGTTCAGACAAGGAACTTGTGAAAGTTGTTATAAGAGCATATTACACTCATTTTTTTCTGACTTTGGAGGCAGATAAAAAAGGTCTTTGGAAGCCTCTTGAATTACAGTGACGCACTTTGATTTTTAAATTTCTGATTTGCAACTGTGATTGCTCTTGCAAATTTATCAGGTCCATAAAGTGATTTCAGCCTGTCTAAATAACTGATTTTATTTGCTTGCTTTGTGATTAAAACTAATAGGCTCAGACCACAAATTCATACTGTGCTTTCATATATCAGAGCAATTGCAGAACAGGCTTTGAAAATATATTTGCAGTGCAGTTTCTCAGTCAGATTTTTACTAGGCAATATGCCCACTTTCTCGCATGTATATTTACCTTCCATGTATTTAGAGCATCCATGAGGTTTGTTCATCCTTTAAAGCCTGGCAAGAGTACTTATCAAAACATCACTTCTGCTCTTGGAGACCAAGAAATAATTTATTGTCTTGTAAACTCATTCTCAGCTCGATACCCATGTCATGTACATTGTTATGGACATATCTGCAACTGGAAAATTCAAATTTGCATGGAAACCATAAACATTTCTGACAATAGAAGCAGAACACTGTACAGCTCTGGTTGTGATCGTGTGTCTGTACATGAGAGGAGCAGCAGAGTGGGCAAGGGAGCAAACAGAATAGATAGGTAGCAAGAGAGCTGAGCTGGAGATGTGTGTGTAGAGCCTGACCTTGAGAAAATAACACAGAAAGGGAGAGAGAACCTGGGTTTGCAATAGGACCAGGTGTTTCCCAACATGTTATTTGATTCCCGCTCTGTTGAGAGAAACTTGATTTGGTTAATAAAGAGCATTTTAATACTTTTTTTTTTTTTTAACTCCATAATAAAAACTTCTTTGTGAATTAAAGTGAATTTATTCTCTTAATGGAGACAACTAGTGAGATTCCAAATACAATTGAACTGCTGGAAGATAACACAGCAAGGGCTAGCTATAGGACTTCAGTAGCACAGGATAATAGTGTAATTTCTATAGCACGCAGGGACTTCATCCTTGTTCTCTTGGGCCTCAGTTGTAAGAGCAGACTGGCTGAGGAAAAAACCAGACACTTCTCTCTTCATACAGCTCCTGTTTGGTGCATCAGAAAGCACAAAACTGAATCAAGAGGCCCAGAGCCACCAGCAGTGCTGAGGTTTTACACATCCCCTCCTGCGAGATGTGGCTGGCCAGGATCACCCAGGCCTCGAGTCCTACCACCAAAATGGTCAGGTTGTAAATCCTTGTACAGACTGGACAGCAATGTGTCCAAACCCATGGAAAAGGAGCATCAGCCTTTGGGCCATGGTTGTTGATAATGGCTAGAAATGCTCATTTTAGAAAATGAGGTAAGTGTAACGTTGCTACAAGGTGGAAAGCTTCCAAGCCTGATCCTGCCTCATGCCCCTGCTGCTCTTAGGCCTGAGACCAGACTCTGGTGGCAAGCTTTACCCTGCAGCAAATATTGACTGTGACATTGTCGTCCCTCAAGGGGAAAAAAGGGTTTACGATGGAAATGATGATGGAATATTAAGTGCAGTGGTGCTGCACAGCTATAACAACAACCTCCAAATCAGTAAATAGGAAAAAGGCCTTTTCTGTCCAGCTGGTGAGGCAGGCAATATAGCCCTACTGTATGCAACACCAGCGGCTTTCCAAATCCTACTCCAAATCTTTTAATCCCTTCAGTCCGTAGTGGTTCAAAATTACATCGTTGTTTCCTCTATTTCAGATGGAGCTTTACCCCTTCTGCTTCCTAGTTGCAATGCCGTCTAATAGGGCTCGTACTTCTTAATCTTAAATGGAAAAATGTATGTCCAGTCAAAACAAAGCACGGTGTCTAGATCTCCACAGGGGGTATAACAGGGTGTCTCATAAATCTGTACGTGATTAAAGGCAGCTGCAGATTGACATGGACATTTTGAGCTCGTCAGTCCTCTGTGTGATGTGTAGGTATTGGAGCGAGGTGAAGACAGTGAATTTCCTGACCTTCCTAGTCTTATTGCAGGGGACCAAGAAATAGATGCCTAATCAACCTTGGATTTGTAAAGGCCCTAACCCAAACCCCAGCACAAGCACTGCTAGTTTTCAGCCTGGCCTCTTACTCTAAAATCTTTCAATCTCTTGTTTCACTAGCAATGAATGTAGAGAAGTACAATGAATTCCTTTCTGGTAACCTGAGAATATCAGCTAATGGAAAAAAACAAAACCTGCTCTGCAACTATATTGAATTTTCAGGGTTTTTTCACTCCCGCCCCCAACTGGCTGATGCTAACATTTTTCTAATGTCCTTGATATTACGGCAAACAGCTTGCAGGGATAAAAAAACAAACCTGAGCTCCCCAAACAGCTTGAACCGCCTCCTCAGCTGGCATACACTGATGCAGTTCTCCTTTTTATACCAGTCGAGAAGCCAAGGTACCGCTGCTTTTATTTTCAGCTTCACAACAGAGTTACCATACTAAAAGTAAGACATTGAGATGAGTTTTGCTCCAGCTGGCATCATAAGTTAGTGGGGAGCAAGAAATGTGTTGGCAGAACTGAATGGGGTGCTGAGCACGGAGTCCATTTGGCACCAGCATTGAGACTCCAGAATCCACGGAGATGCATCCAAGGACACAGTCCTGCATTTTGTCTCCTGTTTTTATGAACATCAAACTGACTGGCTGTATTTAGAAATGGGAGGAAGGACAAATAATGATGAAAACATCTGTAGCATGGTGGCATTTCTGATTATTTAGCATGTTTCACTGTAAAAGTTGAATGATTTAGGAATTATCTCACCCTGTGAAGTCCCTACCCACGCCGGCGTTTCTAGGCCAACAGTTCCCCACTGATGTTAGAGACAAGTAACAGGTACACAATGAAAGGAAAAAGATGTAGCTGATGGAAATGATCATGTTTGATCTCCATGGTCAGCCCCACTCTCACATTCAGATGTCAAAGTTTTGTCTTAGGCATGAGTGATTCAGATGTTTTCAGTCCCCTGTGGACATTTGAGCAGCTGAAAATTAGGATAAAACACAAGTTGTCCCTAATGAGCAGTGAATGTCATGGCTGAAAGCTGTCTCAGGACATCATCTTTCACCCTGATGGAAAAATCTTCCAGCTGGGCAGATTTGACCAACACTTGGCAACTTGTAGCCTTCACTGCAACATGAAGAGAACATCTTGGCTTATACCTGCCTTTAGTTTTCCATGCTTTTGGGAAAATCACAGGACTAGATTACCCTTGTCTGTAACATTTGAAGAATAATTCCATATCGAAAATATATAATAGAGGAATTATTTGCTTTGGCTTTTATCAGTATGGTATTAATATTTGAAAAATGGATCAACATTTGTCAGGTTTTCTCCTTCATTTCAGGAAGACAGTAAAGCTTAGGTTGACATTACAATACTTTAAAGTACATGGGAAAAGCCATAAAGCAAAGTTAGTTACTAACTATTTTTCCTTGACAACTTATGAGGAAACATATGCACTCACAAATGGGATGTATAAAGCACGGGGTTTATCAAGCTGGAAGTTGCACAGACTGGTCGATAGAAGAACCTGAAATGATGTTGCAGCAGTAATCTCTCCTCTTATTTCATAATTAGGCCCCTAAACCTGGGTTTAGAGAAGCACCTTCCTCTGCCTACCATTACCAGTTCAGATTGTGTTCATTTGGTGATGCTGATAATGTCTAACACCATCTGGAAGGAGCAGGTGATACCTAATCTGAGGCATGAATTTAGGTGTCCAGGGAACTTCGGGTGCTAGGGATCCTAGGCACTTGCAGGGTGCAAAATTTATGAACAGGGGCTTGGGGATCTCAATTTTGGATTTAGATGCAACTGCCAAATCTCTTAAAGGTCTTGGTAAGTATTTGTATTTTATCTGGGAAAAAGATATTTGGAGAACTATAAGTTTGGGGCTTAGAAGGTGAAGAGATCCCAAGTTACCAGGGTCATACTGATGTCGATAAAGGCTAAAACAAAAGGCCCTATTAAAATCAGAAGGACACTAATGTGCTCCAGAAGAGCTTCTGAAAAAGCTGACTCCAGATTTCAGCATTTGCTAACTGGAAGATATCACAGTTTGCATTTGTGGGGCTGAAAATAACTGCACAGAATTTGGAAGGAATAGTTTCAAAGGCGAATTTTAAAGACAAAACAAAGGTAAAGAACCTGAAGCCCATTGTCCTGTTATATAAACTGGGTAGTAATCTCTTTTTAGGCTGTCTCCCTGTGTTTTAACAGAGCTGCAATACATATTCCAAATGGCTCTATTATAAAAAAAACTTTGCCTGGCCCCAAATATCAAGCTTGGCAGCAATTGTTTCAGAACTTTGAAAGTGAGATTAATGAGGAAGAAGGTGTTGAAAAAGGGAGTCAGAGAAGATGGAAATTGATGTTTTTATAGCATGGATGTCCTTGTAGCACTTATCATGACTTCCTGCTTTTAATTTCTCCTTGCATTATTCACCTGGAAAGGAACAAAAATCTCTAAGTTCATGCATTTCATTGGAACATGCCGGTCTCCAAGAGATATGTTAGCTATTTTCACATGGGAATGGTTACTACTTGGCATCTATTCTAAATTCAAAGCACATTGGGTCAACTTCATGCACATTGTAGCCTTCTCAAATCACAGGATTTCCAGTCTGGATGCATTTGGCCCAGTATGCTCTGCCTGTTTTGGCTCCAGTACATTATGAGATTGTTAGTTCCATATCCCCTGAGGTATAATATTCTTCCTTGGGCACAAAGCCGACTCAGGTCTCCATGTACCATTAAAGTAGACTATAAAGAATAAGTCCAAGCCCTGCACAGGAACTTCACTGATCATGTCAATACCTTTTTTTGAATTGCCCTTTGAAATAATATATTTAATGATGGGCTTGCTGTGCCCTGCCCTGTCATGAAAGCTCTGAGGACTGGATCCTTCTACACGGCTACCCTTAACTTTGGGAAAGTAATTTTTCAAAAGCAATGAAATCCTGCCAATCCCTTCACCATGTTGCCCATGGTTGAAGTGCCCATTCAGCTGGCATAGTTACAACACCTGCCTTGCTCTGCTGTCTGGGCAATGTCCTGCATGTCTGCACCTCCAGCCTACCCAGTGCTCAGCTCCTGTTGAGAATTCTCTGAAATCAACTCCTCCCTTCCCAAGTGCTGCACATTCATTGTTCCTGAGCCACATGGAGCTCAGACGGTGTCCTCCCCATAGCGGCCGACAGCGTCAATTATGGACGGAAGGGAGGAACCCATTGAGTACGTTGGTTAATGCAATGTGGATCCCATGTAGCAGTTTTAATCATGAGTCTGAACATCACCACAGAGGTCTTGCTGCAGCACAACACTACAGATGCCTGAAACACAGTCCTTGCCAAGGAGGAGTGGAGCATGAGATAGGGCCAAGGGTGGGTGTCTTATACTCGGCACACAAGATGTGATGGAGCTCCATCTGTAGGTTACAGAAATCACCCTCAGCCCAGGAAGTCTGACATTATCCTCTACACTGAACTCCACAAAAAACTTCCTCAGTGAGAAAAGTCTGAAATGACTCTGTGCAATGAACAGGCAGGAAAGCAGAAGTCACAGATCATAGAATCACACAATGTTGGAAGGGACCCACAAGGATCATCTAGTCCAGCTCCTGTCCCTGCATGTGACAACCCCACAGTGTCTGAGGGTGTTGTCCAGTCTCTTCTTGATTACTGGCAGGCTTGGGGGCTTTGCTGTCATGTTTTGCTGCTGTTGGATAAGAAGTCTTCACCAGGAACAGAAATTGAACCTGCTACAATTGCCGTTCTAGTCTGGGATGTAAGAAGCATGTATGAAGCCTCCAGGCATAGTTTTCCTACAGTTTGAGCACATCACTCATTGCCTATTAGCAGAAAGTGGCTTTAGGTCTGTCTTTATACGTCTTACCCTGGTAGACTCAAAGGTGCTTTGTCAAGACCATGGTTTGGAAAGTGCTAAGCGAGGTTGGTGCTCCTGTAATATAAGGCAGGAAGAGCAGCCAAATTTAACGAGGTTATCCTTCAGAAGGCAGAGAGGGAGGGAAGGAGAGCCTTTCTGCAGCTGAATACTGCCATAGTCTGCATCTCCTGCAAAACTAGACTGAAGTTCCAGGTAAATACAGTTTCTTTCATTGTTGTCTTCATTAAAAGACAAAAATGCGATAACTTCTAATAAGTATAGAATGTGAATCTAAATGACTTCAGATTCATAAGAAAACTGGTCTCCCACCTGGGAGTTTTCAGTGTAAGAACCAGGCCATAACTCCTCCATAGGCAATACAATTAATCAAATAATAAAATTATGCTAAGCCAGTGCTGATGATCATTTCAAGGGATAAGTATAGTTATTTTGGCACGCAAATATAAAACAAAAGTAGTTGAAAGTTAGAGCACAGAGCAAATGGACGATTCTGAATCCTCCCTCTATTGTTAAAATGTACAAATCTATTGCTTTTCTAATAAATAAGCCCAGCATAGAGCATTTTCTTGCCAATGTTTTCAGCAGTGGAAGCCAAGCCAGAACGTTCTGAAACCAACATATTGGCATGGGTGTTTTTTTTTCTCCTTCTTCTAATATACCATGGAATCTAGTTAAATATTTTTCCACTCCTTCTCTCCGCGTCTTCTGGAGAAAATGTGAGTCCTATTTCCTCATAAAAATATCTTAGCATTTGACAGGTTGGGTGTCTTTGATCCTGAAATGTTTTTGGATGATTTTTCTCCCCCACTTTGACTTTGTAATATAACGCTCCATAAAAAGTGTATGCATATATGCAACTTTAAAAGGGGATCCTTATTTGAAATTAAACTTTTACACCAATTAACCTCCTCCCAGCGCGCTATAAAGTGCAGTAAAAACAGTGCTCTTACAGAGACCCTTGCAATTCTCAGATTGATGCCTCCCTGGCTGTGGAACCCAGAACATCTGCTTTAAATTAGCTCTGATGGAAGGTCTACTTGTAAATGCATGACTTAATCAGCCTTACTAAAGTAAATGGCACATACTGTAGCAGAGGGTGCTTCAGAGTCAGACTCCAACCTGTCTTTCTTTTGAAGCAGAGAGGGGGGAAAAAGGGGAGGGGGGCACAGAGGGGGCAAGCTTTAAACCAAAGGCGATTTCTTTTTTTTTGTTCCTTTTATGAGCTGACATTAGCAGACGTGTGGCTGTACCATAGCCAGTGTAACTCCCAAGCACCATGTGCAGCTGTACAGGGCAACCCTGCCCTGCTCTCCTCCCCATCCTCACATACCCAGGCTTTCAGGCAAGGGTTGCAGCGTGTTCGTTGAGGTGTTCTATACAGTCTTCTGGTTTGTCTGCAGACTCTTGCTTGAGAGTGCCCAGTTTGTCCTGGAAAGAACAAAAGAAGCGTAACAGCAGCTCATCCTGACAGCTTTGCACAAAGATGGGTCTCTCCGCGTTGCTCAGACCCCGCTAACCTTTCCTGAGAAAAAGGAGCCACGGGCTTCCTGTTGGTTTTTTAACAGTGGGGATTGTGAAGGGTGAAGAATTGCAGAAGGTCCTTATGAGGCTGAGTGACTGGGCAATGAAGTGACAGATGAAATTCAGTGTATATAAACATAAGTGATACACGTGGGGAAAAACAGTCCTAGCTGCATTATAAAATGATGGGCTCCGAGCTGATTATTGCCACTAAGAAGTGAAACTTGAATGAAAGCATCAGCTTAGGATCACAAGCCACCAGGAAAAAAAAAAAGGCAAATCAAATGTTAGGAATGATTAGGAAAGGAACAGAAAGAAAACCAAAAATGTTGTCTTCACTTTCTACAGCCATGGTTCATCCACACCTCAAATAATGTGTGTTGTTATGTCCCCTCATCTGAAAAAAAAGATAAACTGGAAAAGGTTCAGAAAAGGGCAAAAAGGGTGATCAAAGGTTTGGAATGACTTCCATAGGAGAAATGATTGAATCTGAAAAAGAGATTGGAAATGGGGGTATGACAAAGGTCTACAGTACCACAAATGATAAGAAAGGTTGAGCAGGGATCAGCTCTTCACTGTCTTTTCCAGTATAAGAACTAGTAGGAACAACATGGAGCTAGTAAGAGCCAGGTTAAAAACAACAGGAAAAGTTTCTTCACAGGGTGGTAACAGAGCTGTGGGAATCCCTACCGGAGCATGTTAGGGGTGCAAGAAATTTAGTGGTTTCAAGGGGAGAATGGATGAGAATTTACAAGAGATTAATAGATTAGGGAATTAGGAACAAGAGAAATTACTGCCAGAAAGAAACAACTGCTTTGTTTTGAAAAAATGCACCTTTTTAAAAGTCCCAGACATTCAACCTGAGGCTTCTGGTATGTATGAGAAATATCAGTGCATGTAATTGCATTTTCATAAATTACAAGCAATCAAAATCAGGACATTACAGTGGCAAATGCTGAGCAATTACAATTAAAGGTAGTACCGCAAATCAACATCAGCATCATTATGCCTTTTTTTCCCTTATTTTTGAACTACCTATACTTGGGAACAGAGAAGTTTTAAAATAACAAGTGTGCACACTAAGAACACTGGAAAAATAGAAAACATAGATGCTATGTTACCAAGCAGTATGTATTTCGCTTTTCATGGATATCTTTATTTTCTACAGCGTACTTCAGGAATGCACATTAGGGCATGAGATTGGGTCCTGGTGGATTCAGTGGAACTTTAATATATGCCCTTAAATTGGATTGAGGCTTTTCCAACCCAGAAATCATATGCTAATACAAATCTCAATAGGCGTGTTAATTTAACATTACTGTTTGTATCCACACTAACTGAAGTGGGTAACGACTTAAAGACTGAGATAATTTAGGGTCAGAGTGGACCATTAGATTATCTAGTCTAGTTCAGCAAAGAGTAATCCACTTACTAAGGGCAACTCTCTTTTGAGACCAGCAATTTGAGTTTGGCACAAGGCTAAACTGGGTTTGACTGATACCTCTTTTCTAGAAAAGCATGATGTCCTGATCTGAGCACAGAAGGAGAGAGAAAGCCTCTCGCTTCCCTTGGTGATGAGTCCTTGCAGCTGGCTATTCTACCTGCTCAATATTTCCTTCCAAGAGTTAAAACTCTTTCTCCCACCTCTGGGTTTTTGTGACGCCATTCCTTTTTGGGTTAGAGAGCCCTCAGTACTTGGCATGAAGTCGCTTCTCAGTCTTCTGTTTGTTTATTTTTGATGAGTGAAACAGCCTGAGCTGTTTAAGTGTCTATCCATCATTTTCTCCAGCCTTTGATCAGCTTTTTCAGTGCACAAAAACTCGACATCCAAAAACATTAAGTGACCGCTCCCATTCGTGTGGCTTGCTGTAATACAGACCACACTTCCCACCCCAGCATAAGACAGCACTGGTCCCTACTGGGGGACCTACTGGTCCCTGTCCTGGACATACTACCAAAAAACTTAGGTTTTATTTTTCTGAAAGGAAAGCTCTGCAGACATAGCTAGTGCACGTTTGGCAAGCAGCTTCGTCTTCCATTTCCTCTGTTGGGATGTTCGGGACTCTTTGTCTGAGTTGCTCTACACTTTATATTATAAAAATACGGTTTCTGGGAAAAGCCTCCTCTCTCTCTGCTGGTTCCACTCAAAACAGAATTAAACCCGAGTTAAATGGGAGCTTTCAAACCCCAGCATTTCCTGGGGGCCTGCTCTTTGCTATCAATCCATCATTTCTTTACAGCTCATTTTCAGATGCATTTGTTAGAACTCCAAGTTGTTTCTCTGGCTACACCCTTCTTTATGCCATAAATCAGTTGCTTCTGGCCCCCCTGGACACTGCTCAGTGCTCCCGGTGCCATTCTGCCAGCCCTCACAAAATGCAGCAGGCTGAGTCATACCTCAGCAAAAGGTCTATAATTGCCCAATTTCATGTTATTTCTTTTCCATTAGAGAGCCAAATTAGGGGTGACCATTTAATTTTTGTGTGTGTGTGTGTAATACATATTCTATAGAATGCCTTGTTGCTGTTTTCTTTTCTTCCTCTTCTACTTTCTTTCTGTTTTATGCATTATATGTGATTCTAAAAAGCATTTCTTTGGCGTTGGTCTTTTAGTGTTAGAAAATGGGAGACATATTGATTGGTAGTTGCTCATGTGAAGTTGTTTAAATAGTACTTTAAAAGACATTAAGCAGCATTTCACATCAAAAAGCACTCAGACATGTGTTTGGAAAGATACTGACTAGACTCATATTTCCTGTATTAAAATACTTGTATAAAAATGTGTTCTTTTCTGATTTATCAAACAAGCAAATGACCCTCTGGGGAGTTTCTGGTTCAGACATGAATACCTAAACAAAATCTTAGTGAATCATTTGAACTTGGTAGAATTTTCCATATGAAGACCATTATAAATATATCAATATTATGGTGTGCCTATATTCAATACGTGACTGAAATCTGTATCACTACAATGTTAGCTCTTGAGCTGTACAAGTATAAAGGCATACGAGAACATTGAGAAGATGTATGGAGAACACAATTTCTTATTCACATTTGGTTTGCTACATGCTGACAAAATGTTTAGCTAAACTTATTTCCTCAGCTCAGCACCATAAATTTCAACTGAGGTAGGAGGAACCCCTTTTCACGTAATGGTTTTGCACATTTAGGAACAAGAAAACACTAGAGTTAGACCCGCTGAGCAGATCTTAGTAGATAATTTGACCCATCTGTAGGATTTGGGAGTGGGTTGGAAGATGTCAAAATATTTTAAGCAATTTAATTCAGCCCTCAGATATAGATGCATAAAAAACCTCTACCAGATGTTGTAAGAAAGACAGGGAGTTGTGGCAGACATGGAAAAATAAAGAGTGAAGAGAGAGGACAGTGTACAGATTTTGGCTTACACCAGGAATGAGGTCCTGATCTAAAACCCAATGGGGCTGATGGAAAGATTCCTATTGTTCTCAAAGGCTTTTGGCTAATATTTCCTAATATTAGCTAAGAAACATTAGAGGTAGTGAAGCACCAGAATATCACAGGGATGACAGTCACAGTGCCTGGTACAGATTAGAAGGATTTTGTCTTAGGCCTGAACGCAGCTGAGAGACAGACATATGGATGATAAATGTTTGTGTGTCCATGTGTACATATATCTCTCTATATATGTTTACCATCGGTTTTATGGACTTGCTCTCTGATTTTCCAGTTTGGATGAAGTTCATTTTCTCTCAATTACCTCACCATCCCTTCCAATGAACTGCCATTGTTTGATTTTCTAGCTCTGGTTTTATGTGAACAAAGACTCTATTTCAGAAATGAAGCCTTGGAGAAGTGTTCTCCAGCCCCAAGTAAGGGTGATGGGCTTGACATGCTACTGGTCCCGAGGCTATCGAGGACCAGCTTTTAATAAACACCCATTCAGGCAGAGGGGTGGAACACTGCCTGAACTGGTGGTACTATGATGAGGAGCTGTGGCTTGTTTGGCTTCTCAGATGTGGGACCTCCTAAACTGTAAAAGAAAAAGAAGTCTCTGTGTAGGGTATAAAATCCCTGAAAAATGGTTGATGAGAAAAGAGAGGAGCTGGATTTCCCTTTCTACCACAGGAAAAGCCTGACACAAGCTGTGGCCAGGGAAGAACAGAAACTAAAGATTTATCTGCTCATATTGTCAAGGATTAGAAGCTAAAGCTTAGTCATTAGGACAGTGAGATTTGAACAGTTGTGGAAAAGCAAGATTAATTAGGTGCTAATGAAGGAACGCTATAGCTAACTAGCAGACTGAGGGCTTGGCTAATATATGTAGGAATCTCTCAGTGTCAGCCCTGCTAACAGAAACCTCTTGTGAGCGAACTGAAATGCTTTTGGAGCTGGGGAAGAGCCTGGAAGAGAACACAGCTGGGGCTGGTCACCCTTCGGGTACACACCACCCAGTAACGCTGAGCTGCGGTCACCAGCGTCGGTGCCTGGAGATCACCACAAGGTCCAAATGGGTCCAGTACCAGCCTTATAATGGTTGGACTGAATGAGAGAGGAAAAATCCCCCTGTGGTTTGAATTTTTATGCTGTTAAAATTTTTCCATAATCCGAGTGTTTGAACATCAGTTGATTTTGGACATTTTTATGAAATATCTCTTTTGAAAGTGATTTATTTTATGGTGAACCAGACAGCACAGGAAACAGCTAGAGAGCAGCTGAAGGAGCAAAACTGGATGGTTATAAACCCTGCATCCACGGCAGGTCTTGATGCAGAAAGAATTTCCCCACCCCAGCAAGGATGGAGCTCCCGCTCTGCTTTCAGCGCCTCTCAATTCTCAAACAGAGAAAAAGGGATTAAACCCTGCTGCCATGGTTCATGACAGGGAGCATCTAAGGGAGAAGAAGGGCTACATGGCCTTCTACAGCTTGTCTAGCTTGGAGTTTTGGAAAGGATAGGCTTTGGGGTAGAGAAGAGGGTCCTGGAGATTTGTTCCTTCTCTGTGTGTATGGATCTTGCCAGTTCTTCCAACAGCACCTCTGCAGCCACGGCATAGATTTAATGGGGTGGGCAAAGTCATGACCTCCCACCACAATTTTCTCCACCCGCGGTGCTGGAGAGCCGGAGACCCTGCGCAGCGATGCCCACCATGAGGAGAGCCAGCCTGTGGATGGAGAGCTTTTTGCCTTGGGTACACCTGCTGGGAGGGTTCGGAAATGAGATGGGAGATCAAGCATCACATTTCAGTCTTGCTTAAACTCCCTGAGGCTCAGGAATTGGCCTCATGGTCTGCGCAGCACTCCTGAAGTCAGTGATACAAGTTCAGCTGTGTGGTCATGTAGGGGAGGAGGTCAGGTTGCCACAATTTCGCTCCAGAAGGCAGTTTTTGGTCTCCAAATAAGGGTAGCCGTGTTTTGTTACCTTATCTTAAAACTGACTTTTAACAGACATAGCTGAATCGAAGCTGACCCATACACAAGTCAGGTGGGATCATTGTTTCTCTTCCTTCAGGTTTATGGGGCAGGGAGGTCCTCCATTGTCAGAGCTGCAATAAACTCAGAGCAGTTTGTGACAATCAACAGCAGTAGAACCCTCCCTCATCAACATGGGTCTCCAACAATGAGTTCCACATCACAAGCTTGTTTGGCAAGTGCCTGTCCCACCACAACAGTCCTAAACACACCGGTTGTACTGGGGTGGCTTCCCACGTTTGCACAGGGACGTTGTTAACACTTTTGTAGATCTCTGGTTCATAGAAGTGTTCAACTTGTCTTAGCTAGGAAAATAGTGCCAGGAATTGCGTATATTTGTCTAATCAGTAGTGAAAAACATTCCCTTGTAGACCTTTGGATTGCTAGAGCTCTGTGATTGCAAAGCTGATCAGCCACTTCTGGAACAACCATTAACCACAGGATTTCACTCAGACTATTTGTAACGGAGAGGCATTGCAGGACAAATGTCATATCGAGTGCCTCCATGCAAAAGAATATCTTTAGTAATTGCTAATGGTAGCACGTGAAAAGCTTAGACAAAATATTCTGTGGTTCTGCACCAGACTGGGGGGGGGTTTGCTAGATCTCCTCTATTTAACTGTTACCTGATTATAGTGGTCAGCACAGTGATCTCCAGTCTGGCTGTTCTGCCAATATATGAGCATATATGTTCTGAAATATGAGCATATCAGAGTTCATGTGGGTGTGCATCTACCCATGTACTTCTGCAAGTGCAGGAGTTAACTCCATTTCTGCATTTCATTTCATAGGAAGGGCCAATTTCTTGCACTTAATGCCCATCAAGATTCTGGGTGCAGCATGAGAACTCTAGAATTATGCCTTGTCATTTAGGAACTTCGAGGTTTGTAAACCCTCAAATGTTTAATGGTTGCCTTTGTTGTTTCATATTTACCTTACCTTCTATATCTCACTGCTTTCTTTCAGTTAAAATATTTGCTATGACGGCCTGGGATAAAGTAGGCTGTATCTGTGTATGGGGTAAGCGAGAAGAAGCCACTCCAGAGTTTCTCTTTCAGTAAGAGAGCTTTGCGACATGAGCATAAATCTTTGAACTATGTGTTGAGCCAGCTGCTACATCATTTAAAAATAGTCAGGTTGGTGCCAACAAGACAGATCACTCAACTTGGGGGCCATAAACAGAAATCAAAGGCATGCATTAGCAATGCCCCAGTGTTTGTATGGTTCCACGACGAACCCTCTGCCCCTTCCAGCACGTATGTGATGGCGTTATAGAATAGCCTGCTGTCGCTCCTCTAATGCATCACTGTCACCCAGCATGGGAAGGTGCCGTATGTTGGAGGCTATATGAAGGTAGAAGACATTTTCTAACTTTTAATGTCAGATTGCAGTCAGTTTTCTCAGCTTCACAATAAAGGGGATGTTTTAAGAGTTCTTATTCTTACATCCCTAGTAGCGTGGGTGATGTGCCATTTGGGTATTAAACGCTTGAAAAGGGTCAAAGCCTATGAAGTGGTCAAAGGAAAAAGAAACAAGGTCAAAAGTTTAAGCCATGATACATGGTAGGCACGGAGAACTCATATTTTAAGCAGTCTAGACAGCATATTAGCAGAGAAAGCTTACTGTGTTGTACTCTGTTTATGGGAGTTTTCCATAAACTGCAAAAAATATTAGGAATGCAGCATAACCAAAGCTTCGTCTTTTCTTGTTGAGAACAAACTGTTGTGTAGTTTGTGTTCAAAGAACATGGCACCTATACACACTTAATTCAAGTAAAAGGGCTACAGAGCCTTAGGGGGAAAAAAAATAAAGCTTAGTTAAGACGTTTTTCCCCCAAAAGAAATGAAAAAGTAATTTACGTATCTGTCTGGAGACAGATATAACATAGCCATTGGTGCTTTATAGCAGATTTAGGAGTTGACTGCAGTATTTGGGCACCTGTGTTTTTATGTTCACATGTATATATTTTCTTGCTTGCAGAACGAAAAATATGCAGTCTTGATTAATTTACTTTGCTCGGCTTGTTTCAAGCTTTTTTTTCCCCACCGAATAAAAAGCAAAGCATGTGGCACTTTCAGTCCATAAATCTTGCTTGGTGTGGGCTAAGTTCTGCTCATAGCTCTTATTTAGAGTAAGTTAATGAGGCCAGCACATACCCCAGGGTAGAATTTGGATCTCTGAGGCTACCTGGGTAAAGCTGCCTAAGTGGAAGGATGGTGAAAGCACCGGCTTGGGACTTGACAGACTTGGGTTCAGTTCAGCTCAGCTCAGCTCTGTGATGTGACCTGTCAGCTCTTGGGGCAAGTTGCTTACACTCTCTCAGGCTCCATGGCTGTGCTCCACAATGGTCCTGGGTTGCAACACTTATACTTGGTCTTTCCTCTGGTTTTGTGTTAAAAAACTACAACCTCGTCTGCCCCTTTATGTCACTATGGAAGTAGAAGCAATTCTTATTTTGGTCAGACAGGAATGACAGGTCTTTGGGGCAGGGACCATTTTTTCATTTGGTTCCTTTTTACAAAAAAGTCAAATTGTCTGAAATGTTCTGTCTACAGCAGTGCCATCAAAAATGTGATTATTGATGTAGTGTACAGTTAATATCTCTTAGCTCTAATCAAGGAATTCTTGCCAAAACTCACTTGAGAAATACTGCTCTTACCCTGCCGATATTTAACTAAAAAGGGGGCACAAAAATAGCTGTCCACATGGGTCCATATCTAAAATATGACTGTCAACACAGTTTTATGCAAAACACCTCAGCTTTTCCAGGTCTGACTTTCACTCAGACAGACTGACAGTCTAAATTGTGAACACATTGATAGTCCTCATGAAGAAGAACCTCCTGTCTGGACTCTGGCCTATAACCCACCACCATCAGTTATGTTTCTCAAGGAACACACAGTGTTCTTTAGGAATAATTTCTGAACTTTAGATCAGGAGTTTAAAATATTGCAGTGGGATTTTCAAAAGTTCTCTTTGGAACCTGTGTGGGGCCAAGATAGCAGTTTTGTAAAGCCCAGCCTAAGTACTTTGGGTCATGCTGCCCATTTAACCTTCAGGTGTTTCTATATACTGAGCATTTTGCTTAATTTCGTACATATACAATTGCTGTAAGGTGTTCAGGTTTGATTGTGGCTGGATTTGTATTTTGTAAAGGTGAAGCCATGAGAAGAAAGAACAGGGAGAAAAATCAAGTGGGTTTGAGAAAGAGGAAGGCAAGAAGATGATTCTATTATTCTATTATTCTATTCTATATTTCTATATGAGAACTACGTGAAAGAACAAAACAAGGAGAGAGAAAAAGTATTAATTAACAAATATTATTTATATAAAATATATTGCAGTCCAGCCAGTTCCAGCCTTATGAGATATACCTGACCTTATACAAATGTTATGATACTGCAAAAGAGTTTCCAATTTGAATGATATGTTGTTATTGCTTGTATGCAAGTGTGATCTTAAAGCATCACTGAACAGGGACCAAGAGATAGCAGAGCAAGCAGCCGTTCTCTGCCAAGAAGATAGCTGGAATTTGAATGCCAAATAAAATTATAGTTTACAGTGGCCCTTGCAACAAAGTCAAGGTTGAGCGCCTTTCATCTCAGAAGGGATAGTGAACTTACTTTCCCAAGAGAGTGAGGATGTATGATCTTCTAGCAAGGTAAGCTGAGGAAATCCACATGGAACAGAAATCTCACTGCGAAGATGAGATGAGAGAGGATTTTTAGCAATGTGCACTGATGAGTCATTGCAACTTCTATTAATATAATTGGCACGTATGTAAATAAATTCCCATGTGCTCCTCTGAAAAGTTAGCTCATGAGGTCAGTCAGCAATAATAAACCAAGAAGAAATGCAGTTTCATAAAAACAGTGAGCCATGGCATTATTTTCCAGGCATTTTAGAAAGAAAAGGAACAACTTGGTCATTTGCAGTGGAACAAATTACTATGTGTATCTTAGAAATGGTTTTTTAGCTCCGCACAAGTGCACTTCATGCATTTCAGAAACCATGCTCTCTTGAATGTAGTTCCATAGAAAAGTTCACTGAAGAGACCCGTGCGTTCTCTGGTTGCTTAAAGACAACATATGGTATGTAGATGTATAGCCAGGTCTGGGAATGTAAATCAGCGCAGCTCCCTGGAGATCAATGGTGCTTCATTATGTTAGACCTGTTGAGGATCTGACCCCATATAACAGGAGCTGGATGAAGTCACTTCGTGTTTCAGGTAGTGTTAAATATCAGCACCACAATCAGAGCTGCCTTTCTGCCCCCTCTAGCCTGGAACCTGTTGCCTGTTATTCCCTTCGCCGCCCATTCACAGTTCAGACACCTCTGAGTCCAACATTGTACCAGAAGAAACTTGTGTTCTCTGAACAAAAGCTGCTGCTGCTCTTAGGGTGGGACTTTCCAGACTTCTGGGTTATCCTAATAAAACCCAGGAATTTTTTAAAGGCAGTAGCATTAGAGACCACCAACCATTTTATTGTTGAAGCCTAAAAGAAAAACCTGTTCTACCTGAGACTGACCCTGTAGCTGTTTCTTTTAGCAGGCTCCTTAGAAAAGTAGAAGGGCTGAATTTTTACCAGGGCATTAATGTATTATTTTAGATTGCATGGGCCTGGGTATTTACACACAGCTATATAATAAGCAACTGAGAAAATAAACTGCATTTGGTCCCTTCACATCTCTTTTTTAACACAGAATGCAGAAGAACAGGATAAACAAAGAGGATCAAATCTTGCAAAATGTACATATATCCTCATAATCTTCTCATGAAACAGATCACAGTTAATAAACAAATAGGGAATTTTATACGTTGAAAGCTGAATCACCTCAAAATAGTTTTGTGTACAATTTCCATTGACATAAATGCACTAACTGTATCTGATGGATCTGGGTTTCCCATGCCCAGGGCTGTATAAGAAGGTATCAGGTAATGAATCGAGTTTTCTTGGGAATCCAACCGCACAAACCATAATTTATTTCAACACTTATCCTATTGAAGGTGAGAAAGTAGAGGATGTGAAAGCAAGCCGTGCTCCATAGTTAATGAAAGCACCTAGGGGCTGTTGTCCTGAGCACATGGCTTTCAGTTTCTGGAAAATCTGATGGCAGGTTTGCTTATTAGATTCAGCGATTCAAATGCCTCATCTAGATTTCTAGATGGTCATATGGTTATGCAGAACCTCCTTCATTAGCCATACCTTTTGCCATTAATTATAGCTTTGTCGGTTGCTATATTAATATTTCTGTCATGAAGAACTGTCTGTGGAGGATATGAATATATAATGCAGATTTCCAGAGGTGAGGATTTAATTACACAAGTGTGGCTCGCCTTCTCAAAGAGCAATGTCCAACTGCCTGTCTCAGTACAGGATGATATATGGAATTGGGAAGATCTGAGCCTGCCCATAAAACTCACTGTAGTCCTGACACTTGAGACACAGGGCCGGGTTCTCAAACTCTCAGACAAAAACCAGTTGTTTAAAATACATGGAGGGAACCTGCATCTCCTCATGTGAATCTCCACCGCAATATATGTATGATAGTAGCCTAATTTACACCTACAAATGCCAGTAGGTATTTGTATTGCCTGCTGATAGTGAAGGTTGCAAGAACTGATCTGAAAGGCTTACAGAGCTGGCTCCTTGCCTTGCTGTTTTAGGAGAAAATTCCTGCCAATTTGGTGGTTTTAAACTTATACTTCAAACGACGGAGAAGCAGAATATGAAAGTGCTGCATACATTCTGGCCTTTTCTTAAGGTAGTTTGATTTAAACTAAAATGTGATATTCAACATGGAATTAGCTCTTAAAATGTCCTTGTTTGATTCTCCCTCTACATGAGGGAGGAGAAAAGCAGACAGAACCGAACACTGCTCAAGATCTAGAGATTTAAAACTCAGCTGCTCTGCTTAGTCCAATGTATTCCCTGATCTACCCACACATTTATTCTCTTGCTCACACACAGACAGAATTAATTCATCCCAAGATGGATGCAACAGTGCATCTGTTTTATATATTTGACTAGTCACTTCAGAAATATTTTTAACTTAACTTGTGGGGTGCATTTACAAGTGTAAGAGCAGGAAAGGTGACAAATAAAGGTGAGAGTATACATTTACCAGACAAGAATAATGAGGCGTAATAACTATGGACAAAAATCTACTTCTCTGTGATCCATCCTATATGTAATCCCCAGGAGGGATTCAGTGATTTCACTGGCAAAGTATTGAGAGGTTATAAGGAAATCCTGCCTGTTAATAGAAGGCACAGGTAGGAGTCAAGGTGTCTACAACCACATGTACAGTAGCACAAATTTCGGTGTGAGGGTGATCACAAGCTGCCAGTTAAATCAGGACAGCTGCTATTAGCTGCTCATCCAAACCAGCACGTGACAATATGAAGCAATAGAAAGGAATGCACAAGGCAGGATAAAGTCTAAATAAAGGATCCTGTCGCCTTCCAGACAAACCCCTGTTTCCTCAGGTGAACTTTTGCTGTCATGAATTCTTAATATTCCTATTAAAAAGCAAAGATGTCGTCCTCTCTCTGACAACAACAGGGTCTTAAACTTCCTGACTTAATTAGCCCTCACGCAAATGCAATCTGAAGATCCACCTCTGTTTGGAGCCCCTCTTTTTTTCCAGGTTACTTAAACCAACAGTTTTCTTTCTAATCCGAGGATCCTTACTGGCAGGGCTGCAGATGAGGAACGGAGGCTGACCACAAAATGCTGAAAAGCGAACCACCTCCGGCTTTCTTCAAATCCTTTCCCTAGTCCCACAGGAATGCATTCAGGAGGCCAAATGTCTCAGGAAGCAGCTGCCACGCTGAATACTTCTAGCTGGGATTGGTCCTGAGATGGTGAGAAAGTTGCATTGGTTTGGAAAATGTTAGTGAAATCGCCCCCCAGACCAGCTCAGCAGAGAGGTGCCGCTCGGCTCATGTTTCAGTGGCACAGAGGAGATAAGAAACCCCCCTCACAGTGCAGAGGCAAGGAGCTAAAAGCACTTGATACATCAAATTTGTGTAAGATAAATAAGCAAAATTTCAGTGTTTCATTGCTTTGGAACCAGGGCATTGTTTTTTCTTTTCTCCTCCTGAGGGACAATAGTCCATTTTGTGCAGTACACCCAATGGGGGCAATGTCAAGAAAAGATGTCTACAGTTACACGTTTGAGAATTGTGGAGTTAGAGTGGGATTTAAAGTATGCTGTAGTACTGAGACTGTGTTCTAGTACCACCTCAGGAGCAAGGCATGTGTGCTCATTACAAGGGAAGAAAAACCAACTGCATTAGGGGCTTGCTCTACTTCAAATCTTATATCCAGATAACTTGGTTAGTGCCAGTGCAATTGTTGGGCTGAAAAGGGCAATAGTCTTGATTTGGCATATTTATATCAAAACTCATTAACTGCTACTAGTTTATTCTCCAGTTACCAGAGCTTTGAAGGTAATATGATTTATCCTTTGCTCTTTGCTTTTCTTGGGATAGACGATACAATTTAGGAGGATCATCATCAGGCAGGTTTTTTTTTTGAACATAAACTCTTGCAAAAACAACACTTCTCTGTTGTACAGAGAAACTCAAACCAATATTTTCTTTTTTTTTTTTTTGGTGTGGATGGGGATGAAACCTTCACAAACTTTTATTCTCCTGATCCCTGAAGTGTATTAGGGAAGTGGAACAGACCTGATGTTGGCAGAGCAAGAAGTTGCTTCTTTGCGGAGTGTTGCAGGCAAGACCGACCTCTGCAGGACAAAGTCAAACCAGACCAAGGAAAAATAGAGTGAATGAAAAGTGCAGCTTGCAATAGTAGCTGTAAAAAGTAAGTGTTCTCCCAGTTTTTGCAGAAAGTATTTCCTCTTTATTTTCTTGTGTCAAAGTCATAGTGTATGTTTACAGATAAGGGTAGGCGAAATTTTTGTCTGAGCTCTGGCTCTCAAAGAGAGTTTCCTTTGCTCCCACTCACGTACAGAATGGTTGCGAAGGGTAATAAACCCTTGCCACTAGTTTTATTTGGGGTGAAAAGCTCCTTGCAAAATGGTTGTCTGGCCCTAAGACAGCCCACGCTTCGCTATGAATTTGAAAGGTCACACATTGGTGAAACTCAGCCCATCACTGAAAAGGGTATTAACATTTTTCCAAATTCCCTAAGACCAAACCTGAGATGAGGGATGAGGGGTGTGGAAGATGGGGAAGTGTTTGTCCTCCAACATGCTGATTCTTAGTTTAAGTCTTTTTTTTTTTTTAGAAAAAAAAAAAGAATCTTGGATCAAAAAGTTGCCTTGACTGTTTTAATGGCTGTTCTGGTTCTTTTCCTTCTAATTACTTGCTAGGGTCAGAGCGAGCTATTCTTGTACAGTCTGCACTGCAGATTCTTTGGAGACCCCAAACCAGTTGAATAAAAGCTAGTAAATCTAACAAGTTTTCAGTGAGCAGTGGAAGTTGTGAAGCCAGGTTTCCTGTGCCTCTCCAGTGTGGATGCTCTGGTGTCTCGTAACGTCAGTGTCTCTGAAGTGGTTGCACATGTGGATTCTCTGATGGCTGATAAGAGGTGAGCTCACACTGTGGCTTTTCCCCTCTGAGGAGTTTCTGACTTCAATTTCCCTGTGTAAGAAGTCATAACTTGATGTATTTGAGTCCTCAGCCCTGCTGTAAGGCTTGGTTGAGGTTGCCAGACAGATTTAAGAGCTATACAGGGAGAAAGAATGAATAGCAAAAACTGATGAACACATGCGTACACGAACGCACACACAGAGCAGTTTGGTGACCCTTTAGGCTGACCACTGAAAAATGCAGCGATTCTCTCCCACTGTGCTCAGCGTGGGCTGCCCATCGCTCCTCTCCAAGTGCTCTTGGCACAGGCATTTATCCAGCTGGGTGGTGAAATGATCACGCTTAATAATGTGTGAATGATTTGGTTTGGCTATTAGGTTTGGGTTAATAAGTCTGCCTGGCTTTTTTTTTTGTTTCAGCCAGCACCATTCCCTCATTGGATTTGCTGCAAGGCTGCACAAACACTCCTGCAGAGGCAGAAGTGGGTGGCCAGGAGGGGTGGGGTGAGGGGGTGCAGGTATATTTTCTTTACACTGGCAGTGCATGCTTTAAATGCACACTGAACTACAGCCACGGACACCGTGAGAGCACAGCCCTGCTTTCTTCAGGAAATGAAGCTAAAGTTATCTATTAAAAAAGTGGTGGGCTTGATGCCTTGCAAAAGAAGAACAAATGTAAAACCAACGGTCAAAACATCAAGATTTGTTTTCTCAGCAACCTTAACTTACACAAAGAGATATTTCTTTTTTTTCAAGAATAACAAAGGGAGGCAGACAGAGCAAAGAGGTATTGCAACTACATCAAACTCTCAAATGTAGAGCCAGGCATAAGAGTTTTAACAAAAAGTTCAAACCACCATGTAAAAAATAGCAGCAGGGAAGTCATGGCAAAGAACACAATAGTCCTGAGGAGATAATCACACCAAAAGCATTGCCTAAGGATGCTTAAACCTTCACCACTTGGACTTTTGAAGCTGGTACTGGATATTGTTCCATGGAAGAGGTAATTTTTCTGTGAACACTTAACAGCTTTATTATATGGGTCTCTTGCTTTTTGTTAGATTTGTGCACCCTTCTCGCTTTTTAAAACCATGAAACAGCATTACTGAAATGACATCTGAGATACAGGTGAATTGCATGTCGGCGTTCGGGACCTGGAAGTGTCGCAGAAAAGTTCTGTGCTTGTTTTATGCAGGACATCTAATTTGGTATCACAATGATTGCTTATGGCCTAAAAACCTGTTAATGTATCACTGCCTGGGCTTTGGCTACTGAGAAAACAGGTTATTGTTCGTCAAGGAATCCACGGACCCTTCGTAGTCCCCCACAATGTCGTGGTTGAGACGGACAAATGACAATTGTTGAAATGGAGTTTTTGGGACCTAGTTTCTAAGTGCCAGGAAGTTCTCGGTTTTCAGACGTATTTTGTATGTGGTTATTTCCCTTCTGCATTGAGAAATGCGGCCTTGATTCCTGCTTCAGTTGCGATGGACCGGTAATCTGCAGTTCTGTTCCCATTGATGGTTTTTGAGAGCCACAGCTGGCAACAAAGTCACTCTGCTTCTGCTTTGGATGTTGTGTTTCTGGACCTCTGCGGAGTTTCAGGACTTGCATCTTGAATGGCCAGGAAGATCTGCTATTGTTTATTGTTCACTGTCCTTGTAACTGTCTGTTGTTGGCCTTATTCCTACCTTTGTTGAAGCTGCACAAACCCAGAAGAGGAAGACAAGCTCTCTCCCTCAAAGAACTGGTTGTTTCCACCTTACATTACATACATGTTCCAGCCATCAGCATACTGCTTTCATTCTCCCAACTCTGCACTATGCTATGGAATGCAGCTAAGGAAGAACTTATGCTCAAAACACTTTTTTTGGACAGAAGTGTCACTTCAGGTAGAAAAAAATGACCAACTAGGAGCACACAGATTTCCACATCCATAGTCAGTGTAACTGTGATTAGTTGGGCAAGCTGTTCTGGAGTTTGAAACCTGGAGATCTGACAGTGTCATGGTTGGTAATAATCTGACAATTGATCACTGCTCTTCTTAGTGCCAGCTGGCAAACACCAACCATAGCCAGTGCATCGGAAAAGCACAGCAGTGCAATGTCCACCAATACCCGTGTTATTCCTCGTATTCCCGCTTTAGCCTGTCACTGGAAATTTAATTATGGTCTTAATTACTCTTCTGTAGTCTATGTGCTGCAGAAATACACTGGAATTGATTAAAATGCCTATATATATATTTTTTTTTTCTCTTTGCCAAAGGCAAAGTACTTAAGTAATTGATTTGAAGCAGGGTTTTGTTTCAGTTACACCAGTCACAGGACTCCTGAGCTTCTTCAGTTCCCTGCTTGCTTCCAGGAGGCTTTCTTTTTGAAGAAGCAGCTCCTCAGCCATCTGGCTTCCAGCTCTTCAGCAATTTCATCCCAATCTCCTTCATATGCAAGCCCAGGTTACAGGAGTTTGTTCCAGCTCCAGATAAGTAGTAGCTGGATTTTTCTCTCCCGGTTGCCAAAACTGCCACAGTCCATCACAGGAAACATAGTCCAGCTACACATCGCGACCTACAGCACCTCGAGGTACTTGGCCCACAGCCCCTGTTCTGGTGAGTCATGTGTGCAGAAATGAATATTGACCAAAGCTAAATATCCCAGGCTCCCAACAGGAAAATAAAAATGTGCCTGCAAAGTTGATTACAGAAATCGATGTTTTCTTTGCTGAAGACATCGCACTTTTGCTATTCGGCCAGAAAGTTGGAACCAGCAGCAGTTAAATGTGAGGGGTGGGTTTCGTTTGTCCAAATGGCAGTGCCTACAGTGTAATGCTCTGCAGTGTGCTAATATCCTGCATTTCTTTACAGTTCATGGAGAGAGAGGCACATGGAGTGTGTGATTTATCTTACTGAGGACATCTGAAGCAATTCAGATGAACCAGACCTGGAAGTGGTCTAGTTCATCTTCATTCTCTCCAGTGATTAAAGGGAGTGTAAAATGATTACAAAACAGACACATAAATGCAAAATTCACTCCTAACTCCTTAGAGAAATTAGATGTCCGAATGTCTGCAAATTTATTGATTTGTTATTGGTTTTTTGTTATTTGTTATATTGTTATTGTTATATTTGTTATATTGTTATTTGTTTTGTTTTGTTTTTTTCCACCCTGTTTACGCTGAGCACCTACTGGTCACTAACATCTTAGGGTGATTCTAACAACCAGGTACTGCAGTTGGGAGATTGTTACCATAAGTCAAACCTCAGAAATGCCTCCAGATTAGCTCAAATGTGCTTTCTGTCATCATCAGGTAGGGACACATCTCTTTTCCTTCCTTTTTGTTTGCAGGCAAGGGGAAGGGGAGCAAACCATGTCTTTTGTAATTCAGAACTCAACAGTCTCCGCTTGTGTCAGCGTTCCCATATGACTTTCTTATAGTGCACTGGGATCTTATGGAACAGAGGATCTTGTTTCACACACATCTGTCTTTTTTGAGCCCACATCACCACAACAGCAAACACTTGGTTTTAGTGACCTCCTGTGCCAATACTTGTGTCTCATTGGGAAGGGAAAGGATTTTCCTCACTTGGCAGGTGAACATCTAGATTGTGTCTCATATTCCGTCTCCTCAGAGCCAAGGTCTGCAGAACATGCGTTATGAAGGCAGCAGGCTTAAGGTCTCAGGAGAATGAGCCAATGTTATTAAACCTGTGCTTATTTTCCTTTGCAACAGTATTTTTCAGACTGTGGTCTGTGTACCTCTGGGAGTCTGTAGAATACTTTCAAGAGGTCCATGAAAAGCAACTAACAGAAGCACGTCTATTGTCAGTTGGTTTAAATTCTCTATACAAGGATCCATACCTCTTTTGGAAAAATATTTAGCAGCCTTGTAAATTGAAAAGTGCTGAAAACTGCAGCTCTGTAAAGTTACAAAGAGTAGTTTTTCTAAACGCCTAGATGCGTGAAGGGTCAGAGGGTGGATTATTTTAGCTTGGTGGTTACCACAATCACTCAGGCAACAGCAGTTGCTTCAATAAGTAAGAAAAAGACCTACCTCTGAATATTCTATAGCACAGTAATTAGGAAAATGTCTATGAAGGTGAGACGCTTTAACTAGGCACGAAAAATGTGAAGCTGAAGCACATCTGTGGGGAAAGTTCCTGCCTTCTCTATACTGGATATATAAAGCAACATCTTTCCACACATCTCTCTGCCTGCTGTTTTGTGCTGTGTGGGATTTGGTGAATGTTTGCTTGTGGCTGAATAGTTGGAGGTGTCGTCCACGTGCTCAGCATTGGGGTGATTGTACACACGCCCAGCAACAAGAGAAGTTGAGGATGGTAACCTAGGTGTGTAGGCTCCAGTAGCACTGCATCTGTGCGTGAGCTGGGCACCAAAAGACACGTTATGATGAAGCTTTTCGCGATTCACACAAGGCCACACAAGAGGTCCTTGGTAGAGAAAGGATGTGAGCCAGAGTTTGCCAAAAATGAGGCCAGTATGAGGCTGTGATGTCTCTGTTAACACAAGAGAGGCAGTGGCCAGATTAAGGGTAAGCAAGAGAAGCCTTTTTTCTCTTCAGAAATTTTTAAAAGGGAACCAGTAACACAGTATTGCTACCGACAAGCAAGCAGTGCCAAGGTAGGGAGGACGAAGCCCTGGTTTGGGTGTGCAAGGTACAGAGGTGATGCAGAAAGAAATGTAGGGTTAGATTTACAAATCCACAGGATGTTTACAAACAAAGAGGGTTACTGCTGTTCCGTGATGTGCTTGCTGTTCGACTTCCACATAGAGTTCATAGCATCCTAATGAGAGGTAGAGATGGGTTCATGGTTCTAGTAGAAACAAAAGCAACAAAGGGCAACAAAGATGATGAAGGGAGTGGAGCATCTCCCTTACGAGGAAAGGCTGAGGGAGCTGGGGCTCTTGAGCTTGCAGAAGAGGAGGCTGAGGGGTGACCTCATTAATGTTTACAGATATATAAAGGGTGAGTGTCAGGAGGATGGAGCCAGGCTCTTCTCGGTGACAACCAATGACAGGACAAGGGGTAATGGGTTCAAACTGGAACACAAGAGGTTCCACTTAAATATGAGAAGAAACTTCTTCTCAGTGAGGGTGGCAGAGCCTGGCCCAGGCTGCCCAGGGAGGTTGTGGAGTCTCCTTCTCTGCAGACATTCAAACCCGCCTGGACACCTTCCTGTGGAACCTCAGCTGGGTGTTCCTGCTCCGGCGGGGGGATTGGACTGGATGAGCTTTTGAGGTCCCTTCCAGTCCCTGACATTCTGTGATTGTGTGAAACAATATTTGGTTTAAAAAAAAGGACCAGCTTCAAGAATGAACTGCTGCTTCTTCCTTGAAAGAGCTGTAATTGAAATCAAGACAATCTACAACTTCCCAAGGACTTTTTCATGCTCTTCAGACATTCTGAGGAACCATAATTGGATTTTCACCATAAACAAGTGTTGAGAAACATGTATCTTATTTTGGTTCATGTGTTCATGTCCTTTTTTGCTTCCCTGTTAGTCAACAGAATTTCTGTTGACACAAGTGGGAACAGGAGGTAAATATTTCAAGCGGGGAAGGGAAACCCTCCTGAAGTCTGCAGAACTCAAAACTATTAACCTGGTCTGGGGATTTAGAAAACAAAATGTTTACCTTTAGAAACTTGTTTCGCCTGTAATTTAAACTCATTTTCTCTCCCATGCCATTCAAGGAGATTACAGTTCAAAACCAAACAGATTTTCTGGGGAGCCAATTTAGGTATTACAGAAGGCTGACAAAAGCAAAGCAGCCACAGATCAGCCCTCTGTAAAGGATTCAGTGTGTGTCATTTCATAAACATTTCTAATGTATCCTCTGTTGGAAATTATTTTATATTTTTATGTTACATTAAATATTAAACTATAGGTCATGTACCTTTAATAGTAAACAAGAAATGATTTTATTTTTGTATTTATTATATTTATTGTTTGTGTTTATTTGTATTTTTTGTTTGCATTTATTGTATCTATTGAAGCCTCTGTTCCTCTTCCTTTCCATTTGTTGTGTCTCTGCCAACTTCTCATGCCCGTAGAGGTGTGTGTGTTTTGCATATGCTAGTGGGAGGTTATACTCTGTTTGGAAAACGTGAATTCAATAATGTGGAAAATAACTTTCAAACCTAATTTATTGGCATTGTCAAAGAATTCAGAAAATTTTGAACTCTAAGTTGAAGATAGCTGAGAAAGTAAATGTTTAAATACGCTACACCTTGGAGGATCGTGAGTTATTTTCCAAGCGCATTTTTCTTGTTGGTCTCATTTTGGTGCTTAAAACTGAGTCAGTTTTGCAGGCAGGGTATTGCGAATGTGAGTGCATGAGATTCTTGTTTGTATTACAGTAACAACCCAAGAACTGGCAATGATATGGAGGTTTTCTTTTTTGAGTCACGAGGTACTGAAGCGAAGAGAAGGAGTTGAGCTTTCGGTTTTGACTTCTCATGTTCTGACAGTTGTGTATTTGATTTCTCAACATTATGGTTATTTGCTAACCCAGGAAGACTATAATGAGGGTTTATAAGCACACTGAGAAGATTAGTTTTTACTGTGGTGTCTGAAAGTAGATATCATGAAAATGATTTGGCTGCAATATCTTCAACAGTGGCTTGCATAGAAATACTTTTTTATTTATTAAAGAACAGGAATATTTCTAAGTCTTCTATTTTTTTAACCTCCGTGCAGTATTTATGTGTTTGTTGTGGCTTCAAAGGAGTTACATTTTATTGTTTTATCCATTCACAAGGTCTGTGAACATACCAGCAGCAAAAAAATGAAAAGTGGGTGGTTTCTGAATGCAATGCTGAAGAGCCAGACCCATGTCCTGTGGAAATTTCTGGATCTACTCTCACCCCGTCTATATGAAAAGCAGGTCTGCATTCACAGTGGGTCTGAGTCAAAACCTCATGAAATCATTGTGAGCTTTCCCTTTGACTCCAGTTGTCTTTGGCTCATGTCCAGTGAATGGGGAGCCAGTTGACTTGTATTTCTGACCCCAACTTATTTTTATTTATTATGAGTGGACACCAGCTGCTTCTTTGTTGTCTAAAATATACTGTCTGCCCTTGAACTCTGACATTTTCCTTCCAAGAGGATGATTTAGACTGCTCATGGTTTGCCAGACCAGCAGGCTACATCATACTTTTGGACTTCCGACAGACCATGAGTGGCTAATCCCTCACCTACTTTTGGAGAGATACGTAAAGCAAAATATGAAAAACATACATGAGGCCTTATAAAAGGGAAGTATTGATCAACGGGGCCACAGTTTGTGTGATTACCTTTGCTGATATGTTTAATTAACAGCCTTGTCAAGAAGAACCTGGTTTTGTTCAGTCAACCTTACTTCATTTAGGTTGATAGTCCTCGGTATCCAACAGTGGGATAAACCAGATTCCTTAGCTTTGTTTGCTTTGGCCTACCGTGTCTCTTTATGAGGAAAATGGTCAAAGTAAAGTGCTTCCTCTGTGTATTTTGACAGGAAACAGTACTAATATGCTTTCCTTTTGTCGTATGCCTTGCTCTTTTCTCCCAGTGTTGTTTAAATATTTTCAGTCCAATGACATATTTATTAACCCACCACTCTCTGCATGGGGTAAGACTTTGATTGGCCCATCTGTAAAGACTCTCGGTTAAGGTGGTTTTTTCAGCGAGAGTTAATAATATTACTACTATTCATGTAAAACTCTGAGACAATCTCTTTAAAAATGGAGCACATTTATCTAAAACAGCTGGTTAAGAGAGTATGAGGGCCCAGCTAGAGTCGGCAAGGTCGGGGGTCAGGGTTAACACCAATCTCTGTGGAACTTTGAAGCTGACATTTTACAGATTATATGTGTCTCAGTGCACAGTGGGCATGGCATATAAATTGGTCTTAGAGGCCCCTATTTGTTCTCTGCATTTTTATGAGCCCACAGAGTTGTTCTTTGAAGCAGCACACACAGAAAATAAAAACTCATTTTAATGTTCTGGAACTATTTCCAGTAAATCATGTTAACATCCTGGCTTTTCTTTAGAGGGATGCAGCGTGTTTTTCCATGTTCTTGGGTGCTGTGATTGCCTCTGATTTAATCCTGTATTTTTCCCTTTAATTTCACTTCATACATCTTGTCTTCTGTTCCTCAGTTTGGTATTTGCACAGTTACCCTGCATGCCTGGCCTATTTTAAGCTAGCAAGGACACCTTCATTTTACCTCAAGCAGTGACTTAGCTATTGTAAGTACTTATTCTGTCCTCTTTTGAAAATCCCTTGGCACTATAAACCTCTTGGTATTGTATGGCACTGTAGCCTTAGAAGAAAGCATCTGATTTCAAAGAGACTAAATTCCATTCTGGAACTAATTATATCATTTACTTTATGGATTTTTTTTTTTTTTTTTTAATTGCTAGGTGTTTTAACTGGAAAATGCTGAATTCTGGAGAGCCACAAGGAACAGACACCGTTAACAGAATCTGCTGGAGGTATTTTAGCCACCTAATTAATTTTCAATAAATGCTTCCAATAGGTAATTTGCTTCTGGCCAAATGTAAATCAACTGGAGACAAATAGGGTTAAAATTAGAAATGTGTGATGGGGACAATGTTTATGGACAAAATAACCTGGCACTCCGAGAAATAACTTGCTGACAGTAATAGAAAATTAGACCACACAGATGTTAACAAAAACTGAACATTGCATGTCACATGGCCCTGGTAGACTTTCTCCAGCTGGACACACAACTAGGTCCTACGTGTGGGTCTTACCACACAAGGCCTGTCTATCCTCAGTCTTCCCTTGGTATGGATCAGGCATAACGTGACCCCAGTCCTGCTCTATCTGGCACATTTCCTAAGGTGCCTTTTCTCTGTTCTCTTTTGCAAAAAATGGACCTTATTGTTCACTTGAAGCCTCCATAGAGCCTCAAAGATAGTACAGCTAGTATGAATACCTTCTGCAAACCTCCAGGCTTTTATGTTCTCTGGACTTGAAGGTCATATTTCCAGAGGCAATTAATAGCTGAAACACAGATAATGAATGAAGTTTTCTAATTTTGGTAATTAATAATGGTACTACTTACAGCAGCTACTGAGAGAAATATACAGACTTAAAAAAACCCAAACAAATGCTTCTTGCATATTCGCTTTTTTAAGTTTCCTCACCCCTCTCACATGCTCTTTGCTTAGGGCGTTCTAATTCTACGATAAATCCCCTTGTCTTCTGTTCTAGAAAATTAAGTCAGTACCTGTCCCTAAAAGGTCTGGTAAGAGATTCTGTTCATAAGTTCCAGTCTTCCTTGCCGGGTGGTCCTTGGCCAGGTCTGTCAAATGGCCAAGGTCACCGTGAGGCAACACGCTACCTAAATCTCTTCCTGTCCTTAAATTCAAACTATAAAAGGTTAGTCTGACGTGGGCAGAAGCAGACTCCTTACACATGGACACTTTCATATGAAAAGAGGACTGTTGAGCTTTGATGATCCTTTATTATGGATCTTAAGTCACTCACCTTTATAATTAAGAATAAATCAGGTAACTTGGTTCAGAGAAAATGGCGGGATCGGTGTTACTTGCAACTGAATGTGCCTCTGAATTGTGTACGCTGGAAGAGCCATCAGGATCAGCTAATGTAGAAACAGGGAAATCTCTCAAAGTTGGCATTCATGGGCAGACCAGCAGCAGAACTAATAAACCATGGTGAAGTTGCAGTGACATTGCTGGCCTGAAAAACAGGCCACAGTTAACTATGTGGTACAGGATGTGACAAACATAGGCTGTTAATAAATAAACGTAAGGACAAGTGACCTTTGGAGGCATATGACTGCTCTTCTAGAAGGAAGCTTGTTTAAATCTTTCTCATTATCTGAATGCAAAAGTCAATGACACAGGCTTGCAATGCGGATAAACTTCTCTAAACTTAAAGGTGACAAAGCGAACTATGAAAATGCTCCTGGTATTTTCCTGGTTTCTGTTACTGAAAAGATCTTCACATGGTCTCAACATTTCCCTGAGTTTTAGTGGATTTAGGTCTGGTCATGCTCTATAGATAGGATCTCTGTCAACTTCAGGAAAAGGGCTTGGGAGCAAATTTGTTGGTCGATCTACCAACAGCATTTAACACTGTAAAATCAGGAGGGGTCTGGAAAATTTTCTTCATCTTTTTGAAGTCCCACAAAGTTTATTTCTGTCACTTTATTTTTCCGTGATGGCCAGTGTACGGAAAATGGCAACATATCAGACTCCATTCCTGTCTGAAGCAGCCCCAAACAAGGTTGTGTGCTGGCTCCCACGCTGGTTTCCTTCTTTTTCTTGGCTGTGCTGACAGAGGCATTTTGCTGACATGGAGAGAGGAATATTTATTTAGTTCTATACCAATGGAAAGTTTCTCCATCTGCAGTGCTGCTCATCAGAGATCATCTTTTTTCAAATGACTTAATGCTGGTAACCTCTCCAACTGAAGATATTTGCTCAAGCGGTGACCATATTGCTGAGCAGCCAGTCAAGTGGGTTTCATGACTGAACAACAGTATCTGCATGTTCATCCTGTTCCTGCTCCTCTCCCGTCTAGGAGAACTTTGCTGGTTAGCAAGAATGTTGTCACAGAAGCTGCTGATGAGATTAGCCACTGCATGGCTTGGCATTTTGGCTGTGGTCACACCTCTGTAGAACAACATTGTGAAACTAAGCACTAATAATAACATCTGTCAAAATGTCCAGCTTGTACTGTTCCTTCGTGGTTATAAGGCATGGGTGATACACTGTTGCTCTGTCAAAATACCCAACCTATACAGCCTCTGTGCTTTGGTATGGCCTATTTGTGAGATTAGATCATAGAATAGTTTGGGTTGGAAGGGACCTTCAAAGCTCATCCAGTGCCACCCCTGCCATGAGCAGGGACATCTTCACCAGCTCAGGTTGCTCAGAGCCCCGTCCAGCCTGGCCTGGGATGTCTCCAGGGATGGTTCAGCCACCACCTCTCTGGCCAACCTGGGCCAGGGTTTCATCTCCCTCATTGTAAAAAATTTCTTCCTCATGTCCAGCCTGAATCTCCCCTCCTTTAGTTTAAAACCATCACCCCTTGTCCTGTCATAAGAGGTCCTGCTAAAAAGTCTGTCCCCATCTTTCTTGCAGGCAGCTTTTAAATACTGAAAGGCCACAATAAGATCTCCCTGGAGCCTTCTCCAGGCTGACAGTGAGTGGAATACCTAATATGCAAATCCTCATACACTGACAGTTTTTTTCTCAGTGACAGCTGAAAATGCCTAGACACCTTACTATATGGCTTGAAAACTCTTAAGGAAATGCTTTATGATAGAAAAAAAACCCAAACCAGCTGTTCCCATTTTCTGGGATAATGCAAAACCAGCTGGAAAGTGAGCTGAATTGACCTCACCCTGAGGAGCCAGCAGCCCACAACAGAGCAGGATGTGCTGTACACATCTTTGAAAGAAATTGTGAATTATACAAAAAAGAAGTATTGTTTCTTGTCATCCTTGATAATTCCACCCCCAGTAGTCTTATACCTGTCCACGTTGCATGCTTTCTGGATTCATGCATGCTGAAATCAGCATGGGTTTTCATCATTCTTGATGCAACATCAAGAAGGGCAGGTAAGCCCTGAATTCAACAGGGTCGTGCATCTTGACACAGAATCCTATTGTAAACAGATATTTTAGATGGGTTCCCCTGAGCGATGTTCTAAAGTAGTTTAAAAATGAATAAAGGAAACAACTGACTGAAAAAAATCCAGATTTTGTAGACATGAGGATGGATCCTAAGCTGGCATAAGTTTATGAAGATCTGCTGAAGTCAATAGAGCCTTTTTGTATAGTAGTAGCTGGTGTTTCAGCTCATAAAGTTGTCCTTTTAATTCTGTCATTAATTATTAGCTGTATTTTTGAAATTCATGGCCAGACCAATAATTCTGTACTTAACATTGTGACTAATCATGCATTTAAGGGCTGCAGGAAGAGGGACCCATAAATCGAAAGACCAATAGGAGAGCAATACCCCTTAGGCAAAGAAAATCTGATTCTATATGGCATTTAAGGCATATTTTTCTGCTATATCATTGAGTGGATTGATTAATTAACCCTGAATCACATTTAATAATCAAGACTTAAACAATCAATTATGTGTTCCAGGAATTCTGAGTTTATGACCCATCTCCCTACAACAGCAAATAATGTTGGCTGTGGTTAAGATGAATTTACTATGAGATCTTTTCATTGCTAGAAGAACTGATGGTCATAATGTCAGACAGGTGAGTCAGTTTTGGATAATAAGAGCCTTGACTTTTAGAGAAGGACAGTCTTTCTATTCCTAGAATTCTAGTAAGATAAATGATAGAAAGTTGTCCTTAAGCTCCCTACTACGCAGTAGTACAAGCTAGTTAATCAGGAACTTAGAAATTGCTGGAAATACTTTATTTTTGAGTTTATGGACATTTGATACAGTGCTGAATCCATATATTGCCTTTAAATCTAAAAAGCATAACAAAACTCTCAACATTTTCTGCATTACCCTAGATGCATTTAATTAGCAGTAAAGCACAAGGCTGTGAGCCAGGAGGTCTGGGTTGTAACTGCTGTGGGGATCCTTTGCAAGCCTTGCCTTGCCTGTCACCTGAGAATAAAAGTCTCTCCAGGGAAGGTTTGCCACAATGGAACTTAATTTACTGGTGGTTTTAAAGCACTTAGAGGACTGAAACAGAACACACAGGAGAAATGAGAATTGTGTGGAACTATTGTGCATCCTAGTACCCTGGTAACTGTTAATGATGGGCACATTTTATAAAGTTTACAAAATAGCTTAGATAGCCACATATTTGGATACATACCAAACATAAAGCCTGCTCCTGCTGAAATCAATAGAAGTCCTATGTTAATGAAAGCAAGACCAGTCCATGTTTGTGCTCTGCACTGAAAAATGGTGCAAGGACATGTTCTCATAACATTTTCTCACCTTTATCACATTGAACTAGAAAGTACAAAGGAAGAGAGAAGCAAGAATTGTATCTTTTTAAGTTAAATGAAATTTCGTTTTTAATCTCAAGTCAGGCTTTTATTGAACGCTTTGCACAGGTTTGTTTTACTTTGCTATTGCCAAATTTCTTGAGCTACTGCCAGTCATAACTCATTTGAGCTCTCATGTCATGATTAAACACGTTGAGTGAATGAAGATGGGAAATGCCGGTGTATATAAATCACAGCACACTGCCAGTTGTTCTCCATTTGTTTCTTCCTCCTCATCTCCCCACGCCCATGATCAATGCTGTTTCCTGTTTGCTTCACTCAGATGGAGATGTGGCCTGATCCTGTCTTTCTTACCAATTAGCTTATAAAAGCCTCTCTGTCATTCTGCAAAGCAGCCCTTGTTTCTGGGAAAAGCCAGACTGAGCACAGCTGTAACGCTCAGGTGAGTCAAATCCAACCACCTCATTTAAAATTGCAGGGTTATGTCCACATCAGTGTGAAAAAACACCTGAAAAAAATTTAGCCTGACATTTCAGCCTTCAGTCACATGAGAAATGCCATTGATTTACACATATCTGTTCTCATGTGTCTGCCCCAGCAATGGCTCCCACCCCAGGCCAAAGAGTCTTTGACCTCATAGCTAGTGGAAAAAAATTGACAGAAAGCTGGTGCTACATTTTGACCCTGGTTGATGAAGATCAAGAAATGTGCTCCGGGCTGCTGGCTGTTTCTTTGGAAGAAGGTCACAAAAATGATAAGTGAAACACCGAAAAAAATGGTAAATCACTCAAGGAAAACTAGATCTATTTTGTTTTGTCCCAAAGAGTTTCATTATAATCATAAACTATAAGGTGTTAAAGGGGTTAACAGGCTCTCAACTCATTGTCAACTAATTATCTCTAAGGTGTTGTCATCACATACTAATCGCTGGGTTAATGCCAGTTCCACCACTGGGAGGTGCCGAACCCCAGGGTGACCTTCTCTCACCTAACAGATGCTTACTTCATTAGCTTCAACCATCACTTGCCCCCAAAAAAAGCTTTTAGAAACTTTCATCTTTTTAAAAGGGCAGGGGAAAAAAAACAACAACCAACACAAAACCCTAATAAACTGGTAGCCTGGTTAGCAGTCAGGGATAGCTTTAGCTTAAGGCACCATGGGTGGCTAAGATGTATGAGAAACAGATGTAAGGCCTTTGGTGATAGGTCTGCACTTTCTATTTATTGACAAATGAAATAGGCAATAGAAGGCAATTAAAATCCAATGATTGCATACAAACAGTGCAAACCATAACAGCAGAGAGGAAAGAAAAGCAACTATACTGTGCAGCTCAGCTCGTTCAGGGCCAAGCGACATTGATTTGGGAAGCAAAACTGTGATTTCTTTGTAAAGATAATGTTTTGAGTTTGAAGCTGAAGGGGTTTAATAGTTGTTCTTGCTTTTGTACTTTATTTTTTCCCCAGGCGCTGCCTGGTTACAAGGCACTTTTCATGTGTTTGACTCTGTCTTTTGGGGGTTTGGAGGTGTAGTATTGGTTTTAATTGACGGGATGAATAACCAATATAAGCAAATATGAATAGGCAGCAAAGGGACGGTCCTTTCTTGCTGTGACTGAATGTGTCAGCGACCTCACTTCAAACTGCAAGTTTGATAACCTCTTTATATTTTAACATTTTCTTAACAGGCAGTTGAGACCTGGACGTGAAAAGACAAATTCAAATGCATGTACCCAGCTTCTCTAAAGAGAGACGTTTATCCCTTTTTATACTAATCTTCTGCCCTCAGGAAATAAGCTTGCAAGATAATTTATCTCCTAAAGAATGCCAGGAGTGTGTTCTTGCCTGTGGGTTGACCTCCTGATCCCAGAACATACAGACAGGTAACACAAGGAAGAGGAGACCTTCTTTGTAGGCATTTTAACAACCATTTTATACTCAGACCTGGGATAACACCTACTTTTCACTTAATATGGTGAAGGTGCAAATCCATAGGCCTAATTTAAATGCATCTTTATTCTGCAAACTATACTTTTGCACCAGAGGCAAGGAGAAAACCAGCTCACCCTCCCAGGATGATGTTATGGCCTAGCAGAATCTCATTAAAAATCAATTCCTCATGTCCATAAAACAAGTTTATTTTATCTTGTGGCAGCCTGCTGTTAGCACTCACACAGTCCCATTGTGTGGAATTCTTGCCTCTAGTTGTATGCCAAGCTGCACAGTGTACCATTAACGAGTTTCAATTTTATGCTAAGCTTTTCAATATTTTTGGTGTCATTTACTGCAGGTTATTTTGCCAGCATGTGGTGTCTTATAACATATGTTATTAATAGTGATGACATGTTTAGGTTCTGAAGGTTTAAATAAGACCTCCAATATTTACATTTATAAAAGCGGGAAATGATGAGAGCGGGACTGTGACTGGCCATCGAAGGCTCCAGCTGTGCAGGTATTCATCCTAACCCTTGCAGGTCAAGGCTTGCTGGCCAACTGTTACAAAAACATAATGCAAAACACATTTTATAAGCACCACAAGACAAGTCAATGCATGTTAATTATCTATTAATCTGCTCTTTTTGCAGAGGGTAGTAGGAAGCACATGTGTTGGGCCTCGTGCTTCGCTGTACCCCATATACCCTCGGGCCACAGGGAGTGCCATGGGGCTCAGGTGCCCTGAGAGCTAAGCAGTACTTCTTAGTATCACAGAGTGGTTTGGGTTGGAAGGGACCTTCACAGCTCATCCAGTGCCACCCCTGCCATGAGCAGGGACATCTTCACCAGCTCAGGTTGCTCAGAGCCCCGTCCAGCCTGGCCTGGGATGTCTCCAGGGATGGGGCATCCACCACCTCTCTGGCCAACCTGGGCCATTATTTTGCCACCCTCATCATAAAAAGTTTCTTCCTCATGTCCAGCCTGAATCTCCCCTTCTTTAGTTTAAAACCATCACCCCTTGTCCTGTCATAACAGGTCTTGCTAATAGTCTGTCCCCATTTTTCTTCCAGGACACTTTTAAATACTGAAAGGCCACAATAAGGTCTCCCCAGAGCCTTCTCTTCTCCAGGCTGAACAACCCCAACCGGTTCTTCGCTGAGGTGATACAACAAAAGCAAGGTAAGCCACATTCACTTACATCTCAATAAAAGAGGTTTGAGTTAATGCATTTTATGTGTTATCTGCAACAGATTAAGAATATGCACATGCTCAGTAACTACAGTTTTGTTGACCTGTGGTAATTTAAACTGTGGTAACTTGTTTGTGTCTCTGGGCTTTTTATCTACAGGGCTTTTAGATCTCTCTCTGTTCTTTTTGAAAAACGATTTTTGGAATTTTTAGACACTATTAAAATTCATAATAAATGATCTCATGGTAATTTTGAAATGCTACTTCTGAAAGCTTGGAAGAAAACATGATATGTTCAAAGTATTGCTAAACTTTTGTGTGTGTGTGTATTTGGGTGCTGCAGTCCTAAGTACCAAACATAATTAGGATGATTAGTCAAGGCTGACTATACTGCCAATTACAGGGAGCAGAAAATGGCGCTTGAGTGATGCTTTGTGGTGCTAGGAAATGATTCATGTCTAGAAAGGATAAATACAGCATCTTAAATGAATTATCGTATATTGTATTTAGTAACAACAGGAGAAAGAATCTCATTTTTTATTTCTAGTGTATCTAAAATTCCAGGGCTAGGATTTTCAAAAGGAGACTTTCAGTTTTATTTATGCAACCAACAACTATTGACTTTGCTTGCTTGACTGAACTTCCCTTAGAAACTTCAGTGACACCAGAGGAGGTTTTTAGTTCACCAAAAAGTGCTGGCATGGAAAACTGCAGCTCAAAGCGATGACACAGAGCTGCTGTGTTTGTAACAGGCAGGCGTAGGCAGCAGGGAACTAATGGCCACAAATGTGCCTATGGGCCCAGATGCTGAACTTCCCATATGTTTAACAGAGCTAGGCATGGGCATGAGACCTCTTGGGAGGAGAAGACCGTTTTTCATTCTTTACTTGCACGTTGTTTGGCACAACAGCATCCTTGAGGGCATCGTCTGTTTATTCAAAGCATTGAGTAAATACAATGTATTGAGTAAGTAATAAAATGATGTTTCCTTCTGATCAGACAATTTCCTTCTGATCAGACAACTATGTCAGGTTTTAAAAAGCCGTGTTTTGTAAAGGTACTCTTTACTAAAACCAATGTGGAGTCTACCTCTCTGGAGACATTCCAAACCCGCCTGGACACATTCCTGTGCAATCTACTCTGGTGAACCTGCGTTCGCAGGTGGGTTGGACTGGATGATCTCCAGAGGTCCCTTCCAACCCCAACCAGTCTGTGATTCTGTGAAACAAGATGTATTTCACTCAGAAATCGAGCACAAGACCTTCATGCACTAAAATCACAGTCCTATTTGCTGCATAAGCCCTAGCAATAAAGGAATGTCACTATATATCTTCTGTCCAGTTGAGGGCAATGGAATATACGTATGAAGTGGCCTTGAAAACCAACAATCTCTCTACTACACTATTTTGTGAGGTTTCGCTACCTAGGAAATATCTATGAACCTTTTTATATCCCACTGTTGTCTGGTGGCTGAGGGTGGCAAGTAAAGGACTGAGCAATTATTATGCTTTATATAACAGTGACGTTATTTGGTGTAATCCCAAATGCTTGACTTAAAATATAGATAATAAAAAAATACAACATGACCTCATGCTGGTATCTCTGAAATGGATGGTCAGGAGCTTTGTGACACATCACTTGTTTGGAACACCAGGGAGTCCAAGTTTGTTTCTCAAACCTCTCTGGGCACAGGAGATGTCATGCTTAGTCTATTTATTTTATTTTCCTACTATTTTCAATTGAAATTTCACAATAAATAAGCTCAGTGATAAAATTATGCTTAAGGTTAGAGATAAGGAAACAAACAAAATCACCTAATCTATCACATTTTCCCGCGCCTGTATGTTTGGCTTCCATTTACACATGAAAAGTTTTGAAATTTTTAGAGAATTTCAACCAAATCAAACAAACAGGAAGAAGATTCAATGTAAGGATTCAGAGGATTCCCACAGGTTTTAGGAAACCAGGTGTCTGTGTAAAAGGGAGAGATGCAGATGAACGCCCTCCCTGAGAGCAAAGCTGCAGCACAGCCTCTGCTGTATTAATAGAAATGGGAATACATGATAAACAGTCACACTGAAAACCCCAAGGAGTTCATGCTATATTAGACACAGGATGGTCCGAGCATGAGACATAGGCACAGAAAACCAGGTTTCACAAATCACACAGTTCACAGAAGGCCTTTGTTTTAGACCCTCACAAATTACAAATCCATTTGAATTCAACATGATAAGAAAATGCCTATGAATTTGAGTACTTGTGGTACAGTCAGAACACATAAGAATGTGTTTATTTTGTTTTTAAGACTTGTTTTTATGAGTTCCACAAGCTTCCCTCAAAGGTTACATGAAGAAGAAACAATTTGTTCTATTTCTTAAGAAAAATCTCTGAAATTTTCTTTTCTTTTTAATAGTAATGAGTTTCCAAGTAATATTAACTGGAGCTTCTCAAGGCAAATGAACAAGTTAGGCAGGCATCTCCTGATGGCTTTCAGTGGGAACTCAACAATTCACTGTCATATTTTTACTTCCAAAAGCTCCCCCATCGGTATGCAGGACTGATTTTGTACAGAAGGAAGTGCCAGAACATTAACACAACTTGCAAATAACAGAGGGCTCAGCTGGGTGGTGAACTCGGTCCTGTCTCACCAAGCCACAGCACTCTCACAACAGCTAATCCTGGGTTTAGGCATCCAGCACTAGGAGTGCAAACTTGAAAAATGCAGCTGGTGACTTTTTGCTTTGTTTTTATTTATCTCCTCTTCTTAAAAGCCTCCAGGCTGGCTGCAGTTTCACAGCAAGGCCCCCTGCAGACAGTGGGAGCAAAGTAGTTGGAGTCGGAAAATTTTGGAGAACCAGGATGACCTGATCTTCATTATTGATCCTCTTGGTTCATACTTTATTTCTGTTTCGGGAAGTTGTCACTGCCTCAGTACAGCACCCCTTAAAGGTCACCCATGAAACCTTTCAGATTTTTTAAGAGACCTCAGCTTTCTCCACCAAGTAACAAAAAGCATCAGGACCAATGTTTTTCTGTCTCTTTGCCTAAAACTGCCCGTCCTTAGTGCTCTAACCTTGCAGTTCACTGCTTTGGGGATAAGGGATGCTGGAAGCACACAGAAATTCAGGTTCTAAGTTCAGTTATCGCTTTGAAGTCGTTACTATAATCAACGCCAAAACCGCACAGACTCAGATGCACTTCCCCGCTTTCCCCGTTTTTGTGTGCTCCTTGGGATCCAGGCAGAGGTCCTGCAGGTGCGGCTCTTTCTCACTCTCACTGCCTCTGTCTTCTCTTTGGGACTGGGGAGCCTTTTCCACTTTTTATTTGGCTGGATTTCTTTATCTCAGCTGGTTTTGCAGTTAACAGCTATTTTTCTGTTACAAAACCAAGCCCCTGTCTCCTGTTTCCTGCACAAGGCGTCTTTCCCAGGATACACAGTCCCTTTAGTCTCTTCATTTCCAATTCCCCACCACTGCTTTCTGCTATACCTTCCCTTCTCAGACAGCCCTGAGCAGCCACCAAGTGATCTAAGTCTCCTACCTGATGATCAGCAGCTTAGTTCTCTTCCCTTCCTGCCCCTTACATGTTTATCAGACTTAATAAATGAGGTAGTAGCCTTCTCTTTGTCCAAGGCTGTTGCGGTTGAACAGGCTATTGGCAATGTTCAACGATTCCTTTTTTTATTAGCCCTATGCAAAGGCACAAAAGTTTCTCTCACTGCTTCCTGCAGATTCTGGGACACTGTAAGCCAAAGGGAGCCAAGAAACAAAGAGATTGCCTGCTCAGAATGGAGTTTGTAGCCTCACAGACATGCAGAGAGAGTCCCCTGTAGCAAGCAGAATTCACAAGCTGCATGTGGAGAGATTGCCCAAATTGTCACTTAAGTTAACATGAATTTTTATAGTTTTTCCCTAGGAACATATATTACTTTAACAAAATAAAAAGACTTTCCCCTTATCAAGCATTATTCTTTTACATTTACAGTTTGCCTGACATACAGGAGTAATATTCCATGGTTTGCTACAACTTATAAGTTTATGACCCTTCTGTGGCAGATCAGACTAAACATAATTCATTCACAGCTACTTAGTGTTCTGGGAAATAAACCCCTGAACTTAAATAACTATAGTGTGACCTCTGTAAAATATTATTTATGGGTTAAGAACTATTATTATGTACATATCAAGATGTGCCAAAGGTTATAAAACAAACACTAGTCAGCAAACTGTACTGTTTACTGGCCTAGTCACTCCTGGCTTGCTTTCTGGTTATAGTCTGAGAAATATCTGTAAATGGAGAAAACCATTACTTGGCTGCCTTGGTAATTAGAATGAAGTTGATGCTAAGGACCACTAAGGATTCAATAACAAATAATTCCATGCCATAAACAGGATGCCAAAATATAGCTGTGCAATCCAATTGAAAAACATGGTGTTTTCCCATTAAGAAGCACTGATTGCTACAAGGGTGCAGCCACTGTCAAAATCAGCAGGGAAATGACAGCCATTCATCTGCTATTCATTTGGTAAATCTGTCGATCGAATGCAGGGAGAGAGCTCCGAGCATGCATTAAGGTTTCCAAAAGGGAATTTCAGGTTCTGTTTTTGATATCTACCAACCCACAGGGGTTTTGAGGAGCATGTGTGTGTGTGTATTCATTGCAGTGCTCATTCGTGATTAATCCACCTATATCAGAACACGTCTTGTGCACAAGGCTCCTAAAATGTTTTACAGGCGGAGCTGTATGGACACATACATCAGAAATGTTCATATTAGTCAAAACCACATCATATAATTTTATGTGAGAAATCTGTCATGGTTTACTCCCCCTTTCTCCTTACCCTCTCCTCCTCTGAAAAAAAAAGAAAAGAAAAAAAAGAAAGGTTTGGATGAAAAATGAACCACCAACTCTATGTGGACAAGTTTTATAACAGTCACATTTAATGTTGCAGGACAGATCCTTATAAACAAAATCCTGACTCTGGACCTTGCCCATCTGTGCAAGAGAGGGTGTAGGTGGGGTTTTGAGATGATGTCTAAAGGGAGACTTGTGCTGCCTTAATCCCTCCAAAATAAGGGCTTTGTGGTTCTCAGGTCTGGTGGGAATAGCGCAGTGCAAAGAGGAATGCAACATCTTTAGTATTTGCTCCTGTCTGCTCATAGTGGCCCTCAGGGCTTGTTCCCAGGGTCACACAGGCTGAATGTGACACTTGCACCATCAGTTCTCTTCAGACTGGCTGGCCCTGCTTGGGGAATTGTTACTGCTGCAAGGGTAGACCTTCCAGAAACGAAATCCCCTTGTCACGGGAGGCAAAGGAGTTCTTTGGCATCCTGATTTTTGCACTCTTTCCCTCTTCAAAGGGACCTAGTCCAGCACTGAGCTCAGCTTTCAGGCTTCTGTCCATCAGTGCCACACCAGTGAGATAAATCAGTCTGGCCGATCTCTGTCCAGCTGGGGATCTGACATGTTGTTGACATTCATGTCTCAGCAGTCTGCTGTCCAGTTCGACTCTCTTTTCACTCCCAAATCTTACTCTGCTGGAAGGGCTGACATTTTTAAGCAATACAAGGACATTGGCAACACATCTGGTTTCTTGAAGGACTATGAAAATGCTTAGAATATCTAACAACAGCACAACGTGCATGCAAAAGGATGCTCCCACGTACACTGTTGCAAAAGCTTCCTTCTCTTACCTAGCATGATATTTCTCTTGCTTCTCTTCCCTATAGCTGGCAGCACTTCGTGAGCTGTTCCTTGGTTTGAAAACAAAAGGGGCAGCTCCATCTAGAGGTGTTTGAGGGAAGAAAACCCTGGTCTCATCGCTCTGCACTTACATAGTCTCTGTCTGATCCAGTGTTGTGTACACGATGGTGCTTTCCCATGTGCTACATAGCTACACCTTCTGGTTTCTAAATGTTTTGTAAGTTTAAGATTTTGGAGCAGGGCCTTGAAGTCTTAGAACAATACTGAGATATTCCTTTTTTTTCCCTGCTTATTATTCAGACTGAGTTGCAGCTCAGCAAGAGAATCCATATGTGTACAGTTTGCTGGCTGTGTGCACACTTTGGGGTTTCCCAGCAGAAATGGGATGGATGGGGAGGTCCTGAATATCTCCAAATTTCTCAGTGCTATATGTGGAGCGGACTGAACTTGAGCTTTCTCTGTATTTAGTGGCTAAGCCTATACTCTAATTTAAAAGAAGGGAAGAGTATCACTGTGGTAACCACCATGGAGTGGGGATGGGGACATGCAGGTAATTTTACTCATAGGTGTGCATCAAGAGAGCTGTTATTTTAAGTAATTAGGAATCCAACAGTTTGTCTCAATGAGGACTTGGGATGGCACCTTGGTACCACAGGGATCTTATAATTGACTGCGATTTGAAAGACCTCAGTAAAAGTGCACACACAACATGTTTTCTTCCTATCAGTAGCGATTAAAGCAGAAACACAGAGATACATCTGATGCACAGCACACCCCAGAGCACAGGCAGGCCACAGCATGGTAATCATATGCCAGCAGGTGTTTGGGGATTTGGTTCTGAACCAAGAGAACAGCTCTTTGTAATGGCCTGAAAAATAAAAAGCAATATTCTCTATGTAGAATTTAAAGGTTAATAATGCCCAGTACCTCCTATGGGTTTGTTTTTCTCTTAGTCACCTAGTCCGGGTAATTATTCTCTTCTTCCTTTGAGTATTCTTCATCGTCATCATGTTCAGTGTAGCACACTCAACCTCACTATACTTGTAACTTCATTCATCCTTTCCTGCTGGCTTTTCAACTTCTATCTGTTCTATAGGTATTAAAGATGGATGATAGCTCTTGTGGTTACTAGAAATGTACAGATAAATAGAGATTATTGGTGAACTGCATTTCAGTGGAACAGAGTTCAACACTTGAGATGTAGAAAAGAATGTGCGGTTTCAGCAGATGGGACTGGTTTTTGTTGGTTTGGTTTGGTTTGGTTTTTAGCGAGAAAAAGGAATTTAATGAGAGACATGGCAGGAAACTGAAAGATCAGGCTAAGTCTTGACCGAAAAAAGAACTTTGAGGGCTTGCTGATCCTTTGCCAGTGTGAAAAGAGTCAACTCAGAAAGGTATTATTAGCTAATATAATGAGTCTGCAACATGTAGTCATAATAGTCCCATAACGTTAATACATTTATTTTTCCTCTTTAGCCTACTTACTGTTAAACAATATCTACTATTGTTTCAGCACAGGTCATAATTCAGTCTTTTGAGGACTTAAATAAAACACAAAGTTAAACTACACAGGAAAAGAACAACATCCTGCCCAAGGAATAATATTCATATTAGATAAACATTTCTGGGGAACATTTGGAGGGCCAGTTCTTAAACAGATCTCTGGCAACCACCGCAGCGGTTTTGTTTACCAAGCTTTCCGTCATTTGCTGTTTCACCTATTCCAGTTTCAGACCCTCCCATGAGGACCAGGCAGGTGGACACGGCTCCCGCTGTTTCTCACGGAGGTTATTCCCCGCTCAATGCCAGCAGACAGGGGTGTCGCTTTGTCTCCTCGGGACCAGAGCGTGGCAGCTCTTGGAGCTGCCTGCCGAACTCCTCTGAATCTCCTCAGCAATGCAGCCCCCAGCAGAGTTCCTGCCCCAGAGACATGGTGCCAGCACAAGGTCTGCTGATCCAGAAGCATGCAAGCTTCATTTGGCTGTGGTGGATACCTTTCCTCCAGGATATCTTGGCATCTTTCACCTGAGACACGTGCATCTGTGCCCGATGGGGTGTGTGTTCCAGAGACAAGGGAACCACAGGGTTGAAAGCTGAGCGCTCGTCCTCACTAAAATCATGCTGCTCTGATTGGGAACACCAGGGCTAAATCTCCTTCATCTGAAATGAAGTTACAGTGACAAGCCCTGGCCTGACTCTCCCCTCTGAATCTCAACATAATTTCTTAATTCACTTTCTTTTGAAATAAGCTGAATTTGAAGCTCTGACTGCAGATATATAGGGCTCATCAGCTCGGCTTAGGCAGCAGCTCCTGACCAGGGTAATATGGGGAATATAAACCATGGTATCAATGTGCTTTGGCTGGGTGCACTGGCAAATCACAACGTGCTCTTCAGTT